>NC_139517.1:117770289-118397789 GCF_947247035.1 Vipera ursinii
AATCAATAGCAAGGAGTTAATAAGTATAAAGACGAAAGTAGCAAGTAACTTCAATATCAAAACACTAAATACTGGATAAGTCCAATCCAAAAAAATTCCATGGTGCCACTATGAAAATTCATGGGAAAGAATGAAATATAATCATGCTATTTTAGAAGAGACCAAAATGTAAAAATATGGGTTTTCTGTTTTCATTTTTAAACAGTTTGCTGGGAGAGCCCAACAAAGGAAGGAATTCCATAGCATTGGGGCCATCACTCAGAATGCCCTGCTGCTAGTGACTACCAGGCACAGTCCCTTCCAGGATGATCATGTAGAAAGTCTTTAGTCAAAGATCATAGCTTCTGGAGCACATATGATAGAAGCCATAACTATTCTTTAGTAGCGAGTGATACCAGTTGCTTGATATTAGGTCCCAAGAACCAGGAAAGACAAATGAGTGCTTCTGTGCATATTCCTGTATTGCTCCTCATACTTTTTACTTCAGTTGGTAAGATTTTATTTGCAGTACTATAGATATATATTCCAAAAAGGTATTTACATTTACAGATTTTATTAATTTATTTTTCTCCTCCCAATTTTTTTATAGGTAGCACTAGTTTTCCCCAACAATGATCCTGCAGCTTTTATGGTAGCATTTTATGGCTGCCTTCTTGCAGAGGTTGTTCCTGTTCCTATTGAAGTGCCACTTACCAGAAAGGTAAGAGAAAGAAGTTTTTAGTTGTCTTAGCAGGAATTAAGGTCAGATCTCAGGACATAATCTTTGAGCATTTTACATGGAAATAAAAAATGACAATATGCATTGTTGCTTTAACACATCTATGAAAACACAACGTACATGTCATCAGAATATGTTTACCATCTGTGTATACATATTCTGATGACTTTGCCTTAACTTTATTGGGAAGCTCACATGGACTTAACTTTTTAAATATTATTTTAGGACAGGTTTAAACTGTAGGTATAGCTGAATGCTAAATAGGATTTGACCAACATTGCCGGCGTCAACTCCCCTCCGCCCTGTGCGTGCCCACAGAGAGGGCCTCCTCAGGGTGCCTCCAGTCAGGGAATGTTGACTGGTGGCCCCCAGGGGGAGGGCCTTCTCTGTGGGTGCCCCGGCACTATGGAACCAACTGCCGGTTGAGCTCCGGATGGCATCGGACCTCCGATCCTTCCATCGCGGGTTGAAGACCCACTTGTTTGAGTTAGCTGGTCTGGCCTGAAGGGGAATATGGGTTTTTTAATTGGTTTTATTATTTTACTATTGTTGTATTTTAATTGGGCATGGTTTAATTTTCTTTTAATTTTTGTATACCTATTTATATATGCCCTGTGAACCGCCCTGAGTCCCTAGGGAGAAGGGTGGTATAGAAATCCAATAAATGAAATGAAATGAAATGAAAAGAACCAGTTTTTTTAGGGTTGCCTTCTATCCCCCTGGTCTCTAAGGGATTAATTTTGCATTCAAAAATAAAAGGGTTGATTGCATGTAGAACCATGAAAGCTGTGAGAAAGCTTTTAGCTATATTTTCAATGAGTTGAAGCCTAATATTAAACAAAACTTGAGATCAGCCACATTTGAAGGGCAGGAAAGAAGGTAGAAGCAGCTTTAGGAAGATGCTGAAGGCAATAGTGCAGAGAAGGTGATGAAGCCCATCACCAATTATACCATTACAGTATTTGTGATGAACAGAATTGTCTTAAGGTCCCTTGTTGCACAAGGTTTCTCTTTTCCTTACTGTGGCATGGCCCTGGGAGGACACCATGAATAATAACTGCTTGGAATACTTAGAAAAATAGCTTTAACAGGATTATCTAGAAAGGTCAAGATTTATTTGGATTTAAGTGAAAAAAAATTCAAGCAGTGCTGATACTACAAAAACTAGGCTTCCTGAACTTTGCAAGAATTATCTTTTTCTTATATCTCTGGGCTATTCCCCATATAGGCAATTTATTCTTTAAAAAAATAGAGCTGATTGGGAACATGAGCAATGAGTAATCATTGCAACTTCGCTATTTCTTAAGTGGTACTTCATATGACTAGGATCTTTACAGAGCTGGTCCAGTGGTATTAAGAGTGGCGTCAAGTCTATTTCCTCAAATTGTAGCTGATGGATGTTCTTCTCAGAGCAGATTTTGAACCAGCTGCATAATTAATACATTTTTGGATGATAAGATGTTCAGTATGAATTTGAGATGGTCCAAAAGACAAACATGGCGTTAGAGATTATCAGCATTGTTTGGGTTCAGTTAAAAAAAAGAGTGCTTTTTGTGTGGTTTTCAAAGAATTCCAGGCAGCTCAATGATCAAAATAACAATAAACACATTTTTGAAAACAGAAAATATTGAAATAAGTAAATGATTAAAAACTGTTGGCAGTTGTATTGCTAATAATAGTTTCTGACCATGACTTGGCTGCATATTAAGTTGACAATGGAATGTCATATATTGATTTGGAAATTTTATAATCAAACCAGAAGTCCCTTATTTCTCTTTTTAGGAAGTTCAAGTTTTCTGTGCATTGGCATGTTGGCTAGGAATAATCTGCTTATATCTAGCCCTCTAGGAGATTTACCATGGAGTAAAATGCAAAGGCTGAAGACAGGATCAGTGACCTATGCTTTTAGCAGATAATTTAATTTATTGGGGGAGACAGCCTCTCATGAAGGCTTAAATAAATGTTTCTAGATGCAGGTATCAATTATATAGCCCCCTCCAAAAAAGCTAGATATAACCAGGGTTGTGGACCATGAGCCATATACAACAAAGTCACACCCTCTTGTTACTTTGATTAGTAATCTTCTGGCATTTGGGGCCGTGTGCATGTCACAAACATATAGAAAAGTGGTTGGGTTTCCATTCCAGTTCTGGAAATCTGCTTATGTCTCTCTGACCAATCTTGCCTACCTTTGCAGACCCATCACTGGCTATATGTGGTTCACACCACTCTCTTTGCATTCCCTAATCTGTCTGAGATTGAAGCATTTCAATTCACCAAAAGTTAACAGTGCAGTTTGCAGAAGTGGGAATAGTTTTCCAGGTGTGAATAGAAGCGAGTTCCCTGTGAGAAGCCTCACATTTCCAATCCCAACTTTAAAGTCCCTTCCTTCCTTTAAAAATATAGTATGTCCCTCCTGTGAGCTCACAACAGAATATCAGGTGCCTTACAGTCTTTCAAATATTGCTCACCTCTGCTTTATACATAAAGAGGCATGATGTCTCAGCTGTTAAAAACTCTGAGCTTGTCAGCTGAAAGCTGACAGCCTGGATTCAAGACCCAAGCATCATGCAACAGGGTAAGCTCCCATTCCTTGCCCCAGTTCCTGCCCACCTAGCAGTTTGAAAACATGCAAATGAAAATAGATTAACAGGAACACTTCGTTGAGATGATCCCTTGTGAAGAATACAGTGTCCCATGTATCTTTGGCGTATAGCTATGCTGGCCCTATGGCTAAGGAAAAACTGGGTAGGAAAACCTTACATTTACCCTTGCTTTTATACATAGCAGTTTAGTAAGGATCATTCGCTAACACAGTGCTTGCCAAAGCTGCGTAAATCACCCAAAATTGGGTAAAATTAGCTTTTCTTTGGGTAATGGGTACACATTAGGTACATTTAAATAAGGATTTTTGATAAGCAGTTTTGGATAATGAAGGAAAACATTTGGGAAGCACTGCTATAACAGCTTCAGAGAAATGATATCTATTAAATTTTCCTTTTCCCTTCCCTTCTCCTTGCATAAAACTTTTGTAAAGCACAAGTGCCTTTTCGCATTTGACAACTAGCTGCTAAATTTTTCATCACACTTTTATTTTGCATATAGTTGAAAAGATACCACAATAAACTAGTGTCCCCTCATAAGTATGCTAAAAGCATTTTATAGCTTGTCCTACCTGTTGAAATTCTTGCCAAGATTAGTTTTGTTAAAAAAAAATAATTTGTAAACAAGCATCATGTTTTCACAGAAATTACTGAAAAGGCAATTGCATGTTTTGAAAAAGAAATGGCAGCAAGGGCCTAAGTCTCTGGTTAATTAAAACATTTGTAACAGGGTTTTATATATAGCAGGTGCTGGAGGACAACCAATGAGCTGAACATGTTGGTTCATCCTCACCTCTGCTGCTCTAATTTTACCAGACTGCCTGAAGGTTTTGGCATTTAATTTTTCACACTTGAGCCCTTAATTCTTCTCTTCTTCCTCAATTATTCAATCTCCCCATGATCATCTTGCATGCCTCAAAATAGCATAGTGTATGAGAAAAAGAATCATTCATTAAATAAAACGATACATATGTACAAACTATATAGTGGGAAAGAGTTGGACGAATGATGTGGAATATCATTCCTGTGGTTTTGACTAATGTGATTCCTAATATAAGGATGAAGAACCCAAGAACACTTGCCTGGGGAAATTCTCAAATTTTTTTCCCATCTGCAGAGAACTTCAGCACTGCATACAGATTTTATGTGAGACTCCAGCCTTTTCTAACTCACTGGTTATTCTGCCCACAAGATTTCCAATACATAGTGGTTTTCTTATATCAGATACCGGGAAAGCAGACAATGCTCAGTATGCTAGTTTAAAAACTCTCGTTCTGTATTGCTGTGTATCATGACTGAAATAAGCGATACCCAAAGTTTTTAGAGCAGGCATGTTAAAGGAATTCAAGAATTATCTTCCTGTAACGACATGGTGGCTTAGTGTCTTAAAAGACACCAGAGAAGGTCTGTGCTCCGGTGATCCGATCCTACCACAGCATGATGGAGTGAGCATCCATCACTTGCCTCATTTCCTGCCAACTAACAGTTCAAAAGCATGTAAATGGAAGCCTATAAAACAGGTATCATTTCAGTGAGAAGGTAACAGTTTCCCATGCTTTGCACTGCAGCATGATGTCATGCTGGCCACTTGACTTGAAAACATCTTTGCACAGCACTGGCTCAATGGCCTAAAGAAACATGGATGTTTCTTTAGTTGACTACACCTAGTGGAGTAAAACCCGCAGGAACTTCTTTACATTTACCTTACCATCTTGTATTAAGGAGCTTCTACAGCACCTTATTGCACCTTACACCTTTATTCCCGCTCATAAAAATGTGGCCAGATGAGAGTGGTGGGTTATATTAAACTTATTGATTTGGGAATAGCATGCTTTAGAGAAGTATAGAATTTTCCACTTTGAGCCTTCTCTAGTGAACAATAACTTAGATGCTTGGCAAACTCTTATTCTAATTTCTAGTCTTCCTTCCAAGCACTCTTTCTCAGCTCAAGGAAAGCAGCCCTTCAGACTTTTTTGACTTTACTTCCCATCTGTTTCAGTCAACATGACTAGTGATATAGAATCACTACTTTCTTGGAGATTATCCTGTGGTTTACCTTAGCCTGCCCCGAGCCTCTTTTAAAACACCGTTTCCCACCTTGCACATCTGTGAATATCAGTCCTAAGAATTCCTCAGGCAGCATGACAGTTGAGAACTTAGGGAACTGATGTCCATGTATTTTTAAGGCATCCAAATTGGGCAAATATGTTTACTGTATCTGCCTGCCTCTTCTTCCCAGCTACTGAAGTACCTTTACGACTCTTACTATCCCATGTCTGCTATTTTCTCTTAACTTCCTTCCTCCTTCCACCATTGCTGTCTACTTCACTACTATTTTGTAGTGTTTTGTATGTATAAATCTCCCCCTAGTGCTAATATTTTGGAGTGATTGATTTTCTCAGGATTATAACCTATCCTTAGATTCCATTAGGCCTGTATGAGTTAATCTGAGGACACAAATAGTCTTTAGAAGCTCTTCTTTCACCTTGAAATGAAGGTGAAAGATGGTCATAAAGTTCTTTAAGCTTGAGAGCATAGATTTTTATCCTACGATTTTCCCCACTCTGTTCCCTGTCTTCGAATGGGTCATTTCCTAGGTGATGATGGAATTGAAGTTCCTGAAAATTCATCTCTCCGATACAAGAGCAGAAGCTTCACAAGACAAGAGCCCCTTACATATGTATGATATATAAGCAGCTGAAAGACTTGAGATGTTGTGGTATATAATCAATGTCCTCCGTTCGTAAAGACAAATCTCATTTAGTGTTTTTTTCCAAGCTAAGTAAAGCCGTGCACAATAATATGTTTTAAAATGGACTCTGTCAATGCTTATATGTGCTGCCTTTTTGTTTTAGAGAAAGTTCAATAATCTTTTGGATAACATATAGCATTCCGAAAGAAACACACCACTACATTTTAGAGAAACCATTCATATCATTTCTCCCCCCCAAGGACATTCTTTTATGTTTTATCTCTTCTCCCCTCTTCCTATCTCTTCTTTCAAAATGAGATAGTCACAACAAAATCCATTGCATCTGTTGGTTTTCATGGACATTCTCTTATAATTGCTCAGATGTTGCAGAAGCTCTGTATGGCAGAGAAACTATTGACAAAGGAGTGGAGGGGTTGACTTTCCTTCTTTTTAATTAAAACCTGGCCAATAGCTGAGTAACAAGAAGAATACTGGCAAGGAAAGGCAAACCCCCCTCCTTTAATTTCTTAGCTTGCTATGATTTCCAAAATATTTTCTATAGCATCCATTGGCAGCCCATTCATGCATTTTTGCTAGACTACTTTTTTGAGAAATATATAGAAAACAGAAGCCGGGAAAGAACATCTGTAGATGTGCAAATTATTATTTATAAAGCATGCATGCATATTTGCATTACACTATTAGACTCCAGATGTCAGGACAGAGTATAAATTGGATCCAGAGAAGACTGTTGAGAGTATATATTGGCCTAAGGAATATTATTTTGTGTACATGGACATTTCTTTGTCTTATTTCTGTTTCCTGTTTCACATCAAGCTACACAAAGAAGCATATACACATGTTGCTTGAAGTAAGCTCTCTCAGTGTAGTGTTCTCTGGTTAGCCACACCTTTCTATACACTTTGTAGCCTAGATGAAACATTGAATTAGTCCTGTTGATTACTTCTTGGTTTAAAGACAGATGAAGTCCTATTTGCCATTGTCTTGGGGGAATAGATGTACTTTAATTTTCTTTGGGGTGTTAGAAAAATCTTGATGGGGAAGCTGCAGATGGTAGAGACTGAAAACCCAGGAATGTTTGTTTTCAGGATCAGAGTGAATAATCTAGGTCTAAGTAACCACTGGCATGATTTGAAAATAATGAGATCTGTCAGGTAGATTTATTCACAATAAAGAAAGTAACAACTCACAACCTTCCCTCCAAGAGACACCCTAAATTTTCGGTATTCCAGCAAGGGATAAAAGCAGTAGACAATTGTTGTCAGTCCTAAGCTAATGTAGGATGTATTTTAATATTTATGCCAACTTTGATTAATGCCTTTTAAACTTTGTAAATTTTTTTAGGGCCTGGCTAAGTCATGAATCTCCTTGGGCTACTAATAGCACAGCATGCACAGAATTTTTCCCCAACTGGCATGATTTCATCCTCTTTGTCTCTTTCTATTTATCTTAAAAAGGGTACTCCTCCTTCTGTCTGGATTTTCATAGAAGCCAAACCAAATGAGAGCTCATTTCTGAAGACTTTTCTTGCAAAAGTATGTCTTTAACTTTGCCAAGCTGGAAATACATAATTACTTTAATCATAAGAAAATGCAAATATAATTGAGAATTTGTTGGGTGCCTGAACTTTGAAGTAATTATACAAATCTGTCATAAACCAGTTTCTCATCCCAATATATACTTTAAAAATCAGCATATACAAACCCAACTGTGTAATTAAATACTATTTTTTTAAAAATCTGACTATAGAGAGGTTGATGCTAGGCTCTGAGTGTGGGGAACAGTATAATGCATGTCTTTCCCCTAGAACCAATAGCTTTTTTACAACTTTTAACTGTACATTAAAAAAAGCAAACTTACGTTGTTGAGCTATTGGACAAAATAGATCTGTATCTCAAAACCTTTCTTTTACTATCTCGATAGTCACAAAACCTCCATTTCTGCTTTTTGTTTGCTTCAGATTTCCAGTGCCTAATGTCTTTGTAATGCAATGAAAGTCTTGCTGTAAACTTATCTATTCTGTTTTGAAAACTGTGGTGTCTGGCTATTGTCTGGTGCATCTTGAACAGATACTGGGGTATAGTGATGGACTTTATCTGTATATTTTATGCTGTTGTATCTTGTTGAGTACTTGCGACTTGGCCAAATTGAAACAGAGAAACTGAATATTGTTGATGTAGTCATTGCTTTTTCTAACTAGAGTTTTCCAAGGTATAAATTTTGTGTTAACCTCAGTGAGTGAGAACAGGAAATATTACAAAGAAATAACTTTTTAAAAATGCTGTAGTTGCTGTAATGTTGATTTTTGCTTGGGGTTTCACAGAATTCAAGTGCCCCTAGTTCTGTTGGGATAATCCAAATTCAGAAGGCCTTTGTAAGTGAAAATGGTGAGGCAAGGCAATATATGGATGTTAAATATTGAGCATTTTGTGGCTTAATGTATGGTATATCCGACCAATACAATAGTTTATGATTCAATAGGATGCAAACATTGTCACAGAATCAAACTATTTTTAAAAATTGGTGTCCAATAATGGTCAGCCCAAAATATCTGGAAGGCAATTAAAATAACAGGTGTTGCATGTCCCTCCTTTTGCTTTTAGACATAATTTGCTGAACCATTATGGCTATTAGATCTCTTTCCCATAAATTTATTTTTCCTTTTTCTTTGGATTATCTAACTCAGAAGTCACCACCACATCCTATAGCAATAGATTCCCCGCTCAGTTAATGTAGTCTAATGCTTTTCCTGGTTTGGAATCTAATACTTGCCTTTTATAGATAAAGAAAAAAAATCTGCCTATCTAGTTTGTGGATTTCTTTGTGCCCATATTTGTTTCCGGTTTTTATTCTGCTTTTCTTCTCTCTGTTATAAATTGCCCACAAAACATCAGGTTGTAATTTCAAAAATTGGAAAGGGTGGGGTCTTCCTGATCTGATTTTTCGCTTTTTAAAGAAAAATACAATTCTCTGTATTAAATATTTTATCAAAAAATGTTCTTACAAAAGCACTGAAGCTTTGAAAGCCAACGACCTGGATCAAAACATAATAGATGTCTTTAAAAAAATTAGTTGACTAAGTAAAGCAAATGTTAATAGCTCGGACATATTTTAAAGGAAAGCTTTCATTACTGCTTTTGCATTGATTCACTTAGAATCTTTTCCCCCCTTGCTTTTTCTTCAATTAGGATGCAGGTAGCCAACAGATCGGCTTCTTGCTTGGAAGCTGTGGCGTTACTGTAGCCTTGACTAGTGATGCATGCCATAAAGGGCTACCTAAAAGCCCTACAGGGGAGATACCACAATTTAAAGGTAAGTTTGTGCAGGGTTAATTCAGTACCATATGCCATGCGATTTCATGTCCATTACCCAATGATGAGCAAAAGTAGAGAATTGTACTAATTAAAAGATGCAAAAGATGTCTGATTTTCTGTCTTCCAAAGCTGTGTAATTATCAGATCAGTTCTGTCTATCTTGCCTGTTCTAACCCAGTATAATTGGGTATAATTGTCATTTCAGTACTGTTGAGAAATGCCCCACTGACCCTTATTGTCTCCTGGCAGGATGAGGTTAAATAGAACAGTTCACTGAAGCCAACCCACAATCATCCTGTCTTCTGCAGACCTTGAAACACAAAGCTTTTCTTCCAACTGATCAGTAGAACAATGTTATTCTATCCCTGCCTCGTCTTCTGAACTACCATGGGTCCTGGAGTAACAAAAATTCACTCATTCTCAGCTTTGCAAAACAAAATTTGGTAGCAATTATTCCCTTTTATATTTTGTTCTGGGCATGCCACAGGAGGATGTGTGTAAAATAAAAAATGAAAAAAGAAGTATTCATATTACTTTTCACTCTATCATCTCGATACTTTTCAGAGCTTCTGAAAAGGAGATGGTGGCATGCCAGCTGCTTGGCAACAGGCGTGGGGAGAGAAAGAGATGGAGAGGCTCCAGGAACAGGAAGTTGATCTCTATGGACAGTATAGTCAAACATTTCCAGTGCCTATTTAAAACTGGGGCTAAACTCATGCTGAGAGTGCGCAGCAAGAATTTGATTTTATATATAATGGTTCCAGCATCTACTGATCTTTAACAATTCAGAGATAGCACAGGAGAAGACTTTCTATTGGTCATTTTTATTAAAGAAATGTGGACCACAGGATTGCACAATGGCTTGTTATTTTTTAAAAAATTGCTCTATGTTTGTTTCTAAGGCTGGCCAAAACTGCTGTGGTTTGTGACAGAATCGAAACACCTTTCGAAACCTCCTCGAGATTGGTTCCCCCACATCAAAGATGCAAACAATGACACAGCTTACATTGAGGTGAGTGCAGTATGCATAATATATTTGTTCAATCATATTCGCATGTGCATCATTTCCATCTATTACTCTGAGTCCAGATTAATA
Source organism: Vipera ursinii (assembly GCF_947247035.1). Lineage (NCBI taxonomy): Eukaryota > Metazoa > Chordata > Lepidosauria > Squamata > Viperidae > Vipera > Vipera ursinii. Next base: position 117,780,734 of record NC_139517.1, read on the forward strand.
GCGGATTAAATGTTTTAAGTAAATATATTGCAATGTACTTATTAAATAGTGAAGCATATATGAAACATCTCCATTCCTATGCAACTATAGCAAATTGCGCTTGTATAACGTTGGGGAAATTTAAAAAATCTTGATATCTCAATTCAGCTAAATTTGTATAGGGTCCCCCCCAAAAAATCTTCGAACGGCTACATGGATAACCATTTTAGTGGCTGCATATTTGAACTTATGTTTATAGATACGATCAATGTTTGCTTTAAGAATTAATGAGAAGGGAAGACTGGCTTGTAGACACCAATGGAATTTTACACTACTATCTGTGTAAAATCGCAAAAAGAATTAAACATGCCTAGAGGCTTAAAATTTAGTCAGATTTTGTCTGCTATGTCTGAAGTCCACTGAATCAAAGTCTATTGAATCAGAAGTTTTCTAAAAAAAAACAGCAGTGGAAACTTCCCAATAAAAGCTAATTTGAAAAGTTCCAGAGTGCAATGCCATGTGCAAAACTCTGTAAAAGATAGATGCAATAGAAGTGCTTTAAATAAACAAGGAAGGAAACTGAATACTTCATAATATTTTTCATGAATTAAATATCAGGACAATGGATGCAGAGGCTGAAATAGTAGCACTCAGCAGCCTTTTACAGTGAAGGGATGGGTACTGATGTGTATAGAAACATGGGAGCTATGTTTTATCATTAGATAGTTTGACAACTTCTGACAGATGTTCTTTTTAGAAGTTAGTGGGACAATATTATTCAACTTTACTTTTAGCACATATTGCTGGTTTACAATTCTACAGAAACGAAAGAAAGACATTTCCTTCCAAAATATGCTTGTTAGCTTACATGGACTTCTAGTTCACCTCTATTTGAAAGGTTTAAGCAGAGGAACATAAAAATAAGTGCTTAATATCAAATCCTATATTAAGCAGGCAAAAGCTTATGTGGCTTCTTTTAGAGGTTGGCTACAGGAGCTACATGAAGGGCCCCATGTGATTCCAAGCCTCCTTTTGAATCTGAAAAGCTTCATCGCTATAGGTACATATGTTTAATTGTGATGTTACAACAAAAAAGGCAATTGCAATTTTAGATTGCATTCACTGAAGTCATTTGCAGTCATGAGAGGCCATAATTCAGGTTCAGTTTCTGTGCTGGTCAGACTCCATTTCAAGGGTGATATCCAAGTTGAAAAAATCAAAATAAGGTTAAAATATAGGTAGCAAAGAAGATTTCATTTGAGAGATAGAGGCTGCAGGAGGAAAGGATTTTTGAAATATTTAAAGGGTGTCACATAAAAGTAAGCTGCAAATTATTCACTGTTGGCCATAATGCAGAATCTGGAACTGGTTAGGAAAAGCTTATTAATGGTAATAAGCTTTGATAATGAAACTATTTCCTAGGGAAGAAATAGGCTGCCTTTTCAAGCAAAAACTAGGCAGCTTTCTAAATGGAGATACTTTAATTCGGATTTCTGTAGTGATCAGGGGGCATCAATAGGATTGTTCAACCATTAAGGCAAACTAAGTATTGATATGAGAATTGAGTCCTTTTTCCCCCCCCTAACCGCTTAGACTGGATCTTTAGAGAGCTAGAGGATAAGGATATATAGATAATTAGCAGGATGATATGAATGGAGAGAAACAGAACTGGCTGTGTAACTATCGGAGCTTGGTTATTGAATAAAAAACCAACTTTGGTTGATGACCTAGTACTGAATGGAAGACATCAGTAAACTTACTGAGATACCCAGTAAGAGATTTTTTTATGGTGCACAATTTACAACCATAGCAGGTTATGACCATCATAAGTAAGAGCAGACTCCCTTATGGTCATAATTCAAGGACTATTTGTATTTGAGGTTTGAGGATTAAGCCGGACACCTTTCAATAGACAGTTTAATAAACTGAAGGAGAGGAGACAGAGACCTAACAACAGTTTTGTTATTCCCCGACACTGATGAACAAAATTTTGTTACTACAGTACAAAACATGTAAGGATGGAAGTGTTCTTGGTGTGACAGTGACAAGGATTGCATTACTGACCCATTGTCAAGCGCTCACCCAGGCATGTGGATACACAGAAGGTATTTCAACACTTTTTTAAAAATGACTAAACTAGCTTCAGAAAACGATTTAGCATGATAAGATTTTACTGGGTTTTGTTTTAAATAATTGGATGAAGACAATTATTCAATAGCCAGGAGCTAAGCTATCTCTCCCAAAAATTGGAAAGCAACACAACTTATTTCTTAGCCAAACTGATTTTTGAATCTTCCCAGAACTATAGAGTCTTTGGACAAAACTGTATTTGCCCTGGGTTTTTTGTTTTGTGTGTTGTTTTTTGCAATATTTAGAGCATTCTCTTTGTTGTGAGAACAACAAAGAGATATTGTAGTGCAAGGTCTAAAATAGTTTAAAACTCTACCTCATACCCCAAAAGAAAATCCATTCTTCTCATCAACCCAGAAAAATGGAACAGAAAATCCTGGTTCTTTTTATGATAGTTTGCCCCTTTTTGTGCAATTACTAAGCTCACTTCAAGCTAGATATGCCTGAAATGCTGCAAAACACAAACAGGATTAATAAAAACAAGAGCTGGGTTCAAATATTCAATCGAGATCAGGACCTCCAAAAGTTTACACGATAGAAATCAGTGAGATGCATTTTTTATAAACTTCATTTTATCTTCCAAGATGAACAACTACTTCAAGTTGTAATTTTCATCTCTAATTAATATGAACATCTCAAGCTTCTGAGATCTGTATTACCTTTGTTGAGAACAACAAAGAGATATTGTAGTGCAAGGTCTAAAATAGTTTAAAACTCTACCTCATACCCCAAAAGAAAATCCATTCTTCTCATCAACCCAGAAAAATGGAACAGAAAATCCTGGTTCTTTTTATGATAGTTTGCCCCTTTTTGTGCAATTACTAAGCTCACTTCAAGCTAGATATGCCTGAAATGCTGCAAAACACAAACAGGATTAATAAAAACAAGAGCTGGGTTCAAATATTCAATCGAGATCAGGACCTCCAAAAGTTTACACGATAGAAATCAGTGAGATGCATTTTTTATAAACTTCATTTTATCTTCCAAGATGAACAACTACTTCAAGTTGTAATTTTCATCTCTAATTAATATGAACATCTCAAGCTTCTGAGATCTGTATTACCTTTGTTGAGAACAACAAAGAGATATTGTAGTGCAAGGTCTAAAATAGTTTAAAACTCTACCTCAAACCCCAAAAGAAAATCCATTCTTCTCATCAACCCAGAAAAATGGAACAGAAAATCCTGGTTCTTTTTATGATAGTTTGCCCCTTTTTGTGCAATTACTAAGCTCACTTCAAGCTAGATATGCCTGAAATGCTGCAAAACACAAACAGGATTAATAAAAACAAGAGCTGGGTTCAAATATTCAATCGAGATCAGGACCTCCAAAAGTTTACACGATAGAAATCAGTGAGATGCATTTTTTATAAACTTCATTTTATCTTCCAAGATGAACAACTACTTCAAGTTGTAATTTTCATCTCTAATTAATATGAACATCTCAAGCTTCTGAGATCTGTATTACCTTTGTTGAGAACAACAAAGAGATATTGTAGTGCAAGGTCTAAAATAGTTTAAAACTCTACCTCATACCCCAAAAGAAAATCCATTCTTCTCATCAACCCAGAAAAATGGAACAGAAAATCCTGGTTCTTTTTATGATAGTTTGCCCCTTTTTGTGCAATTACTAAGCTCACTTCAAGCTAGATATGCCTGAAATGCTGCAAAACACAAACAGGATTAATAAAAACAAGAGCTGGGTTCAAATATTCAATCGAGATCAGGACCTCCAAAAGTTTACACGATAGAAATCAGTGAGATGCATTTTTTATAAACTTCATTTTATCTTCCAAGATGAACAACTACTTCAAGTTGTAATTTTCATCTCTAATTAATATGAACATCTCAAGCTTCTGAGATCTGTATTACCTTTGTTGAGAACAACAAAGAGATATTGTAGTGCAAGGTCTAAAATAGTTTAAAACTCTACCTCAAACCCCAAAAGAAAATCCATTCTTCTCATCAACCCAGAAAAATGGAACAGAAAATCCTGGTTCTTTTTATGATAGTTTGCCCCTTTTTGTGCAATTACTAAGCTCACTTCAAGCTAGATATGCCTGAAATGCTGCAAAACACAAACAGGATTAATAAAAACAAGAGCTGGGTTCAAATATTCAATCGAGATCAGGACCTCCAAAAGTTTACACGATAGAAATCAGTGAGATGCATTTTTTATAAACTTCATTTTATCTTCCAAGATGAACAACTACTTCAAGTTGTAATTTTCATCTCTAATTAATATGAACATCTCAAGCTTCTGAGATCTGTATTACCTTTGTTGAGAACAACAAAGAGATATTGTAGTGCAAGGTCTAAAATAGTTTAAAACTCTACCTCATACCCCAAAAGAAAATCCATTCTTCTCATCAACCCAGAAAAATGGAACAGAAAATCCTGGTTCTTTTTATGATAGTTTGCCCCTTTTTGTGCAATTACTAAGCTCACTTCAAGCTAGATATGCCTGAAATGCTGCAAAACACAAACAGGATTAATAAAAACAAGAGCTGGGTTCAAATATTCAATCGAGATCAGGACCTCCAAAAGTTTACACGATAGAAATCAGTGAGATGCATTTTTTATAAACTTCATTTTATCTTCCAAGATGAACAACTACTTCAAGTTGTAATTTTCATCTCTAATTAATATGAACATCTCAAGCTTCTGAGATCTGTATTACCTTTGTTGAGAACAACAAAGAGATATTGTAGTGCAAGGTCTAAAATAGTTTAAAACTCTACCTCAAACCCCAAAAGAAAATCCATTCTTCTCATCAACCCAGAAAAATGGAACAGAAAATCCTGGTTCTTTTTATGATAGTTTGCCCCTTTTTGTGCAATTACTAAGCTCACTTCAAGCTAGATATGCCTGAAATGCTGCAAAACACAAACAGGATTAATAAAAACAAGAGCTGGGTTCAAATATTCAATCGAGATCAGGACCTCCAAAAGTTTACACGATAGAAATCAGTGAGATGCATTTTTTATAAACTTCATTTTATCTTCCAAGATGAACAACTACTTCAAGTTGTAATTTTCATCTCTAATTAATATGAACATCTCAAGCTTCTGAGATCTGTATTACCTTTGTTGAGAACAACAAAGAGATATTGTAGTGCAAGGTCTAAAATAGTTTAAAACTCTACCTCATACCCCAAAAGAAAATCCATTCTTCTCATCAACCCAGAAAAATGGAACAGAAAATCCTGGTTCTTTTTATGATAGTTTGCCCCTTTTTGTGCAATTACTAAGCTCACTTCAAGCTAGATATGCCTGAAATGCTGCAAAACACAAACAGGATTAATAAAAACAAGAGCTGGGTTCAAATATTCAATCGAGATCAGGACCTCCAAAAGTTTACACGATAGAAATCAGTGAGATGCATTTTTTATAAACTTCATTTTATCTTCCAAGATGAACAACTACTTCAAGTTGTAATTTTCATCTCTAATTAATATGAACATCTCAAGCTTCTGAGATCTGTATTACCTTTGTTGAGAACAACAAAGAGATATTGTAGTGCAAGGTCTAAAATAGTTTAAAACTCTACCTCAAACCCCAAAAGAAAATCCATTCTTCTCATCAACCCAGAAAAATGGAACAGAAAATCCTGGTTCTTTTTATGATAGTTTGCCCCTTTTTGTGCAATTACTAAGCTCACTTCAAGCTAGATATGCCTGAAATGCTGCAAAACACAAACAGGATTAATAAAAACAAGAGCTGGGTTCAAATATTCAATCGAGATCAGGACCTCCAAAAGTTTACACGATAGAAATCAGTGAGATGCATTTTTTATAAACTTCATTTTATCTTCCAAGATGAACAACTACTTCAAGTTGTAATTTTCATCTCTAATTAATATGAACATCTCAAGCTTCTGAGATCTGTATTACCTACACATTTTGAAGAATTCTCTATAGGTGGAACAGTCATTAATTTTGGAAATTATGAATTTCCTGCTCTTATTTTCAACATTTTCCATCTATTTTCAGAAGAATACGTCACTGTGACATATTATGCAAATGACAATGAAGGAAAGAGAAATGAAGGAACAGATAGGTCAAAAGCTATGAGTCAGAATTTACTTCAAATTGTTCTCCGATTATTATTTTTTTTATTTTTTTTAAAAGAATCACCTACATTGTAAGATGGAGTTTTTGTTTGGCTGTACCTGGCATCCAGGAACTAACGTGGGTGTTTTTTTGGTTTTTTTTTTTGGTCTTGCAGCTGAAACAATTGTGAATGTCCTAGATTTCAAGAAAGATGTGGGTTTATGGCATGGCATCCTTACAGTAAGTGTACTTTATTTTAAATAATTGCTTTAAAATGGGATGTTATAGTTTACATTTCCATCAGAAATGCAAGTTGGCATCTTCTCAAGATGCACATCTTTTCCAATACTGAAGAGTGATAGTTTGAAGCTTAGTAGATAGAACTGAATTTTGCAGATATTCATATCTGATTTTAGAAGCCACTATTCTCCCATAATAAATATCTCAGAAAGCTGATAAGCAGTTTACCTCTGCAACTGTAGACATTCAGTCTATGAATGTCAATGTCTTATGGAGGAGCTTTTGACCCTAAAACAAGAACAGCCTCTGTCTACTAATTATTGGAATTGGCCCAGCCCATCTGCTAGTCTGGAGAATGCTGCTGCCTTTAGGATCCCCACAATTTCACTTGTCAACTTTAGTCCTATCTAACTTAAGTAAGTTCAAGGCTAGGTTCACACATCACACTAAATTATAATGTACTTATCTGGAATTTGACTGATGGTTGCTCTAGCTAATTTGACATTCTGACTAATTAAAACAAGCCACGTCTTAGATGTGTGAACTCATTTAAAAAGGGACATTATTGGCTCAAAAAAATACCTGAAGCTGTGACACATATCACCATCAAACTTCAATAATATTATTTTTCATCTAGTGCTCAGGTTAAGAGTAAAGCAAAACTGGACAATTCTGTTCAACCCTCCATCGTTCATAACTTCCTCTGTATGGGTCCCCTCCTTAAAAAAAATCTCTCAGTCCCACTTGTCTGGACAGCATCTGTCAAATCTCCCATCTTTCCTTTTTAGAGACTATGCTATAGAAGGTGGAATATTTGGAAACTTTAGAGGATTCTGGATGAAACAGGTTCCTTTCAGTCAGGTTTCAGCTCCAGTTACGGAATAGAAAAAGCATTGCTCGCACTTGTGGATGATCTGTGGTAAGGGCAGGATGGGGATAATTCATCCATCCTTGCTTTCCTTCTCAGTGGCTTTTGATACCATTGACCATGGTATTCTTTTGAGTCGGCTGCAGAATTTGGGGCTGGGCAGTGTCGCCAGGGCCAGTCCTAATCAGTGTTAATAGGGAGTGAGAGATTTAGTCCATAGACTCTCAGGACACTCTCCCATTTTTTCTGAACATCTACATGAAGTTACCAGTTGCCACCACCATGGAATGAGGTACAATCAGTATGCCTGTAGTCAGCTTTACGTCAATACATCTGGTGATCCAAGTGATATAGCTGGCTTCTTAGAGTGCCTGGAGGTTATAGGGGTCCTGATGGGGCACGAACTTTAGCTGAACCATGGTAAAACCAAGTGGCTTTGGTTAAAGTCCAGCTCCAGGACTTTAACATCTTTAATTCTGGGTGGGGTTGGACTAACCCCAGACACACTGGTGCTCAATCTGTGGTTTCTCCTGGATTTGTAACTACTCAATCTCACTCTCCCATCTTCCCTTTTTAGGGTCAATGGTATAGAAGATGGAATGTTTGGGAACTTTAGAGGAATCTAGATGAAATGGATTCCTTCCGGTTAGGTTTCAGGCCCAATTATGGGACAGAAATAGCATTGGTTGCACTTGGGATTATGGCAAGTGCAGGATGATGGTATGCATCCATCCTTGTTCTCCTTGACTTCTCAGCGGCTTTCAATACCATTAACCAGGGTATCCTTTTGGATTGGCTGTGGTATTTGGGACTGGGAAGCACAGAATTGTGCTAGTTTTGATTCCTTTCTCCAAGGCCAGTGATAAATTCCTCTCTGCAGGAGGAAGCATTTCCAGGATGTTTTAAGGAAGCCTTGGTTTGCTGCCCCTTAAAAATTCTATTTGAATCCCATTCCCTCCCATCTTCCCTTTTTAGGGAAACTGGTGTAGAAAATGGAATGTTTGGGAACTTTAGAGGATTCTGGATGAAACGGATTCTTTCCAGTCAGGTTTCAGCTCTGGTTATGGGACTGAAAAAGCATTGGTTGTACTTGTGGATGATCTATGGCAAAGGCAGGATGATGGTGTGCATCCATCCTTGTTCTCCTTGACTTCTCAGTGGCTTTCGATACCATCAACCATGGTATCCTTTTGGGCTACCTGTTGAATTTGGGGTGGGCGGCAGTCTTGCGCAGGTTCAACTCTTTTCTCCAAGGCTAGTCCCAATAAGTGTTAATAGGGAATGAGAGGTTCAGTCCACAGCTGTTGCTTTGTGGCATGCCAAAGTTCTCAGGATTCTCCACTCCACTCCACTCCTAAAATCTACATCAGTATGCTGACAATCAGCTTTACATCAACACTCTTGATGATCAAAGTGATACTGCTGGCCTCTCAGTGTCTGGAGGTTGTTGGGGTCTGGATAGGGGACAACATACTTCAGCTGAACCCTGGTAAAACCAAGTAATTTTGGGTGCATGGAGCTTCCAGCTCCAGGACTTTAACATCTTTAGTTCCACATGGGGTTGCACTACCTCACACCAACTTGGTGCACAATCTGTTTTTTGTCCTGCTTGCTGAGCAGGTGCAGCCATGGCCAAAAGAACTTTTTCACAACTTCATGTTGTGTGGCAGTTTTGCCCTTTCCTGGATGGGAGTCTCTGCACCCAATCACTCAAACCTTAGTCAGCTAACGCTTGGACTACTTCAGTGTGCTCTACATGGGGCTATCCTCAAAGGGTATCTGGAAGCCTCAGCTGGTGAAGAATTCAGGTGTGTGGGCACTTCTTGGGATCCATTGGATGTCTCATATAATATCACTGTCCTGCAAACTGCATTGGCTACCAGTTTTCCTGTGGAGTCCAATTCAAGTGCCAACTTGGCACTTCGAAAGCATATAAATGAGTGTAACTAGGTGCCACTTTGGTGGAAGGTAACAGCACTCTGTGTTTCTTCTGGGTCAGATTCAAGGTGTGGTTATCATCCTTGAAGACCTTCATGGTATGGTCCAGACTATCTGAGAAACCTGTTCACCCCTCGATGGGATTAGTCCACTATACCTGTGCCAGAAGAAATGTTCAGTACAGCGTTCTTAAGACAACATCTGTGACCAGCCAGGAATTGCTGCCACATAGAGGAAAAATGCTTGATAACAATATTCAAAATAGCCCAAGTCTCAAGATTATCCAAGTCAACTTGGGAAACAATAATTCGTACCCCTTCCAAATATAGAATTGGATGTGATATAAGAATTCCTTATTTTATAACATGTTTTCATCTGGTCACAGTTTGCTTGCATAAAATTTGATATTTCAGGATGTCTCCCAGATATTATTTTGAGCTAGGCTAGTTCCTGTGAGATTTATGACATTTATGCATTTATAAAAATATGTAGTGCAGATTCCTTATATGAAAATTAAATATTTCTTATATTGAAATGAATTAGTTCCCTCTTCCTCCTGATTGTTGAAAGCCTCCAGGATGGTGACAGCCCCATGGATTCAGAAATGACAAATTCCTCCCTGCAAAAGGGGTCCTTTCTGGGATCTTTTAAGGAGGCCTAGGTTCCCCCCTTCCATTTAAAAAAAAAATCTCCATCCCAGCTGTCTGGACAGCTTCTATCCAGTTTCTCACATTCCCCTTTTTAGGGAAGCTGGTATAGAAGTTGGAATGTTTGGGAACTTTAGAGGATTCTGGATGAAACAGATTCCTTCCAGTCAGATTTCAGGCCCATTTATGGGACAGAAACAGCATTGCTTGCACTTGTGGATGATCTGTGGCAGGCCGGATGCATCACGTCCAAACCACGCCCATCCCATTGCCGGCAATCAGAAAAAAGTCGCGATAAGTCATGACACGTCACATGACATCACAAGTTTGACACCTGTGATCTATGGTAAGGGCAGGATGGGGATAGTTCATCCATTGTTGGTCTCCTTGACTTCTCAGTGGCTTTTGATACTATCAGCGAAGATATCTTTTTGGGCCATTTGTTGAATTTGGGCTGGGTGGCATGGCCTTGCACGGGTTCAACTCCTTTCTCCAAGGCCAGTCCTAATGAGTGTTAATAGGGAATGTGCCTGGAGGTTGTGGGGGCAAAAAACTTCAGCTGAACCCTGGCAAAACCAATACCTAGTACACAATATCAGTGAAAGGAACAGCACTCTGTTTCTTCTGGGTCAGATTCAAGATGTGGTTATTCACCCTTGAAGACCTTCACGGTATAGTCCAGGCTATCTGAGAAACTGGCTCATCTTGATGGGATTAGCCCACCATACCTGTGCCAGAAAAATGGTTCACTACAGCATTCTTAAGACTACATCTTGAACAGCCAGGAGTTGTCGCCACATGGAGAAAATATACTTGATAAGAATAGCACCACAAGTCTCATGATTGTCCAAGTCAACCTGGAAAACAATAATTGGTGCTTCTTCCAAATATAGAATTGGATATGACATAAGAATTCCTTATTTTCTAACAAGTTCTCATCTGGTCATGGTTTGCTTGCTTAAAATTTGTGGAACTTGGGGCTGGGCATCAGCAAATCTCATGCAGGTTTAACTCCTTTCTCCAAGGCCAGTCCTAATCAGTGCTAATAGGGAATGAGAGGTTTGTGGTGTGCCACAGGACTCAGCATTTTCCTCCACTCTTTTTTGACATCCACATGAAGCTCCTGGGTGAGATCATTCGCCACAACTATGGCAGGTGCTTCCATCAGTATGCTGATAATAGTCAGCTCTACATCAAACACTCCTGGAGATCCAAGTGATATTGTTGCCCTTTCATAGTGCCTGGAAACTGTCTGCAAATTGCAATGACTCCCTGTTTGCATCTGTGGTCTAATTCAAGGTGATAACTGGCATTATCACCTTTAAAGCCCTTCATGGTATGGGGCCAAGCTGTCTGAGAAATTGGCTTACCCCGATGGGATTAGTCAGTGCTACCCGGGCCAGAAGAGGAGCCACGCGATAGCCTACTTCAGGCAAGGAATTTCCGTCAGTGGGATCCAGAAGAGCCTTTTCTGCTACCATCTTGCCCCTGAAGTTAGATCTGCTCCTCCTGCTTTTTAGCCTTCCAAAAGACCTTGAAGACATGGCTGTACCAACTAGCCAGGAGCCCCAACTGATAATTGTTTCCTCACTGATGCTGATACCTCTTATTTCCTTGCTTTAATTTCAGAGTGTTATGAACATGATGCATGTGATAAGCATCCCATATTCTTTAATGAAAGTGAACCCACTTTCATGGATACAGAAGGTGTGCCAGTACAAAGGTAAGGGTGATGGCTACATCAGTCTACTTTGAGGGAGCAGGAGGTAGGCTTTATTATATTAAACTGGCAAAATTGAAGTCGTTCCTCCTGCTCCTTTTACACACCCAATCTGTGAAAGATTGGCTTGTAATAGTGTAAGGACCGAAACTCAAAATTGAAGTCCAGTTTGTCTGCCAGTTGGTCATACTTTATATATTTTGAGACATTTAGTACAGTAGTAGAATTATATCTTAAATATCTTTCTGATTGTTTTTTGCATAGTTTAGTGGAATTACGTCTTAATTCATTTCTCATTCTTTCTCTTTCCTTTACATCTCAGCAAAAGTAGCTTGTGTAAAATCCAGAGACATGCACTGGGCATTAGTAGCACACAGAGATCAACGTGATATCAACCTCTCTTCACTTAGAATGTTGATAGTAGCTGATGGCGCTAATCCATGTAAGTCCTAAATATAGAACAGAATACAATCCAAATGGCTTTGCTATTGGACATTCTACATCAACGTCAATGAAGCCACTAAACAAGGATGTATGTCTGTAATCTTAATGTATCAGTTCCTAAAATATCTTGTCCATTCTTTCTCTTTTAAATGGGAGTATAAAAATATGTTTTCTATTCCAGAGTCCACCAAAAAATTATATTTCAAAGTCCATTTCAAAGTTTCATTTTTTTTAGTAATATCCTAAAGCAATTCCAATATTTCACAGTACTATAAACTAAAGTATCCTAGTTCTATATAATTTGGCAAGCTGTTATGTAAAACTTGAGTCAGATTTCTCCTTGAAAATAGAAAAGACTTGAGGTTTTCTCATGAAATCAGTTAAAATTAGGCATTGATGGAGTGGTGTTCTTTCCTTGGTCAAGTACGGGCATACAAAACACAAACTATATTTGTTGGTTCTTCTATCAATTGTGAAGAATGCATGTCCAACGTAGCAATCCGTTTCTCTTCCTGAGTTGTTTTTTGTATTTTGATCATGTATTTTTACAAATTTAAGTAACCCAAACAGACTCAAGAGAGCTCGTTTAAATATTAAAATAACTTTTTACAGTAGATTGAAATCATGATCCTAAAGCAAATTAGAAAATTAAGTTGAAATTGATTAAATCTCCAGTGGTCTCTGAAAAAAAAAATACTTGGTGCCAAAAAGTAATAAAGAAACAAGGGAGATAGTTCAAAACATCTTAGTTTCAACACTAAGAAGAACTTTTTCCTGCTGCTCTTAGAATTTTCAACAGAAAATTCTGGGCAGATCCTCTACTGATAATTGATAATGTTGATGACTTCATATAAAATATTGTGGGTTTTAGGGATTTATCTATGGCTGCAAAACTTAAAGTCAGTATATTGTACAGGAAAGATATGGTAACCAGGATTTCAAGTTTTTGAAAGTAGTTGCACATCATATGTATATTTTGTACTGTGACATTTTTGACCTTACAAAATGATACAAAATAAAAATTGAAATACAAAATAAAAATTGAAATTAACCAGGATTTCAAAAGTTTTTGAAAGTTGTTGCACATCATATGTATATTTTGTACTGTGACATGTTTGACCTTACAAAATGATACAAAATAAAAATTGAAATTGAATTATTAGAAGCAGACGGGATACCAATACTTTTTTTTGAAGCCATTCTTGAAGCTCTGTATGAAATGGAATATCCTGCAATAGAAATGTAATTTCCAGAGTAATATTTGCTTCTGCATGTAGTTTCATTCCATTGTATAAAGAACTTGATTATACATTAGACACTCAGTTAACCATAAGAACTATTATAGTTGCATTTGGGGGCAGAAGTATGCTCAGTTCGTTTCAATCTTCTCTTCTGGACAAAAAAGGTTTAAATGAGAGTTGGTATATTAGAGACTCTCTTTAGGCACAGCTATATATTTCAACCCACAGGTCAATTATTTACAATCACTCAGTGAATTTATTGGTTGGTTGGCATCTAGATTTCTATTTTGGAAACCTCCCATTTAGAATTTGTTTTGTTGTGAGGAACTATTGATTATTGTACATAGAATGATATTATTGTTTGTGTACTTTTTAACTCTAGGGTCTATTTCTTCATGCGATGCATTTCTTAATGTATTCCAAAGTAAAGGCTTAAGACAAGAAGTCATCTGTCCTTGTGCTAGTTCACCAGAGGCTCTCACAGTGGCTATTAGAAGGTATTGTAGAGTCAAATATAAATGTGAAATCCTGAAGGCAACAAACAATCTAGGAATAACTATAGGAGGAGGAAGGATTATTATGTATGTTTAATAGATTGGTCATTAATCTTGAGATCAGAAACTTTGCATTGTCCCTGCATTTTCTTTTACAAATAACCCCCCCCCCACTCTTTATTTGTAATCCTATTCGTCAGTGGAAACATTTGTTCAGATTATTGTAACTTTGAATGGCCCTAGAACTAATGGTCATTAAGCAGGATTGCCTGTAAAGTGAAAGATTTCACATATCTGTTGTTTGGGGATTCAAGGACTTTTGGAGCATTTGTGTACTTTATATGGCAGATAGGCATTTTACACCTGCATAAAACATTTTTCTAGACACTGGACTTTGTCAACCGAGAGGTTGGCAGTTTGAGACCCAAGTACCACCATATAAGGTGAGCTCTCTTTCTTGCTCCAGATCTTACAACATGATTGTTCGAGAACGTGAAAGCTGAAAGATAATAGCACTTGGAAAGATAATAGCATTCTACGCACCTCGGCATAGTCTCATGCCAGCCACATGACCACAGAAGAGTCTTTGGCTGTCTCAGCTAGGAAAGAGATGATCACCACCCTCTAGAGTCAGACACAACTGGACAGGGAAAACTTTTTAAGTCTTGTTATACGTGATTTTGTTATCTGTGTTTGGAATGAAATCCTCGCAAAAAAAGTTGACCAACTGTGTTTAGATTATTGTGTCAATTTTCTGTATGCCGGCTATAACATTTAAAGTGTTCCATTTTAAAAGTGTTGAAATCATTATTTCAAGATTGTATCAGTGTAATATCCTTGGATTTGTTTGAAAAGATCATGGACAGATTTTTGTTGCACTTAATGGTATCCAGCCCTTAAGATAATTGAGACTATTCTCCCAATTTTTGGCTCTTTAATTGTAATTAAGTTTTCAATAATAATATTAATAAATAGCAATGGAAAAATACCTACAAGTCTCATATATAAAAGCTACCTGAAAAGGCATAAAGTTATGCTATAGTGATATTCCCTTTGTCAAAAGACATAGTCAAAAGAATAGAACAGTGTGATTTAGTGCCAAAACTGCAACCTTGGGAAACAAATTCAGACATTTGTCCGTTGTATGTAGGCAAGTTGAACTATCTCTAAGTTTAACTACCTCATAAAGGTGTTGTAAGCAAAAACAGATAAGAAAAAAATACAAGCCCTTGGAGAAAGAACAGATAACATTCAAGATTACATTCTCCATTTCTAGATTATTTGCTGTTGATACATGTCATTCAATTCAAGGTAACTTCAGTATGCAATGACCAACTACTAAGGATGTGATATGAAACCTTTTCCAGATGTTGTACTAATTACTGTAATAAAGATAATTGCTTAAATTGAAGTCCTTGGTCAGACCTTTTCTCCTTGACTGAAATTGAACTTGAAGATGTTTGTAGGCCATAGCCCACTGAATTATGAATCTAGACTCTTTTTATATTAGTTTTAAACTTTCAGTTAGTTAACTATCCAATAATATTCTGCTTGTCTTTTTGAAGTATTTAAGGAACTATATTAAATGGCAATCCAGAGCAGAGTTTCTCAACTTGAATAAGTGTGGGCTTCAACCTCCAGAATTCCACAACCAGTTTGAGAAACACTGTTCTTAGACTTTTCCATCATTCAGTATATTTTTATAGCAATACCTTTGGCAACTCCTACAGAAAATATATTACTGTAATGAGTCCAACATCTGTATCCCATGGGGAAGCTAAACATAAATTTACTTCCTTTGATAAGGTTACATTTATGCCTAGTACATTGCTTATATTACTGTTAGGCATAGAGGTTACTGGAGTACAGTAAATCTCTTCCATCCCTAACATGGTGGGATGTTCTCATTCCACGATCATCTTACAAGCAGCAAGATACCTGTGGAGGGTTAAAGGTTGATCAATACTGTGATGAATAATAGGAATGCCATTAATCATTGTCACCCAGTTACCTGCCTCTCATTTGTTACTCCCTAATGTACATTCAATTCAATCCATAGCTAGCATATCTGATCCTTTTACTGGGATCATATTGGAGGAGCAGTGAAAGGCTTTTTAGAACCTTTTAATCAAAATTTATGGAGCCTATCATTCTCTAATTTTTTTAGTTTATCAAGTTTTTCAAGTATCACTGCAAACCACTGTTGTAATTTAAGATTAACCATACAGCTAAATTTTCTTATGACAACTTTCCAAAGACATACTAACATCAGTGTTTATATAAAACCCAAAATTTCTTTCCTTTGTGTTTTTGAACTTGAGTTTTACACAAGTAAATAGAAGAAATCATTTCAGGACTGGGCTGTGTTCATCTCTTATGATTGGAAACGAGTGATTCAAAGAACAGATTAAAACCCTGGCTCAAAGCCTGTTTGCACAGCCAACACCTCCTTCAAAAGCCAGCAATATAGGATTTAAGTGGTATGTTAAGGGTAATACAACAATAGTGAACAAGAGCATATTTAATACTTAACTAAACAATGTCTATTCCCTACAATATTCTCTTATTCAACTTTTAATTAGGAGCACTTCTCAAATTCTAATCTAATAGCAACTTTGGAGGCCTCTATCAAGGCTTTTCAAAAGGGGATTGTATGTATCTAAGCACCCACTTTTATTGTTCAACTTCTTACTACATTATACCTGCTAGCTTTTTTTCAAATAAAGGTAAAGGTAAAGGTTCCCCCGCACATGTGTGCTAGTCATTTCCGACTCTAGGGGCTGGTGCTCATCTCTGTTTCAAAGCCGAAGAGCCAGCATTTGTCTGAGGATGTCTCCGTGGTCATATGGCCGGCATGACTAGACACCAAAGGCACACGGAACACTGTTACCTTCCCACCATAGTGGTCCCTATTTTTCTACTTTTTTACGTGCTTTCGAACTGCTAGGTTGGCAGAAGCTGGGACGAGTAACAGGCGCTCACTGTTACATGGCACTCAGGATTCGACCCGCCAAATTGCCGACCTTCTGATCGACAAGCTCAGCGTCCTAACCCACTGAGCCACCGCGTCTCTTTTTTTTTCAAATAGAGTGCATCAATATGTAAAATCTAAAGCTGGATTGCATATGCCTAGCTTCTCTCCAGCTTATGGGTCATGGTAGGACATGACAAAAATGCATTACAAAATATTTGAGAAGGGCTATTTCTGTGTAGAGGCATCAGACACATCAGCTTTATTACTTAAGCAATTTATATGGCCCATACCAAAAATAACTTTGGACAGTATATAGAGGTTAATAACAAGTCAACAACCACCATGATGCCTGAAGCCACAAATGCAACTCATAAAAACAAAATTAATCAACCATCAGAACTCACAGAGGTCAAGGGCATGGGGGAATGCCAAATCTTACAACAAAAGGCTCACAGTATTGGGGCTATCTGAATGTGGGACATGTGCTATACAAAAGGCACAATTCTGGGATCCAACAAAATGTTATTTAATGGAAGGGAGCCAGACATGCCCTTCCTGTAAGATGTGATGAAGTGAACGAAGACAATGATTTCTATAGAAGCCATTCAAGCTTGACATTATTCTCAAGCACAATATATGTGAAATGAGAGTTGCTTCCTATTCTGGTATCACTGACATTTTCTATACATTTCCAGGCCAACAGATGACAGCAACCAGCCACCTGGAAGGGGAGTATTATCCATGCACGGGCTTACTTACGGAGTAATCAGAGTGGATTCTGAAGAAAAACTTTCTGTTCTGACAGTGCAAGATGTTGGTTTGGTGATGCCTGGAGGTAAAGCTTCTGTAGCTTACTCAGAAAAATGTATAATATCTGCATTGTTTTTCTCTTAATGCATGCTGGATGGGGGAATTCCGAAAGTTAAAATCCAAACATCTTAAATTTGCCAAGGTTGCACTGCCTTAAAGATAGTTAGTTGTATTCGTAGAGGCATTATTTCCTCAAAGCTATCATTCGTTTTTCAATACATTTCATGGTTTAGCTTATCCCACCCTTGTCAATTAAAATTACTCTTCCTCCGTTAAACATGTACATAAATGTAATTGCCTCCTAGGTGCATTTTAAAGCTTTACCCTAGGTATGATTTTTTCTTTGCAGCAAATAACTTTCATAAATCACATATAGATTCATTACATAATTTTGTAGGATTGAGATTCTATGCCTCATTCCCATTGGAAAAAAGCCAGTTACAAAAGCATTCTGTTCTGTTTCCCTTCCAGCTCTGTCATGTTGGCGGCTTTCCCATGTCTAAACTTGTGTTGTTTGGGGTTAACTGTAGTTAGCAATCCATCAGGAGTCATATATGGTCACTTTCTTTTTTATGCCCGAGATTGGAAAGAGAAGTATTACAAGGTATATTTAACAGGGTGGAAGAATAACCAGGAGTTTGGAATTAAGGGTGATTCTGTAAGATTTCTTTCTTGATTATGCCATCTCTTCTTAAGAAAGGTTAAAGAATGTGTTTATTCTTCCCCAGAATTACTTATTCTTACAGGTTTAGCTGTCAGACATGAACTGCATTCATCATTTTATTTAATTCCTTAATATTAATTTTCCTGGGGGAATTAACTTTTTTATCTTCTGTATCTTCTCTGCAACGTATTTCTGCAACATCTCTGGCGGGATGGAGGTAATGCACCAATCCTGGTTCTTCTTGACCTCAGTGGCATTAATACCATCGATCATGGTATCCTTCTGGGTCCGCTTCAGGAACTGGGGGTGGGCAGCACTGTATTATGCTGGTTCTCCTCCTTACTCCAAGGCCAGTTCCAGCCAATCTCGAGAGAGAGATCTAACTCATGACCCATATTATGTGGAGTGCCCTCAGGGCTCTGGTTTTTTTCTCTCTCCCTCTCTCTCCCCCCCTCTCTCTCTCTCCCTTTTAACATTTACATGAGGCTACTAGGTGAGGTGGTCCATCGAGTTTGGGGTGATATATAAAGTCATCTGCTTACTGATGATTCTCTATCCCAGATCTCTTCAGGGTGCCATGGATGTCCTAACTCAGTATCTGAGGGCTGTTGGGGACTGGATGGGCAGAAACGGTCTCTGACTCAATCCTAGCAAGACAGAGTGGCTGTGAAGAACCCTGAAGACAAGGTTCTTCCATCTCTGGTTCTGAATGCCTTTGCAAGACTCTGTGCACAGTCTGGGGGGTCTTCCTGGACTTGCAGTTCCTGCTTAAAGAGCTGGTGGCAGCCGTGGCACACCTCCGGGTGATCTTCCAGTTGCACCCCTACCTGGACTAGGAGGCCCTGGTCACAGTAATTCATGCCCTTGTAATCTCCAGGTTAAACTGCTATAATATGCTGCCTTGTAGACTATTAGGAAACTTCAGTCTGTAGTAGAATGCAGTAGCATAGATAGTAAATGGTGCCAGATATAATGGCACACATAACCCCACTCCTGCTTGAGCTGCACTGGTTATCCATGTTTCCAGGGGGCAATTCAAGGTACTATAAAGCATAACATGGCTTTTTAAAAGAGATTCTATCCATCCAGCTGTTTCAAATAGAATGGGTATGATGCAGTTTCCATCAAAGAATGTCAGCTGGTAGGGACCAGAAGAAAAGCTTTTTCTGCAGCTACTCCTGTTGTATGAAACATCCTCCCTTTGGAGATTAGAATGGCCCAACCTTGTTAGCCTTTCATAAGACCCTAAAAACCTGGCTATGTTCCTGAGCCTAAAGTGCTGAATATGCCAAGGACCCCATTTCCTGGCTGTATTACTAACGAGCTAAGTACCTTGCTCCTATATATATTTAATTTGGATGTTTTTAATAGGGCGGAGTGGCCTAGCGATTAAGATGCTGGGCTTGTCAGACTCAAGTACCACGTGATGGGGTGAGCTCCCATTCTTGCCCCAGTTCCTGCCAACCCAGCAGTTTCGAAGTATGCGAAGTCAAGTCAACAAATAGGAGAACAGAGGCAGCAGCTGAGAAACTGGGAGAAGTGAAGTGTTTCCTTTTCCTTCCCTCAGACTGGCCTGAGGGAAAAGTTTTCCAAGCATTTCCCACAGAGAGAGAGAAAAAAGGTTTAGGGGAAAAAAAGGGGGAGGGGGATCAAGAAGCCCATTTTTTATGAAATAAAAGTTTTCCTCCCAGTGACTGAAGAGATAAAAATACCCAATCAATTATCCAGGTTTCTAGTGCTTTGTGCCTATGAATCTAGATCATTTGAATGATTGATGGTTTAAAAACAAAACAACCCACCACAAGACACTGTTAAATCAACATACGCTGTCATATATTGAATTCAGCATTGTTAGATTTATCCTGCCTTTCTTTTGGCAGTCAAGGCAGCATACATACCTACTGCTTGCCCCCTCCTATTTTGTCCACAATAACAACCCTTTGAATTGGTCGCATTGTCTATGTCTATTATGCAACAATAGGAAAAATGCTATTCTTTTTTCCCCAATAGCCATAATGTGTGCCGTAAAACCAGATGGAGTTCCTCAACTCTGCCGAACAGATGAAGTTGGTGAACTCTGTGTATGTGCTATTGCAACAGGTACATCTTACTATGGACTCTCTGGAATGACCAAAAATACATTTGAGGTAAGCTGGAGGTGGACATAAATGTTAACTTCATAAAAAAAAAGACTTTTGGATTCACATTCATAGCAACGATCGATTTGTGAAGGTGCATTTCTATTAAGTTGGATCCAGTCATTCCCAATCTAGACTTCTGCTCTAGAATTCCTCCGTTACTTGGTATGTGGGGGTTGGCATTCTGCAGCTCTAGAAGGCTCTAGAATACAATAGGAGAATTCTCTTTGATTCTGACCGGTAGAAGATTTCCAGTTGAAGGTTTCCTCAAAATAATGTTTTACTTACTTGTGTAAATTGTATTTGTATATTCACCCATATATTATAATGGTGATGACCTATAAAGCCCTAAATGGCGAGGGCCCGGGATATTTGAGGGAACACCTGCTGCCAGCATCAAGTTCCCTTCGTCCACTGCGCTCCCACAGGGAGGGTCTCCTCAGGGTGCCGCCGGTTAAAGATTGCCGGCGGGTAACACCCAGGGGTAGGGCCTTCTCAGTGGGTGCGCCTGCCCTGTGGAACCAGCTGCCTGCGGAGCTTAGGACTGCCCCCACCCTCCATTCTTTCCGCCGGGACCTGAAGACCTGGCTCTTCGAGCTCTCTGGCCCAGGCTGAGAATATTTTTAATTTTAATTTTAACTGGGTTTTAATTTTCTCAGGGTTCTATTTAATCTTTTAATTTGTTTTAACATTTGTATTGACTGTTTTTTAAATGCCCTGTAAACCGCCCTGAGTCCTTCGGGAAAGGGCGGTATATAAATGTAAATAAAATAAATAAAATAAAATAAATAAATGAAATTGAAAAAAGAGTAGGAAGCAAAGGAAATTATAAACCAACTTTGCATGTATGAATTCAAATTATACAATGCACACACAGCAAATAGATTTGAGTCAGGGTCTATATTTTCTTAGCCCCTTTCAAAATTCTTGCATTCTATACTTTTCCGTTGCTTCTAAAAAATTTATTGAACATTTTCATTTTGGCTGTTGCTGTCTCTACTCATATTTTATCCCCCCTTTCTGGATTAGGCATGGCAGTACCACTCAAAATATCAGGCTGAAATTTGGGATTTCATGCAAATGTTATTTTGTACCAATAAAAACTGATAGAAGCACAGCACTGCAGTATTTAAATTATATAATTTTAGGGACATAGTAGTGCATGGCTGGGTTTTCAAATCTCATTGAGCATTTTTATGGTTTGATTATGCTTTAGTGTGTGGTATAAACCCATGCATTGTTATTTATAAATTGTTGTCCAGGACATATTGTGTTATGTCATACCTATTATGTTATGCTCAGTTTGGAACATCATATAGGAGCCGTGGACAGGGGGGCTTTTGCCCAGGTTCTCCTGGTGCGCCAGTTGCGGCCCTATCTGGACCGAGATGCCCTACGCACAGTCACTCATGCGCTCGTGACCTCCCGGATAGACTACTGCAATGCTCTCTACATGGGGCTGCCCTTGAGGACCACTCAGAGGCTTCAGCTGGTGCAGAATGCAGCCGTGCGAGTTGTGATGGGAGTCTCCCGATACTCCCGTGTAACACCTCTTCTCCGCGAGCTGCATTGGCTTCCGGTTGCCCTCCGTGTGAGATTCAAGGTGCTGGTGATGACCCATAAAGCCCTAAATGGCATGGGTCCAGATTATCTCAGGGAGCACCTGCTGCCAGCATCAACTTCCCATCGTCCTGTGTGCTCCCACAGGGAGGGCCTCCTCATGGTCCCGCTGGTCAGGGAATGCCGGCGGGTGATCCCCAGGGGGAGGGCTTTCTCTGTGGGCACCCTTGCCCTATGGAATCAATTGCCGGTGGAACTCCGGATCGCCCCCGACCTTCGTTCGTTTCGCCGGGACCTAAAAACCTGGCTTTTTGAGTTAGCTGGCCTGGACTGAGGGGTTTTAAGGTTTTGAAATTCTAATTTTAAATTTGGGGGCTATTGATTTAATTTTATTTTAATTTTTATATTGTATTGTTTTAATTTTGCCCTGTAAACCGCCCTGAGTCCTTCGGAAAAAGGGCGGTATATAAATTGAAATAAATAAAATAAATAAATAATGTCAACAACACATGCTGAAGCAACCCTTTGCTTAGTGCAATACAATGGGTGTACAAAAATAGCACTAGTGCTCCCACAGCGAAATAGAAGAGGCTTATGTTTCATGTGTAGTAATTTTACTATCTGTTTCTAGAAGGATCTAAATCAGCTGAACCTTCCCACCCTCGCTTCTCCTATCTTTCTCATAGGTGTTCCCTATGACTACTTCAGGTGCCCCCATAAGCGAATATCCTTTTATAAGAACTGGACTTCTTGGGTTTATTGGCCCTGGAGGACTTGTTTTTGTGGTTGGTAAAATGGATGGTCTGATGGTCGTCAGCGGGAGGAGACACAATGCAGATGACATTGTAGCTACTGCATTGGCAGTGGAACCCATGAAGTTTGTCTACAGGGGAAGGTAGGCTTTCTACTTCTTCCCATCAGGATTCTTTTGTTTTAAGCAGGATATTGAAAGAATGCTTCCCCTTGCTCAGAGAAACCTTAGATAAGGTGAGAGCCTTCCCAGTAGGTTAGCCAGCATGCATTAATTTGTACTAAAAGGCCTTTATTTAATGTCATGTTCAGGGGGAAAAATATATCCAAGGTAGAGTAAGCCATTGTACTGATTTTTAAGTTTGTTATTTATCATAGCGAAAATAAATTGTATGCATTTCAGATTATATTTTTTGAAATATGTTTTTCATGGGTTCTTTAAAGGAGCACAGCGGCTTACATGGTTAGGATGGAGGTTAGCAAGCCAGTGATTGCAGGGCGAGCTCCTTTCCTTCGCTCCAGCCAGGAACATGAAAGGAGCCCCCAACTGGGTGTCACCTGGTCAACAGTAGTGTCACCAGCTACTCACTTGAACCCAGAAGCAATGGGTTCTTTAAAGTGTAATAGGTTAAAGTGGCAGGCCAACAGCAACACAGCTGATTGCCTTTTTGCAAAAGATCCCTTTTCTTCTTTATCTCTCGTCTTTCCTTTGAATTGTAAGTGAATTTCCCACTTGGGAGCATCTATCCCAAGTGGTTTCTCCTCTGGCTTTGGTCAGCCTTTCATAAAGGAGCCATGATGATACAGTGGTTAGTGGTGTCTAATAAATCTGGATGGCAGTTCTATCATCCCCCTAAAGCTCTTCTTTTCTTGCCTTTCTTTCACTCTTTTCCCATTCTTTCCTTCCTGGTTTCTTCCAAAACCGTTCCTCTTTTAATTAAAGCCTTTCCTCTTGCTGTTGCTCTAACATCTCTGATATTAGCTCAAGTAGACCCGTTTCTGGCTAGTCTGCTTTTTGTTTTAATTTTCACTGACCTCTCTACCAAAGTAGTAATCTCTTGTAAAGGGGTATCTTTCCCTTTTCCATGTTTGTTTCTTGTAGGCACTTGTAAGAAGTCTGATTTCTGCAGGCAGAAGCTGTTTAACTCCTGCGGCGTCTGAGCTCTGACATAGCCCAACTTCTCCCCCTTTGCAACTCCCTTTCAAGTCAAAGCTTGTTTTCTTTCCATAAAATGTTTAATGAACTCCTGAAGTTGAAGCTTCCTCCACTTGTATGGTTTTCCCCTTATTGAATACCCCACCTTTGCCACCACGTTGTCATGAATTATAGCCAGAGGGCTCCAAAATACAGAAGGGCTAACACAATAACATAAGTCTCTAGGTAAGACACACATAAGCATTCACTGCCCACCACTTCTCACATTCTTCCCCACTGCTATTACATTTTGCATTACTTGCCTTCAACTATTACTTGTAAGTTCTACTACTGGAAAATGTTATCTCTTTCTAGCTTCTTTAGGCTACTTCAGGCTGCGTTACTTCTCCCCCCCCCCCCATGAAATTCCATCCACCTCTCCCACAGGCAAACAACAATAAGACCAGCTCTCTCTCAGCACAGCTTTTATAGCCAGTGCCGCTGTGCTGGCTGGGAGAAGGCTTAAAGAGGCAGGATAACAGCACACAGGTGTGGGCCATTTGCTAGGCAGCCTGTCCTCTCACAATATGGCACCCTAGCAGTAAGTTACAGTTAATGCCTAAGGCCCATAAGATGGGTGCATTGTTTTTGTGACTGTTGCCCTCAGCAGCTATTATTGCATTTTCTGCTTATTGTTTGTATTTTTAACATTGTTTGCTTCCCAGTGTGGCTAAAGTTGCAGCATGGACAGCCATATAAGTTGTCTAAAGTAACATTCAGGGCTGCTTAAAGACAATGTAAATGAAACAACCCATTGTAAACTATTTAGAGGGGGGAAAACAGATGAAAATCAATTGGAAATAGAACAAATATAAACATCTGGGAAAGAGACTTTAATCTGTCATCAAAATGGATATCCGGCAAACCTCTTTAGGAAACTCTTAGCAGGAATGCTACAAATGGAAACAACTTCGCATATTTCCATTTCTCTAAATAAAAACATGGGGCAGGAATGACTTTGTTATGCTTGTTTTCTTTGCCTCTGTTAGTAAATGTTGTTCTGAACATACATAAAGTAAAGTATTGTTTGCAATGATGGTGCATTACTCTATGGAGAGCCAACATGAGCTTGCTTTTATAATAGCTGTTCTAGTTAAGTGCTCTATTTTAAACTTCTGTAGGTGTTCAGTGCAGATGTCTTCTAGAGGAAATAAAGAACTTGGGCTCTAATCGTCTCTGTTGCATAACTAATGAGAACTGAGTCATACAAAATCATGAAAAGGGAGTTGCTCTGCTCTTAGTCTTTTTATCCAATTACAAATGTCTTGGTTTGCACATCCCACAGGATAGCAGTGTTTTCAGTGAGTGTCCTTCATGACGAACGAATAGTAATTGTGGCTGAGCAGAGGCCGGATTCTACAGAAGAAGACAGCTTTCAGTGGATGAGCAGAGTCCTGCAGGTACAGTTGCTAAACCTATAATCAACAGGATCAAATGGAAAGACACGATGTGCCAAGGTAGCTTCCTGTTACATAAAAACATAAGCATTCATTGCATTTCCCAACAGAAGCAAAACATATCTAGGTGAAAGAGGAATTCATATTCCTGTGCAGATGATCTTGGTTAATCTCTTGTGGAATCTTTCTTCTAATTTTGAATTAAACTATGAAAATCCACTTTTTTCCCCTTTCCTATGCTTGCTTAACAGATGATTGCTGTGTCTTTGATAACAGCTATAGCAATGTTGGTATACAAACCTTATTAAGAAGAACAGTGGGGAAAACAGATTTTATAATAAAGGGAAGGAACTATATAACAGACAACTCATCCCCAAGTTCTTACTTATTGGCTGTTTATTGATTCTGTAATGGCATTGCCTTATGAGTATTCCATTCTTCCCAGTCTGCAGCTTTATAGTTAGTGTGTTGGGCTCTCTTGAGCTCTGCTTGTGATTGAAAGGATGATATCCATTTATGAAGAAGAGGTTGCTGGATGTTCATTGTTCTGCAGAACAAAGGCAAGACATCTATAGTTGTACATGAGTTTCCATTGTCCATAATTTATCTCTTCCTCTTTGGAGGAATATTTTCTTTTACATTCATTTAAATGCCAGAGGAAACACAAGGAACAAAAAAAATTAGAGCATTCAAGCAAGGTCTTATAAATACAGTACAGTGGAACAACTCAGCACTCCAAATTCCTTTGTAGATTGCACTGTCTGCGAAGGTATCAGTGTGAGGATCTTGCAAGTTAACATCATCAGGAGAAACCTAAAGATGCGGAAACCAGGAAAGAATGAGACAGTTTACAATATTTTGGCTACATGCTACATTGGCATGTAATAATAATAATACAAGATTCTACCAAGGCTGCTCAAAGAAGGATGCAAATAGGGATGTAAAAGATTTAACCATATTCTGAAAGGCAGTTCAAGCAAGAACATCAGGAGAGGAGAAAAGGCAAATTTTGTTAAGCAGGAAAGAAATGAGAACAATTCCCTTTCCCTGGCACAGCAGTTAAAGATAATGAGCTTGTCAGCTGGAAAAAAATGACAGGCTTGGTTTGAGACCCAAGTATTGCCTGATGGGATGAGCTCCCATTACTTGCTCCACCTCCTGCCAACATAGCAGTTTGAAGGTATGCAAATGCAAATAGATTAATAGGTACCACTTTGGTGGGAAAGTAATAGTGTTCTGTGCATCTTTGGTATATAGCTATGCTGGCCACATGTCTACTGGCTCATTCACCTAGGAAATGGAGATGAGGATTACCCCCTAGAGTCATACATGAGTGGACAGGGAAAACCTTTGCCTTTACCTTACCTTTTATAATATTTATTTTTGTGCATGATTTATTCCCTTTTGTTCATAAACCCCAGTCCCTTTCATCCCCATTAGCAATTTGAGTAGATGGGACTAGGGGAATACAGTTCAGCATTTTGCGTTCCCTTCTTAATGGCCCTCAAGGGTTAGAACCTGATGCGCTTCATCAGCTTTGGGGTGAAGTGCCTGACTTTTTCACTGTCCAGTTTATATTTCTTTAAATAACTGTTAGTGTGAAGCAATCTCTGGCCCCTCCTCTTGTTCTGGCAATGTTTTAGAGAGGGGAAAAAAGAATCTCTGTTTTCTCTCAATGGTCGTGTTTTCTCAGTTGTGCTGTGTTGAGAGAAACCTCGTGGGTGAAGCCAAAGCATAAAGAACCACAGTGGATAACAGCCTTCATACTTTCCTTCCTCCATTATTTCTTCTTGCTGGTCCAGCAAGAGAGGAGAGAGAGGAGAAATGAACAGCTTTTGGTAGTGATACAAAAACTAGCCTTTTATACAGAGAATTTTTCATTGTGAAAAGCCTTGTGAAGGCTGCAAATTGTCCACTCCTGTTTTATGTAGCCTATTTTTCTAGGGTACCAGTGAGGACCAATATTTTTGAGACCTCTGATTGATAATAATCTTAACCAGGATACAGTTTCACCAGTGTGAATTTAGCATATATTAAAATCAAATAGCTCTGGGTAAGAAAGGAACATAATGTTGTTCTTTCTTTTGCTTCCTTAGACACCCAAAATAAGATTTATGAACAATTTCTAATGCTTTCTTCTTTTGAATCCTTATAGTCATAGATAAAATTAGTCTTGATTTGTAATGTACAGCAAATCTACATAGCAAACAAGGAAAATATGGGGTTTTAAATTTGTATCCTGTCTATCATTTTACAAAACTCAAAGCAGCAAACATATCCAACACACCTTCCTTCTTCTATTTTCTCCACAACAACAACCCTGTGAGGTGGGTTGGGCTGAGAGAGAATGATTGGCCCAAAGTCATCCAGCCAGCTTTCATGACTAAGGTGGGAGTTGAATTCATGATGTCTTGCTTTCTAGCCTGGTGTCCTAACTGCTAAGGCAAACTGGCTCTTGTCTGGTTTTTAGTTTTAATGCATTTTCTTTTTGTGAAAACAAACCTAAGTCGGTCAAGAATTATATAACTTCTTGATGATTTAAAGTCACTTTTACTGATTTAACTTTCTATTTCTACCTTTACATTTCAATTAGGTGATATTATAGTTCACATACTATACTTAACTACAACTTAGCCTTCTAACTTGTAGAAACATTGGGCATGTGAACACAGCCTGGGGGATTAGTTTTTCTGTTGTGTGAAGTTGAAGCAATCACAAATTATGGCTAAGTAAATTGTAGATACATAATTGTGCAAACATAGCCCATATCTAGTAGGGAGTTCAAGATTCTTTTCTGTAGCTTTAGGGCTCATCAGATATCTGCATGCTTGTGAGCAGACCAATTCAATCCTTTTCTCACCCTTATAGTAATTTCCTTCTTTTTATATATATATTTCTAGGCTATAGACAGTATTCATCAAGTAGGAGTTTACTGCCTAGCCTTGGTACCAGCAAACACACTCCCAAAGACTCCTCTGGGTGGAATCCACTTATCAGAAACAAAACAGCTCTTCCTTGAAGGAGCATTGCATCCCTGTAATGTACTGATGTGTCCACACACCTGTGTAACAAACCTGCCTAAACCAAGACAGAAACAACCAGGTACGTCTAATGTTTGCGTCTTGGGTTGAAATACCCTGATAAGTCACTTGATAGTGAGACGTCCCATATATAAATTTCATAAAAATAAGAGTAGCTAGTTTTTCTCCTAATTCAAGACCGGTTTGATTGGATGTTCTGTGTCTTGGTTAGTTTTTGACTCAGTGATTGGAATGTATTTGTGTTATTCATTTAATTATATACCATCCTTCTGTTTGAGAAGGACCCTCAGGCAGCTTACAACAAATAGATAGAAATTAAAACAGAATCAAATAATTTTACCAAGAAATGTATGGCAAAAGTAAGACATTCTTAAAGGCAGGGCATTATTGCAATCTGAAAAACCAGGATTCTGTAGTTTGGGTGTGATGCAGAAGGAAGCCCAGAGTACGGAAAACTTCAGAAGAGCCTCTCCTGCAGATTTTAAAATCCACACAGATTGGTAAATAGAGAAGCAATTCCTCAGATAGTAAGACCTAAACTGTAATAACATCAGTATTCTAAATTGTACCTGAAAAACAACTAGAGATCTTTCAGTATGGTTCCTATAAGTTGCACCACTGTCATAGAGAAGATTATGTGCTCTATTACAAAGAAAAATACTCTTAGCAATTCTGGCTGTTGGTCCTTTCCTATGAATCTGCTATAGTGTTTTTTTTTTGAGTTGCAAAACAGCTTAGGATGGGGATGAGAATTCTTTTGACACTGTTCTACTGAGGAAATCTGCAAAAGCCTATTTTATTGGTTATCTCAAATTGTCTGGGTTCAGCTAATCTCCCTTACTCCTCAAATGTAGATGAGATTACCAAATGTAATCTGGTACACACATCCCTGTAATGTACTGTCTCATTTCCTCTCGTGAGTTTTTTTTTAAAGCAGTTTTAGGAAATCAGAGCTTCAAGATCTGAGCTGCAGGAATTTGACAGCAAAAGCAATCCAGTAATTTCATTTTGCTGGGAGCAGCTCCTATTACTTGCAGCCAAAATGGCAGGTATAGCATTAGGATTTCGTTTGAGATAGTTTCACTCTAGATGAGGAAGCACAGTAATATGAATTTTGCACTGGAAAGGAAGTTCTTAATTCTTCTTTCACCATCTTCCTGATGTACTGTAGAAATTGGTCCTGCCTCTGTGATGGTGGGGAATCTGGTCTCTGGAAAAAGGATTGCACAGGCAAGCGGCAGAGATTTGGGACAAATAGAAGATAATGATCAAGCTAGAAAGGTAAAGCCCTAAACCTTCCATAGGTATAGTGGATAACAAGCAGAGAAGAGCATACTTACCTCAATTTTACTTCCATTCAGTACTGAGAATATGAGAGTATTCAGACCAAACATTTATATCAAGGGATGTATTTTCTATTGCTAATATATAACATCAAAACCATATATATAACCTATGTCAAATCACAGTTACAGATCTGATGCAAATATGCTATTTTTGTCTTATATAATTCTGGATGAATATGTATACATGTTTCTACTTAGTACACATTATGTATAGTTGTCTTTTAAAACTGACAGTTATAAATATTTAATAGAAAATGGATATTAGGGGTGCAATGGCTCAGTGGTTTAAAGATGCTGAGTTTGTCAGCTGGAAAGCTAACTGCCTAGATTCGAGACCCAAAAACCATGCAACAGGGGGAACTCTTGTTACTTGCCCCAGCTCCTGCAAACCTAGCAGTTCGAAAGCATGTAGATATCAGTAGATTAATAGGTACCAGTTTGGTGGGAAGGTAATAGTCTTCCATGCTCCTCAGTATATATTCATGCTGGCCACATGACCATGGAAATGTCTTCGGACAACACTGGCTCCCTTGGCTAAGAAATGGAGATGAGCACATGACTAGAGTCGGACATGACTGGATAAGGGAAACCTTTATCTTTACCTTTAAATGGATGTTGTTCCTGATCACATCAGTGCATACATACAGTTCTACTAAGTGGCTGTTAATTTCAGTCTTGTTT
Organism: Vipera ursinii; assembly: GCF_947247035.1. Classification (NCBI taxonomy): domain Eukaryota; kingdom Metazoa; phylum Chordata; class Lepidosauria; order Squamata; family Viperidae; genus Vipera; species Vipera ursinii. The sequence goes on from NC_139517.1 coordinate 117,811,041, forward strand.
AGAAGAAGAATGAATTAATTGAATTCTGTGTTGATTAATTGAAAAAAAAGTTAAGTTTATTGTATGTTACTGATTTTTAATTTGTATTTTCAGATTTTTACTCTCAACATCCTTAAATTTCTTTTCTTCGTAGTAATAAGATCTATGAATCTGTCAAACTGGTAGGAGTTTGCAGTTCAGAGAAGAGAAAGCTTTTTCTAGACCTAAAAGATGTTTAAAGAAGCAATTGTGTTTCTTACTTTTCTCCTTTTCTTAATGCATATCTTGTTTCCCCCACCAGTTCTTATTCCTCTCAGAAGTCTTACAGTGGAGGGCACAGACAACTCCTGACCATGTACTTTATACACTACTAAACTGTAGGGTAAGGATACCCTTTTGGCTTTGTTTCTTATTTGTAAATTTATAAAACACCCAGAGCCACTGGGAATTGGGCAGCATGCAGATTAAATAATCATAAATCAACTTGCAACTCAGAACTATTAAATATAAAACCTAACTTTGAAATAAAAAAGTAATATCCTACAATGAACCAATCCTTTCAGAGAACCATAAAGACCTGGTTGTTCTCCTAGGTTTTCGGATAGGTACAAGCCCTGGTGGTGCTGTGGTTAGAATGCAGTATTGCAGCTGACTCTGCCCACAGCCTGGAGTTCGATCCTGAAGGGCTCAAGGTTGACTCAGCCTTCCATCCTTCCGAGGTTGGTAAAATGAGGACCCAGAGTGTTGGGGGCTATAAGCAAAACAGTGTAACCGCTCAGAGAGTGCTATAAAACACTATTGCTATAGGGTTGCTGGAATGTCCCACAAACCACTAGATGTTATAGGATGCTTTAGTTATTGCTGGATTTGCCATTTTGTTCTGTTCTGGTTTTTGTGCCATGCCTGTTTTTATTATGTTGTTTTTATTGTGCTTTGGGTCTCATGAACTGCCTAGAATTGCTCTGGAGTAGGTGGCATCAAATTGAATTAAACTAACAAATAATAGTCTAGAATATGAACTTGTAGAAACCGTATCCATAAATGGTATAGCTTGGGAGGCAATCTGATACAATTTCTCTCTATGACATCGATAATTTCTTACTTTTGAAAAATATCAAGCTGTTCGGGTTTTGTTAAGGCTTGCTTCAAACCACTTCACCATTTGAAAACAGTGATTACTAATAGCTAACACTCAGCTCCTGACATTATATCCTTTCTAAATTTCATTTTGAGTTACTTTGAAATAATTCTTGAGCAGTGACAATAATCTAAAAAAATCATAGTTCATTTTGTAGTTAATCAGGGGAAATGCTTTTAAGTCTGCCTTTTAACTGGCCTAATCAAGATATAGATTTTGCTTTCTTTGTTTTTTTCCCCAGCTTAAAATGAAATGAATGTGTTGCATTTCTATCACTAATTTGGTTCAGAGGTTAAGGTCAATAACTCGGTTAGTGAATAAAAAGCTTCATATTTAAATTTTTCTTCTCTCTCTCTCTACATTTCTTTTTCTTAATGAAGGGGACAATAGCAAACTCTCTCACCTGTGTCCAGCTACATAAACGAGCTGAAAAGATAGCAGTAATGTTGATGGAAAGGGGTCATTTGCAAGATGGTGATCATGTTGCTTTAGTCTACCCACCAGGTAAATCGTGCAAGCATACTTTAGTTGCAGTACTTGTATATATGGCTTTTATTGTTTTATCTACCTATAAAATACAAAGAGAAATAGAAATGGGAAATTAGGAGAAGGAGAAAAAAAGGGGGAAAGAAAATATAAGATACAAGGGAAAAAAGAAAAAGCATTGATTTCTGACTTCCAACTTCTGACTTTAGTTGCAATTCTCAAACAATGTTTTTGTTCTATATATAAAATCTGTGACTGATGCATAGATAATGTTGGTTGGTTGGTTGGTTGGTTGGTTGTAAGACTACAAATATTTTTGCTTCAAGTGAACATCTTACTGGTTGCTACATACAGTGAATTTGTAGGATTATTCTCCAGAATTTTTTCATCACTGTTTTTTTTTCAGTGTATGGGCTGTTAGACCAGTGCTTCTTATAGCTTTCAATGGAATTTGGGGGTATCTTAACATGATTATTTCCTCTTGTCCTTATTGGTTTTAACCAAAAGTGTTTCAGTGTGCATCTAGAGCAGTATTTCTCAACCTTGGCAACTTAGCGCACATGGACTTTAATTCTCAGAATTCTCCATTCTGAGCAATGCTTCCCCCATGCTGGCTGGGAAATTTTGGGATTTGAAGTCCATGCATCTTTGCCAAAGTTGAGAAACATTGGCCTAGAACAGGGGTCGGCAACCGGAAAAAGGAAAAGAGCCACTCAGAACCGGTTCCATCACACAAACAAAAAAGTGGGAGCCGCAAAAAGTGCACGCGCGTGTGTCCACATATGCACATGCACAAAAAACATTTTGCGCATGCGCAAAAAACAAGGCGACGGGTCTCCCCTTTGGAGAGGTGCGCACGCACCTCCGCCCGAACGAAGTTCTCGGCACTAGTGGCTTTTGTAAAGCAGGAATTGCTTCCAGCGGAGTCTTTTCCCTCTATTTTTTTTTTACAATAAGTTTATCCTCCCTCTCCCCTCCCTCAAAAATAGAGGGACCCGGTCCGAAGCGCTAATTTGAAACATCATTTGAGCAATAAACTTAAACACTTTCAAGCAAATAATGCCTGCGGAAAAGAGAGGGAGCGAGCCAGGAAGCTGGTCCTCGCCTACAGCAGCCGGGCCCCGGTGGCTTTTAAAAGCCCGGGGCCTCGGTGGGAACGGAATTTTTAAGGGAGGGCTGTGAGAGGGAAAATGGAGGATTTTCACCTGGAGGTTGCGGGGGATCTGGCAGCTTTCCAAACACGGCGCCATTGTCCGTTCAGGCGGAGGTGCGTGCGCAGCTCTCCAACGGTTTGGAGAGGTGCGCGCGCACCTCTCTAAACGGGCGGAGGTGCACACGCAGCCCTCCAAAGGTTGGGCGGAGGTGCGCACGCACCTCTCCAAAGGTTTGGAGAGCTGCGTGCGCACCTCCGCCCGTTTAGAGAGGTGGCGCCACTCTCCATTTGGTCTCCGTTCGGAGACCTGCCGCACTCGTCAAACATGGACAAACGCGGCAGCTGTGCAAACGGGACGTCGGCGGTTTGGAGAGTGCACGTGCATCTCTCCAAACCACCGCCGTCCCGTTTGGAGACTTGCCGCGTTCGTTCATGTTTGACGAGCGCGGCAGACCTCTGAACGGGACGGCGGCAGTTTGGAGAGGTGCGTGCGCACTCTCCAAACCGCCGCCACTTGTTGGGAGACCTGCCGCGCTCGCCAAACATGGACGAACGCGGCAGCTGTGCAAACGGGCCACGGCAGCTTTCCCAACGAGCGGCGCCACTGCCCGTTCGGGCAGAGGTGCGCGCGCACCACTGCCCGTTCGAAGAGGTGCGCGCCCACCGGGTGACTGGGAGCTGCAGGAGACGGCTCAAAGAGCCGCATGCGGCTCCAGAGCCGCGGGTTGCCGACCCGTGGCCTAGAACCTCAGCCTTGAATATGTAGTTGCTAAATACTCCAACTTCTAGAATAGAATTGCTACGGAACAATGATGAAAGAATCCCTTTATCTAATAAGCGTGAGTAAAATAGAATTTCATGTACAGGTTTATTCAGTGAGTAAGCTGGAGAAGCAAATTCTACCTCCACCAGCTAAATAAAATTCACAATTTTATGAGAAATCTGTTCAACAGAAGTAAACTGTACATGTCTTTCTCTTTCTCTTTCTCTTTCCCTTTCCCTTTAACAACACAATCTTATGCCTGTTTTTTCAAATGTCAGCCTCAGTGCGTTTGGTGATCCTTACTCCTAGATAAAATAGGTATAAGACTGAAGCTCCATTTCAGTGTAGGATTTCTAGTGGTTATATTCCCAACACATCTGAACAACAGTAGTTTTAGGGAAGGTGAATTTTTTTTAGAACTCACTCTCATTTTGCTTTCTTTCACACTAATAATCATACCTGTTTTTGTCCCCTCCAGGCATAGATCTGATTGCTGCATTTTATGGATGTTTATATGCTGGCTGTGTGCCAATAACAGTTCGGCCTCCCCATCCACAAAACATTGCAACAACCTTACCCACGGTGAAGATGATTGTGGAGGTCAGTGGGCCATTAATAATAATTAACTTAGAACATGCATAGATTGCCTTTTTCAGCCTGGAGTTGCATTTTTAGCCTCCAGAGGCCACAAGAAATAGATGTGGTGCAAGATGAAACAAGTGTTACGAATTAAAACTTTTGAGCCCAGAGAGGAATTGTTTTAAGGGTTGGGGGATATACTTGTTATATCTACAATCATCATGGGTTTTTTGGCAGGGGCAGGAGGAACCTGTATTGTCCTAACTTGAAAACATTTGGAGTAGTGAGATTTTTTTTTAAACTGAAGATATACTTTATAAAAAATGAAATATATTGTCTTGTAATGTGAAGCAAACAGCCAGTGAGATATAGTGGTTGAAGCATCTGAGTAGAAACTGGGAAACGGTGAGTTCTAGTCCCGCCTTAAACACAAAGCCAGCTGCAGGATTTTGATCCAGCCACAGCCATAGGAAGGAGGCAATGGCAAATCACTTCTAAAAACTTTGCCAAGATAACTGCAAGAACCTGTCTAGAGTCTAGACAGTCTCCAAAATTGGGATACGATTGAACAAACAAAACGTGTAGAGATTTAAATCTCTTCTTTCTCTTTCTTTTCTGAAATTCCCAGGTGAGTCGCTCTGCTTGTTTAATGACAACACAATTAATATGTAAATTATTACGGTCTCGAGAAGCGGCAGCAGCAGTCGATGTCAGAACATGGCCACCTATATTAGACACAGGTATGTTGTTTATTCCTCTTTGTTCTGTTGTGAACTTTTGCATCTTTCACAGTATCTCAAGAATCTTGTCTCTCTTTTTCTTCATAGATGATTTGCCAAAGAAACGGCCTCCTCAGATCTTCAAACCTTCTAATCCTGACATGCTAGCTTATCTCGATTTCAGTGTATCTACAACTGGGATGTTAGCAGGGGTGAAGGTAAGAACTGCTCACAGTGGATAAGTTGACTAGATCACGTCCAAGGTCCCTTCCAACTTTATTATTATTATTAAGTCAGGATCTACATATGAATAAGACACGTGTGGAGGAAGAACAAGAAAAAATATTGCTCATTTTTACTGAACTGCTGCTTCCATAATTTATTATTTTATTTTTAAGGGGGTGGGGAAGAACTTGGTCCATTTTTCTGTAATTTGCACAGGAGGTTCAGTACCTACTTTTGTGACACTAGGATAAAGCCAAGACAGCAAGAGTTTTGAGTTTTTTCACATGGGAAAACATGCTTTAAATGACACTAGTGGGAGAGTTTTACATTTTGTCTGTCAAGCATTTGGTTTTTTACTGACCCATGTCTGCCATCTGTAGTACTTTCTATTTTTACCCAACTCTTCAGGGTTCCACATAATTTCCAGCAGTTCTGGATCATAACCTAGAAATCAAAACCACAATGAGTCACTCTCTGTTTGTTTCTCGTTTGCCACGTGGGCTGATTGTTCTTCTTTGAAAACATATTAATTTTAATAGTGTAGAAAAGATTCAGTGAGGGTTTATTTCTAGGAGATGGAAATGAGGGTATGGAGAGAAGAGATGGGAGATGATTATTTTTATTCTGTTACTAACTTAAGATCTGGCAATGCTTCAGAAGCAACCCTACAGAATGGCATAGTTCATCATTTTGATCACTGCCCTCTTTTCTTTTTCCAGATGTCTCATGCAGCCACTAGTGCCTTTTGTCGTTCTATTAAGCTGCAGTGTGAACTCTATCCTTCTAGAGAAGTTGCAATTTGTTTGGATCCCTACTGTGGATTGGGGTTTGTCCTTTGGTGCCTCTGTAGGTAGGTTTTCCTGATGGGAACTGTCAAGTATCTTTTTTGAAGTGGCAGGATATTACTGCTGGTCTCTGTCTGTATGTGTATGGAGGGCAGGGATTAAATGTATCATATCCCAAGAAAATGATCAATTGATATATCAAAGCAAAGAGAGTGGATTAAGGTTGCTAGATTTAAATTTGAAGACCAACCTATCAGTTCTAAAGGCAAAAGATGGAGTCACAGTGTCTTACTATAGTTGAACAAATGGGCATTTGAGCTAGTTATAAAAAAATACTACTGTATGGAACAGTCCTCTTCAGAGTTTAGGACAGCCATTCATTTTTTTCATACTATTCCATGTTGCCACTAACTCCCACTGGAGTGCTTTTAAGGGAATATCACATCCATCCTTTTTTTTTAGCACAGTTCTTGACATTTCTCCAAACTGGCTAATCTCTCTCTGTGGAAAATGCTACTTTGGCTACAGGGACATTACATGAGTGTGGCATATACCAAATTGGCAAATAAAACGTGTAATTCGTTGTTAGCAAAAGGATATAAAGAGGGGGAGGCTAATAAGGTAATCATGTCAACTTAGAGGAAAGAAAACCAGGACCTTAAACCCATTTTCTCTTAGTGTTCAGGATTTAAGTTCAGCTCCCCCACCCTGCTTTCCTAAATATTTTAAGCAATTTGAAGCTTAACACAAAATGTCCTTTTTGCTTCCTGCCAAATTTGTTTATAGGTATTGTTCCAAAAGTGTTTCCTGAAAAAGAGTTCAAATACCATTTCTGTTAAGATGCTAAAAATCTTATTTCAAAAACTACACTTCCAACTTTTAAAATATAGAAGTAGGGATATGTAAACCATGTCTGTCTCTTAAAGGCACTTTGTACAGATAGTCCTTGATTTACAACCTTTTGCTTAGTGATCATTCAAAGTTATGACGACACTGAAAAAATGACTTATGACCATTTTTCACCCTTACAATCATTGTAACATTCCCATGGTCATGTGATCAAAATTTGGATGCTTGGCAACTGGTTCATATTTACGACAGTTTCCTGTGCCCAGGGTGCTTATCTTTTGCATCTTTATGATAAGCAAAGTCAATGGGGAAGTCAGATTCAGTTTACAACCAGGTTACTAACTTAACAACTGCAATAATTCACTTAACAATTGTAGCAAGAAAGGTCATAAAACAGGGCAAAATTCACTTAACAAATGTCTCGGTAGGCAACATAAATTTGAGGCTCAATTGTGGTCGTAAGTTGAGGACAACCTGTATCTTAGCATACATTTTAGAACTGAATCCTCAGTTTTGTTGCATAGACATTAGAACAAATATGAAGTTGATACAGTCCAATTTCAAGCATTGCAGCTCTTTTAAACTTCTGATAAACCTCTTGATCATGTAAACACCCTTGAAATAAAATTTAAATTGTGTTTTTAAAAAGGGGTACCAGATTGGGGCAACACTGTTTTTATTCCAGTTTGGTATCATTGTCATCAATCACTACTCCAGGAGTGTAAGAAGGGATTGAACCCTAGATACCCAGGGTTTGCAATCTGAGCACAAGCAGCCAAATATATATCTCTATATAATATAATAATAAAATAAAACCATCTGTTTATCCCTGTTATAGATGCTATGAAGTTGTGCTGGCCTGCTCCATTGTGATGTCCCAGAATGCAACATTCTGAGACTTCCAAACTGCTAAGGAAATCCCCTTGGAGCATGGAAGCCAGCCCATTGGTAAGTCATGGCTGTATTGCATGGTTTTGCAAAGTTTTGTTTTTGTTTTTATTTTATGTCCCGAAGGGTATAAAATAATAATGAAAAGAAACCTTGCAAAGCAGAGCAATAGACCTCTATAAAAAATTCTCCAGATTCCTATCAATTGGCCACCCACTCCAGCAGGATTTCCTGGAGATCTTTGTCAAAGATTGATGCATTCTGGGCAGAACAACAAGTGTCAGGCCAACGTGAGTTCATGGACATCAGTCTTTCTAAATCTTTTAGCTGTTTGTGCCAAATGCTTAGTGCTGGACTTCATTGTGTTGTCATTTTTTCCCCCCTGCCATGTTTTTGGGTTTGGGAAGATTGTTTTTTTTTTTTAGCATTTCTAAATAGGTTTATTCTAGCAGCTATTCAGTTTGGTATTGATTCTGAAGTCTGGAACACCTAACATCTTTTTTTTTAATTTGTCCAAGTTTTCTTTCTATTATGTGGAGCCTGAGCTATTATAACTTCCTGAAATCTACGTTTATGTGTGTATTTATGATCTGCCCGGATAGTCTTTAAACTAAAAAAAAATAATTTTCTTCTGGATAAATAATTTTGCAAAACTAACTACAGGCATAAAAGGGTTGAAAACCTTTTCATGCAGAAGATCTAGGGTCTCGGACAAACATTTTTACTTTGATCTGGGAAGAATTTCTAAAATGATGCTTCTGCTCAGTATTGAAAATACCGAATCTGTGGGCTTCCCTGCCGAGTACTATACCTAAGTTCTACCTGAACTTTTTCTTAATAAACCAGATTCATTTAGATCAAGTTATACATAAACTTGCCTTGACAGAAAATTAGTTCATACCTCGTACTGAATCTAGCATTGTTCAATTTTGTTTTGGTGGAATGTGTGAATCCAGCCATTGTTGCATGTGCAACAAACAGTGTTTAAGGTAGCTTACCCCTAGTCAGACTAGTTTCAATCATATATGCAAAATGATTATTATAGCATTCATGTTTAAATTCTAGTGAAAGCATGAGTTTGTAACATGAGATGATTTAAAAGATGGATTTCTATTTTTATACACTGCATTTCTGCAAATATCACCACAAGGAAAGATGTAGAACAAATTAAAAAATAGTAATTCATGGAAACAAAATAATAAAGTAATAAAACAAGATCAGAAATTCCCTCTAAAGTGGTATGTTTCAAACAGGATCTAGGTAGTTTGTTTGTTGGGGAATGCCTTTAATTGAATTTCTACAACGACCAAGATAGTCTTTCAGTGGCCTTGGTGGAGCAGTGGGCTAATGCCTCCTTAAGTAACACCAGCTGCCTGCAATTAGTGCAGGTTCGCATCCCACCAGGCTCAAGGTTGACTCAGCCTTCCATCCTTCCAAGGTAGGTAAAATGAGGACCCAGATTGTTGGGGGCAATAAGCTGACTTTGTAATAATGCCGCTGGGGTGGGGCGAAAGCCCTAATAAGCAGGCATATACATAGAATGAAGGCTATTGCTAAGCACATTGGTTTGTGTTTAAATTGTAAGCCGCCCTGAGTCTTCGGAGAAGGGTGGGATATAAATGGGATTAAAATAAAAAATAAAAACATCCTGTATAAAGAGGATATATGGAAATATCCCATCTAGGTGGCAGCATTATCTTATTAGAACTTGAAAAGCCAACCAGAATCAGATGCAATTAATAATTAAATTACAAACTATCTAGAAATTACAGAATTGCATATGATGACTTTCCAGAAAAAGGAAGTGACAAGAGATATCCAAGCCATTTCTCAGCAATCAAATACGGGATTGCAAAGGACTTTCCTTACCATCCTTAGCATCCCTGTTAATCTGTTAATCATTTCACAAGGTGAGCAATCTGGTCAGTTGAACCACTTGCTCAGTCAATCCATGTTTTCTTCCAAATTCCAGAAGCACAGAGAAGAAGAATCTTGTAACTTGCTAAAGACTATTTCCTCAAGGGAGTATTCTTGACAGCAGTAGTAATTCATCACAGAGAACTTGCCATCTTCATGCTACTATTGAAAAACTAACTAGCATAAGCAAAATAAAGTTTGGACTTCAGGGTCTCTCTTCACATAAACTGATTTAAAGCTAGCTCATTTTATTTGACTTTTTCCTCTGGAATATATATTTGTTGCTGCTGTTTTGATTTCTAAGATTTATGAGCTACGGGGAAACTGTAGCCCTCTGGTAGTTGCTGCACTTCTTTGGTACTCAATATCCCTGACCATTGGCTATTCTTGATGGAGCAATTGGAATCCAGTTGAGCAACATCTGGAGGGCTTCAGATTGTCTATCTCTGAGCTAAAAGCTCCCAAGGAGAACTGTCTCCTTCCAGAATTTTGAAAAATAATTTTCTTTTCAATTTGGCATCTTCTGGTCTCAAGACAGATTTCTCGTCATGGGATTAACCAATCTTGTATCTTTACAGCGTTTATTCAGGACACCAGTCTATTTTAATTCCTCCCTCAGAATTGGAAACTACACCTGCTCTATGGCTTCTGGCTGTGAGCCAGTACAAAGTAAGAGATACCTTTTGTTCCTACTCAGTTATGGAGCTTTGCACCAAGGGTCTTGGTTCACAAACAGAATCTTTGAAGGTGAGGAATCCTAGTTCCTTTTCTTTTTCCCTATAGTCGATGTTGCCTGGGCTGCTTCTCCCCATTTGATATCTTTGTTTATATTGTTGATAAACAATTGTCTTTATGAATCAAGGACAATCCCTTCAGCTGGGCAAGTAGAATTCTACTTTCCACTTTGTGTGAATTTAGTCAAACTTAAATCATAGCTTAGTATGTGAGCACACACACTTTCAGTTTTCCACTGGACTCTTCTTTAGATTTTGTTGCATATGAGAAGGTTTTTAAGCCAATCTGTGCCTTTCCTCCCATTTTTCTAGCAAATGGGATTCAAAATGGCTAATGTTGCATTATAATTATAGCCCCATCCTGTATCCATTCAAAACAGGCTCACAGTTTAAGAATTTAATTTGTGTGGCTTGTAGAAACTGAAAATAATAAACACTCTCTACTATCCCTAATGCAGAATTATAGGTAGCTGAAACCTTAACAACTTTTAAGATATATGGAATGGAACTCCCAGAATCCCTAGCAGCATGCTCTATGATGTCTCAGTTTCAATACATGGAATTCTGCAGCCAGGGGAATTCTGGGAGTTGAAGTCTACCTACCTTAAAAGTGCCAAGGTTGAGAAACTTGAGTTCACATTGGCAAAAACACCTATGATGTTTGTTACAATGATATTCCCACTTATTCCAAAATACATTTTTTTTGTAACCCAAAGTTCATTTCTGCTTCTGATGTTTTTGCTATATCATCTGCTAAATATCAACACTACTCTTGGGATGACCTGAGTTTGTGCCTTGTTTCCAGGCAAGAGGGCTGGACCTGTCAAGGGTGCGGACATGTGTGGTTGTGGCAGAAGAACGGCCCCGAATAGCTCTGACACAATCTTTTTCAAAGCTTTTTAAAGATCTGGGCCTCCATCCCAGGGCTGTCAGCACATCCTTTGGCTGCAGAGTTAACTTGGCAATATGTTTGCAGGTAAGGCTCTCTCTCTCTCCTGTTGGCAAAAATTGTAAAAACAGTCCTTTCTTAAGGGAAAGCAACCAGGTTTCATTTAAGATGGTTAGTTACTTTCTTAATTGTTGCAAGTATAAATAGACGTTCCTTTTTCATTCTGCAAGCATACACCTTTTCTGGTTTTGTTAATTAGTTTTTCCCATAATTCTTTTTATGTTACATTTATAACATTTATTCTGCCCTTAGTGTGAAAGCAACATACTGTAGTAAATACCTGTATGAAAGTTCCTTAATTTGTAAGTTGTAAAACTCAACCCAAATCTTTATGCTCAGTATATCAAAATCTTTTTTCCCCCTTGCGAGTAGAGTAAGGACTTGAATATTTCTAGTGCTTTAAAACCACTGTAGTGTTACTCATTTATTGTGGCTAGTGTTAGAAATGGATTAAATGTCAATATCTATTTGTCCCAAACTGATATCTGCCTGTCTGTCCCAGAGTTCCTAGCCATTATGGTCTTTGAAGTCCAATCCTACTGGAAGTTTATATTGTTCTGGAGAAAACAATAACAGAATTTAGTAAGAATATTAGCATTAATATCATAAGTCCTTGCCTTATAACCACAACTGGCATCTTGGTCATTAAGCAATGTGGTGTCACATGACTGCTTCACTAAGTGGAGAGAGTCCCTGGTAGGAGTTGAGGATGTCTCAGTGGTACTCCTCTTTGAGGAGTATTGATCATGGACTACTCAACAGGTAATGAACATTGGTGATGAACAATGTCCTAGATTACACTGATTGTTCCAGACTGATATGTATTCCAAATGCATACATTAGCCATTCTACCTTCAGAAGATTCTAAAGTATGCTTACTCTGAAAAATTTCATTAGTTCCACGTGGAACTAATGTTTGAAGTAGTTGAAATAATTGAGGAGATTTTCCCAATTTCGATTTATTTCAAATTTCAGGAAAGTAAGCCTCCAGAAGTTGCTTTGAGCCCAGCTTTAAAAACAGACAAATGTACACATTTCCTAAATAAATTTGTTTACATCAGCTGCTCACAATTAGATTACTGTCTTATATGCAGAATTTAATGGCTATGCATGCAAAGTTTTCCTGCCTACCAATCACTTTCAATTTTGATTTTAAAAACATTAAATCCTTGCATATATTTACTGACTTGGATTCAAATGAAGTAAAATAAACTTATTTCTCATTGAAATCAATGAATTCAGTAAGATTGATTTGCCTTATTAGTTTCAGTAAAATCAAAATACAGCTGATTATTCGGATCCAATCCATCACATTTCAGTCCTCAGTAAAATATGTAATCTAAGAAAAGTTTTAATGATATACAATGTGGTGTGTATTTGTACAGGGTGTGCCTTTCACAAAAGTCTGTAGATTCTTGCCTTCTAAAAACTTCATTTTAAACTTGCTTCATTGCCAACTTGATATTTATTTTAATAGTTCAGATAGAATTTACTTGTGATCGAGAAGCATTAAGTAATTTATCCATGCAAAATTCTGAGGATGTTGCTATTTGTAGACATGCTTTGCTTTGGTACTCGAAGGTTCTGGGATTTGTAACTCAGCTTATGTGAAGAACACTTGACTTCTGTTGACTTAAATTCTAGAACAACAGACAACTTGATGTCTTCTACGTGCATCTTTTCCACAAGGATCAGATCTTAAGTCTTAGAAGTTTATTTCCTGATCTTAATAGCTCCTACTAGATCAGCTATATCTTTCCTGCATTCTACTGTGTTTCATGATACTTAGATCCAGGAACTTCCTGCAAAAAGATCTTTGTTGGATGCAAAACTTTGCCTAGTGGGAGTTCATGTATTTTCCTTCTTTGACAATTACAGTTGCAAGAAAAAGTATGTGAACCCTTTGGGATCACATGGAGTTTTGCATGAATTGGCCATAAAATGCGCTCTAAACGTCATGTAAGTCACAACAATAGAAAAACACAGTCTGCTTAAAATAATACTACACAAACATTAGCTGTTGTCATGTTTTAATTGAACATAACATGTAAACATTCACAGTGCAGGGTGGAAAAAGTATGTGAACTCCTAGCCTAATGACTTATCCAAGAGCCAATTGGAGCCAGGAGTGAGCCAACCTTGACTCCAATCAGTGTGATGATATTGGATGTGTTGCTGACAGCTGTCCTGCCCTTTAAAAACACACACCTGTTTTGGGTTTACTGGTCTCAAGAAGCACTGTCTGATGTGAACCATGCCTCACAGAAAAGAGCTCTCAGAAGACCTACGATCAAGAATTGTTGACTTGCATGAAGCTGGAAAGGGTACAAAAGTATCTCCAAGAGCCTTGATGTTCATGTGTCCACAGTAAGACAGACTGTCTACAAATGGAGAAAGTTTAGCACTGTTGCTACTCTCCCTAGGTGTGGTCGTCCTGTAAAAATGACTGCAAGAGCACAGCGCATAATGCTTAATGAGGTAAAGAAGAATCCTAGAGTGTCAGCTAAAGACCTACAGAAATCTCTGGCACATGCTAACATTTTTGTTGACACATCTACAATAAGGAAAACATTAAACAAGAATGGAGTACATGGGAGGACACCAGGGAGGAAGCCATTGCTGTCCAAAAAAAATATTGCAGCACGTTTGAAGTTTGCAAAAGAGCACCTGGATGTTCCACAGCACTACTGGCAAAATATACTGTGGACAGATGAAACCAAAATTGAGTTGTTTGGGAAAAACACACAACACTATGTGTGGAGAACAAAAGGCACAGCACACCAACATCAAAACCTCATCCCCACTTTAAAACATGTCGGAGGGAGCATCATGGTTTGGGGCTGCTTTGCTGCCTCAGGGCCTGGACGGATTGTTGTCACTGATGGGAAAATGAATTCCAGAGTTTATCAGGACATTTTGCAGGAAAACGTACGACCATCTGTCCACCAACTGAAGCTCCATAGAGGATGGGTGACGCAACAGGACAATGACCCAAAGCATACAAGTAATTCAACAAAACAATGGCTTCAACAGAACAGAATACGCCTTCTGGAGTTGCCCAGTCAGAGTCCTGACCTCAACCTGATTGAAATGCTGTGGCATGACCTTAAGAGAGCGATTCACACCAGACATCCCAAGAATATTGCTACACTGAAACAGTTTTGTGCAGAGGAGTGGTCCAAAATTACTCCAGATCGTTGTGCAGGTCTGATCTGCAACTACAGGAAACGTTTGGTTGAGGTTATTGCTGCCAATGGAGGGTCAACCAGTTATTAAGTCCAAAGGTTCACATACTTTTTCCACCCTGCACTGTGAATGTTTCCATCTTATGTTCAATTAAAACATGACAACAGCTAATGTTTGTGTAGTATTATTTTAAGCAGACTGTGTTTTTCTATTGTTGTGACTTACATGACGTTTAGAGCGCATTTTATGGCCAATTCATGCAAAACTCCACATAATCCCAAAGGGTTCACATACTTTTTCTTGCAACTGTTTTCAATCGTATCTATAGATAGCCAGCCGTCCACTTACGACCTCAGTTGAGCCCAAAACCTTTGTTGCTAAGTGAGACATTTGTTGTTTTGCCCCTTTTTACAACCTTCCTTGCCCCAGTTGTTAAGTGAATCATCATAGTTGTTAAGTTAGTAACATGATTGTTAAGTGAATCTGGCTTCCCCTTGACTTTACTTGTCAAAAGGTCAGAAAAGGTGATCACATGACCCTGAGACACTGTATTTGTCATAAATTTGACTCTGAATTTTGATCACATGACCCTGGGGATGCTGCAACAGCCATGTGAAAAATTGTCCTAAGTCACTTGCATCTGTAACTTCGAATGGCGACTAAATTGTTGTAAGGCTCTCTGTATATAGTCCATTCTTGAATAAACATTGTAGGCTTCTGCTGTACATATATTGATTTGGATATCATAACTGCAACAGGCAAAAAGGGAAAATTTATTGTGGAGAGATGATCTTGTCAGGTTCTGTTGTCCCCCAAAAGTCCAAAATAAGAGAACGTTTAAAAGTGGCTCAGGTAGATGCCTCCCTAATTTGCTGACGTATGAGGGGGAAAAAGAGGGTATATAGCACAGTCAGGTTTGCAGGATTCTGTTACAATAGTCAGTCTCAATAAAAGTAGTCTCAGACTCCGTATGGGGCTGATTTCATGCTCTAGTACTCTACAGTGAAGCAGAGGATATGGGTGTATCATTTTTGCTCTTGGGAAGCAACATTTATAACTAAAATTTCTTAGCAGATTTACACTTCAGTTCATGGAAATAGAGAACTTCCTGGCTCAGTTTCATTCATAGAGGCAAACTTGTGGGTGATGGAAGGCAGGTGGTCATGATAGACTTATCCATTGAAAAGTAAGAGCTGAACATTCCTCTCAAGATGGATGACTTGTTCCTTCCTGTAGACACAGATGTGCTTTTCAGGCTTAACAAAGGAGTGTCCCATTTCATTTTAATCTTTTGAAAAAGGTATGGCAATTATCAAAATGTGAAGGTATAGTATGGCACGCTTCACCTGAAAAGTAGAGTTTCACACTGTCCTCAAACAATGGTATCTATAATGTCGGTTAAATTGCTGAACACTTGTTTGTTAAACATTGGAAAGTCTATATACTTCTGCCTCCCCTGTTTGCTCTGTTAAAGTAACACGTCCATCTTATTTATCCATGTGTTTTATTTTCATTTCTAGACCTTTAAATAATAAAATTTATAGTTTATAAAATCCTTATATTGGACATGGTTTTTTCTTTTTATTTTATTCCACTCTGTGCATGATTCTATTTATTTTCCTCTCAACTTCCATTTCTTTTTCAATTATTGTCTTCATTATTATTTTTCCCCATTTGTTACTGTCTCTCCTTCTCCCCATCTCCCCCTATTCCTTCTCTGTAGCCACACAGGCTGGGGAAACTGGGCGAGCAGGTAGGGAATTTACCTGTTCCCTAAAATATCCACCTAGCAATGGACAGACTAGATAGAATCAGCTGAGACCTTTTGAGTGGGGATGTACACATGATTTGCGTGATTCAATGCAATAGCCAGAATTGGCCAGGAAATGTCAAGGGAAGAAAATTTTGTGTAAAGAAATGAAATAATTAGTAGGTGTTATCCAGATATAGTCTTCATCCAAAGTTAACCAACACTTTGTAACATGCTTGGGAATGTGTTCTAAAAAACAACATCCAGGTGTGACCTTCAATGTACAAATGGTCACAACTGAATTTTATAAACTGCTTCTGATCAATCATGAAAACAGTTCCTAATGTAATACAGGTAGTCCTCAACTTACAACAGTTCAAAGTTACAACAGCACTGAAATATGTGATTTATGACCATGTTTCATAGTTATGATCTTTGCAGCATCGCCATGATCATATCATCAAAATTCAGATGCTTGGCAACTGGTTCGTATCTATGACTATTGCTGTGTCCTGGGGTCATGTGGTCGCCTTTTGAAACCTTTTGACAAACGAAGTCAATAGGGAAGTCAGATTCACTTAACAACCAGGTTACTAATTTGTCAACTGCAGTGATTCACTTAACAACTGTGGCAAGAATGGTCATAAAATGGGGCAAAACTCACTTTACAAACATCTAACTTAACAACAGAAATTTTGGGCTTGATTGTGGTCGTAAGTCGAGGACTATCTCTTTTTATAGAGTGATTTTCTCCCACTCTTCCTCTTTTTCGGTTATGGCGATGGGCTTCTCCGCTCTCGGCACTAGTCTGTTACGCTGCTGGTACTGCTGAATATATTAGTACATTGAGAGCTATGCTAAAGCCCCTATATGCCAACACCACAATACGAGGTGTTGACATCATGCCAAGTTGCCTAGTGATGCCCTCCTGTAATTTTCTCTTGCCCTCCTGGTGATGGGATGCCGGTCAACGTTTAGTACATTTAGTACATTCTTTTAGATGCTTCTGCTTTCCTTAGCATAGAACCTGATTTTTTTTAAGGAGTGCCAAGAAATGAGGAGGAGTGCCCCCCCCCCCAAAAAAAACCAGCCTGAAAACTTGAAAGAGTCCAGTGTCCAAGTCCAGGGTCCATCCTTTTTCAACATTGTGCTGGCTTGCTTCATTTTTGTAGATGTCCCGATAGTTTTCCATTTCTTTATTGTCCAACTTTCCTTCAAAAGCTCAAGGCAGTATATATATATAACACCTTCTCCAATTTTTCCCCATGATAGCAATTTAGCTGAGAAAGAGTGACTGAGCAGCAGTTATTCTGTGAGCATCTGTGGCTGAGAGCAAACCTGAAGCTGGAATACCAAACTAGTTCTCATTAAACATGTGCTAGCATAATCGCTGTCTCTTCTTTAGGCATATCCAGATTTAGGAGTTTCTGTCAACAGATGTATACTGTAAAATGAACCAATAAGAACACGCCTTCCTTTGAATGCACATTTTTAGTACGTTGCACAGGACAGGTTGGCCACTTTAAGTCTTAAAGCATCTCCAAACACATGAAGTGGCTTTGCAGTGTCAGTTGCAATATAACCTGAAAGTGATTAGAAAGCAATGTGGTTTAATGCATCTAGTTTCTAATCCAAATAATCTGACCTGGGTTATATTGCATAGTACTTAGCTCAAATCCCCATGCCTTATTTTTTCTTTCAATTGCATTGAGGTGCAAGTCTCTCTTGGGCTACTTCACATGATATACTAAGCCAGTTTGTTCATTGAACACTCAGTGTAAATTCAGCCTGTGTAATTTGTAAACCATGTTTTGGTCCTGGGTGATCCCACTCAACAAACCATGGTTCGTTATAGTGTGTGAACCCAGTCTTAGCATAGAAAGAACATAAGCACAAGTTCATAGAAAGAATTGCTGTATTGTGGGTGACATGGCCATGAACAAATTAGTGTGCTGCTTTTTAAAATATAATGTTTTAAAGTAACAGAATAACTGTGCTTCCTCAATTTCTATATGTTAATATCAAATGTGTTGCTTTAAAACATTTTCAACTTTATATAGAGCCTTTGCATATGTGTCTCAGGAAACTTAATTACGTGCTTGGACTTTTATGGGCTGTGTTGTCTTCAGCCAATTCTGTTTCTTTAGAATTTCCCAACTTGGACACCCTTCATTATTTTTCCATTGAGACTCAATTTCAGGAAGGTGAGAAACTAGAAATTATGTTTACAGTGAAGGAAGAGATGATTAGATCTCCACATACATACAGATACAAAGCATACATAATGTGGTCTTTGTTTTTTTTACCATGCAGTATAAAGGATTTGCTGTTTTAAAACTGTAGCAATAATTAAAATGTAGGGACAACCTATTACTTCAGAAGCTAAATGAAATGTTTCTTTTACAGGGAACATCTGGGCCAGACCCAACCACTGTGTATGTTGACATGAGGGCTCTCAGACATGACAGGTGTGATTTTTTACTTTAATGTTGCGAAATTCATGCTAGAAATTTAGGAACATCACCATGTGTGATTCACATAAGTATAAAAGGCATATATTTTAAATATAGCAAGAGAAAGGAATGCAGTTATTTGAAAGAACTGGATTTTCAGATGGCATTTTTACATCATTAAATTAAAAGCACATTGGTTCATCATAGTCCTTTTGCATAATTCAAAACTAACTGTATTTGGTGTGGGGGAGAGTATCACTCTGGGGGGGTTAGTAGACTGAGAGAAGACCCCCCCTACTCCCCCTGTGTTATTCCTGCTATTTTCTCTCCCCCTTTTAATCTTTTAATGATATATTTTTAGTATAACTGATTATTGTTGTCACTGTTTTATCTTTCTAATGTTTTTTGGTTTTCATGTTTGTAAGCACTCAGAGTTGCCTCCGGCCAAAATGGGCAGCACAGAAATCCAATAAATAAATACATATTCCTGCCTTCTTTCTTCCTATATCTATCAGCATCCCATAGCATGGCCAATGCCCCCTACAGCTGCTTCTTGGCCTGTTTTATGAACCTGGCAGATGCAAATTCTACTGTAGGAATGACATTTGAAGGAACAGGTGCAGTAAAGGCTGTTGAAATTTTAGCCTTCGTTTTCATGTGCACCTCTGGCCAATATATGGTGATGTAAGAGGAGAGATTTGGAACTTGGATGAATAAACCTTTTGTGGATGAATATTCTTTTTAAAAACTAAAATGCAGTCTTCCATGTGATTATGTTTGTCTGTAGGACCCAAATAGGAGTTGTTTGAGAGACTTTATTAAAAGGACAAAACAACTTTTGATGGTCTCTTGCTTTTCTGTACAGAACTAATTGGAGGGTTTAGCTATTTGCTCGGTGCTCATTGGAAAATTAGTACTGGATTGAAGCCAAGCGGATACGATTCAGAGAAAGGCTTAGAATAGGGATTCAAAGGAGCTTCAGAATACAGAATAAAAATGGCTATTCCTGATGCTACCTGTGTACTCATTTATTCCCAAAAGCACTCCCCCCCTTTTGAATCCAAAGCACTACACAACCTTTCTATATTTGTTGTTTTTTACATTTATATACAAATTTATATTTGTATATTTTTGATTGTTATCAAAGATGCTGGGTCGTTCCTCTTAGCCTCTGTTCTGCAAATCTCTCAGGCCAGTGTGAGCACTGAATTCAATCCCAGTTGAAACACAAACTCAGGGACATGATTGAAAGGCTCTATCTCTACGGTCTAGTTGCTGTTTGCAATCTCCCAGATACAATCTTTTTTTTAACTTTGTAGGGGATATGCTATATAAATAATTATTTAATAAATAGTTATTAAAACCAGTCTATCATTTTTCAAAGGAATAGCAGGGATGACAAAGAGAAGTCAATGTTCAGATTGACCTGTTTGACAAATTGCTGTTTTGAAGGAGTATATAAATATAAATTACTCTTTTTATTCCTCTTTTTCTGGCTCTGATGTACGAAAGCTGCATATTCTACAAGGTCAGGAAGCAATTTCACGTAGATTAATAGTCTATCCTGGAAAAAGAATTGAGCATCTCTAGATGCAGCTGAGGTACAGTGAAAAAAAATCAGCAGCAACAACTGTCCTTTTGTCAAATGTTCTGCTTTCTTAGGTCTATCCTTCCTTGACCTGCACTATCTTCTCCCTGCAAAGTCTTAACTATATAAGTTGATTTCAGCTTTTTCAGTTGACTTCTGCAACTGAATTCCGATAATTAGGCAGAGCCAGGAAAGAGCAGGAGAAAAGGGCAAGGCTGAAAATGTATCTCAGTTAAGTTAAATGTATTAAGCAAGTTTTAATGTAATGGCTGAAATACAGATACTTGAATGATGTAACTCTGTATGTACATCTGGTGCTGCAGTTTTTGTGCATTCATAATTATTCTATATATATTTTTTATTTTCAGAGTGCGTTTAGTAGAAAGAGGATCTCCCCACAGTTTGCCTCTCATGGAATCAGGAAAGGTAAAAGTATAAAAATTCTTAACCATCTGAATAGAGTGATTAAACAATTATTTTAATGCATGCAGATATATGATTATTTGCAGAGTCATGCGCATTATTAAGTTGTGAAATGAGTGAATTCGTTATGGTTTCTTGATATTAAAGATCAATATTTCCCATCATTTGATGGTATCTCAAGCATGCCTTTGGTCTTCTCAGGGTTAAATCTAAACCACCTGGACTTCCTCAAGTTGGGAAAAATTATTTATATCAAAGCTTTTCATCCATTTGTATCAATATTATTTATATCACTTGTAGACAAACTGGTCTGAAGGACACATGAAACTTTGGAGTTTTAATGTATGCTGTTTTTATTTCCCTATTATCCCACAAAGAAAGAGGTGCCCATTTTTCTCAACTCTCCATGGTAGAAAGGTTGAATGAAACTGTGTGAATGAGATAAAATGTATGAATGAGAGGAAGGAAACTTTGCAACGGGGAAAATATGAATGAGAGGATGTAAGGGGAAATGTGTGAATAGAGGTCAATAGATGGGTGTAGAAGAAAGAAAGATGCTATGTAGCTTCTACCTTCCTAAGACAATAGATACATTGCAATGCATGTGTGTGTGTGTGAGAGAGAGAGAGAGGGAGAGGGAAAGAGAGAGAGAGAAGATATGTGGAAAGCAAAATGATTGGATGATTAAGGAATGAACAGAAAATTTGGGATTTGGAGCCAATCTCCATGATTCTCCTCACCACCACCCACATTTTGGAAAGAATGTGCATCTGAGCTCCATAAGACTTCACTCTGGTCTATGCTAATTGGTAATAATTCCAGAGGGAACTCATTTTAAGAAATTGCATCTGGATTCTTATATATGCAGAATATGTGCTTACCATATGCTTTCCAGATCATTAGCACTGCTGGTGGCCATCATTTTGGGCACAAGTGAAAAAACACCAAGACTGATGACTCATCCTCCTTAGAGAAGAACTAATTCACAATAATGAATTTACAAAGCTGAGTATGGTGTCACTTTCCTTGGAGAAGTTGCACCCACCTCTTTCCTTTTGGGAAGCCTGCCGTGTTTCTTAAAGAATTCAGAAATGAGGCAGGAAAGTTTAGTTTTTGCATGAAACAATATAGACACAACCTGGCTCTTGACCAAATATGATTCATTTTGTCTTTCAATAGATCCTCCCGGGAGTTCGTATCATTATTGCTAATCCAGAAACAAAGGGCCCCCTTGGCGACTCTCATCTTGGAGAAGTAAGTCACACACCTGTACCAAGGTCAAAGCTGAATGAGAGAAGTTGATTACAAGTCAACTCCTTTTTCTCATAGCATTATTTGGGCAGTGTGTGGCAAACAGGCTGGTCTAGCAGGTGATGTATCGCACAGTTTAATGAATGTGTGTGGAATTAATGGTAGACAAGTTACTATCTGCTTTGCATTGTCATATTTAAGAGTCGTTAATTTTTCTAAGACTTCCTTCTCCTTCTTTCTTTCTGACTATATTTAATCAGATGCTACTCCAGGAAAATACCTTTTGTACATGCAGCACATAATTGCCGATGAATGCATGATTTTTGACAGTACTCACCCACTGCAAAGGATGTTGGTTGGCTGTTTTTACTGCTGCTTTTTAAAAAAGTTCTGCCTGAAATCTTGTGACATGTTGGGGGGAATACCACATTTTACAAGATGTGGTAATCTTGAGAAACCATAATCATTGGGGTCCACATTAAAGGCTACCAGTGATACTCAAACCTTAATTTATTGGAGAGTAAATTGATGTTCCTTTTAGCGAAGGCCTCTTATGAAAAGACCAAAGGTTTAGAACTTTTTGAAGCAAATGAAGCTTTCCTTCCAATTAAAACATATTTCTCCCACTTCATGTAGATATGGGTTCACAGTGCTCACAATGCCAGTGGATATTTTACAATCTATGGCGATGAATCCCTACAATCAGATCATTTTAACTCAAGACTGAGTTTTGGAGACACACAAACTATCTGGGCACGAACTGGCTACCTGGGATTCTTGAGGAGAACAGAACTTACAGATGCAAATGGGGGTGAGT
This sequence comes from Vipera ursinii, assembly GCF_947247035.1. Taxonomy (NCBI): domain Eukaryota; kingdom Metazoa; phylum Chordata; class Lepidosauria; order Squamata; family Viperidae; genus Vipera; species Vipera ursinii. Next base: position 117,833,673 of record NC_139517.1, read on the forward strand.
TCTTTGGTTAATTTTTGAAAGTTTTCGTTGTTTTGTTTTCCTTTTTATGCATAATATTTTAGTGTTGCTTAAAGTTAGTAAAATATCTAAACTAGGGGAGGTGTTTTCTCCTTTTAGGGTTAAAAAAAGATTGAATTTATATATAGGGGATTCTCTTAATATGAACTAGGATGAAGATTAATGAGTCAATAGAGGTATATATCACTCTCCACAGTAATGAGAAGCAGAGAAGATCAAACTGATTTTTTTATCGAAAGTTGGTGCCTTTTTCTTTTCTGCTCCTTTTCCCTCCCCCTTTTTCTAGTCTTCTATTACTCTTCTAATTTTTCTTTGTACTTTATATTTTGACAAACTAATAAAATTATTATCAAAAAAAGTTTTGAAAATAATGTACCCAGCACAGCTTTGGGAGAGTGGTTCATAGTTGCAGTACATTATGCAATATTTTCTCAGCAGTTCTGTTGTTTTTATGTCAGTTTATGACTGTAGAAAGGATGAGAAGAATTATATGCTTTGGCTAGAAGAAGTTACCTTACAGTGGGCACGAACCCACTTTTGCATCCCTAGCATCCCCTCTGGTATGCAGAGATGTATTATCCAAAAGAAATATTTTGCATGCTTCCCCAACAAAACCAGAATTGCTCCCAAAATTCTAATTTTCAATATGAGAATAAGAATAAAAATAAGAATATATTTATTAATCAAGTAATCTTGGAGAGTAATAATATTTATACTCAATTTTCATTAAGTGTAAAAGTAAAGCAAATTGACTCTAGTTGGTTTCCTGGCCACATTTATGTTGATCCAGAGTTCAAGTCCTCAGTCTGGGCCTCAGAAACCAAGATGTAGTGTAAAGGCTAAAACAGGCACAACAGTTAGTCCCTCTCCTTCCAAAACAGAAAAATAGAATTTGGTTCATCCAAATTTGTGACATAGTTCCATCCACATTCCATTTCCACTATAAAACCTGGAGAAAGAGACTCCAGAAGCAATTCTAAACTATCATCACCCTAAAAGGGAATTAAGTGTGGGCAAAAGGTTGCCTACATTTATACAGTCATGTCTTGAGCAAAATCAGTCTTCAAAGTTTTATTATCTGTAATTAGTTCTTATTGTATTTTATTTTTAATGGTCCTGCTTAAACCTACTTAGGGTGGCTCAATGGTTAAGATGCTGGGCTTCTCAGTGACAGCCTGGGTTTGAGACCAGAGTATTGCCTGACAGGATGAGCACCTGTCTTTGCCTAGTTCCAGCTCACCTAGCAGTTTGAAAACATGCAAATGCAAGTAGATAAATGGGTACCACCATGCTGGGAAGGTAACAGTGCTCCGTGACATCATGCTGGCCACATGACCCACAGAAATGTCTTTGGACAACACTGGCTCAATGGCCTTGAAACGGGAGATAAGCACCACCCCATTTGGTCAGTAAAATCTGCAAGGACACCTTTCCTTTACTTCCTGCTCCAACCTTAACTAATTTTGTATGACATTATTATAAATTAGTTTATTTTTTTAACTGTTCTATGGTCCATAATGAGCTGCTTTAAGAAAAAATGTCAAGGAGAAGTAGGGGAGGAAATAAATACAAATCTATTTTAACTGCTGCTTTTGTATTAATCAGGTGCCTTTTATTTTTTTAAAAAATGTCTGTATTTCACCTTTATTATTATATATAATCTTGAAATCATGTATAAGAAATTGAAACAGAAACCAGCCTCTCCCACTCATAATACAAAGGCATTGTCCAGAGAGGTTGAGACTACAGTTCCCAGAATTCCAAGCCATGTTGGAAAAAGCTTTTCCTAAAAAATAAACCAACTGTAAATTCAGTGTTAGATAATTCTTTTATCACTGATGTGGTTTTGCGTAATGAACTATTTTTCTTTTTCTTTTTCCTCTTGTGGTATCAGAACGACACGATGCACTTTACGTAGTAGGTGCATTAGATGAAGCCATGGAATTGCGAGGAATGCGGTACCATCCCATAGATATAGAGACATCAGTAATTAGAGCACACAAAAGCATTACGGAATGGTAGGTACTGGGTACAGGTTTCGCTGTGTGAATGCATGCATTTGTTTGAACAGTGCCAACATCTCTCTTTGGACCGGGTGCAGATTTATTTGGATCAGGTTTATTTGCACCAATATACAGTTGGTATGGGATGGGGGAGTACAGCTCCCTCTCACCGTGCAATTACCTATCTGGTTCTAGAGTGTCAAGCATTGGAACAAGATCCTAAAAGAGGATTCCTGATCACAAGAACTCTGTAAGTGCAGTTCTCCCCCTTTTTTTAATAACTGTATCTAGCTGCAAAGGCTGTTGCTTAGAATTTTGCAGCTCAGATATTGAAACTTTCCTTTTTTGGAGACATCTGCAGGATTGAGGGGTTTTGTCACTGTAAGAGAAAATCCAGAGGCGGCATGGGGACTTGGAGGTTAAGACAATGGGCTTGTTGTCTGGAAAGCCGGCAGCCCAAGTTCAACCCTAGCTCCACGTGATGGGATGAGCTCCCATTCTTGTCCCAGCTCCTACCAATTTAGCAACTCAAAAGCATGCAAATGCAAGTAGATAAATAGGTATCACTTGGTGGCAAAGGAACAGTGCTCTGTGACATCATGCTGGCCACATTAATGCGGAAATCTCTTTGGATAGTACTGACTCAGTGGCCCTCAAAACAAAGATGAGCACCATTCCATATAATCAATGACTATCAGAGTAAAATCTGGAGGACTCCTTTACTTTTAGGACAAAAGTTAATTTACACATACAGGGAGTGCAGAATTATTAGGCAAGTTGTATTTTTGAGGATTAATTTTATTATTGAACAACAACCATGTTCTCAATGAACCCAAAAAACTCATTAATATCAAAGCTGAATATTTTTGGAAGTAGTGTTTAGTTTGTTTTTAGTTATAGCTATTTTAGGGGGATATCTGTGTGTGCAGGTGACTATTACTGTGCATAATTATTAGGCAACTTAACAAAAAACAAATATATACCCATTTCAATTATTTATTTTTACCAGTGAAACCAATATAACATCTCAACATTCACAAATATACATTTCTGACATTCAAAAACATAACAAAAACAAATCAGTGACCAATATAGCCACCTTTCTTTGCAAGGACACTCAAAAGCCTGCCATCCATGGATTCTGTCAGTGTTTTGATCTGTTCACCATCAACATTGCATGCAGCAGCAACCACAGCCTCCCAGACACTGTTCAGAGAGGTGTACTGTTTTCCCTCCTTGTAAATCTCACATTTGATGATGGACCACAGGTTCTCAATGGGGTTCAGATCAGGTGAACAAGGAGGCCATGTCATTAGATTTCCTGCTTTTATACCCTTTCTTGCCAGCCACGCTGTGGAGTACTTGGACGCGTGTGATGGAGCATTGTCCTGCATGAAAATCATGTTTTTCTTGAAGGATGCAGACTTCTTCCTGTACCACTGCTTGAAGAAGGTGTCTTCCAGAAACTGGCAGTAGGACTGGGAGTTGAGCTTGACTCCATCCTCAACCCGAAAAGGCCCCACAAGCTCATCTTTGATGATACCAGCCCAAACCAGTACTCCACCTCCACCTTGCTGGCGTCTGAGTCGGACTGGAGCTCTCTGCCCTTTACCAATCCAGCCACGGGCCCATCCATCTGGCCCATCAAGACTCACTCTCATTTCATCAGTCCATAAAACCTTAGAAAAATCAGTCTTGAGATATTTCTTGGCCCAGTCTTGACGTTTCAGCTTGTGTGTCTTGTTCAGTGGTGGTCGTCTTTCAGCCTTTCTTACCTTGGCCATGTCTCTGAGTATTGCACACCTTGTGCTTTTGGGCACTCCAGTGATGTTGCAGCTCTGAAATATGGCCAAACTGGTGGCAAGTGGCATCTTGGCAGCTGCACGCTTGACTTTTCTCAGTTCATGGGCAGTTATTTTGCGCCTTGGTTTCTCCACACGCTTCTTGCGACCCTGTTGACTATTTTGAATGAAACGCTTGATTGTTCGATGATCACGCTTCAGAAGCTTTGCAATTTTAAGAGTGCTGCATCCCTCTGCAAGATATCTCACTATTTTTGACTTTTCTGAGCCTGTCAAGTCCTTCTTTTGACCCATTTTGCCAAAGGAAAGGAAGTTGCCTAATAATTATGCACACCTGATACAGGGTGTTGATGTCATTAGACCACACCCCTTCTCATTACAGAGATGCACATCACCTAATATGCTTAATTGGTAGTAGGCTTTCGAGCCTATACAGCTTGGAGTAAGACAACATGCATAAAGAGGATGATGTGGTCAAAATACTCATTTGCCTAATAATTCTGCACTCCCTGTATCTCTATAATCATTATCACTAGCTCAGCTAAAAAAAACTAATCAGGCACTAGGAATTATCAAGTGCATTGGATATAACAGGCATTCATTCATTCATTCATTCATTCTTCATATTTCCTAACCTCCCACCTCCCTCCCACTAACAAGAGAAGTGAAATGGTTAAGCACAGGAATCTTAAAAGACTATCCGCAAAAGAATGAGGTACTGAGACCTTAAGGTTTTTCAATAGCTATGGCCATGGTAAAATAACCACAGTTCTTTGACCCCTTTGTTTAATCCAGTTTTCTTCAACTGAAGCAATATGTGAATTTTCAGTTCCTAGAATTCCCCAGCCAGCATACTGTCTAGAGGATTCTGGGAGTTGACGTACACACACTTTAAATTGCTCAGGTTGAGAAACACTGATCTAATTCAAAGATCCAACATATGCCCATGTTACACCCTGTTTCATTAGCTACCTTGGCTTTCAGTAGGTGCAATTAGAGCTGCTGTTTATTGTTTGCAAAGCCTTGCATGACACAGGGACAAGTTATTCTGTCATTTATTTCTTACTATTTTGGCCCATTCCACAAGATCAAATAGAGTGGCCATGTCTGGGGTCCTCTCTGTTAAGCAGTGTCACCTTGTGGAACCAAAGAGGCAAATCTTTGTAGCTTACCTGGGAGTAGCATACTGTCACTAGATGGCCCTGACTATAAGTTCATAAGGCACTAAACACCTGAATTTTCCCTCAAGACATTGAGCCAGCATAGACAAAGCTGTCTTCAGCATAATACATGTTTAGGTTTTTTTGCTTGGCATTCTTATTTTATGTTAGCTGCCCAAAGTCACATTTGTAGGTTGGGCAGCCATGTTATTCGTTGAATGAATGAAATAGGTGTCTTATTCAGTGATGAATATACCAAAGAGTCATTTGGGTTATTCAGAAGACTAGAAAATGCACACAGGATTGGTGATTTAAGCAACTCATCAAAGTTTCAGGAACCAGGAATATATTTATTTTTCATTTGCATTTAAGACTTGCATATTTTCCCCAAAGAGGCAGTTAGGGACAATTCCATTAAAGAAAATAGCCACCATGAGCTCTGCATTACAGATTAAACAAATTGGTTTACATTTTAGCATGAACTGATGAATTCAATGCCTATGTTGCTTTTTTTTTGTTTTTCTTTATTAGTGAAAGATGGAAAACAGTTTATCAAACCAAATAAGTCAATAGAATCACAAGTATAAACACTTTCTACGACATTAATTTTTTTAAAGGGCAAGCAATAGTTAAATATATATGTATGTTGCCCAGAAATGGATGACATTGAACAGCTCCAGGAAATTTAACCAAACTGATTGAAAGTCCTCTTCTCTGCCTCTCTATAAAAACAGGTCCATTTCAAAGTTGATGTAGACATTATCCTTCCAAAGTAGTGCAGTAATTATGTTGGCTCTCCTCTTTCCCGTGCATGGAGTGTATTGATATAATTTTCCTCATCACCTTCCAGCGCGGTGTTTACCTGGACAAATTTGTTGGTCGTTGTCGTTGAACTGGATGGATCAGAGCAAGAAGCCTTAGACCTGGTTCCCTTGGTCACCAACGTGGTCCTGGAGGAACACTATCTGATTGTTGGGGTTGTGGTGGTGGTGGACGTTGGAGTCATCCCTATCAACTCCCGTGGAGAGAAGCAGCGAATGCACCTACGAGATGGATTTTTGGCAGACCAGTTAGATCCGATCTATGTGGCCTATAATATGTAATCTTATATCTTTAAGGTTTCCCATGGACTGGACTCTAATGTATAAAACACTTTTTTACGTACACTAAACAATGTACAAGTAACGGTCTTCAGAATGGAACTATTTCTCTTAGATTTATTGAAGCACCCATTATTGGCAGGACATAAAAAATGTGAAATGTGTTTCTTTTACCACTACATTTTAGCACAGAAGGACTTTGGGGTACTGCCTTCGGTTTGTTGGAAAGCCCATTACTAGACTTTTTAAAATAAGATTATTTTTTGCTTATTGGGACGAATACTGCTTTCTAAGTAATAGGCTTTGTATCTTACGTTAAACTGAACTAGCTTTTTTTTTAAAAATCTTCCCCCACCTAGCCATTCACCCACACACGGATATTTTTGAACAGCTCATGATATGATTGAATTGTTTTGGTTTGCTTCTTTTTTAAAATGTCTGTATAAAAACAAACTTTTCTCACTATGGATCCATTACTAATTTTAAGCCATTTTCTATTCCATCCACCTAGGAAGCTACATTGAGGTACGAGAAAAATACTCAGAACAGCACCTTCTCAAATTAGAGTTTTTAACAGCTTTCTCTCCTGGAAATGCTGAAGTTCAGAGGTAAAAAGAGCCTTTGATTATTAGTGTTAGAATGAACAGATCTTTATAAATAAGGTGTATTTCGGCAATGAACTTGCAAATATCTTTGTACTAAACTAAAAAGATAAAATAAGTTAACTACTTCTGTAATTATGTACAAAACCTTTAATTTATTTTGATCTCTTTAGAAGTATAAAAGAGAAACATTCAAGAATATTAAACTCTTGCAATGTTTGCTAATATAAAAACAAAAGGTTGTATTATCTTGAGTGGATAGTATCACATCAAAAATATATATATATGAAATATAAATTCACTAATGACAAAAAAAGAGTTTAAAATTTTAAAAGGATGCAGTACTCATCACTTGCATGGTGTCTCTTTTCCCACTGTAGATAATGAACATTATTCGCAACCGTTTAGGGGGAAAAAGCAGTTCTCGATTGCTCAGTATCCCCACCTAAAAGAATCTTCCATAGGACCAGCAGATACAAATTTGCTGCTGCTTGCAAGGCAGTGAGTTGATTCTAAGGTCACAATCTTGTTGTCTTGCTCATACCGAGGGCAGGAGGGGAAGCAGTCCCTTTAGGATCCTGGGGTGAGTGTCCCCCGTCTGCCCAATTCTCCCAGCTGGCTGTTCCCCCAAACTTGCTTTAGCTGCCCACAAGGGCCCTGCTTTCTCCTCCATCATCCTTTTCCTCCGATGGTGCCGCAGTCCTCAAGAGGGATGCCTGAATTGCAAGGGCCCTGAAGTCTTGGCAGTTTTGTCGGGTAAGAGCCAAGGAGACAGGCTGACCCTGGCAGGACTAAACTAAACCCAGGACAGAGCCTGCTTATTATGACTTCCCAGAGCAGATTGACTTGTGGCCAAAGACCTGAACAGTGTACTGCAAAGAATACTTTTCTTTACCTTCAAGGTGACCATAAATGTTGGCATGTATGTTCATACACTTCTTAGATGTTAGAAAAGGCAGGTCTGAAATATAGCACTGTTTTCCTTAGCTGCATAATATTGTTGCACACTAATTGCCATCTTTTCCTTTTCAAGTTCATTTTTTGTTTTTGTTAATACTTTTTAATGATTTATTTTCTTGTGGTAAAGACAATTTTTGTTAGCTTTTTGATGGTTATTTTGCATAAGGCTTTTTGTAAAGAAACAAAGGGTCTCTCTGCTGTCTGGTTTAATTTGGGCAAGGAGAGAACGCTGATCCATCTATTTAACACTTTGTAGAAAGTTGTTGCTTTGAAAAAGTATCTTATTTGTTATTGGACAATAACCAGAAACCCTCTCTAAATGATTTGGCCTAGCTCAGTGCATCCACTAACGTTTGTCACACTGAGGGACTGAAATTCAAAGGTTGTGATGAAATCCTTCCATCTGCCAATAGAGCAAGGAGCGAAGGGAACAAAATCACATATACACCCCTGTCTTTCCCTCATCCCTTCCCTCTTGCTCTGATTTTTGCCATTTTTAAATCTCTTCAGGTAAATCTACCGCTTCTTCTGTTTCTGGTTTTCCTCCTTGTCGTCTTTGCTGATTTCATTTTCCTTTAGTAATCCCCAGGTCAACCAATGTTTGATGAGAAGATGAAGATTAACCAGGAGCAAGAGCATCTTCTTTTAATATATTTTTTTTTACAGGTTCGGAATAATTGCTTAACATCCATTGAAATTTGCATGCATAAGAAAGTTGTAGAATAAGCATCACGGGATCTTTATATCACATATAGAATGGAGTTATTTTGATCCACCTTTGCAGGTTTCATTTGGTTCCAGTCAATCCTGGTTTTTTTTTTCTTTAATAGATGGGAGTACTTAAAGATAAGGAATGGTTTGTAGCCTGCGTGTACAATACAGAGCATCTCATGACTGCAACCTCTTTTTTTTGCATTTTAAGTTTCAGATGAATTTTTTTTCCAGATTTTCTTTGCACCTGTGAATATTTCTCATGTTCCAAAGACCACTGGATAGGGAAGAGTTCTGCCACATTGTTCTGTGTGGGGCCATCAAAAATACAATCTGTTTGTAGAATGTCAAGTTGCTACAAAGTTCTCACGACTTGATCATGAGCCTAATTGCCGTGTAAGAACTAAAGTGACATCGCTGCTACTGCTGACACAAATCCAGCTGTCGCTTTGCGACGGCCTCTCTTTAACCTTCACTAAGACAACTTTGCATTCCTGGGGAAGTGTGAAGGACTGCAATGCAGTCGTACAAGCACCGTTAATCATTGATCGCTTCAGCAACCTGCTGTTCGTTTCAACTCTTAAAAATTAGGACAGTAAATGTAAACTGAATATCCTAGTTTTGTCATGCAAGTGAAGAGGGGGAAAAAAACCACACATGTAACCATCAGATTCAGCAATAAGGAAAGATTGCTCTGTATTAGAAATTGTACTGTAGATAAACCATTCATGAGAATGTATAAACTGTTTGTCTTGTGACCTTGTGCTTTTGAAGTCAGACAAAATCATGTAATCAACCTGATGCACACCTGAAAAGAAAGAGAAAAAAACAACCCCGAACAAAGAAATGAAGGAGGAGGGTTCACAGTGAACATTGAAACACAAAACTAAGCAACAGGAGCAGATTCTTCATGGTGCTCGTTTATTATATATATTTAATCCTGCTTGACACTTTACCCAAGGGGAGATTGTCCCTTTTATCAGTTGAATGTTAGCAGCGTTATTTCATAGAGTGTGGTGACTGGTTAGAGACATCCATGTAACTCAGCCAATCACAGTTCCAAAAAAAAAAAATTTTTATGTGCAAACAGCAACCTTCTTGTATGTTAAAACACCAGTACGCTTTGTACATCTGTGATAACGCCTGTTTTATATTCAAATGAATGAATAAAAGCTTTTATTTTTGTTGCTCTGAAAAGAATTGGGGTTTTTTTTTTCTTTGCTTAACTACCAAAATGGTTCTTTGGGGATTTTAAAAGAATTTCAAGAGCGCTCTCTCCACATACATTTTTCTGTTGTTTTGTAAAGTGTAACTTTTAGTTAACTTAAAGTCATTTCAATGTGATAAATATACCCCAAAAGCAAATATCCAATTTATGGGTAACAAATAAAGGCTGGAGTGATGCCCTATATTTTAATTGTGCATTTAAGATAGATTCATGACCCAAACAGATTATTTTATGATTACATGGATTACATTTATCTATATCATCTATAGATAGATGATAGATATAGATAAATGGTAGATAGATGACAGCTAAATGATAAGATAGATAGATAGATAGATAGATAGATAGATAGATAGATAGATAGATAGACAGACAGATACATAGATATAAATAGATAATGGATTAAAATGCATTAATGCTAAGACTGTAACCAACAGAATACCCGCTTTAGTGCTTTCTCTGGCTGAATGCCATTTTTGAACTGGTTTTCTACAAAGGTACTCCAAAAGCTAAGATATTTCTTGGCCATTGCATCATTTCATCCAAGACAATGGCTTTCAAATTTGGCAACTTTTAAGATATGTGATTTTCAACTCGCAGAATTTCCCAGCCAGCATGAGTTGAAATCCACACATCTTAAAAATTACCAAGGTTGGAAAAACCTGATCTAATACAATTGCCAATGTATCTGATTGCTAATATGGATTTAGGATTCTATTTGCTCTTTGGTAACCCTGAAAAGGTTGGATCTCTCTCACACCCTGGTCGGTACCTCTTTACTCTCTTACCATCGGGTAGGAGATACAGGAGTATAGCCAGCCATACCAACAGGCTGAAGAACAGCTTCTATCCATGGGCTGTCAGGCTTTTGAACAAGAAATAACTTTGTGTATGATTGACTTGCGAGGCCGGTGTGTTGTGCAATTAGCTCACATGGTGTAACAAAATGGCGGGTTTGTTGTCATTGTGAGTTGTGGTGGGAGGGCACGAAGGGAGGCTCAGCCAATCTCAATGTATACATGTTGTACTTTGATAATAAAGGTTCATTCATTCAAATTGCAAATGCAGTGTACACTCTCTATAAGCATAAATGAGCAGAATAAAGTAGATCGACAGAGCACCTTTGCCTGCATAAGAACACTCATATTAAATATTTGGCGTTTCAAAGAACACAATTCCCCACCCCGGAATGCCAGAATCCATGCTGGCTTTGCTCCTCCTCCGTTTGAGTTGCCAGCAAAAATGTCTTTGTGAAGCCCCCTTGAGGTGTCCTGGTGACAGAGTTAACAAGCCCCAAAATGTGCGGTGGAGCTGCAGCACTTAAAAAAAAAAATCATTGCCCACCGCAGGCTGACTTTTCAGCACCGCCTGATTGGCTGGCAGCTATCTGTCCCGTGCAGCCAAAGAACAGGGCGAGGGGGCAAAGGCCCCATTAGCCAGGGAGAATGGGCGGGAGAGGGCCAGCCAAGGAGGAACGCTGGAGGCAAATGGGTGGAGGTGGGAGGAGAAGGAGGCGTGGCCAAGGGTCCGTTCCTTAGGGTGGCTACTCATGATAATCCCAGCAACTACTTTCTTTGATTATCTATTTCAAAGCATGAGCAGTAGCTGGGGTTAACCTTATAATTAAAGGTTAATTAAATAGAGCAAGAATTATTTTTTTCAGGACTGCTCCCTTTCTCCATGGCACAGTTAACCCAGGAGCTGAGCAGGAACCCAGAAGTTCTGCTTGTCTCTTGAGTCGCATACAATACAGCATCTTTGCTATCCATCAAGACAAAGCAAGGGAAAGTCTTCCTGCAGCCGGCACAAGCCATGTATCTACTTGTTCCCAAACGTTTTGGTTGATATATGGCTATGCTACTTCAAGGTCCTGATCTGGTTGAAGTTATGTTTGAAGGCGGCCCTGAAAAAAACTCTTTAAAGCCAGGATCTGGAGATGGTCAGTTTGTATAACCCTGGAGCGCCCTCTAGTGGTCAAAATCATCAGTTACATTGATGGCCACGCCTGGAAGATTAGACAAACAGGTAACAATTTTGTAAAGCTGGATTTGATGTAATTCACTTGCTACTGAGTCGGGGACAGAAGAACCATACAGAGAATGTTAAAGATGTCAGGGCTATTGTAGCAAGGGCAGAGTGGATTTTTCTTTTTTAAAAAAAGTACATTAAACATCTCATATGCTGCTTTGCCTTGCCAGAATGTGGTGGCTAGCAAATTGGGCAGGTCTTTTATTAGGGATGAGCAAAGAGGAAATGGAAGATTTTTTTCCTCTTGCCTTTGATAACAAAATATTGTGGCAACCCCCTCCTATCTGCTCAGAAAACAGGCCATATTTTCTAGATGCATGACAGGACATTGAATGCACATCTTGTCTCAGAATTATGCTCCTCATTGGAAGTGCCCTCCTGATGCACCAAAAAAAATTGGCCTGGAAAGAATTAACAGGACCTTGCAACTTTAAATGTCTTTTATGCGGCCTCTGACCCGGCGCAGAGCCCGGGTGGCCCCCTGGTTTACTGAGGAGCTCCAGGAGATGAAGCGCCGGAAAAGACTCCTAGAGAGCTGTTGGAGGTCCAGCGGATCCGAATCTGATCGAACACAGCTAAGAACTTAAGTCTTAACCTAGTGGCAATGGAAGCGGCAAGCCATGTTTACGTTTCTGCTCTCATTGCGTCCGCAGATAACCGCCTGCCCGCCCTGTTTAGAGTGACCCGCTCCCTGTTTAATCAGGGACTGAGGGATGACCCCTTGCAGGGTAGGGCTGAGGAATTTGTACAGTATCTGCAGGACAAAATCGCTCAGATCTGGACTGGCTTGGACTCCGACTGGGCGGAATCCGGCGGAGTGGAGAGGGCAGGTCTTGATCATACCATTTGGGGTGAGTTTGACCCTGTGACTCTGGATAATGTGGACAGGATCATGCGTAGACTGAGCACTACAACTTGTTTACTGGACCCATGTCCCTCCTGGCTGGTTTCGGCCGCCTGGGAGGTGACGGGGCTGGCTCCAGGCAGTTGTCAATGCTTCTTCGATGGAGCGTGTCTTCCCCTCCGCCTTAAAAGAGGCGGTGGTGAGGCCCCGCCTCAAGAAGCCTGCTCTGGACCTGGCCTCGTTGAATAACTACCGTCCTGTCTCCAACCTTCGCTTTGTAGCGAAGGTTGTTGAGTGTTGTGCGTCAGCTCCCGCAATTCCTAGATGAAGCGGACTATCTGGACCCGTACCAGTCCGGTTTCACACCTGGCTACAGCACGGAATCGGCATTGGTCGCACTGGTGGATGTTCTCTGGCGGGCCCAGGATGGGGGCTGTTCCTCTGTCCTGGTCCTACTTGACCTCTCAGCGGCTTTTGATACCATCTACCATGGTTTCCTGCTACGACGGCTCGAGGGGTTGGGAGTGGGAGGCCCTGTTTTACGGTGGTTCTCCTACCTCTCGGGCCGCTCGCAATTTGTATTGGCAGGGGGACAGATATCTACCTCGAGGCGCCTCACTTGTGGGGTGCCTCAGGAGTCAGTTCTCTCCCCCCTCCTGTTTAACATCTATATGAAGCCGCTGGGCGAGATCATCCGTGGCTTTGGGGTGAGGTATCACCAATATGCGGATGATACCCAGTTGTTCATCTCTACCCTGAGCCAACCCAGTGATGCCCTTGACGTGATGTCCCAGTGCCTGGAGGCGGTGCGGGTCTGGATGGGAAGGAACATGCTCAGGCTTAGCCCCTCCAAGACCGAGTAGCTGTGGATACCGGCATCTCGTATTGTCCAACAAGTTCCATGTCTTTTGATGGGGGGGGAGGTATTGCCTCCCTCAGAAAGGGCTCGCAACTTGCATGTCCTGGATTCACGGCTTAACTTGGAAGATCATCTAACAGCCGTGACCAGGGGGGCCTTTGCACACGTTCGCCTAGTGTGCCAGTTGTGCCCCTTTTTGGACTGAGATGCCCTATGCACGGTTACCCACGCTCTCGTCACTTCTTGTCTGGATTACTGCAATGCTCTTTACATGGGGCTGCCCTTGAAGAGCACCCGGAGGCTTCAACTGGTGCAAAATGCGGCCGTGCAGGTGCTTATGGGAGTATCTCGGTACTCCCATGTTACACCATTCCTGCACAATCTGTATTGGCTTCCAGTTATCCTCCGAGTGCAATTCAAGGTGCTGGTAATAACCTTTAAAGCCCTACATGGCTTAGGCCCGGGGTACTTGTGAGACCACCTCCTGCCATTGTCAACCTCCCATCACCCGGTTCGCTCCCAGAGTCGGCCTCCTCAGGGTTCCGTCGGTCAGGCAATGCTGGCTGGCGACCCCCAGGGGGAGAGCCTTCTCTGTGGGTGCGCCGACCCTGTGGAATGAGTTGCTTCCGGAGCTGCGGATGGCCCCTGACCTTCGGTCCTTCCGCCATGACCTGAAGACGTGGTTGTTCCAACAAGCGGGCCTGGACTGACTACGATTTTTAATTAGGCTTTTTATTGGGTTAAATTGTTTTGTAATTTTGCACTTATTCTCTTTTAAATTTTTTACTCTGTTTTTTTATTTTTATTGTTGTGAGCCGCCCTGAGTCCTCAGGGAGAAGGGCAGCATATAAATTTAATAAGACTAAACTAGACTAAACTAAACTAAATCCATGGAGAAGAGTGTGGTTTTCCGAAAGGCCTACACTCTGTTACTTTCTCTCCCTTTCCACCTGCTGACTAGAGTAGTAAACAATTGCTTGCTCTAATTGATTACTAAATTATCCTCCCTTCTTTTTTTCTTACAATGAAGTCTTAGACACTTGACAATAAAGTCACCCTTTAAACCTGGCCAATGAATTTGATTCTATTTCAAAAGATCAAAACTATTAACAATTCCCCAAATAAAGATTCCTTTATTTGACCAACAGAGTCAGTTGTCCCCTCAATCTTCCAAGAGGTAACTTACCTGTTGTTGGTCCCTTTAATTCATTGCCAGAGCCCTACCTACTTATCTCTCTGATGAAAGTTTCTCTAAACCAAAACTTTCCTGGGCATTATGTACCTTTTTTCTGTTATCCCATTGATCTCACTGGAGGTAAAAATGAAAAAAGGAAATAAGAATACATTTTATAGCAAATGCAGATTGTGGAAGAATGTGTTTTTTTCTCTGACAGAAGAGTTTAGTGTAGAAACCATTAACAGACACAATTATAGACTGGGACCTTCTGTCTGTGGAATTTTTTTAACTATTTTAAGAGTCTGTAGGACATAATATTCCAATTCAAATATTTGTACTGTTTTATATTAAGGAAATTCTTAATTACCACAATTCCTAATTTCTTATTTGTGTATGTGTGTCTATATCAGCAAGACAGTAAGTAAACTGTATTAGACTAGCCAGCAGGCAAGTTATTTTGCACTTATACTTCTATACTGCTTCAAATCCTACGTGCACATATGGATCAAATGTGGAGTTCCACACAGGAAATGGAAGTGAGACTGGCCCTTTCACTTCTTGCTTCCGTACTAGCAAGAATCGCCCTTGAGCGGATACATTTGGACGACATCTGGCCCATTACAAGGCCTTTCTATATAGAATGCAAGTAATCCTCAACTTATGATCGTAATGGAGCCCGTCCATCAGTCTTAAGCTGCAACATTTGTAAAATAGAGGTAACTGACCCGATCTTTTTTTTTGCAGCAGCAGCAGTCATTAAGTGAATACCAGATAAGGTGAACCAATGATTTGATGAGGTCCCAGATTTGCTGAAAACTGAAAGCAGTTTTCAATTTTTGTCAAAGCTTTTGTAAAACTCAGTTATGCAACCACAGAATGCTGCAAACAGCTGTGCCACCATAAATGCAGCCAGTTGCCTTGACCATAGGAGGGTGGGTGACCATGAGAACTTTAAATCTGGTTCATAAAGTTGCAACTTTAACTTATCACTAAGCTACCATTTGTAAGTTGTGGACTACCTGTGAAGTTAGTATTACACAGTCAGTTTGTCTATGTTCTACTTAAAGTAGAAACCCATAGTGGAGACGTCTAAGCACCAAGTATTTCTCTCCAATTCTCCCCATTTCCTACGAACGTTCCAATGGAAAAAAAATTGATAAAACATGCATTAAGATTAAAAGAAAATAAAAATAAAAACTTAATGTCTAGTCTTATGGAAGGTTGATGTCCATGAAGTAACAAACGATTGAGTATCCATTGAAATAACGATAGGGATTGAAGCTGCTTTGGAGAGTGGAGTGGAGCTTTGGAAAGGTGTGCAGACCTGCATGGATATCTGGGGAGATGTAGGACAGGTGCAGTGAAATTCAGAGAGGGTGCAAAAGTGGCAAAAGAAGGGTGCAGGGAGTGTGTGTGTGTGAATGTGAGTGAGTGAGTGAGTGACTGGGGAGGCAAAGCACAAAGGTGCATGGATGGCTACCAAAACCCATGAGGGATTAGGGAAGATTACATGGGTGGGAGGAATTTACATGAGCAACTTGCAACTTCTCAGCAGGTTTCCCCAATGACTGCTTGCGGGAAGCCAGCAGGGAAGCCTGGAAATAATTATCATGTGACCATGGTGTGCTGCAACTGTCATTAAGTACAAGCTGAATGCCAAACATCCAGATTGTGATTGTGACCTTAGGATGCCAAGACAGCTTTACAGACCCAACTGGACAGTAAAGATGCAACCGCATATAGGAATTCCTCTGAACATACAGGTAGTCCTCGACTTACAATCACAATTATGCCCAAAATTTCTATTGGTAAGCAAGACAGTTGTTAAGTGAATCACTGCAGTTGTTAAGTTGGCCCATTTTATGACCTTTCTTGCCACAGTTAACTGAATTACTGCAGTTAAGTTAGTAATACCATTGTTAAGTGGGTCTGACCTCCCCATCAGAAGGTTGCAAAAGGTGATCACATGACTCATATTTATGACACTGACTTGTTTGTATGACACAGCAACCCCCATAAATATGGGTTAGTTGCCAAGCATCCAAATTTTGATCATTCAAAATGGGGGTGCTGCAATGGTCGTGTGAAAAACGGTCATAAGTCACTTTTTCAGTGTCTTTGTAACTAAACAAATGATTGTAAGTTAAGGACTACCTACACTCTGATTTGGAACCCTCTATATACACGTTATCTATATCACTGACTTACTGAAAGTATGTTGGAATGATACCATCACCTAATTACTTGAGAAAAAGTAAAAGTGAAATTTGGAGATTCTCTACCAGTAAAGAAACCAGTAAAACCCCAAGGGCTGCTAAAATGAGGACTGCTCCAGCTTATTCTGGACTCAAGAACCAACTAGTGCAGGGGTCCCCAACCCCCAGTCCTTGGATCAGTACCGGGCCACGGCATGCCAGCAACCGGTCTGCACAAACAAGCAAAACCCCATCTGCGAGATGTAGGCAGCACACAAAGCCACACCCGCTCCTGTCCATGGGAAAACCTCTCTCCACAGAACCGATCCCTGGTGCCCAAAAGGTTGGGGACCTCTGAACTAGTGGGCTGGACAGGAAGTTTCTGGTGTGATTTATGACTGATTTCTAACATTCCAGTCAATCTGTGTTTATGATGATGCAAGGTGTGTATATATAGTCCATTTTGATAAAAAGGTGACCAAGGAGTTATGAAGAAACACGATTCTGCCTGTGATAATCTTTTTTGATGAGAGTGAATGAATATAGAAGTAAAATGAAGGCCTTCGTATCTTAGAGCCTTCTTAGCAGAAAACAGCTTAAGTGGAACTTCTATCTCAGCATCATTTTTAAATGGTGTTATTTTTTTCTGTCCCCGTTATTGTATTTAATATCTTAGATAGGATTCTGGGAAGTTTTAACAGCTGATGGCAATCAACTGACACCATGTTGCACCAGCCAGGCTAACCCATGGTAATTTGCATTTCACATTTATCACATACCATCCTTTTCCAGAGTAAAGTAACCAACAATACCACAAAAATCTTTTGATGACAATGTGTGTTATCTCTGTTAGCCTAGGAAAGGTCAAAAGTAACATATACAAAAAACTAGAAGGCGCTGTTGCCTTTTCAAATACATTTATTAACCAATGTTAACACATTTAATGACTCTATATATTGCTAGTCAGAGCAGCTTACAAAATGCCAGAATGCGTCATAGAACTGGACAGCCACAATGAGTAAATTACAATGTGCATAGTGGCTAAGCTCAACACTTTAATATAGGTTTATGATTTGCAAGAAAAAAAAGATATTTGAAATCAGGATTCCTAAACAATATTTTCCCCTAAAACTTATACAAAACCAGGCCACAATTTTTTTCTTGTTCTTTTGTTGTTGTTGTTTTTTTTAAAAAAACCATAATTTTCACACTGTAATAACTTGAAAATGTGCAACCGTGTCAACAGAGACAAAAAGAAAAAAAGCCAAAAAAACACAAATTTTACTTTCATGCAGCTATTCAGTTAAATATTACATATCCGGAATGATTTTTACACCCCCCAAAAAATAGTTTTCACAAAAACTTGCTTTTATAGGGTTGGACCGAAGGTGTTTTTTTTTTTAAATTTTAAGTAGGATGAAAAGGGACAATAATAAAATAATCGAAGGGTGTTTCTTTGTTGCACTTGCTCTAGAGTGAAGGCCTCCTATATATAGTCATAACGTAATTATTTAGTTGTTAAAAAATTTAAGTCACTAGATAAAGCTAGTATTTGCACGAGCTAACCTCTATTTGAGGCTCCATTTGTGTGGAGTGATTCTTTTTCAGAGCAGACCCATCCATTTTAGAAAATGGATCCAAGGAATGGTGAAGGTTCTCTTGTCTACCAGGGTAAATGGGACAACTTGGCATTCCAAGAGTTGCCATGCAACTTGGCAAATACAGATAGATGCCTGAGGGTATTGCCCTCATCTTACTAACTCTAGTTCATTTAAACTCAGGTTCTGTGGCCTGAGCTTTCAAAGTTCCTCATGGTAACTGAAACGCTACTTCAATTGCCATTATTTGTTTAAAGATTGATAACGCTTCTCAACTTCAACATCATTAAGATGTAGAGTTCAATTCCCACAGTTCCCAAACCAGCGGAAGTCTACCCATCTTAAAGTTGCGGAGTTGAGAAACACTATTCTAGACTATAGCAACAGATCACAGAAAGCTTAATAGGAGTTTAATCTTCTGACTGATCCTACCAAATTTCAGAGAAATTTCTTTCTAAAATCCTTTTCTCCCAGTTCTCCTATTTGTATGATTCACTGTATTACCACTGTCAATAAATATCCAAGGTCTACATAAATATTTACAAATTACTTTGTCTGAGATTGGAAAAAGAATATTCAAGGGGAGCTGGTTGAATTTTAAGACCATCTTGAAAAGAACCCCACAATGGCAAGAAGCATTAGAAGATAAGCTGGTTAAATAAAGTTTACACCTTGTATAAAAAAAATGTCTCTGAACATGGATGCAATTTATATATATATATAAATTTATATATATACCTATACATAAAATAAACAAAAGGGAGGGAAGAGAGGGAGAAAAATCACTTTTCAACTATTGATCCATTCCTATTGGTAGCACTTCTTTATCCAGACATTCCGCAAAAGACAAACTTTTTTACAAATCACAGCATCTTTAATACAGGAAAATTAACATGCATTATTCTTCATTCTAGCATAAAATGGCAATAACCAAATATTACAGACATAACTGCTTTTGTGAAACTTAAGTGCTTCCCCATCCCTTGGACTTAAATTTTCAATTTGAGTGCATAAATCAGATTAATCATCAACTAGTGTTTCGGAAGGTATAAATGGGGGGAGAAAAGGCTGGAAGGAGGCAAAAAGGACAGGACAAATCTTAAGCCTTTTTGTTCTTATGCCTCTTAGAATTCCATATATGCTGAAATGTAAAATCGAGCTGTTCTTGTTTTTTTTCAGTTTTTGGCTTTGTTTTTTTACAAGTATTTGTATTAGAAGGATGAAATGTGCAAAAATTTAAACTTTAAATATTATTTTTTCCCTCCTAAGATCTGGCTCAGCCTACCCAGTCTCTGGTGATTTTGAAACAATAAAATCAAAACTAATATTTTCATTATAAAAGCTAAATAATGAAGAAAAATAACAATGGAACAAACACAATTGGTAAAAGAATATTAAAAAGTGGCAGGACTAGCACCTGCTCTGTCAACCCTGATCCCAAAATTCAATTGTATACCCAAGCCAACAGATAATGCCTTCAAGCAGTAAATTAAGCTGAAGAAAACCAGCTCGAATGATTAACATCTATTATATAACTCTTTTATTATTACATTCAGGTCTCCTGAAAATGTTCCTATCACCTTTCTTTATTTTGTTGAATCCTTTTTTTTAAATAATTTGCTGAAAATGCAACAAATTCCCCTCAGTTAAAATTTATCAAAAAGTAATGTGCTCCAACTGAGATCCAAAATACCTTCCCAGCAAAAAAGAAAAGGGAAAGAGGGCCACAAGGTGATGACAATTCGAAGCAGAGTGTCAAAACACAAGACTGAAATTTAACTGTGCAAAAAAAAATTTTTTTTTTTACGAAAAAGTGTTTTCAAGGCTGGTGCAATAATAATAATAAGAAGAATCAATCAATCACAATGGGGAGTGAATTCACATTAATTCTGACCCCTTGGAAACCAACATGAAAAACTAGAGAAGATCCCCAGCACCTGCTGTGTTAGAGGAAAGCACTGAATCAGGGCAACAGGTGAGGTGAGGAAGCTTTCATCTTTTCCGACGACAGGTACGTTTGTGCTCAGCGTGCCAGTGCTCCTGCTGACACTTGATGGAGCAATAGGAAGTGTTCCAACAGCAGTGATACATGGCCTCCTCTTCACAGTTGTAACACTGAGGGGAGAGAATAAAAATAATCATGAAAGCAGAACTTCTCTTTCTCCTCTTTCTCCATGATAAATTCTCCTAAACCAGGGGTCTTCAAACGTGGCCCTTTTATGACTTGTGGACTTCAATTCCCAGAATTCCTCAGCCTGCGTGCCTGGCTGAGGAATTCTGAGAATTGAAGTCCACAAGTTATAAAAGGGCCACATTTGAAGACCCCTGTCCTAAACCCTCCTTAATGCTTTGTAGGGATGCTTTCTTGCAAGCTGTTGTAAATCCAAAATAACCACATCCCATTTGGTGGCACTAGATTTACATAACACAAAACTCCATTTTCCCAACCCTGTAGTCCCTTAATTCAGAGTAGTTGGAGTGACTCGATAAAGCTGAGCATTTCGGCCAGATATCTTTCCTGATGGCTACATGCAGTTCACAGCAGATATTTTTTTCTCTGAGTCGTAGGAGAAACAGCCGCTACTTAGAATTCAACTCTCAACTTTCCGAGTGGGAGGCGTCTTCACCACTAGGCCGCCCTTTACACAACACACTCCTGCATTAAACCCCATTTAATTCATGATGGGAATCAGTCAGCCAACAATCGATCATGATTGCAAATCCCAATTTAGAGACCTAAAACCAAAGATTGTTCATGTGCCAGCATCAACATAGTGGTTGAGGGCAACATGTCCTAACTTGGCAATGTCCAGATATGTGGGCTTCTTTTATTTGAACCCCAAAATGCCCAGTATGGGCTTGTAACTGATAACATTGAGGAACTATTTTATTTATTAAATTTATATGCTGCCCATTTCACCAATAAGGCAACTGTGGGCAGCTTACAAATGGCAAAAAGTTAACTGTAAGAACAATTAAAGTTAAGAAGAGTTCTATAAACCTAAAACCAAGGAGACAGATAGCACAGCGGTGAGGTCTTCTTACCTCATCAAACATCTCCAGTGCAGAGTGCTGCCCTTTCACTGAAGTAAACCAGATGCCAAGTGAAAAGAGGCCGCAGAGAATTATAAAATGCTTGTGCACAAGAAGTCCACAAAACTAAGAGTGGCAACTGTGAACTTGCCATTGAAAGCTCAGTGCAATTGAGAGCCACCACAAAATTCGCTAGGATGAAGGAGAGGCAAATGACAAAGCTAATGTGCTGAGTGCTTGAGCAAATCGGGCTCCAAATTCCCAGTCAGCCTGGAAGTTCTCTGGAGGACCTTCTGCCCAATGCACTTCACAGGATTGCTGTTGTACGAAAGTACAGGAGACTTGCAATGGGTGCCTCCTGGTGCTCATGGAAGGAAGGCATGCTTACCTATACCTGCCATAGGTAAATTAATCAGAGAAATCAACAAATGGAAAGCTAAGATCATAGAGACAGCAGAGCTATGGAAGGAAGTAAACTCCTTTCATCTCTCCAAAGGACCGGTGGAAGTTGGCCCTTCATCCCAAAATGTTCTTACTATGCGAGCATCCCCAGTACAAATGAGAACACAGAAGACATGGCCCAAGGAACCAATCCACCCATAGCGCTGCTTACCCATTGTTTCTTCTTGGTCTGAGAGATCAGCTGTTTGTGCTGGCTGGCCAGCTTCTTGACTTCTTCTAAAAATTCCTCCTTGCACTTCTCCTTCACCTGCTTTGTCTTTCGTTCACACTCAGTCTGCATATTTGCAATTGCTTTGTTTACAGCCTGCCTTTTTTCCTCCTCCATTTCTGTGCGCAGCTGGAATTTTAAAAAGCAAGTGAGTGAATGGCCAAGAATGGTGCTCCCAACTCTTTCTTCCTCCAAAAACATCTTAATGCAGCATTACAGGAAGTCCCGACTTACAGTCATCTGTTTAGTGGCCCTTCAAAGTTACAATTACACTGAAAAAAAAAGGCGACTTATGTCCGTTTTGCACACTTACGACCGCTGCAGCATCCCAATGGTCATGTGATCAAAGTTCAGACGCTTGGCAACTGATTCACGTTTATGACGGTTGCAGTGTCCTGGGATCATGTGATCAGCTTTTGCGACCTTCCGACAGGCAGAGTCAATGGGGAAGTCAGATGCACTTAACAAACGTGTTACTAATTCAACAACCGCAGTGATTCGCTTAACAACTGTGGCAAGAAAGGTCATAAAATGGGGCAAAACTCATTTAACTGTCTTAATAAGCAGTGGAAATTTTGGGCTCAATTGTGGTCGTATGTCAAGGACTATCTGTATGTGTACTCAGTTGCTCTTAACAGAAACAGTCCCTTGATTCCCAAGGGGCCTTGATCCATCTAAATGGAAAGAGTAGTACTAGCACTCACCTTCAAATAACTATAAGGGCTCCAACTGGAAAAGAAGGAGTCCCTGGTGACACTGAGGTAAAGTTACCCTGGCCTATACTTCAGGAGTGTTTAGTCCACTACAGCAAAAAACTGCTGGACTTCCAGCATTTTTGCAGCCTGCCCAAAGTTACACTGTTCAAGTTTGGCAAATACACAAATGAAGCCAGTTTGATTTGCATTCAAATAGGATGTTTGAATCCACTCACTACGTTTCATCACCAATCCCGTTAACAAATTATAGTTGCCAAAATTAAGCAACAGGTTCCTTTCCAAGATTAAACCTCATTAGTTAATTCATTGTGGGAATCAGCCAGCCAACAACCAATCATGACTTCAAATGCTGGTTTAGAGACCTTAAGCAGAACACAGACCACAGAATGGTATGAATTAAGTGAAAATTCAGCTCAGATCTTCAGTGCAGTATCCTGTACTAATTCCTATTTGGGAGGCCATACATGAGCCCTAGGCACCCAGTAGAATCCCCAATGGTGACCAAGTGATGGGGACATCAAGATGTCTTTGCACAGATCACATCCACTTGGATCATTCTGCATTCCCAACTCAACAATGCAAGAAGAATGAAATTTGTGTCATTCTCCCAATGTCGTCATGAAGACATCACCCCTGTAGCAGTAATGGACTTCTCACTTAAAATGATCAATTTTTTAAAAAATTAATTGCAGAGTGATCAGCCAGGGGATTATCATCTTTGTACGGAAAAGGGGCCATCTTCCAGTCCTGAATGAATGAAAACAGGCATGTACAGAAATAAATTTCAGCAATAATGAATAATTAGAATTAGAATATTCTCAAGCTGTCATCAAACCGATAGTCAGTTACCTTCTCAATAGCTTCTCGCACAACTCTCTCAGTTTCCCTCTTGTGATCAGCCTTGATTCTATCCTTGAAGTCACTGAAGATTTTGGTGTATTTCTCGTGGCACATGTTTTGACACACACCATCATTGTTGGTCTGGGTGCTTCGATGCAGCATTTTAGGGGAAGAGGCACTTAATTTCTTGGTCTGGGTTGAGACTGAAATTTTTTCAATGGGTTGAGGCATTGTGGGAATTTCCTGACTTGAACTGACTGCTTCTGTTTCAGGCTCTGGCTCCTAACATAACAAAGAAGGTGTCACTACAATGGCCAATGAAAAGGACTACAATCATTTAGATCAGATAAAGATAAAGACTGGAAAATTTATATTGAATCAACATAATTCTAAATATTACTTAAGTAAAAACTAAGTACTTTAAAGACAAAAATGTAATGCCACATTGTACAATTAAAGCATTATCAGGCCAATGACTCCACCATGATTTCATACAATAGGAGGGAAAAATCACATGCATCACAGTATTGATAGAAAAAAAAATATTTGCAACTGGGGGATTCTTGATGCTCTCTGAACTTGGTTGTTTTCTTGCAGGTGTTTCATTATCCAACTAGGTAACATCACCAATGCAGCACTAATGATGTTACCTAGTTGGGTAATGAAATGTCTGCAAGGAAGAGCCCAGGTTAGAGAGCGCCAAGGAGTCCACATATACACTATAGAATATCATTACTTAGTAATATTTTGGTTTCCAAATTACTAAGTTTTGCATATCTCCATTAACTATTATTACTATTCGTGTATGGCACTGTTACAGTAGCCAGGAGACCACAATGCTCTTGCAGACTTGCCAAGGTACCAAGTCTGTTATAGGACACGCTTGTGCGCTTCCCAAGGTCTGCCCTGGGAGGGCGAGCTGGCTTCACACCAGAGAGAAAGACAAATGGCTCTTCCTGCAGCATCACTCAAGGCCTCCTTCCTTCCCAGAACTGCCTTGCAAACAGGCAACCGGGAGGTTCGGAGCTGTCAGGAATAACTGCCTGCAAAGAGTGCCAGGCAGCTCATCCCCCCACTGAAGCATACCTATCAATCTACTTGCACAGAACATGCTTTCAAACCGTCAGATGGACAGAAGCTGAGGCAAGTGACAGGAGCTTACTCTGCCTTACAATGCTAGGGCTCAAACCGCCCAGCTGAGACCATCTGCAGGGTCATTAAGCCACTGAGCCATTGCACCTCTAAACTACTATTATAACCTTACAGAATAGGAATTTAGGCATCTCCAAAGATACTCACATTCTATCTCTATTAAGGACGGATAGGTTGGAATCAGTTCCAAATGAATACTCCAATTTGGAGAACATGGCTAGTATACAAGGTGAATTAAAACAATACTTCCAAATGATGAAAATTTAAGCAGATTTTCAAACATGCTCTCTCAATAAATGATCATCACTTTTCTGAGTTATAAAACATGAAGAAAATGAATTTGTAAACAGTCAGAAGGAAAATATGCTTGAATAATGTTTTCTCCCTCACCCACAAGTGCATGTATTTAATTGCCATGCTGTTCCTTACTTCCTTTTTAGGTTCCACACTTTGATTGCGTCTTCCTTTCTTTGCTCTTGGCTCCTGAGTAACCTTTAGCTGGAAAAATGGATGAAGCAATAAATTAAAAAGAAAATACTCAATTTAGAATTGTCAATAAGTAGCCAATCGTTTTTGTTACAGAAATGTTGACTTAAAATTTAAAAAAAATGCAACTAATAAAGTAAATGTTTATCATTATCGATTATTTTTGGCCATGAGTTGAACTGCAGAATTTGGTAAAATCCCAGCCTCCCAAATTAATATACAAACCCAGGGCAGCTAGATACCAAGGTGTCTCCACCCTCTTAATTGCTGTGCCCATAAGTTTTCAGAGTACATGAAAAAGTCCATTACCAAGAGGGCTTGGAATTTTTTTATCTGAGAAAACAGAACAGAGGCACGTTCTAACCTGTTTCTGTAAATGAAGCTGGAACAAAGCAGGCAGAGAAACAAAACCCAACTAAGTAGGTATTAGTTTCATCCACCTAAAACAACAAGAACGCAAACAAAATCTAAACTCCACAACTGTCCTGGGATTTGAATCCAATGTGAATCACTCTATAAACTGTGCATTTAAAAATAAGCAAACAGTGAAAGGGAAAAGTTGTTTCAATAAGAGATTTAAAATTATATATAAACTTCATGTACAAACAATGGTGCCAATTCTAGAATTTCTTTAAAGAGGAAGGAATTGCTTTTATTGCAAATCTGTTGATCAAATACAATGATTAAAAACAGTGTAAATACAGATTATCTTAGACCCAGAATCTGGTGTACAGTTTTCCCATATGACTGAAATATGGCGATTCAGATCTGTGATAAGAAAAAAGAAGATTAAAGAAATAGCCGAGCTTCAATGGTTAACTGCAACTGGGCTAAGTCAATTGGGATAATTCAATCCATCTACTCACTTGCTCATTGCTGGTAGAAGAAATGCTTGATTCTGCTTCTTCCTCTCCTTTATCCTCATTTTTTGATTTCCAAAATCTGCCATCCCGAAGGAAACGCTGATGTAGCTCTAACTCATCGCATGCTTTTTTCCAGCCCATGCTACGTTTTACATGTAGCCGGTGTATATTAACGGTGATATCCTGAATATTTTCAGAAGGAATCCAGGCCCTCCACAATGAAAATGAAAAGATACACTTAAGCACATCCTTTGAAAAGTAGCTGCCAATTCAGTTTTCAAATCATCCTTTTCTGTTACAAACATCCATTCAACTCCAAGAGTGCGTATCTTACCTAAATGATGAAAAGAGTCTTCTCCATTGGGTTTTGATGGCGAGGTCATAGATATAACTAAGTCTCCCCCGCCCTGCCATACTCTTCACACATTCCCAATGTTAACTTTCATTCTATTTCAATTTTCATTTCCTTCTAGTCCAAACTGCAACAATTATTTCTGTGTGCATTTCCAGCTTCTCAATATGTTTAACCTCATTAATATCTACGTGCTCCACAATGACATCAGTTGATGGTATGGGAAAAAAAATAATCTCAATTACAGTAAAGACTACAGGTAATTCTTAACAACTTTGCAAATGGGGCACAACTCAACTTTTTGACCATGTTGTTGTTATTTAAATCATGTGGTTATTAAGCGAATCTGGTTTTCCTCATTGACTCTGCTTGTCAAAAGCTCCCTAGAAAAGGTTGCAAATCGCCATCCCAGGACACTGCAACCATTGAAAATAAATGCCAGTTGCAAAGCAGCTGCAGTTTGAACCTATGACTGTGGGGATGCTACAACGGTCATAAGTGTGAGAACTGGTTATAAATCACTTGTTTCAGTGCCGTTGTAACCTTGAACAGTCATTAAATAAACAACTGTCAGCTGACAACTACCTGCATTCCTGTGGCAATTTTAAGAAGCAAGTTCTTTGGCAGGTTCTGTTTAGGATTCAGATTGTCTAATATCACTTAGGTCAGGAAGACAGAACATCCCGTTTAATGGATTTATATATCTCACTTTACTTTGTTCAGCTCAAGATGTAATGATCGCTACTCCTTTTTCTCCTATCCAAATCACTTTGTAAGGTGAGCTCGACTAGGATGCCCGAAAGTGACTGGGCCCAAGTCACACAGTTGGCTTCTCTGGCTAAGACAAGACTAGAACTTTACTGAACCTTAGTAGAGGGCCCCGAAAAAAACAAGAAAGACACATACAGTGAGGGGGAAAATTATGTGATCCCTGCTGATTTTGTACATTTGCCCACTGACAAAGAAATGATCAGTCTATAATTTTAATGGTAGGTTTAACATGAGAGATAGAATAACAACAAAAAATCCAAAAAAACACATTTCAAAAAAGTTATAAACTGATTTGCATTTTAATGTCCACAGAAGCAATCAATCAATCAGATTCCAAACTCTCCACCATGGCCAAGACCAAAGAGCTGTCCAAGGATGTCAGGGACAAGATTGTAGACCTACACAAGGCTGGAATGGCCACAAGACCATCACCAAGCAGCTTGGTGAGAAGGTGACAACAGTTGGTGTGATTATTCGCAAATGGAAGAAACACAACATAACTGTCAATCTCCCTCGGTCTGGGGCTCCATGCAAGATCTCACCTCGTGGAGTTTCAATGATCATGAGAACAGTGAGGAACCTGCCCAGAACTACACGGGAAGATCTTGTCAATGATCTCAAGGCAGCTATGACCATAGTCATCAAGAAAACAATTGGTAACATACTACACTGTGAGGGACTGAAATCCTGAAGCACCCGCAAGATCCCCCTGCTCAAGAAAGCACATATACAGGCCTGTCTGAAGTTTGTCAGTGAGCATCTGAATGATTCAGAGAAAAACTGGGTGAGTGTTGTGGTCAGGTGAGACCAAAATTGAGCTCTTTGGCATCAGTTCAACTTGCTGTGTTTGGAGAAGGAATGCTGCCTATGACCCCAAGAACACCATCCCCACCGTCAAATATGGAAGTGGAAATATTATGCTTTGGAGGTGTTTTTCTGCTAAGCAGACAGGACAATGTCACCGCATCAAAGGGTCAATGGATGGGGCCATGTATCATCTTGGTTAAGAATCTCCTTCCCTCAGCCAGGACACTGAAAATGAGTTGTAGATGGGTATTCCAGCATGGAAATGACCCAAAACACACAGCCAAGGCAACAAAGGAATGGCTCAAAAAGAAGCACATTAAGGTCCTGGAAGGGCCTAGCCCAGGGGTAGGCAACCTTGGCTCATGGCTGGCTCAGGAATTCTGGGAGTTGAAGTTCACGAGTCATAAAAGAGCCAAGGTTGCCTACCCCAGGCCTAGCCAGTCTCCAGACCTTAATCCCATAGAATATTTGTGGAGACAGCTGAAGGTTCGAGCTGCCAAATGTCAGCCTCCAAACCTTGACTTGGAGAGGATCTGCAAAGAGGAGTGGGACAAAATCCCTCCTGAGATATGTCCAAACCTGGTGGCCAACTACAAAAAACGTCTGACCTCTGTGATTGCCAACAAGGGGTTAAATGCTTATTTTACTCATTGAAATGCAGATCAATTTATAACTTTTTTGAAATGTGTTTTCTGGATTTTTTTGTTGTTATTTTGTCTCTCACTGTTAACTTAAACCTACCGTTAAAATTATAGACTGATCATTTCTTTGTCAGTGAGACAAAATCAGCAGGGGATCAAATAATTTTTTCCCCTTACTGTAGAGTGACCTTCAAGCAGTGTCCTTTATTGTCCTTCACTCATAGACAGAAATCTTGCAAACTAAAGCAACCTTTTGCATCCCCATAGATATAATCTGAAAATCTATAGGGAGGAGCTGTCTTAACTCTCTTTCTCTCAACCAAACTGCTTAATTTTTGCTGTCTTCGAGTCCCCTGGAATGCAGCCTCTCCCTCCTAGTAATCCAGACCACATTTCGCCACACCTAGAAAGAGAAGCGCCCTGTTGCTTATTTGTTAGATCTTTTTCCTCCAGTTGCAGCTCCACAACATGTCCACCTCCAATTTCATCTTGCAAAGGCAATCCAGTGTGGTTGATTGGCCTGAGAAAGAATGGGTCAAAGTTCAAGTGAATTTGAACCTGCATCAGTCTGGGCTGAATCCACTCTTTACCACACCCAGGGGTGTGCTGGTTGTCTCAGCATACAAGAGACACTGCAATAATGAAAATACCTTTGGTGGTGATGGCCAAAAAAGCGAACATCAACTTGATTGTCTTCTTTCTGCATGACCTTCGCAGGCCAGAATCCAAAGCCTTTCATTTTGGCCCATACCAGTTCATGATTTGGTATCTAAAAATTAAAGAAACATGGCATAGTACAGAAGTATTTCTGACTTAGCAGGTGTTAGGTATAACAGTGTCACGTAATGAAAATAAAAGTTACCAACTGAAAAGAACATTTGGAGTTCAGGTTTGAACTGTGAGGTCCTTGTCTTTCTCTGAGCTTGGTGATTTTCTTGCCGAGCTTCATTACCCAACTAGCTAACATCATCAGTGTTGGACTTCATATATAAAAGTGGTTTGCTTAGCTGGGTAATAAAAGGTTTATAAGAAAACAACTAAACTGAGACAGCACCAAGGACTCCACAATAAAAATTACCCATGATAGAGTTTTAACTAAGTCTTGACAACAGTGATCATCATAACATCATTGTCAGCATAGTTTAACAGACCATTCTCACATGATATAACAATTTATCACTGTGCTGGTAGCTTCTAAGCATTGTTAGCTTAGACCAGAGGTAGGCAACCTTGGCTCTGTGGACTTCAACTCCCAGAATTCCTGAGCCAGCCATGCTGGCTCAGAAATTCTGGGAGTTGAAGTCCACGAGTCATAAAAGAGCCATGGTTGCCTACCCCTGGCTTAGACAAAGAAACTCAAGTCTTCAAGTGAATAAATGTTTCTTCTTATCAGCAAAAATTGGCATTCTGTTGTTTCATGCACGGGAGACATCTGATGTATACCGAATCAGCTGTACAGGCACACTAACGTGTTATAGATTGCTATTTTGAGAATGCAGTGTTCATCCAATTTCTCCAAGAAATGCTTGTACTCTGTGAGCCTTAAGCCAGGAAAATACTGATAAGGCTTTATTATAGCACCAGTCCTTTCCTCAATGCCAGAGAGAAGCGAACTGACCACTGTGGTCAAGGAAATGTAAAAATATGATCTGTGACTGGGACAATTGATCTTGTCTTTCCTACTGGCATGAAGATGACTCCACCTAGCGGTGGCTGCAGAACTAACATTTACAATTTTGTCTAATGGCTATATTCATATTCTCAATAAATCCCATTCTTTAAGACAGCTGGGATAATTCTCATAACCATTTCTTGGGGCAGCAGATTCCACATTTACTCTCAGTTGTGAGAAAAGGTAAGCTTACACAAGGATAGCAGAACCAATTGTCAGGACGCGCATTTGATAGATAGAAACAGTTCTTGCAAAGCTGAAGTTCATCCAGCTGAGGAAAGAGAGAAGTAAAACACTGTCACCCTCAATAATATGTTCTGAAATGCTGAAAACTGTTATTTTGCAGATCTAAAATCATTTAAGTTTTTTTTTTCTTTCCGTGGAAGTTATGTTTCATACAAAAAAAAAAACACAAAAAGGGAAAAGTGAAGAAAAATTAAGTAAAAAATAGACCTTTTCATACATTACATATAAAAAATAATTAGTCAAATTTTAAGCAAATCATTAAACTTTGACTAACCAAAGTAGTAACCATTGGTCTTTTCATTCTGCCAAACTAATACCAGTTTATAAAAGGAAACTTGAGTACATATCCATAACTTAGGATACGCTCATATGTAGCGTTATCCACTGTTCTTTGAAGGTTAGATGCACAGAGATTTTTAACTGGTCTCTAATCATTTCAGAAACATATTAGTAGCACAAACTGAACAAAAAGTTGTTGAGAACCTTTATTTATTCTAAGGATGAAACAAAGCTACTCAATACAGACAAAGCATACAGACACACATAAATACATTGGTGCATTCCAATTATTCTGGCACCTTTTATCTTTTAAAATCTCTGAAGTATAATCCACTATCATTGTTCAGGTGTTTTAGCTTTTCACTGAAATTAAAATGTGAATTTGTTTTTGAAAGAAAACCTGTTCTAAAGGAGGTACCAATATAGCAATCATATAAAATCTTCCTAATTTTTTTACTTGCTTTTATTGATGTGTTACTGTTCACAAATGAGATAAAAATGTTGTTTAGCTTTCAAAAAACATTTAGGTTTATAAAAATTATTTTAAAAAACCACAATAAGGATTTATAATTACATGGGCAATTAGTTTCTGAAGCACACCTAATTTTAAGCTATCAAAATGCAGTGTATGTTTTTAAAGTTTTTTCTGATTTCCATAACAATTTTCAAAGCAAATGAAACCACTTGTATGTGCAAACTGTTAAGACAATTGTTCAGAAGTTCGCTAAAATGAATATTACTTAAATATTACTTACCTCATGGCAGGTATCTTTGTAAAGCATCCTGGCTATATCAGCTTGTTCACTGTCCACTGTAAGAACATACCCACAAACACCTAAGTCTTTGTAAATGATATGATGAAAAACAATTGGCAATTGAATTCTGGAGGAACGGGCCCCATCAGCTTGTAAAACCAGAGTGCCTTCAGTCCCTTCAGCCTGATTTAAACCTCCAATGAGGTAGATAACAAAAGATTGTACATGCCAAGCCTTCTTCTTTTTAGCAAATCTTTTATAGATCCGCTTGGGTATTTCATGGCTTAAAGAAAATTAACTTCTGAATCAAGTTAACAAAAAAGAATAACATAAGAAAATATGTGCTGGCTTAAATAAAAGACCTATCGTGTTTCCCTGAAATTAAGACCCGGTCTTATATTTTTTTGCCTCCAAAAAAGGTACTAGGTCTTAATTTCAGATAACGTCTTACCTTAGGATCACCACAGCCAGGCCTCCCACACCCCGACACCTGTCGTGCTGCTGCTTGACTTCTGTGGCCGCTTACTGCCACTGGACACCATGTGGTGCACTGTGCCATTGCCGCTCCTCCTGGCAGGACGCCACATGCTGCTTTGCACTGTTTCTGCTGTTTGTGGCAGGATGCTGCATGGCTCTTTGGGCCGTTTCCACAGCAGAAACGGCCTGCAGTACCACATGGGCTCCTGCCATGAGCAACAGAAGCGGCCCGAAGTGCCCAAGCAACAGAAGCAGCTCGAAGCGCTACACAAGCAGAAGCAGCCCAAAGTGCTGCGCAAGCAGCGGAAACTGCCCAAAGTGTGTGAGCAGCGGGAGCAGCTGCAGAAGTCAAGTTGTGGCACGACAGGTGGGCGTGTGGGGCAGCTTCACCCCCCACCCCTGCCCTAGCTTGATTTTTAGGGTTGTGCCTCACCCCCAAACTAGGGCTTAGTTTTGGAGTAGGGCTTATATTAGGTCCACCCCTAAAAATCAAGGTAGGGCTTATTATAGTCCTTGCTTAGCAACCACAACTGGAACAGCAACTACATTGGTAAGAGATGCAAATTACTAAATGAAACATGTGACCACAATGAATTTATGATCTCACTTCCCCTTTGTTTATTAAGTGAAACATCACATGACTGCAACTTACAATTTTAGTTTTGCCTTTTCTATTAACTCTGATTGCTGCATGCCAGCTGTAAAACACACAAATGATGATCACATACCCACAGGGCACTGCAATGGTCATAAATGCAATGATTGGTTATGGTATGCCATCATAACTTTGAAAGGTCATTAACAATGCAGTTGGTAAGCAAGAACTATGTGTATTTCATAAATTGTTCATAACAATTTCCTTGAGATTCCTTTTGTGAAGCTCTTTGACATTCTCCATTCAAGTATCTGCTTTCTAATAATGGAGGTAATACAGATCCATCATGTTGGCTTAATTTTCATGACTTTGTCTAATTCACCTTTGAGGGACAAATACAACTGAACATAATGCAACATTCTCACTCGCTTTTTATTCTCTATAATAAACTCTACCCTCAAGGTGCCATTTGCTTGAAGATCTTATTTTTAAGTCCAACCAGTGCCTACCTACCTCCATAAAAAATCACGGTGTTGTGTAGAAGCAGTTGAGCATCTGCTTTGAATTCCTCATAACTTCTGTATTTTCCTTCATTTACTTTCTATATAAATTGAAACAGAATTATAAGAACATTCATTAGCGTTGTCTGGTAATCAGAATAAGCACACTTATAAAAGTATGTTTATATTACACTTTCTACAAAATAATTTATGGGAACTTAAGAGTTGTGAAATTGTGCAATGAGTAGGTTTAGTTTGCTTCTGGTCTCATCTTTCATCCTAAACATTTTTCTACATAAAGAAGACCCAGTAGTCCTTTTAAGTTAGATCTTCACCTAAGTAACTCATACAAACTGCTTCTAGATAAGGGGTCTTCAAACTTTGCCCTTTTATGACTTGTGGACTTCAAATCCCAGAATTCTTCCGCCAGGCATGCTGACTGAGGAATTCTGACAGTTGAAGTCCACAAGTCATAAAAGGGCCAAGTTTGAAGACCCCTGTTCTAGATAGAACTAAATGGAATGGGGTTTCCAGGTATGGATAATGGGCCTCCAAAAATGAGATTAAGTCTGAAAACTGCCAATATTCTTCTGCTGTAGCTCAGACCGATATAGGAACATACCTCTTGTATGGTTGGAACATCAACAGCTGTGTGTACTAGTCGACGATACATTGGATGTTTGTTGTCTTTGCCTTTTTTGTTTAGATCAATAGCCTAAAATTGCCAGAAAATACTAGTTTAGAAACCTTTAAAATAGCCTTTAAAATAGTTTGTAAGAATTTGAATTACACGCCAGTTTACAAATTAGTTTTTAAAAAGTTCTACTCCAAAAAGGCTAACATGTAGGCTACTTAGTTTTCTTAACATTAGAAAGGTGTAATCAAGAAACAAAAACCCTAAATGTTTTTTTTGTGCACTAATGTTAGAAAAACTATCAAAAATGTGTTTTAATTTTTCAATCAATCATTGTGTAAGTTGAGGTATTGAATCAGCATCCAACTCTTGAAAGGTTATTTTTTTTCTCCCCAATATTTCCAAGCAAGAGTTCTGATGGCTGAAAATACTGACTTTTTAAGTAATGCATAGGGATAGTCACAGTGGATAAAACATTCTATCGAAGATTAATAATGCATCAAAACAGAATTTGGCAAATTGAGATTGAACTATATTGGCAAGAATTAAGAGTCTGGTTGTCCTTTTCAAATGTTCCTTTAAACTACTAAATTTCAAAATCATGAAGTTATGCAGATACTCTATTTATTCCATCATCACAAATTTTGTGTCTGGACAAAAACTGAAATAATAAAAAATTAAATGGAAGATAAACCCTGGACACTATAAAAAGTTCCAAGGAAAAGTGATGGAGAAGGCACAATAAAAGCCCTATGGAAACATTGATTTATAATCAAACACGTGAAACGGGTTTTCTGTTTGACTTCAATTCTAAAAAAAATTGCCAACAAATATGTCTCTAAACAATTAGCAGGATTAAAAGGATGGGAGATGCTGAAACAGAAAAGACACGAAAATGCAGGCTTATGTGCAAATCCCTTGCACAAGACTACTTAAATTGTGACCATTTGACAGGCCTGGCATCTAATCTGTGCCCAACTATTAGCAAGAAAATTCTATTCTGATTAGCTGAAAGTTGTTCAAGCTTGTCTCAAATGTGAACATCTGCTGAACAGAATTATAAGCATCTATTCAGAGTTTATTCTAAACAGGAGTGAAACTGGAAGGTTTCAGCTCATATTCACAGTTAAGGCTTCCAAAATATAATTTTTATGTTACATTTTCCCCCGCTCCCTTTTACCTGGGTGAATTCATCTATTCGAGTGAACAACGGGGACAGGAGGAGAAACAAAGATACTTAAAACGGGAAATAGGAAGATAGAAAATAATTCCTATTGCATTTCCAGAGTCAACCACATGCAGTTCTCAACAAACTACCATAATGGAGCCTTCCCATTATGGTTATAAGTTGTAATGGTTGTAAACCAGATGTAACATGACCTACTCCAATTTACAACTTTTGCAGGAATCTTTATGTGAATATGGCAGTCATAAAGCAGCTATGGAAGTCATTAAGCAAACCCGTTGTTCACTATGATGTGGTTTTGCTAAAAACCAGAAAGCCAGTTTTCAGTAAAACGGTTGTAAAACGCAGTTGTGTGACCATAGGACACTGCAAATGCCATAAAGTTCAGCGACCAAAGTTCAGCCATCTGACTACGGAGAGAACCTGACTATAAGAACTTCTACTCCAGATTATAAGCAGCCTGAAGATAGATCTGTTATAACTTCAAATGGTCTCAAGCAATCAATTGTAAATTGAAGACTACCTGTAAGTATTTGAAGTTACAAAAGAAAACACACACAAAAAACCATCTGCTTAGAATCCTACACACCACTGTGTAGTACAACACTCACCCGTTCCTTCATCCGGGAGACAATGAAGCGCAAATATGTGCTCATCTCCTGCTTACTGGTGTTCTTCTTCTTAATGCTCTGAGAGAGGAGGGGGAAGGAATCAAAAGATTTATTTTAGAACTCTGACTTCTGGGAAACATGACACATTTTACAGTGCAACGTTGTTAAAACACAACACATAAGCCCAAGCGAGAAGGTTATTCTTGCAGCCAGTGAAGGATGAACAATCAAAGCACAATGACATGAAACTGCTGCTCAGAGAATATTCTGGCTGGAGTGATGTTGGTGGAGATGACTTGGCTCTTCCTCAAGCATCAACAAAGCCCAGAAGTTACCAGGTGGAAAGTTCAATGAATTGACATATCTACAGGATTCCCACCTGTGCAAAGGTGCATGGGATGGGTATGTTAATCTGTAATTGAGAAATAAACACTGTTTTTTCTAATTTGCACTTGTACACCCCATAGCCAAAGTAGCTCAAATTGAACATTCCAACATTCTTTTGCCCTTCAACATTGATCTGGACAACAAGTATGGCATCTGGTTGGGAATTATTTGGAACAATATTGTATATCTGCGTCCAGGGAGGGCGGTAGGGTGAGGGTGGTAATCTGCTAAAGGAGTCAGCAGGAAAACAGCCATTAAGTGGGATGTGATCATTTAGTGAAAAGGAATGGATCTCGTTAAAGAACAGCAAATTTTACATTCCTTATTTCTCCAGGAGCTCAAAAGTGTGTGTGTGTGTGTGTGTGTGTGTGTGTGTGTGTGTTTTACACACAGACATTTTAGACAGGTTGGGCTGAGTGATGTCGTGGATACCCAATGAGTTTCTATGGCTAAGTGGGGATTTGAATCCAAGTCCAATTTGATCATTATATTATATCCCACAGTAAATTGGGAGTGGACTGGTACAAGCAAAGTCATCTTACCACCAAATAGCCAATCGATTATGGTTTTCAAAGAAGGAACATCAGGCTCATAATTTAGACATGTGGCGAAAAAAAGAAACAATTCTGTATAGCAGTTTTTGTTGTTGTTTTACTGGAGAACAGAAGTGTTTAAGGGTCTACATGATACTGGTTCACCAATATCCTAATATTAAAAAAAAATCAAATCTAAAAAGTGTACTTATGCACACGGGTATATGTTTGTATGAATAAAAAGAGGTGGCTAAAGCTGGCTTGGCTGGCTAGTTGCCATATAACCTTAGTGCCCCACAGCAAACAGGGAGGGAAAATCCCTTGCCTGGCTGAGAAAAACCCAATTAAGAATGGCTTGAAGATTACACAGCCATGGAGAGAATGGATAAAGCTGCATGCACAGCTTTTCTTTCTGTGCCAGACCAGTTAAAATGACTTATTTAGTAACAGTCAGCAAGTCACAATACTTTTGCACAACCTAATCCAGATTCTGAAATCTAAATGGCTCAGCTTCTCTTCAAAAGCTTAAAGCTTTGTGATTATCCTTGAACTTAGGACACAGAAACCAACATTCCACAAGATCAAACTAAAGGAATAAAAAGTATCACACCAGAAGAGGGTCCAGAAACCTAAAAACTATCCTGTACATTTTTAGTCTAGCTTTTCTAATTACTATTAAAGTGGGCTTCTCTGCATGAAAATTGCCTGGAAAATTAGCAACTAGTCTTCTTAAAGCCAGCGTAACAATGGAAGAAGGTATTGATCCAAAGTAGGATGAGACTGGAAATAATATATTACAGTGGTTGAATTAGTTAATCCATAATAGTAAGCAGGAAATTGTTCAATATACATTTCAAATTTTTCAGAACGCAGCTAATTTCCTAAATTTGAACCTTACATTTTTAATAGTTGTATGTAGATGAAGTTAAAGCTAGGGGCAAGAAGGTTCGTTATGCACAATTGTATTTCCTTTGTTTCTAATGAAATCTGCTCCATCCAGAGGAAAAATATTGTCCCAGTGCAAAAAAAAAAAAATTGTATACTTTCCTTCTGCAGGAAGGTACCAATAATTCACCACAGGAAAAAAAAAGAATAAGTATCATTGCTATTATTAATGTTACTATTATTTTCCTGGAAAAATAACACTTATTCATTCAGTAGATAAATAAAAACAAGCAATATTGCAAGATTATTTCAATTTCAATCTGCACTGGACTGTATAATATACATTTGGAACTTCATAAAATTATTTTGTTTTCCTAGTAAGCAAATGTTTTAGCTATTACATTTAAATATTTTCATTTGGAAGTACAATATCATTATTACCATATTTTTCTGAGGCTGCAAACTTCCAAATGTGGGAACCACTAGAAGTGTGAGCTCCAGCTTTACCAATGATAAAACTTATCATTAAAAGTTAAAAGTACCGTAATATGGCAGAAATTTAAATGAATTTTTTAAAATTGAAAATGTCAGTGGCACTTTGATAAACAGGTTTACAAAAATATGGGATGCAAGCAATTGTAAGGAATTAATTTCGTTTGATTTTAAACTTTGCCTTTTATCAAGAAAAGGTCAAGCATAGTTAGGAAAAAAAATTCACTAGCATTTATCCTCCTTGTTTGATACCCTACTGGAATTCTTCCTAATGATTCTGCCTGCTTTTCTTTTTAATATTATGGGATGATGTTCATGGATTGTAAGAAATTCAGCTTATACTCCCCACAGCAATAACAATCGAAAGCCACCCACAAATATGCAAGAGGAATGATGATGAAGTTTGCAATTAAAATTCTATGAATAGGGAAATACCTTTTTTGCACTACTAATATGCTTGAGGGTGGGAGGGTGTAAAAAAAACACTTTATAAAGCTCATGAAATACTGAAGGGATTTTGATACTGTTCTGCAACCATACTTATGCTGTATGTGTATATTTAAGCCTGAAAATGCAGCCCTTTTCTGAACAAATCTTAAATAATTAAAATGTTGAATGTTGAATGAATTCTTCAACTTTGGCTGCCCTTGAATAAAGATTACTCGTGGGCTTTGATGATCTGACATTATACCTTAAACATCCTGGAAGTGCAAATACAAACACCAAGCAACACAATCTGTCCCTGGTTTAATAGTCCCAGCAATCTTCCTAAGGACAACATCCAGTAACTCTGGTCCTGCCAAGGCTATAAAGTCCCACTATTGCTCCAATTACGATTTTGACTTTCAGCCAAAAATAGCAGATGCTGTCTATCCTAGTCATATTTTAATTGAATTCATAGAACATACAATAACAGGGTTGGAAGGAACTCTGGAAACCTACTAGACCAGACATGTCAAACTTGCGACGTCATGCAACGTTATCAGGACTGTTTTGCCATTGCCGGCAATGGGGTGGGCGCGGCTTCCACGTGACACGTCCAGCCCGCAGGCTGGCAGTTTGACACCCCTGTTCTAGACCAACCACCTGTTCAAACAGGAAACCCCATATCATCCTGGACAAAAAGTTGTCCAAATCTTCTTGAAAACCTCCATTGATAGAGCAGGAAGTAAGCTGTTCCACTGATAATTGTTCTGTTAGGAAATTTCTCCTAAGTTTGATTTTCCACCTGTAACTTCTTGCCTGCCCTCAAGTGCTTTGGAGAATAGATCAATCCCCTCTTCCCCCCTCAAGTACTGAAAAACTGCTATCCGGTCACCCCTAATCCTTAGGCCACACATACCATACCCAATTAACTTAAGTGTTCATTGAACAAGTTAGCCTCTAGATGTCTTATCACTTTGTTGTTCTTCTCTGCATTCTTCCTAGGGCCCGAGCATCTTTTCTGTATTGTGGTGAGCAGAACTGGATACAGTATTCCAAGTGTGGTTTCATCAGTGCAGTGCCAATTCAATGCAAAGCATCCCTGAAATTAACCCCACGTTTTGCCAAGGAACACAGTATTTTTTGATATGAGAAATCCTTTAAGATGATCCTCAGTCCGACTACTAATTTATTTAATACACCTAGATTGTTATTCAAAAGAAGGACTTAGTAAAATAAGGAGTGGAGTTGCATCTTTTTCAACCAACAAATGTTATTATATATATATATATATATATATATATATATATATATATATATATATATATATATATATATATATATATATATATATATATATATATATATATATATATATATATATATATATAACCACCATAACCTAATACGGCTGTCCTCTTCCAATTACAGCATTTTGGACATGATTGTACTCCTCCAATTAGTAAATTTAGTGACATTTCAGGGGCTACCTCCGACAGGGTTTCTTGTTTTGGGAATTGTGAATCTTAGCTGAAAGCTGATGCAGGCTGTACCCTTGCTATGGAGATTACTTCAGTTATTTGTTTATTTATGGACGATAATGCTGAATAGCCTGATTGCCTTTTCTACAAGCCCATTAAAGTTCTTTATCTTTTTGGATAGCTCCCTTTAGAGGGTTCATTATGAGAAAATGAGTACAAAGTACCAACTAGTCCTGGCTGTTAAAAAAAAGTGCCCATCTCTCTGGCTACAACTTAGAGGAAAATCCATAATTCAACTTACATCTACAAGGAATCCCCTTCTCTCTGTAGATTAAGTCCTTGCAAGTATGAGTCCAGAAAACTGAAAGACTATAAGATTAGAGATGACTGAATGATTTGAGACCTAATACACCCTAAAGAAGGGGGGAAACTTGCTCTATTGTTTCCAACAGTGGCACAGCAATTTTTAGTACTCTGTCTTTAAAGCAGAGATGGATACGCTGGGATTCAAGAGGCACAAACATATTGCCAAACCTATTTCTGAAAATCCAGAGTTGTTACAAATTTTGCCTCTGAAATATGACACACCAAAATAGCAAATTCTAGTGGGTTTTTTTTGGTATGGTTACAGGTATATTCAAATGTGAGGAGTCTTACAACACTATTTATCTCCATCGCCAAAAATAACAATGCAAACACTTAAAGAGTTTCAATTGTTTTATCGACATTGCCACATCACTGTCATATTTCTCTTGCAAATCTTAATGGCCAGAAACAAAATGGGACCTCAGCACAACGCCATTTCAAAGAACGCAGGCAGAATACCCCAAATTTCCTATTGATTATCTTAAAATAAAAGGAACAAAAAGCAAGCAATAGAGAAGACTGGTCCTGGACATCTAGTCATAGCCCAGCATTTCTCAACAGCGACCATTTTAATATGTATGGACTTCAACTTGAGCTGGCTGGGGAAATTCTGGGAGTTGAAATTCACGCAACTTAGTTGTCATGATTGAGATACACAGAGAAGTATTTTCTTCTACTCATCAAGTTATTCCACTGATAACCTATGGATCTGGTCTTATACTTGAGAAGGATTTGTGAGAAAGTGCATAATAAATATGGTACACCTATCTTACACGCATGTTTTAAAATGAAATAAGCTGTCTCATTTCCCCCTCCCTCCCTTCCCCCCCATGGTTTCAGTTTTTGCATTAGAAAACAATAAAGGTAAAGGTAAAGGTTCCCCCGCACATGTGTGCTAGTCGTTTCCGACTCTAGGGGCAGGTGCTCATCTCCGTTTCAAAGCCGAAGAGCCAGCGCTTGTCCGAGGACGTCTCCGTGGTCATGTGGCCGGCATGACTAGACGCCAAAGGCGCACGGAACGCTCTTACCTTCCCACCGTAGTGGTCCCTATTTTTCTACTTGCATTTTTATGTGCTTTCGAACTGCTAGGTTGGCAGAAGCTGGGACGAGTAACAGGCGCTCACTCTGCTACGCGGCACTCGGGATTCGACCCGCCAAACTGCCGACCTTCCGATCGACAAGTTCAGCGTCCTAACCCACTGAGCCACCACGTCCCTTATTAGAAAACAATACTCTTCATTTAATTGAAGAAAACCATTTTCATAGGGCAGGCTAGTTGGTTTCAAAGTACATTTCAGTTTCAGGAGCGTTACAAAACCCTCCCTCTACAGAAGAGAATGTGTTCATGTGGGCACAGTTCCATGGTGTCCCTGGGCCAAATGCTTTTCAGTTGCTCTCTTTGCAAAGAATATCAGATGACATTTATATGATTTTTTTTTAAAAAAAAAACCTGGCAGAGAGTGTAATGCTTGTTATTCCTTCTGTTCCTTCTTCTATTATTCCTTTTTTTCCTTCTTCTATCCAACCAGGACTCCAATGTATCTACACACAGGTTGCCCAATTCTGCGTCTTTATTTGTCCTAATGACTGAAGATTAGTGCCAATCTTGGTGATTAATACTGATATTTGGATTATTATTGTTATTGTTGCTGCTGTTTTTGTTATATTATTGTACTGTATGACCAGTTTTTTTCATATCTATATATTTATCTGTTTCTATCTATCTGCTTTACATATTTTACAAATACTACTGCATTTTGTGGCTTAAAGACCATAATAAAAGATTCAATGATTGACTTCAATGCTTCCAGCTATTAAATCTGCACTATTGTGAGACTTAATTCAAATTTGCAACACCAACGCCGTTGAATAAGTGGTAGTAACAAAGAGCCATTAAAGTTTTGGTCAATACACCACCCTGTGGTCATATAATCACAATCCAGTAACTTGGCAACCTGCATGGATTTCTGTCCACTGTCTTGTACCACAGTCAAGTGATTGTGATTTGTGACTAGCTTCCCACAAGTAAAGTCCATTGAAGTCTTCCCAAATGTTTCTGGAAGTCGGGAACACAAGAGGTCCTTGCTTAACAACCTATGCAATTTCCTCGTACTTTCCAGAACAGCTTGTTGTGCTAGAAGTGTAGGGAAGTGTTAAAACCACAAAGGTGCTTTGTATGGATTCAGCAATTTTTGTTAACATCGTGTCTATTGAAGTTAAATTGTGCTAAGCACATTGATTTGTGCTTTAGATTGTAAGCCACCCTGAGTCTTCGGAGAAGGGCGGGATATAAATGGGATTTAAAAAAAATCCATTTCCTATAATAAAGTCATTTCCTATAATAAAGTGTGAATAAACGT
Organism: Vipera ursinii; assembly: GCF_947247035.1. Classification (NCBI taxonomy): domain Eukaryota; kingdom Metazoa; phylum Chordata; class Lepidosauria; order Squamata; family Viperidae; genus Vipera; species Vipera ursinii. The sequence goes on from NC_139517.1 coordinate 117,876,171, forward strand.
ACACACGTGAATAAGAAAGTGCAGGCACTTGACATTATTTACAACTTAAATCACAATGCCCAAGGGATTTTCCTGTTTAATGGCTGAAGAATGACCTCTACTTCATTAATCTTCTATTCAATTCTCATAGCAAACGCATCTCAGGAAGGAAATGTTTGTACAGAATGACAACAGGAAAATGCAGAAAGTGCCTTTGGATTTTTAGCTATTGTGATCTGCCCCAGCCTCCTATGGAGGGGAGCAAGAACATTAGGAAGTCCTTTCTAAAGACAGACTTGTTTCCCAAAATAAATGCATTTGTGAATCAATGATAGTGAGTCTTGCATTGAGATTTAAGTACTGCCGACCGAGCTGGAGAGTTCCAGAATCCAATCTGAGAGACCCCCCCAAAAGATGGTGATCCGACTGCACTAGTTGTTCCTTTGCTGAATAGTGACTGGTATTTGCCACCTGTAACTAAAGCATGTTAGATTATATATATCATATGCACTGTTGGGCATAGGCAGGAAAGCACACCAGGATTACTAGATGCATCTGGTCAATATAAATCAGGGCAGTTAGTGACTAACACAGTGTTTCCCAACCTTGGTGATTTCCAGGTTCATGGACTTCAGGTTCATGGACTTCAGACCTTTCATTCATTAGCCATGTGAATGAAAGTGGAATTCTGGGACTTGAAGTCCACACACCTGGGAATGGCCAATGTTGGGATACAGTGGACTAACACAAAGGCCTGCATGGACTTTTTGGCCACTGTCATGAGTTTTGATCTCTCATACACTCTTTTTGAAAAGGGTTTGAATTTGTAATTTGATGTCAATCAAATCTGGAGGCGCAGAAGTCCTAAAAATATGCCAAAATTGCCTATAGATATATTGAAAATCAACTGGGACATGAAGAATCCTATCTAGTTTTGTTACATAAATTCCAAAGATTGAAACACAATCTTTGGCCCCAAAGTTGTCTAATTTTGGCAGCAACCGATGCACAATCAGAAGGAAAAATAAGTCTGATTTTGAAAACTTATCTTGCCCAACCAACGCAGGACCAAAATCAAGATAGCTAAGTTTTTGCTGCCCATTTGCTTAAATAAAAGAAACAAATGTAGGTGTTTATGATAGTCAAACCATGGAGGAAGCATGTAGAAAGCTGGGTAAGGAGACAGAAGTCCAATTAAGTCTGGCAGCTGTGTATAGATGGTAGCTTCTGAGCAAAATGGAGGCTCTTTTATGAGTGATCGCTTATTTGGGAGCAAGGCCTACTTGTAAGGAAGTCAAGGGAGGAAGGAAAAACCAACAGAAGAGAATATTTGTAGCTCAAGATTGAACTGTGAGGCCCTTGTTGCTCTCTGAGCTTGGATGTTTGCTAGCGGTGATGATGTTACCTTGTTTGGTAATGAAACATCTGCAAGAAAACAACGAAGCTCATAGTGAGGAAGGAAAAATGTTTGGCTTAAAAAAAGAAAAGAAAACCAAAGGTAATTAAGAAGGTTCTTGTTGCTCAGAAAAGGTGTAATGGGAGCAACATCTCTCCCTCTAAGGATTCACCATTTATTCTTATTTCTGTCAACCCCTCCATTATTTTTACTAATCATTTTTGTTATAAGGAAGATGATGCTTTCTATCTGTTAAGTAACAGTGACCTTTCATTCACAAATGTTTTTCAACACATTCTTCAGCGCAGTATATACTATGCATGTCTAAGCGAGAAAGTAGAAAAAATAGAGGACAAAAAGGTCTATCAAAATTGTCATCTCTCTTTCCTTTGGTATCCCTATGCAAATTGTATCATTCTGGAAAAAAAGAAATCCAGACATTATTTGATTTTTAAGGCAATGTTTTTTTTTAAAGGGGGTACAAAAAAGGTGATTCTGAAGGAAAAGCACCTGATTTCACAGAAACTCTAGCAAAATGTGACCGTTTAATGTGCAACATTTGAATAAAATTGCTCTTCACGAATTTCATCCCACAACATTCACAAACACCTGTAGCTTAAAATATAAAGTGAAAGAGAAATAAAGAAAAACTTAGATTACATTATTTAAATGTTCTGTAAGTCACCCTGGAAAAACTTTGATTTAAAGGGTGGCAAAAAAAATTCATTAAGAAATAAATTAATTAATCAAGTTTATAACTAAGTCAGTTTGTTTATATGTGTACTGTATTTTTCTTAAATTGTAATGCAAACGTTCTGGAGTCCTAACAGAAATTAGGCACATAAAGCTTACATTTTTCTAAATAACAATCCAGTTGTTGGTATTAGAGAAGAATCAAGAAAAATATTGCACACATCTGGATATGGTTGGGCAAATGCAGAAAGAATTTAACACAGGGGTGTCAAACTCAATTTCACTGAGGGCCGCATCAGCATTGCGGTTGCCCTCAGGGGGCCGGGTGGGTGTGGCCTGGGTGGGCGTGGCCTACTGGGTGGGCGTGGCTAGAGTGCGTATAGCTTACTGGGTGGGCGTGGCCAGCTCTACATCGTTCGCATCAAGGGTGCCTATGGGGGCCCGGGCAGGAGTGGGAGAGATCTGAGGGTCTCTGGCAGGAGGAGGGTCTCTGGGCAGGGGCCAAGGCAGTGGGGGCCGTTCCCTCACTGTTTCCAGGATGGCTTCGCGGGCCGCATGAGACCACTTTGCGGGCCTTGTGTTTGACATGTCTGATTTAACATCCAGGCAAGTGAAAGAGCCAAAGGTTAAGGCATCACTCTGGTTTCAAGTTTTATGGGATGAACCTGGAAGAGGGGAGGCCTATGTCCATTAAGACAATACATCTTGAATGCTTTTGGGTGGGAGGGAGAGGGCAGAGTAGTCCTGCTAATGAAATGAATGGGAATTAAGCTCCTGTACTATTTTCTTGTTAAGGCCAAAGCTTGTTAAAAGATTCACGTGGAGAATTCTGAAACTCAAAGTTATGGAGAAGAGGATTTTCCCACTCCAATCCAGCAAAACATTTAAGGACTGCCTTAAGGCAAGGATTATGTGTAGCATGTTTTTATTTCACTAATTTTGCCCAGACACACCCAGATGTCTGCATCTACATTGAACATGGGGACTGTCCTTGCAGTAGGTAAAGCTGGATGTTTCTCCTCACCAGAAACCTCTTAAAACTATAAATAACAAATACCAAGCCTCTATTCAGCACATGAAAGCTCAGAGGTACTCACCCTGCAAACTGGGCATTGCCAGTGACTACTGCTGTCTCTAAGCCTGAACTCATCAGATAAACACTTGGAATGATACACCCGAAAACACAGGTCACATATCAACACCTCTCCAGGCAAATGGCATTCAAAACAATACCAGTCATGAGTTTCTGTCTCCCAGTCCTACAAAAAATACAAAATAATTTGATAGAACAGTCTGTCAATATCTGAAACAGCCATGAATTTTTTAAAAAGCACATTTCTTGAAGTCTAGCAACGGTTAGGCATTTTAAAATATGGCACTTTTTTCATGGATTATACCTTTTGTTTTGTTTTTAAATTTTGCTCTATAAACTTGGTAACTGGTATCTGAAAGTGCTTTGCTTTTAGTTTCTAATCAATGCCGAGGCTTAAATCATGGAATGAGTGTGTCTGATTAACAGCATGAACACTCTTATGTCATGTTCCCATGCGCTGAGATCTCCCCCCCCCCAAAAAAATGGTTTCTTTTCTTACTTACTGTAAGATAAATTTTGAATTTCAATGAAGCCCCAATTATCTTTATATTATTAAATGAAGGCAATGGTACTCCTTCCTCTGCTTTAGGAAAATAAATTGTGATACAGGTAGTCCTCGACTTACAACCACAATTGAGCCCAAAATTCCTGTTGTTAAGTGAAACATTTGTTAAGTGAGTTTTGTCCATTTTACAACCTTTCTTGCCACAGTTTTTAAGTGAATCACTGCAGTTGTTTAGTTAATAACACAGTTGCTAAGTTAATCTGGCTTCCCCATTGACTTTGCTTGTCAGAAGGTTGCAAAAGGTGATCACATGACCCCAGAACACTGCAACCGTCATAAATGTGAGTCAGTTGCCAGTGCCCAAAAATTTTGATCACATGACCATGGGAACACTGCAATGATTGTGAAGAATGGTCATAAATCACTTTTTTCAATGCCTTTGTAACTTTGAATAGTCACTAAATGAACTGCTGTAAGTCAAGGACTTATTCAACCATTTGCTATTCTAGTGGTCCTCTCCCAAGTCTATGTTTTTTCTTCTGAAAAGGCAAAATCACCCTCCAGATGTGGAATACTAAGGGACATAGGGAGTACAGGAGTTGTCATTGCTATTCCACACACCAATTTGTCCATGGCAGCTGTGATGTTTCTCCTGAATGCATTGGTTTATAAGTTGATTCTACAGTGGATATTCTCTGACTAGACAGAAGAAAAAGCTTTTAAAAGGCAACAAGAGCTGCTGAGGTCACAGTAATATGACAAAGTCCAAAGCAATGCATATTTTATCATTTGTCCCTTTGCCTCTCTCTGAACCCCCATGATTCCTCCACTTTATTTATTTCTATAAGGACATGTAAAGTGCTGGATCATCTGCAAAGGCGTACTGAACACATATAAAAGAAAAGTCCATCTGTTCCTCAGAATTCACACAAGACTCCATTCTACATAAGTGTCACATGAGCAGGAAAATGTGATATCAATTGTACTTAATGGCCAGTTTTAACTGGAGGCTAGGAATCTAAAGGCTGCCCTTTTCTCTCTTCTACTTCCAGATGACCCCAAAGTACTTTGTCATTTGGTTTTGCTCTGATTGAATTTTATGTATGTTCTTATTTCTTCATTAAAATTTGCTGACCTGCATGACAATTTAGAACAGAACACAGAAATATATCAGAATTGACTCATTAAACGGCTTTTCCAACCTCTAGGGCTCTGCAGCTGTATTGATCTTACAGTCTGCAGAACTCCCAACCTTTCAGAGTGACGATGGTTGAATATTCTGCAAATTACGGTTTTAATACAGACATGAGGTTATGGGAAACTGCACCAGGCCAAAGCAAAGGTTCTTGCAAGAACAGAACACTGCTGCAAATTAAATAAGTTGAACGCTGACAAGTTAAAAGTTTGCAAACTTGCAGGAAGATACAAACAGAGCAGAACAAAACACAAATCAGCTTTAAAATAAGGCAAGTTCAAGCATTATTTTGATTTCAAAACATACCTTTTGAAATTTGATTTCAATGATTTCAATGAATCCAAATACTGATTTCCTAATTTTCCTCATAATGGGCATAATCCAGCTAAATAAGCACATTTGTTATTATTGATGTTTCTAAAGGGTAGAATTAATTCTGATACTCTTCAATGGCTAATGCTCACATACATTTAGCTTTTACTGTCACATATAAATAGTGTGCTTTACTTAAACCATGCTGAATGAAATTTCATCTAATTATCTAAGAGTTATATGTTACAAAAGAAGAATGAAATAAAAGTTTTAGGGTAGTGTTTCACAACTTTGGCTACTTTAAGATGTGTGGACTTCAACTCCCACAATTTCCCAGCCTGTGTGGTTGAAAAACATTGTACTAGAGGCACTTTTCTACTGTAGGCCAAGCAGTCTTAATGTAACTACAAAATCAATACAAATGGTTCTTTGGGAAGATAAAATTATTAAGTATCAACATATCAGCAGTTTTATTGAACACTTGCAGCCATGCACACCTTTCTCATGCTCTGCACTGCCTTGTATGGCAACAAAAGTTCTGAACTCATTTTGATTCCTTAAGCTTAAAAATAACTAGAAATCATAAGATACATGGAAAGAATGTCAAAACCTGTGAAATAAAGCACCTCGGAATCAATGTTTACTCACATGTTTTTATACGCATTTGTAATCATGTGTGAGTTATTGGTGCATTTTCCTTAGATGAATTGGGAGATCTTCCATTAGGCCAAGTAGCTCCATCCCCTATTTATAATCAATCTGAGTCCAATCTAAAATGACTAAAACCTTTTCAAGTTTTTTCCAGTTCCTTTGTAACTGAGATCTACAGGTGGGAGTCTCCATAGACACAATGCATATTATAATTTTCATTGGTATTGTACTGCGAAAATGTCCTTAAATGCAGGGGACATCTTCCATCACAAACCCAAACAATTCTGAGGTGTATCAGGGGACATGTTTAAATGATTATGAATGCTAGATTCTCACATTTTTGGGATAAGTAAACTACCATGTATGCTAAAATAAAACCCTTCCTAGAAAATTTTTATATTAAAATATTTTGTTTTTAAAATCACCAGACCCATTTGGAGGTGTCAGTTCATGGTACTTGATATTCAATTGTTTTGTTCATCCTTTGAAAGAATGTAGCATCCATTCCTATAGAGGTATGTTTTTATTTATTTTATTTTTAATTCCATTTATATCCCGCCCTTCTCCGAAGACTCAGGGCGGCTTACAAGTTTAGCAGTAGCCTTCATTCTATGTATATGCCTGCTTATTAGGGCTTTCACACACACCCCAAGCGGCATTATTACAAAGTCAGCTAATTGCCCCCAACAATCTGGGTCCTCATTTTACCTACCTCGGAAGGATGGAAGGCTGAGTCAACCTTGAGCCTGGTGGGATGCGAACCTGCACTAATTGCAGGCAGCTGGTGTTACTTAAGAAGGCATTAGCCCACTGCTCCACCAAGGCTGTAATGTTGTATATGAATGCTCACTACTTCCACATCTATATCTACTTTGATATATAGGCATACAAAAATATTAAGTTTGATAATGAGTTTGATGATGTAATAGTTACATAGAACTCATAATTTGTAAACTGGTCTTTTATATTTCATCTTCCTTTTCTTACTGATTTCTGTTCATCAATTAATCCATTGCAAGATACATTCAATTTATAGAACTTAAGCTTTTTAGTCAAAGTTCATTTCAGAAAAAAGGCAACATGAGTGTTTTAAATTATTGGTTGCATTATTTACCAAAGACTACCAGAATATTAATTTTAATTAACTCTCTCATTTTGTGCTCGTTTCTTCTTCTTCTTTATGAAAATTTATTATCCAGAGAAAAACACCACATTCATGGAAAAGAAGCAATTATGAAATAAAAGATTTTGACATAATTCCATGACAAATCTTTTATATCAAATCAAATGAAATGAAAGGGAACTACCAGATATTTTGCTGCTCCAGTTAATTTCAATGGGATTTCCATGAGTATTAGTTAACTAAATAAAAAAGCAAAAATTTGAAATTGTCCACTGTGAAACCAAAACAATACTATATACAATAATTATATACTATAACTAATAGCTGACCTATTTATGTCTTCTTGCTATGCTGCATCTTAACATCTGTAACTGCAAGCACGTTTATTACTTTTCTCTTTAAGTTTAATGATTTAATTATTGTGAGAGGTTTTTTGTGTGTATTTAGATGTTTGGTCATATTTTTCCCTGTAATTGATAAATGGATTTATTAAAAAATAATAACTCCAAATTTTCAGAAACCAGATCTGATTATTTCTGATAAGTAGATGCAAACTCTGTTGTACATTTGTCTGATGTACTAAAACTGACCTTGTCCATTAGGCTGAAAGGACATACAGTCTTTCAGTATTCACTGAATGATATTAACTGATTATAAAGTCAACTATGAAGTCACATCTCAAGTATAAAACAGTGGAACTTGTGCTATGACATTACAATAGAAACTTGGTCATCTTGCTGTCACTGTGGTTAGTAACATATGCTTATGAATTGGACAGAGTTATATTTCTAGTGTAACCTTTTCTTTGATCAAAGTAAGTAATTAAGATATTGTTTTTTAAAAAAATTAAATGTAACTGAGAAAAACAGAAATTTGGAAATAAAAACACAGAGGAAAATAAATTTTAGTGTTAATGGAAAGGTTTTTCCCCCACCCAATCCATACAAATTCTGTTTTGAGTTTTGGAAAAATAAAAATAAAACCATAAATCTTCCTTTTTTAAAGGCTGGTATAAAGTTTGGACAAATACTGGAACCTTTGCAGAACCGGAGATATACAAAGTTATCTGCCACGTAATTTCCTCAGATGAAACAGGACATTTATATAACTAACATCTGGCAGCCACTATTCTAATTATGATAAACATAAAAATTCTCAGAGTACAAATATATCTTTTTCTGTATTTGCAAAGTCTTCCACGAGATGTCATCATATCCTCCCAAAGTAATTGACACACAAAAAAAAGAGGAAAAGCATTGCAACTTTATATCTTGTAGCAAAACATGTGAATGACCACTTTCAGCTCTCCAGGAAGGAGGGGGGAAAATAGTATTTTAACCAAGATGCTGCAAAAAAGAAGGCTGATTTCAAGTACTAGTTACAACACCGCTGATAAGCATTATTAATTCCATTATTTGAAGACTGGAAAAGCAACAATCTATCTTAATATACAACAACCACAAAAAGAGAGATGTGACAGAACATATTTAAGACTACGTAGTGCAAAAGTTCTTCACCTTCATTTTTACAGTTGTCCAAGAAAAAGGCTGCATGCTGTAAGCCTTTCAAAATACAGGGGAAAAAATATGGTCTATGTATTTGAACCTATGTGAGAAACATAAGCTGAAGGAAAACATCTATTACTGAGAGCACCCTAACCCTAATCAAATTTCCCCAAATAAACTCTATGGACTTTTTCTCTCTCTCAAAATGTTTTCCAAAAGCTCTAAATGTTTTCTAAAAAGCACTTAACTTAATTAGGAAAACATACTCAAAGGGGAAAAAAGCAGAAGGATTAGCATTCCCAGTTAATAGCTCCTCTGAAGACAGACATGCTTATATATCATAATGTCCCGCAAAAAAATCCAAAAAGTGCTTTGCTTTTGATCAGGGACCTAATTGTTTCCACAATTTGTAAATAAAACCTATTCTCATGAGTCCCCACCCTTAAAATATAACTACCATTATTTACAGAACTACTTTTAAGCAATTCCAAAATATATATTATAATGAAAATTAGAAAATCAATTTTATGTGCAAGAGTAAAGATTTTGCAGAATCGTTTACTAGAAGACACAGAGAAACAAAAATTATACTGCCATTATAGAAAGTGCTCCAGCCCTAAAGGAAATGGGAATCATTTTATTTTCACAATATATTAATTCTTTATTAAAAAGAAGACTGACACTTACAAAGTTCTGGTATTCTGGTATCTGTAGTATTCTGGTATCATAAAAAATAATCTAAATATAACAAACTTACCCAACTTCAAAGGAACATATCTTTCTAACCATGTATTGTGGCCTGGAAGGTATTTTCAACCTTGCTTCAAGTTTGCAATTATGATGGGGAACATCATAAAATTTAATAAGGCCAAGTGGATTTCCATCACGGATAGGGAATGTTGGTTATAAAGCCAAACTTATTTGAGTTTACGGCTTCTTCAAATTCTGCAGGGCTACTCTTACATTTTATTTCTATTTTTAAATTCCATTAGCCTTGTTGTGTTTTCATACATGCCAGAACCTGGATTGCACTTAATATATTTATGGTTACAGAACAAGTAAATCATTCATCTTTTCTTAAACTTAGTTCATGGGCATTGGAAAGTTATCTAATATTAATTAAAATATACCCCTATGATTATAAGAAGAGTTGATAATGCTTAAAGGTCAGCAACAAAACGATTTGGACAAATAAAAATTCAGAAACAAATATTGACAGAAATGATGATCAAAAACTTGATCTAATTGCAGTGGTTTTCTGCAGTGAGCTGAAATTTGATGTTATTTTTGGTAAAGAGACAAGAGCAGGCAAATATTTAGAAGAGGTTCCAGTCATACAAAAGTAAGCTTTGCTAAACTAAAAAACTCACAGATCAATCCATTACAGAAGCTATGCACAGTATGTTGCATCTATGTAATATTTTTCATTTCTAAACAATTTAATTATATGAACCCAAGGGATGCAAGATATATATTATTAGGACTGTACCTTTAATAAATAGAAACCTTAGCATGTAATATTTATTTATTCATTTATTTATTTATTAAATTTTTATACCGCCCTTCTCCCGAAGGACTCAGGGTGGTGTACAGGGCAATAAATATCAAAATGTAAATACAAAAGTTAAAAAAGAGATTAAAAGGAATGAAATAATTGTGCCCAAGAATACAATACTAAAAATGTGTTAAAACTTATTTAAATCCAACCCCAAACCCATCAGACCAGGCCAGATTGTTCAAATAGATAGGTTTTTAAATCACGCCGGAAGGAGCGCAGGTCGGGGGCCATCCGGAGCTCAACCGGAATGCGGTTCCACAGGTCTGGCGCACCCACAGAGAACGCCCTCCCCCTGGGGGCCACCAATCGACATTCTTTGATCGGAGGCACCCTGAGGAGGCCCTCTCTATGAGAGCACACTGGACGGAGGGAAGTTGATGCCGGCAGCAGGTGCTGCCGTAGGTAATCTGGACCCATGCCATGTAGGGCTTTGTAGGTCATAACCAGCACCTTGAATCTCACCCGGAGGGCAACCGGTAGCCAATGCAGCTTGCAGAGCAGAGGTGTAACATGGGAGTATCGGGAGACCCCCAACACAACTCGCGCGGCTGCATTCTGCACCAGTTGAAGCCTCCGGGTGGTCCTCAAGGGCAGCCCCATGTAGAGAGCGTTGCAGTAGTCCAAACGAGAGGTCACGAGCACATAAGTGACTGTACGCAAGGCATCCCGGTCATTTAAATGTAGATGAGAAGAGAAACTTTCTCATATTCTCATGGATTTTTTTTTAAAAAAAACATATGCAAGCCCTCTAAGAACAGAGTTGTGTATATTTTACAATTTATGCAATGCAAAAATTAAACTGGCTGCAGAAACTAGAAATGAGAATCTTAGTTCATTAAATCATTTTTTTCATGCATAATGAAACTGTTGAAAATAAAAGACAACTCAGTTAAGATTTACATTAGTAAAAACGGACAATATTTCCAAGCAATATAACACTTACTGGCCTTTGGGGGGACTAGTTGTAGTAGATTCACTATACAATCTGAGCTAACACATGAATACTATTTGACATGAAAATCTGATTTATGCATGTGGTAGAAAATATACACAACTCTGATTACATGCAGTATACCTGCTATCATATATGGTATTGCTAAATCTAGTATTTCAGTTTGTTACTCTCAAATCTACAGTCTGTAGTTGTACTCAAAAGCTTTATCTGGCACAATACTATACCTAAGGATATTTAAATTAGGTGAAGAACATCTCTACTAAAATTTTCTACCGTATGTATTTAAAAAACAGCACTTATAAAGTGCCACTTCTCCTCTTAATTTAACTTCTATGATCCAAAAATCCCTTTAAAAACTGAACAGAAACAATTTTTTTCCTGTATATGCTTGAGTTGTCTGTCTCTAAAGGCAACTGATTTACAAATACGTAAATTTACATCCTAAATTTAGGATTTCATGTTTACATGACCAAATTTAATTAAAAAGAAAGCTAAGATAGCTAACTTTTTGAATCAGACATTCTATCAATAAAGTAAGTTTTCATAACAATTACCAATGTACTGCTATACCAAATGAAACTATAGCAATATTGGGGGGGAAATTAAAACAAAAAAAATGTAAAGTCATGGTTGATGTCTTTCTACTATATATTACCCAAACTGATTCACAGTTAATAATGCATTTCCACGTTATTCAGAATTACTAACAATTAAAGCATTATATCTATAATCAATGTCATCAGCTTGAAGATTTGCTGTGGAAGAGGCAGGCCCCAGCTAGTGTTTGTGGCTTTTCTAAATCAACTGAAGGACAGCTTAAAGACCTGTTAATTTAACAATATATCTTAGCCCATGCTAATTTTTCAGATTTATATGAAAATAAAATTAGTCACCCCAGTCTAACCCTACAAAGCTTCCTAAACTTGGGCTATTTAGAAGTTTCCCTGATATCATTCCAGGGACGTTTTGCAAAGAAAAATAACTTTGCAAGTTTTTCAAAATTAAGTGCTTTCAACTTATCCTACTGAAACACGGTTATTGTGGATTAAAGTAACAATACTTGGTTTACATTGTGGTGAAAGTGTTCCTCTTCTACTTATTTCTGAAACAAGTAACAAGATGCATATGACAAAATCTGGGTGCCGAACTTTCTCAACTGGAATGCCAAATAATTTTTTCATAAACTGTTTTGGACTGCATCTCTTTGATGAACACCTTAATTGCTATGCCTTGAAATTAATCTATGTCTAAAAATGTATGTTTATAAATATCTATATTCATTAGGCTGCATTTTTAAAAATACACTTAATTCACCTCTGAAGCTTTATGCAGACAATAATTACCTTCAATCTTAAGCATTCTGTGCTCTAAAACAAAATGTCTACAACTATGTGAGATAATTATGAAACCAGGTTTTTTTTACCTCATTTTACATTTTAAAAATAAAGCTTTTCTAAGACTATACACATAAGCTGGTACTAAGAATTTCAAGTCAACATTCCAGGAAATGGTGATGGCAAAACTTGCAGAAAATATACTTACAATCTCATCCCCGGGCAACCAGTATCCTTCTTGCTCAATACCAGCTTTTGAACCTTTGCATCCCACCGTCAAGGTTTCGACAACAAGTCCATCCTTCACTGCTAAACTAAGCTGACGTGTGGTCTCCTTGGGATGCATACCGTGAACCCGGGACATATATCTACAAAGAAAACAGAAACAAATGCTTACAAAATTATCATTAGTATCTGGATATTTTTTGTGGTCTGTGTTCAACAATTTCAAAATTACATAATATGGTCTGGTTCTTTTCACTTTTCTTTATTTTATTATCTCTTAATGTTTTGCACTGAATATACAAAAGATCAGCTACAAAAAGTTATTTAAAGCTCAACTGAATAAAAAAGAGAGAATAAATAGAATTAAAATCTATTAATATCTTAAAAATCTAGGTTGAAAGCTACCCAAACCAGACTAGAATTTAATTAGCTAAGCAAAGAAACAACTCAGTTTGGCAACACCTTTCAATGCAAAATAATGTGTATGTCATGATGCAGATGGGATTTTTTTTCCCCCAAGAAAATTCAGACTTTGCTTCATGGCAATCTGGTGAAGAAAGGGAAGAATTGAGAAACAGCATAGTACTCTTCTTCTCATTTGTTCAGTGCTTATCAGTATTAATTCACAGCTGGAAATGTCATTTTACCAATTTTGAGAGCCAAAGATCTAAGCACAGAGGGCAAGAACTGCCAAAGACAACTAGCGTAATAAAATCCATCGAAGAACAACTGATTGAGAACTCATTCCTCTAAATCAGTTGGGATTGAAGAAAGTGGGAACCATCAAAATCTTTACTATAATTTATTAGCTAGATAGTCAAACACAAGGCCCGGGGGCCGGATCTGGCGAACGATGTGGAGCTGGCCATGCCCACCCAGTAGGCCATACGCACTCTAGCCACGCCCACCCAGTAGGCCACGTCCACCCTGGCCATACCCACCTGGCCCCTTGAGGGCAATCGCAATGCTGATGTGGCCCTCAATGAAATTGAGTTTGACACCCCTGTGCTAAAGGATTTAGAGCAGACATGTCAAACACAAGGCCCGGGGGCCGGATTCGGCCCACGAAGTGGTTTCATGTGGTCCGTGAAGCCATCTTGAAAACAGTGAGGGAACGGCCCCCACTGCCTTGGCCCTGGCCCAGAGACCCACCTTCTGCCAGAGACCCTCAGATCTGTCCCACTCTTGCCCAGGCCCCCATAGGCACCCTTGATGCCAACGATGTAGAGCTGGCCACGCCCATCCAGTAGGCCATATGCACTCTAGCCATGCCCACCCAGTAGGCCATGTCCACCCTGGCCATACCCACCCTGCCCCTGGAGGGCAACGGCAATGCTGATGTGGCCCTCAATGAAACTGAGTTTGACACCCCTGATTTAGAGACAAAATATTTATGCATTTAATTTTTCAGATTTTTTTAGACTACCCAATTCCAAAATGATTCTGGGATCTCCATGGAGTTCAAAGAAACAATAACACTATCTTATCATCTTATCTTATCACCTTACCTTATTATGTCCTATCCTACCCTATCCGTCCTATGCTATGCTATGCTGTCCTGTCCTTTCCTATCCTATCCGGTCTTATCCTATCTTAATCCTATCCTAATTTTATCCTACGCTACACTATCCTACCCTACCCTAAACTAACTTTAACTTATTTTTATTTATATTTTATACATATATATATATATATATATATATATATATATATATATATATATATATATATGGATCCTTGGTTTTTCGGGTTTTTCCCCGCGTAGAATTAAAGGTGTAGGCGCAACGTTTCGACGGAATCCCATCCGTCATCATCAGGCTTCTGCTTCCTTTGAAGACAGCTCTATCTAAAAAGCACATTGCAATAATTCAACCAGGTGGTGACTAAAGGGTGAGTGACAAGGCCTCCAGTTGAGGAAAGGGAGCAATTAGTACATAAGACAGTCTATGCAAAGGGCCCCCATAACTTCCTCATTAAGCAGGAACAGTAAGTGCATACCAGCATAGTCTGGGGCAGTGCAACTATCACAACCCCTCACAGCCCTTATAAACAGCCACACTCAAAATACTTTCAACCAGACACTGAGGCACAACCTGTTCTTTAGAAAGTACCAAGACTCAGTGAATTTATACAATAACAGCTAATCTTTACTGGTTACAATATATAGTATATATCTGCTCTTTCTCACACGTAAGTATGCACACGCACTCTTCCCGCATCCTTCTCAACTAGGCTGGCAGGCACTAACCGGAGGGAAGGAAGCTACCAATATACATCTGGACAACTCAAAGAGTGGGTGGGCTTCAGGAGCTCAAATCCTTGCTTGCTATGCGCTTTGATTGACAAAACCTGTGGCTATCAGTGGTTAATTTATGCATCTGGTAGCTGTTGATTGAATCTGAGAAGAGATTTCCCATGTGTTGAAGCTCAACTTCTTTTGTCTGGTTTAAATGACATTTTTCCTGTTTCTTTAACAACTTGATTCCTTTTTAACTATCTCCCAAAGGGATCTTTTTGAAAAGATTCCTGGTTTTTGTCTACCCTGTTAAAATGCCTGCTTCATTGTTAAGTATGGCAACTTCAACCTAGACTCGTACAACTCCTGTCTAGAGTCAAGAATGCCAATCAGCAGACTCTGGGGACCAAGGCCAGAACTGAGCCATCTTGCCATGATGATGACATACCCTTGCTGTTGGATGACCTCACCCAGCAGTTTCATTTAGATATTAAAGAGGAGGGGTAAAAAGACTCAAGCTCTGAGGTATGAAAACCCAGCACCTGTCTGAGGGAACAACGTGTTATTTTTCTACATCAACCTTTGTCCAACTAAAAAGGCCCATTTGATATCTCCTATCCCAAGGCCTGTGAAATAAAATTAGTTTTTAAAATTTGCTCCAAAATAGGCAAGAGCTGTTCCAAAGGTCAGATACAAAAGCATAAATGGCCTAATTCTTAGGAGCCACTATATAATGATGCCTAATTGGCAGGACCGAAGTAAGCCAGCAACTAAATCTAATAATATGGAACAGATCTATACACTTTTTCTATTCTGCTGTTTTCTAAAAATTGCCATGTTTTACTCTCCTCTATTAAGCCTCCTCTGCAAGGACTGAGAGTCTCTGTTCATTCCAGTTTCTTATTGTGCAGCAATTTCTTCTAGCCTCTCTTATTTATTTTATAACCTGAAAATCTCGACATTGTAATTGTAGGTGGCTTATAAAATGAAAACACAAAATATCATTTAAAACTATTACAATGCATTCAAAGCCCTCAAAAATCAGTTCACAATCAGAATCCTCACATATATCATATTCCATTAACAGTCTGACCCCAATGCTGAGGAAGCCAGGTCTTCAAATCTAAGGGCTAATAGTGTTAGGTTCTTCAAAACCCAGGAGATGCTGATGCATACCACAGAAGCTGTGAGAGCACTAAGGATCTCTCAGAGAAGGCATACTTCCTCAATCCCATAAAAATGACAGTTTCATGGAATGGACTTGAGTGTATTCAACCTGCTGTGTCCAGTGAGATGTATGGATATAAGTAGGGGCAGATGGCTCCACAGATAGCCATTTGGTGATGAACTGTGTACTAATTCTGGCTGAGGGACTGCAACTCCATCCAGAATCAGAAATGGACTTGTTGAGATGAGTTGAAGCCTATCCACACTTCCCAGTTTCCAGACACTGGGAAAACATTTTGACATCATCACTTAAGGAACCTGTTGCAGAAATATAAAGTAGTTAACCATATGGTGATAAATGACCTCATCCAGCAGACTCAAGTAAGTTTAAGTAGAATGGAGACGGGCTGGATTTCTCCCCCTACCTAGATACTAACTGGAACCAGCTCTACAAGGAGAAGAATCACCATAAGAAAGTGCCTCTGACTGCCAATTCCCTTAACTCCAGAAAAGTACTATGACTGATGGAATGGAAAAAGAAATCAAAGAAGACCAAGATGGATGCGCTACCCATGTCCTGTGCCTCTTAAGACATCATCCACAAGGATCATCAGTGCATTGAATCCTCACTCTTTCAAGATAATTCCTTCTCAGAGAAGTATTCACTACTGCCTAGATCCAATGACATGTCCCTCCTTTGAGGCTTTGACCAGCCATGGCACATGCATTGAAAATACAAGTTAGAACATAGTACTCTAATGATACAATTCACTTCTTCATAATTAATACACTCAAACTCTTCTCAGATAATGAAATATCTCCATAGACCTACACAGCTAAAATATAGCTCTGTCTGGATGCAAGAGACTCTCTGTAAGAAGTCTAGTCCAGGAAAAGTCAACTGAACCCTAGAATCAGTTCACATATAGAATATTTTTTATCCCAATGAGCAAGAAACTCCAGAAAGAGGTAAAGAATTGTTTTTATCTGACCAATCTCTGATTGTAATAAATTGAAATTAAAACTGAGAATATTTTTTGCTATTTTTACAGAAGAACATATATGGATATGCAAATCACAGTCAACCATTTACAAAGTAAGTTAATAAGTGCCAGTTTGTTATACTGGTTAAGATGCTAAATTAGAAATCAAAAGACTCAGAGTTCTAGACCTTCCTTTATAATGAAATCCATATGGGTAACTTTTTGTGTGCCTCCAAATCAGGGTTTACTTCTACCAATTGCCTGGATAAGTCCCAACAGTTTTCTCACAAGATTTCAGGTGGTTTGCCCTTGCTTTACTCCTAGGGCTGACCGTTGCAGTCTAAGGCAAACCTAAAATTCAGTCTCCCAGTTCTAGACTGATTTCTTTATGCATTACATCAAACTAATTAACTTGGTTGACTAGTAGTAGTCATTTTCTCTTTGATCAACTCACTTCACAGGGTTGCTATTGTGAAAGTAGAAGGTTGGGAGCATTATATACATTGTCTTGGGTTGTACAAAGAAAAGGCTGGATAAAAAATCTCATAATAACAGTACAAAAAATACAGCAAAAAAATTATTTCAGGTGAAGAAAAGCCCCATGCAGAAAATGTAAAAGAATGATTAAAGACAAAAAAAAATAAAAAAATACAACCAAGTGCTTCGCTAAGTGTAGGAAGAAAAACCAGAAACACTAGTACAAACAAAATCATTAGCAACTAAATATACCCAATAGTCCAGACATGTCAAACACAAGGCCCGGGGGCCGGATCTGGCCCACGAAGTGGTTTCATGTGGCCCGCGAAGCCATCCTGGAAACAGTGAGGGAATGGCCCCCTCTGCCTTGGCCCTGGCCCAGAGACCCTCCTTCTGCCACAGACCCCCAGATCTGTCCCACTCCTGCCCAGGCCCCCATAGGCACCCTTGATGCGAACGATGTAGAGCTGGCCACGCCCACCCAGTAGGCCATACGCACTCTAGCCATGCCCACTCAGCAGGCCACACCCACCCTGGCCACACCCACCCGGCCCCCTGAGGGCAACTGCAATGCTGATCCGGCCCTCAGTTAAATTGAGTTTGACACCCCTGCAATAGTCTCTTCAGAAGTGACAGACAGCAAGAGTTCCCTGTTGGTACTTATGGTAGTCAGAAAAGAATAGTATTGGCTCTTCTCTCTGGTTCTGACAAGAATAAAATGGAGCACAAATACTTTCTTAAAATACCAATGTTCTAGAACTTTCTGCATTAGGGACACAACTCCAGTTAACTTCTTTTTCTGCCTCTATCAATGAAGTACTGGACAGAGGAAATAAAGAAAAGTGGACAATTATTTTGAATACATACATACAAAAGAAACCACTCCTTACTCTTCACTGATCAAGAAAAATGAGGTTGATGGATATACAAGACAACAACATTTCTGTTGCAGTACCCAGAACTAGAAAGGATTTTGAGATAATTCAAGCTGGTTTCATCCACGCTGAATATTAGATAGACACTAAGAACTGTGCAATGGAGCTTTTGTTAATCCTGGTGGCTTTTCAATATTATTTGGGTCAGTTCAAAATAATCTTCTGCTTTCCTTTTTTTATTTAAATGTTTATTTTTATAGCAATAGAACTTTGATTGGATACAAAGATATTTAGAGATGGAAACAGGATTATTTGTAAGCCAGCATGATCTAATGGTTAAGGAACTGGACTAGGAAAAGGAAATCGAATTCAGGTCTTGCCTTAGGCACGGAAGCCAAATGGAGAGTTTATAGGGAGTCTCTCTCAGTCACAAGGGGGAAAAAACTTTCAAAAGAACTGCCCAAAAAACTGCATAAACCTATCGGACGTAGTCACTTGACTTGAAGGCAAAATGAACAAACAAGAAACAAGTAATGTTACTATAAAAATGAAGCCACCATTATAGGGAGAAAAGATCCATGTGTTTTTCATAATAGACACTGACATCTGTTAGGGGAGACAACAAGTAAAACAACTCTCTTCTGCTCCCTTCTCTTAAAAGATCCGATTATTCTTACCTTGGAACAAGACAGCTGAAGCAAAGCTGTTTGTGCCGTGGCCGTGATCAGCTTCAGCTTAACACTGAAATGGGAAGAGTATCCCACTCTTTTGGACTATTTCCCAGCCAGACAAACAAGAAACAACTTAATTCCCGTCAGACAATAAACCAATCCTAACACTGTCAGGAAGCTAAAATAGCTCTTCTACGATGTAACTTTCAAGAGAGAGTAAAAGTTTGTTCTAGTTTTTACTAGCTAACCTGTCTGATCTGGCTAGATGAGGTTGTTTTTCTATGGGAGGTTGAAGGGAGGGGCAGAGAGAGAGGTGGAAAATCCAAATTTGCAAGGTCACTACTTAATCATCTCATAACCTACTCAGCCACAAACAACAAGGAACAACTCCCTCTACAAAAGTTAAAGTACCACATAAGTAGTCCTCAACTTACAACAATTCGTTTAGTGACCATTTAGTTCATTTAGGAGCGCTTTTATCTCCCTTGTACATTGTTTTGGTAATGCGGATTTGACATTAGCAGATAAGCAGATAAATAAGTACAAATTTATAATTGTTAAAGTCCTAAAATGCATTTATACCTCTGAAGATCACTTGATTCCTTTTCTATCCATGGTTGACACACTGGAAGAAGGGCGCTATGTTATTCTTGATATTTTTAGCATTACTGCTGGCTTTTAAAGAAATGTTTCTACCTTAGTTGTTGCAACACAAACCAGCAAAATTGAAGGGTGAGAATTCAAGTTGGAGGTTGTGATGTGAATTAGCGCTATGATTTTTAAAGGTGTTTTTCTCTGGTTTCTAAAGCAGTTTATAAAATAGAAGAGTCTCACAGCTACAGATAACAATTGAAGAGAATTAGAATTCTTCTAATGTACTTCATGCCTTAAAATACTAGTACAAATATGAGTTAACAATGTATACTAAAAATTATCACTTTTAAGTGTATTATTACTATCCTAATGTACATGGTCTTCTGAATATGAAAAAAATACATATTTAGCACTGAAAAAAGTGACGTCTGACTGTTTTCCACACATATGACCATTGTAGCATCCCCATGGCCATGTGATCAAAATTCAGACATAGCAATTGACTCATGTATGACGAGTGAAAGTGTCCTGGATCATCTGATGACCTTTTGTAACCTTCTGACAAGCAAAGTCAATGGGGAAGCCAGATTCACTTAACAACCGTGTTACTAACTTAATAACGGCAGTGATTCACTTAACAACTGTGGCCAGAAATATCATAAAACTGACTTAACAATCGTCTCCCTTAGCAACAGAATTTTTTATCTCAATAGTGGTTTTAACTTGAGACTACCCAATGTAACCCCCATGAGGAAAAATTACAAATTATCTGCAAACTTTAAAAGCACTAACACATTTGCAATAAAAATGATGAAATCAGTCTCCACATGATGTATCAATGGAAGAAATCCAGATGTATCAATGGAAAAAGCCTAATGTATATTTAGTATATTTAATTATGTATGCTATATGCTGATATCCATAGCATTATAATTTATATCTCACTGAATCTTACAACCACTCTTTGTTTCTATTCCAGAGAAAGCTAAAAGAACTGAGGCTCTTACAAGAGCAGGGAATTCCATTTTTTTCCAGGAAAGAGTCACTGTGATAACAGACTCAAACATTATTTTTCACTACACTCAAGAATGAAGCAAAAATGGGAAAGATGAAAAGCAAAAAATGAACTTAAGAAGCAACCAAAAAACTGCCCCTTTCAAAACTTTCTGCACAAAAACAATTTACATTTCCAAGTCCTGCTGCAATGTTATCAGAAATATAGTATTTTTCTTTATCATCTTGAATAATGTGGTGGAAATAGAATTTGGACTAATAAAACAGCTTCCAAATGCCCAGTGAAGTCTGTTTCAACCTCAATGAGCTTAATTTAAATTTAAACCCACCAAATTCCTCTCCTCCTTTGGGAATCATGACCACAATCAGAAGGACTGCAGTCACAGAGTGCATGAATCCATTGCAATTAGTAATTTACTTAAAAATATAACAGCTTATGCATGGTGTATATAATGGAGAGATACCAGATGGAGTTAGATTAAAATCTGACAGATTTTTACAGCTTCTGTAGAAGCTGTAAAAGTAGTCCTCTCCCATCATGCTTTACAGTAACTTTCAGTAACTTCATGTAATGCTTTTACCTGGTCAGTTGTCATTGGTAATAATTTTAATGCAGGTAAGCCTTGCTTGTCCCAGTGACTAAATTTACAGTATGCTCCCAAACCTGTCATTAATTGTACAGCTCATCGTATTAGGCAGCATGTCCTACTTATATATGTCACAACAGATACAAGGTATTTGTGCATTTCCATGTGATATAATTTCCTTGTGAACCATCTTCATTTCCAGAGTAAAATTCTAGATAGCTAAATTGAAAATAATTACTTTGGAAGGAAATTTTTTAAGATTATGAATACTAGGATAGTAATAATATACTCAAAGGTGATGTTTTCTTAGTATACAGTATTACTTTTATTTATATTAAGATTTTATGACATGAAGTAGATGAGAAGGATTCTAATTCTCGTCAACTGTTATCTGTAGCTGAAAAGACTCCTCTATTTTATAAACTGCTTTCCAAACCAAAAACATACCTTTAAGATCGCTGATTTGTGCTGTAACAACTAAGGTAAAAACATTTCTATAAAAGCTAGCAGTAATAGCTAGCAGGAACAAATATCAGAAATAACATAACACCTTCTTCCATTGCATAGAAAGGGAATTGAGTGATCTTCAGAGGTATAAATACAGTTTAAGTCCTTAACAATTGTACATTTGTACTTTCTATCTGCTCATCTGCTAATGTTAAAACTACAATAACAAAAAATATACAATGCAAATATAAGCACTCCCTAAATGAACAAAAGACTTGAGCTTAAAAACTTGAAGTCAGTGTACAATAGAGAACAAAATCTACCTGGCTAGGGTAAGTTAGCATTATTTTAAAAAATAAAATAGGAATTAAGCTCATAAAATTATTTTACTCCCATCTAATTAAATACTAACAGAGTCATGCAATTTAAATGTCCCAATAAATTCCTCTTTGGTTCAAGTGGGGATGAAATGTGTCTTTAACCAATAACAAATAAATTTACTTTTCACAAAAATGTAAAAAAGCTCTGCTTTCAATTATTCCACCAACAAGCAAAGTACATAGGCATGGATTTAGTGATCTACAAAATGCTCCCAGACAGAACAAAATCAGTTTTTTTCATTATCAGCAGGATTCCAAAGGTATTCCAAGGAATTGTAGAGCAAATCATACCTATAGACTTGTCTTCATGACCAACTGGATTCTGCTTTTTCTCATACTGAAATCTGGTAACTTAGTGAGGCTGGGAACTGGGCTTGGAAGAAATGTAGATTAGGAACTTGATCTGAATTCCTCTTTCACAACATTCTAGTTCAAACTATGTAAGTAGAACAATTATAGAACTATTTAAATAATAGTTCTGACTAGTCTCAGAATGAAAACAAAATTATGCAAGTGAGATTAATGCTGCTCCTTCAGGAAAAGATTTTCAACTCTCCAAACTTGAATCTGCTTACTTCTTTTCAAAATGTCAGTTCTTTTAAAGCTGTGAATCCCTGAAAAGAACCAGCAGAACTGTGTGTATTCTCATATAATGTGTAAATCAGGCTCACATAACTACATCCATGTTAGTGTACAGATAAAACATCAGATCATAGGAATCCTGAAATATATTATATTGAGTCATACTGGATCCATCTAGTGAGAAGATTTCAGACAACAGGATTTCCTGGCTATGATGGGAATTCAACTTGGGACTTTTTGTCCATACAAAACTTAAGATCCAGTTTTATGCAGTAGCTGAAGTGTTGGACTAGAAAGCAGAACACCATGAGTTCTAGGCATCCATTAGGCTGCGCTAGTAATTGTGTCTCAGATAAATCCATCATGTGGAGAAAATGGGAGGCAGAACACTACATATGTACGTGCCTTTGAGTTATCAAAAAATAAAAGTGGAATAAAAATCAATTGATCAAACCAACATTCTACTTTAGCTAAACTGCTTGTTCTACCACTCCACTACTGTATATCTAGTACTTCAAGAAGGGCTTTCAAGCATATTTTAATAGAGTTCTACTCTAGATTCTACTTCACTGGAAGCAAACATTTTAAAACCAATCCAATCCATACACATTTGGACTGAACTTTCTACAATATACAGTGCCTCTCATTCTCATTGCACAGTTAGAAAGTTTTCTTTCTCAGTGCAGCCAGGAGACCACTCCCATAAATTTTATTAATTTAATGAATACATTTCACTGAATTTCAGAAAAACTCATGAATTCCATGGAAACAGGCTTAGCAACATGATCTAATTATCGTTCATGTTAAAATATTTTCAAAGAGATGAACTAATTAGTTATTTTTTTACATTTAAAGAGAAATTGTGATATGGTTCAAAAAAACTGTTGGCCACTCTGTTTCATGGAATATATGCGTCCCCAGTTTACTATGGTTTCACATTTTCCTGTAGCACAAAGGATACCTTGATTATGTACTTTGCGATATAATTTATCCCTTAGCTGCAAGTTGCATCAATATATCATAATCTTTCCTTCTTTTACATGACATATTGCAATTTAATTCAGCTCTGCAAGTAAATAAAAATATCCAAGTACTCAAATGTTTACAAGCTCAGTTACATTTACCTGTGTATTACAAAATGGCAGAATCAATTGTCTTGCCATTAGCTCTTCTGGAAAATGCTAAGGAAACTGCTCAGCTGTTTTAGTCTGATTTTATATCCCAAGAACAAAAGAATAACCATTTTTAAAGGACCACATTCTAGAAAAAGTAGAAAAGTAGAAATTTCATGTGAAGTGTTTTTTCTCACTTTTAATCATGAGGGCTACTCAACTGCTTTCAATGAACCATTCTACAAGTAGGATAAGCTTTTTACTCAGCAAATACTTTCACCTCCAGAAAGGGCGCTGTGAAGTCGAATGTCTATCTAGAGGCCAGGATACAACAGCTGTTGTATTACCCACACCAAACAGTGACAATACAATCACAACACATTAACAAACATCAACAAAGAGGGTTGCTTAAAGCAGAACCTCTGCTTTGAAGTAACTTGGAGAACTGTGGCCAGGACCATTCACATTGCATGACACAATTATTATATTCAGAAACGATATGGAATACGAGGACAGGCATAATCTTCAGGATTGTGCACATTCTCCTCCCTTTATTCATGTCCCATTGCAAAAGGGTGCAATTATATTTTGTGGCAACTCATTTTACAAAATCATCTGGATCCCATTTATCCAAAATACAGCTTGCCTCAAAATTAAGATCACAAAATAGAATTATGGTTTGTGATCCTTGTTTGCAAGAAATAACAGTACTGCAAACCACAATTTATCATGTTCAGATGTAATGACAATTATTTGAAACAGAAACATTTAATTTGCCTTCCTACCATGTGGAGAAGAAAGGAAAGAATATTGTTCAGAAGTGAAGAATTTGTGGCCCTCAAAGATTGCTGCATAACAACTCCCAGCTTAGCCAATGCTGGAATTTAGTTCAGTGACATTATACACCCCAGCCAAAATGCATTATTCCCTTCATCTCATTGTGATGAATACCTGGGGGGGGGAGATATCTTATGCTGGA
The DNA here is from genome assembly GCF_947247035.1 of Vipera ursinii. Taxonomy (NCBI): domain Eukaryota; kingdom Metazoa; phylum Chordata; class Lepidosauria; order Squamata; family Viperidae; genus Vipera; species Vipera ursinii. The sequence goes on from NC_139517.1 coordinate 117,900,799, forward strand.
TCAAATTATTTGTCTAGCCCCAATTTTCTACTTGACCGCATCGCCTGAATATTCCCCATCACCTGCTCTGTTTTAGCTGAGTAGGTCACAGACTGAATCAGGATTTGAAATATACAAAGATATATTCATTAACTAGTCTCTGGACTCATCCCAGACATTCAAAATTATGTTTCAAAGCAGATAGATGCAACACATTTCCATAGGAGAAATTCTATTGAACTAAAAATATAATTCTTTCACAGTTTTTTTTATACTTTATAGGCAGTAAAAAAAAATTCAAGGCTACACAGTCTTTACAATGGAAATTTATTTTAAATTGGACCACAAGCATTTTACATTTTCCTACAACTTGATACTATTGGCAAAACAAGCCACCAGATAAATCCAGAGCAGTTCTGAATGTACTTTCTCCATTGACCTATTTTGTACCCGATACAGGGACTTTACAGCATGGACCTGGATCATTCTTATGCAAGGGGAAATCTTTGTGTGATGATGCTCCATTTGCATAATTAGTATGTTCTCCTTGGCTCATACTATCGCTTTATTATTCAAAAGATACTTACTTTGTAATACGATCAATGTTAGCAATTTGCTTCTGGTTTCTGATGATTTCTATAGCTGACCAAAGGTGCTGGATAGCCTTAGTATCTGCTTGTCGCCGTTTTGTTAAACGTGCCATGTCCCCTTCACTTGCTGAACTGCAAGAGAAACAGCAATTGGAAATAAGATTGTCTTACTTAGTAACATTAAAAGCCACTGTTTTAATTTTCTTTGTAAAGATGCATCAGACAATGTATGTTTAGTTTTATAACCCAACATGCAGGCAGTCAACTTCTGATTAATGAAGTTATTTATCAGGCAGAAAACTGAAAAAGTATAAAGGGATCCCCCTTAGAAAAGAATTAAATCACAATAAAGCTGGTGCTATTTAGCCAAATAGATAGGTCTTAAGGAGACTAGTTCAGATAAATATGTAAAATAATATTATATACAAAAATCAATCTACCTTTAATCTGCAATTTCCTTACAACTCAACTGGCTGCTAAAGAGCAAAACAAATTCTTCTTTTCCATATACAATCTGTTATCTTCCTTCCTTCCTCAATATATGAAACTCAACACAGAAATTTTGGAATTTCTGGAATACAGGAAGGAAACACAGACAGCAGTAACTTCCATGTCTATCACATTATCTAATCTAAAAAATAGAGTTCTGTATTACTGACAACTAGAAGATGTTTCTAGAAAACACTTTTAAAATTTTGGAGGACCAAAACCTTCCTTGGAAGACATAAACCACAAATACAGTAACTCCATCTACTTTACAGCCATTAAAATGGTATCTACAATAGCTCTCCAAATCATAGTCCAATCTATCTAGGAGAAGCTGAGATTCCACCATGCAATTATCTATCTATATTTAGATCAGGGGTCTTCAAACTTGGCCCTTTTATGACTTGTGGACTTCAACTCCCAGAATGTCAGAATCCATTTATATCACATTCATAAATGTATGTTTAAAACATTATTTCCCCCCCCCCCCGGATTCTGCCATCTCCCGAGGAAAGAGGAGCGGATGTGGATTCAGCCTGCCTTAGGTTATTTCAAAGACCAAGGGAAACCTTATGAACTGGGGGAACAAAAGGGAGGGTTAGGGAAGAAGGCATCTGGCCTGTGTCTCCATTTGAATCTGTAAAGGAAGAAGGCAATAACCGTAAAAGATCCGAAGTTCCCTTTTTCCCACGAAAGGGATGACACGAAGTAAATGATGGGGGGCTGACCAAATGCGGTTAAGGGAAGGGGGGTTAAACCGGGAACTCTTTATAAAGTTTCAATCTGTAAAACAATACCAGGTCCTGTCTTGTATTTCCACAACCAAACATGTCCTAGTAAAAATTCCTTTTGGACTAGAACTGACTCAAAGAGTTTTTGTTTTCCTAAGACATGAATTGGGGTGGGTCCTGACACAGAATTCCTCAGCCGAAGTCCACAAGTCATAAAAGGGCTAAGTTTGAAGACCTTTGATTTAGACCATCCTGTGAGCCCCTGAAGCAAGATGGCCTCCCTGAATTATTTAAAATGATTCTTACTAGCATTCCAAGCACTTGAAGGTTCTGAAACCTTTCCTGTTCTCTTGTGGAACAAAGAAAAGATATGCAGTACGCCAACTTCTGTATCACTTGTCACTATTTCTGTTAATAAAATAACAGTTCAATATTTTATCCAATATCTCTAATAAGACAGTTCTTCATTCATGAAGACAAGCTGTGGCCAATTGCTTTTTCTTTTCTAATTATGTTCAAATACTAACATGGATGTCTCTCTCCCAGCAATTTACAACAGACCTGAGAGCTGCTGCAAAGCATGCAGGAGTTTCTCCTTTGTTTCCAGAAATGCCTATAGTTCTTTCAATGCATTAAAAGTCTGCATTTCAGTCATGGTTTCCTGAACCGCTGAACAATGGAAAATGGGTTTGCAGTGAGGGCAGAGGAGATAAGCACAACTAAAGACGGACTATTTACAGATTCATTCATTTGTAAGATTTTTTAGCAACCATCTGAACTTCTCTATAACCTCTAAATATCCTCAACCTCAAGGAGGGGAAAAGGGTGAAATTCACTAACTCCAATCTCATTCATGAAAAGACACATCATACTTTCTCATAAGCTCTGAATGCAGTAAGCATGACATTTAAGCTCTCTTCAGTTGATTATTATTAACATAACTTATTGTGTCACTAATACTCTGAAATACTTGGTTAGAAAGCTCTTTCCACATTAAGACTGTACCCAGAATAATAAGGATCATAAAAACAGAAATTCTATTTTAAATGTGTTTTACAATATCCATTTAAAAAAGCAAAAAGGGGCAAGGTCTATCACTCTATCACAGTGATGGTGAACCTTTTAGAGACTGGTGCCCAAATTGCAACCCAAAACCCACATATGTATCATCAGGTGCCGGGTAGGTGTGGCCCATTGGGTGGGTGTGGCCCATTGGGTGGCCATGGCCCATTGGGTGGGTGTAGCTGCGGTGGTAACAGCAGACTGGGTGGGACTAAAAAGTTCAATCAATTCCAACTTTGCGAGATCTTTTTTTCCCCGTGAGAAGTTGAGATTGATTGATTGATTGAACCTTTTTTTTGCACATGGCGGTGGAGGCCTAAAGTGAAAAGATTTTATAAAACCCAGATGAAGGCCTAGGACTAGAGTGACGGCACGCGTGCCCACAGAAAAGGCATAGTTTCGCCACCACGGCTCTATCATTTATAATAAGGTTTTTACAGATTTCCTCCCCCAACAAATTTTTGCCCATCTAAAAAGCTATGACCAATAAGTTGCAACAAGAAAGCTGCTACATAATTATTCCAAAACAGCAGACAGAATATACAGATAGGACTTTTATTACCTACAATCATTGCAGGCTAGAAAAATCAGTTTTTAAAGAAGTTAGTGATGCATTCTGAAGAAAGCATGGAGTGGCAGAACCTGGGGATAGAGTCAAAAGAAGAATCTGCCTGGAGTCTCTACACAGCCTCAAACAGTCTCAAGTTCAAACTCTCTTGAACCTGAGAGCTAGTGCAGCTCACATAACAGAAATGTTACGTGAGCTCACAACCCACATGAAATGTATTAGCAATAGCACAACTTATAGCGCTTCACAGCGGTATAGCCTTCTCTAAGCAGTTTAAAGTGTCAGCATATTGTCCCCAACAATCTGAGTCCTCATTTTACTGACCCCAGAAGGATGGAAGGCTGAATCAACCTTTAGCCGGTCAGAATCGAACTTCTGGCAGTGAGCAGCGAGTTAGCCTGCAGTACTGCATTCTAACTATTGTGCCATCATGGCTCCGATTGCAATATTGCAGTAATCCAAATGGAAAGTGACCAACGCTTGACTGACCATGAACAAGGCCTTCTGGCCCAAGAAGAGGCTCAACTGCTGCACAAGACGAATCTTGCAAAAGTCCTCCTAGCCATGACTGCTCCTTAAGCAGAAGCTGTGACTCTTAAGAGAATCCCAAAACTGCACACCAACTCATCCTATGGAAGTGCCACCCCAATACCTCCTATACCTGGAAAGCCAAAAACCAGAGGCACTCCCATTTTACTAGGATTGACCCATCTAGATCTTTACAGCCTTTAGACCAGCAGTCCCCAACCTTTTGGGCATCAGGGACCGGTTCCGTGGAGAGAGGTTTTTCTGCAGACCGTAGGGGGTGTGGTTTCATGTGTTGCCCACATCCCACAGATGGGTCTTTGTTTGTTTGCGCAGCCATTTCTGGCATGCTATGGACTGGTGCCAGTCCATGGACCAGGGGTTAGGGACCCCTGCTTTAGACACTCAGCTAGCACCACCACAGCATCACCTGACTAGCTGGGGGGAGGCATTAGCAATTGGTTCAAAAGTAATGTTAACAGTACTTAGTCAATGTTCTCACTGTTAGGGATTTGATGGTTGAACATGTTGAACCAGGGGATAATTTCAATTCTGTAATTCTTGAGTAATATATCTGCATACTGAACTATAGTGCCAAAGGGCAACTGAGAAATGGTAATGGATATTTTTCAACACTCTCCTAATGGGATCAATGAAAACTGGAATGATCCCTCAAAATACACAAGTGACAGGTGGGATGACCCATCTTTCTGCCATTAGTAAAGAAGATAAAGCAAACATGATGTGTGCAGCTAGATTAAAGTTAGTGTTAGAATACTATCTTCCTTCCAAAAACTCTAAAACACTGTCAGTTTAAGTCAATATATATGATGGAGAATAAAACATCTGCAAGAAAACAACCAAGCTCAGAGGGCACCAAGGAACCCTGGGCTACAAATATTCTTTTCCATTGGAACAGAAGCTTATTGGAAAGTTAATGCTGTTGTGCATTCATTCTCACTGTATAAATTTGTTATCACTGAAATGCCACTAGTCTGCTCTTCATGGAACTAATTTTAAGAAAACTGATCTCTATTAAGTCCTCACGCTCCTGAATCTTTTCCAGGTTTACATACACACCATTATGTCGTTCTACTTCAGGAAAGAATTCCATTTGAATTAAAAATTGACAGGGATTTTTATGCATACTCTATGCTTGACAAACATTTTGGTCTAGCAACAATTGGCTTCTTCTCTACTTATTTTCATAATTTCTGTTGCACCCAAACCCACACACTCTTGGCAGCTTGCATAAGGATACTAATCTTCTTAAATATCTTAAAAACATCCAGTTAAAAACAAGCAGCACATAACCATGTGCTCTAGCCTACAAAGACTGAACACGCACATGTCTATATCTTGAGTGGTAATATTAAATGGGTAAAGGACAATTAGAGAGTGTTAGTCCCTTAATCTCTGTCCCTTTCATATCCTGAAGGGAAGCAATAGTTCCCAAGCCCATCACAAAGGCTGAGCAGACTTCATTTGCAATGTTCCCAGGTAACATGGATGCAAGTGTCAAAATTAGTGTAATGTATTGGCAACAACTGTAGCACCTCAATAGAGGTTTAGCACTGCTGAAATTTCAGCACTTATCAGTTGCACTTTCTGGGTAGTCTTCAGAAGCAAGAAAATCCTCAACCATCTCCTGAAAAACAAAGTGATCCATCAGACATCTGGGATCAATCATCTTAATCTACCCACCTTTTTTATGCAGGTCCACAGAAGTTAATATCAGGATAGCATAAATCAGGGGTCCCCAACCTATGGTCCGCAGCCCGGTCCTGGGCTGTGGGCTCTTGGCCAGCAGGACACAGAAACAGTTGGCCAGTGTGCGCACGCATGGGGATGCATTTCCCCCCCCACTCGTGCTAGTGGCCCCATTTGTGCATGTGTGTGGGGCACGAACAGGGATGCTACGGGGCGGGTGTCTGCAGTGTTTGTGCATGTGCCACTAGCCGCCATGGGGGGGTGCGTGGCTGTTTGTGCATGCACACAGCGCTAGCAGATGCTGCATGCACAAATGGGGCTGCTAGTGCTGCACACATATGCACGCGCACCAATTTTGAAGCTGCTCTCCTTCCCGCCAGTCCTCAAGACTGGAAAGGTTGAAGACCTCTGGCATAAATAGACAAAGTGGCCTTATATTGAAGCAGGAACACTGGTATAATATAAGAGAAATCAGATCTCTGATCGCTCTCTGTGGTTTTTTCCCACCGAAATACATTTTTTTTAAATTTGTGCATATAAAGAATGTATACTATACAACTGAGGCCTTCTCTTAACCCCAAAATTTAATTACATAACCCTTCTGCCATTAGAGGTGACTGCTATGTAAATGGCACTTCATGTTGCTCCAAGCAGGGTGTTATTCCCCGTATCGACTAGCTATTTTCTTTGGTCAGTATTTTCCATATTATTAGAAATAGAGAGAGACTAACTAATGGGACAATAAGCATCACTGAAAGCATACTCTAAACCAGGCATGTCAAACTTGCGACATCATGTGACGTCACATGACGTATCGGAGCTTTTTCTCCATTGCCGGCAATGGGGTGGGTGCGGTTTCATTGTGACAGGTCCGGCCCGCGGGCCGGCAGTATGACACCCTTTCTCTAAACAAACATAATCAAATACATATCAACACAAGGCACTGGTACTGTAGCATCCTCTATGGCTTCAACGTCTTAAAAGTTAACTGCTCCTTTCTGTTTACAATATTTTGAAATAATATATCCTATAGGTCAGGGGTCCCCAACCTTTTGGGCATCAGGGACCGGTTCCATGGAGAAAGGTTTTAACATGCACTGGAGAGTACGTGGTTTTGTGTGCTGCCTGCATCCCATGGATGGGGCTTTGCTTGTTTGTGCAGAACAGTTGCTGACATGCTGTGGCTCAGTACCAGTCCACAGACCAGGTGGTTGGGGACCCCTGCAATAGGTTAATCTGTACAATGCAAATAATAGGGAGATCCCAGGCTCAAGAGCAGAGCATTAATAAAAATGGACTGATTTTATAAAGTGCATAATAAGTGATATCAATTGCAATGCATCTCTTGTCTATGCTAATTGTTATGGGGTCAGAAAGCAATTACAATTAATTAATGTCAGAATAACAGTTTGCTTATCAAATATCAACAGCTTCTCAGAAGGTCTGTCAACTGAACAAATCCCATATTCTGTATAAAATTAAAGCATTGTGTTTTGAGCCAAAAAAAATACCAGAAAAATTAATGTTTTCACTTGCCCCCAACATGGTTCAACTGTAAATTATACTTGTTCTAAAAAAAGAAACACTTGTATTTAAATGCCAATTATCACAATTATTTTATACCTTAGTTCTGATCTCCAACTGGCTCGTTGACTTGTTTCTTTTCCAAGATTAAAAACATAGCTAAAAGCTTTTAGTTAATTTTAAAAATCAAAACTTTAAAATAAAATTATTTAAAATAAAAGTATTGTAAAAATCAAAATGCCAGTCCAAATACATATTGCTAATGAGCAAGAAATCAGAATTACCATCCATTTTTCCTGTTCAAATGAAACAAAGGCTAAATTTTTTCTTGATGTCCATTTATAGGGGATATGATTTACATATTTTTTAAATCTGCATGCCACTGAATCTTTACAACTCATCAAAAGACAAAATGTAGTAAGGACTATTATAATACTTAATTTAAAAGAAGACATCCAAGCAAAGTCAATCTTAAATATTCCCTGAAAACAGGAAAATAGGGTCTTCAAAATCATCTGCAAGGTCAACATGAGGCGTCAACCTAGTTATTAGAGGAAGGATATTTCATAATGTACTCAATGGGAAAAAAATGAGCCTTGTAGCTCATTTTTTCCACTCCATCTCAAAAATACAGATAAATAAAATTGGACATGCCTATTTTGTTCACTTTTTCTTTTCTGAAGTTCAAAAATGGAATGAAGAAATTATGGTAAATCATCACCATAGTGCAAACCTGATGTAGCTTCCCCATCCTCTTTGTTCAGAGCAAAACGCAGAGCAAAACGCAGAAGGAGTAGTAGAAAGAAAATGGATCTAAAATACTGTATAATAGTATTACTGAATGCATTGATCAGTAAACGTTCTGGACTGGCATTTTGGAATGATGGCAATGTTGCATTTTGTTAAGTTACTTTGAGTACTTTTCAGGAGACAAGATGGACTAAAATATAACATATTTTACATACATATAACACATTTAGGCAATGTTGATAATGATAATGATGATGATGATGATAGAATGCGTTCTGACACAATACAAAGGCTACCTGTGTTTCTGTCATAAACTTTCTGGAAGGAAATGAGAAGACACAACAGTTGCAAACAATCACATCACTGACCCAGTTCAAACAACTTGGCAGTCTCAAATTTAGATTGAAAACTTTTCAATAAATCCGAAGTAATTTGGGAAGAACTACAAAGATCACTTTGGAAAAACTATGCAGTGATTGTTATATAAAAAAAGTAAAACTACATGCTTTAAGCCCAAGAAACAAGGAAACCATTAAAAAGAAATTCAGACAGGCTTTGGCCTAACTCTCCTGGATAGAAGAGGAAAAAAGGGAAAAATGCAGCCAAGATTTCAAGATTCTGTTACCGTAACTTATATCAATAGAGTTCCAGTCAAACTTATAGAATTAGCTTCCTGCTTTGGTTTACATCAAAAGCTGACACAACAGGAGTAAGACCAAAGGGATCTTCTCATTGTGCCTAAAGAAATCCAGTATAACTGGTTTATGATACAAGCTTAAATTGCACAACTCTAGAACTGCAATTTGTGCGAACTTTGGTGCACTTTCATAATCTGTCTGTTGCAATATTAGGGAACAGAGTACTTTTACTGGATATAAGAAAATGCAGAAACTTTTTTTTTGATGGCAGGGTATGTTCCTTAAAGCAGGGCTTTTCAACCAGTGGTACGGGTACCACCTGTGGTACATTGGCACCTGGCAAATGGTACGCGACCATCCTAGAAAAGTGGTAGCGGGGGAGGGGAATGAGCTGAACCAGTGGCAGCACCACACAAGCCTGAGCAAGAGATGGCTGGAGCTGCAGGGCTGTCAGGGCTCAGTAGAAGCACCAGGATCAGCACCAGGCTCCAGCTGGAGTTTGGCACTGATCCTGGCGCTTCTGAGCCCAGAAGAAGCACCCATCAGCTGGAATGTTGCAGCATCTCCAGGGTCTTGTGATTTACATTCAGATGCTTGGCAACTGATTCATATTTATGACAGACACAGTGTCCCAGAGTCATGTGAAGTGACCAAAACCTGCTGCAACCACCCAGCAGACGGGGGGAATAAAATCCAACCACACCACCCCACCCCCACTGTCAATATTCAACAGAAATGCTCACAACAATGAAAACCTCGGAAGGGAGGAAGAGTGTCGCTGGGCAGGCAGGTGTCTTGCTAGGCTGTGGCTTGGGGGGCATTTTTTCAGTGCCATTGTAACTTCAAACAGTCACTAAGTTAATTGTTGTAAGTTGAGGACTACCTGTACTTTATCACTTTTTTCCTATTTTTGGTCATCAAGTTTTTGACATCTTGCTGGGCGACTGGTGGTACTTGGATGTTGCCATATCCTAAAAGTGGTACAATGTGTGAAAAGGTTGAAAAGCCCTGCCTTAAAGGTATGTTTCCTCAGTAATGTGATTTTCTATGAGCACTGTCACAGCAAGGATCAAGAGAAGGACTATCAATAAACAAAAAAAAATAAATCTGCAGTCAGTTGGAGCTTTGTGTAGTTCAGCAATGGAGAAAAATGGCTGCTTCACTTCTTCTCAATGGGATATGAAACTGTGGACAACTGTAGCCTAAAACATCTGGAGATCAACCAAATAATAATAATAATAATAATAATAATAATAATAATAATAATAATAATGATGATGATGATGATGAAGTAGTAGTAGTAGTAGTAGTAGTAGTAGTAGTTGGAAGGTACCTTGGAGGTCATCTAGTCCAACCCCCTGCTCAGGCAGGAAACCCTACACCATTTCAGAGAAAGGCTGTCCAGTCTCTTCTTAAAAACTTCCAGTGTTGGAGCATTCACAGCTTCTGGAGGCAGGTTGTTCCACTGGTTAATTGTTCTATCTGTCAGGAAGTTTCTCCTTAGTTCTAGGTTGCTTCTCTCCTTGTTTATTTTCCATCCGTTGCTTCTTGTCCTGCCCTCAGGTGCTTTGGAGAATAGCTTGACTCCCTCTTCTTTGTGGCAGCCCCTGGGATATTGGAACACTGCTATCATGTCACCCCTCGCCCTTCTCTTCATTAAACTAGACATACCAATTCCAGCAACTGTTCCTTATGTTTTAGCCTCCAGTCCCCTAATCATCTTTGTTGCTCTTCTCTGTACTCTTGTCTCAACATCTTTTTTACATCGTGGTGACCAAAACTGGATGCAGTATTCCAAGTGTGGCTGTACCAAGGCATTGTAAAGTGGTATTAACACTTCACGTGATCTTCATTCTATCCCTTTCTTAATGCAGCCTAGCATTGTGTTGGCTTTTTTGGCAGCTGCAGCACACTGCTGGCTCATATTGAAGTGATTGCCCACTAGGACTCCGAGATCCAGTTACTACTACAGTTACTACTATTGAGCAAGGTACCACCTATACTATACCTGTACATTTGGGTTTTCTTGCCTAAATGTTTTTCACCATTTTTTCACCAAAAATTAGGCAAGATTCACCTAAATTGTGACTCTGTATGTAGACGAAGGAGTTCCATTAGAAGAACTCAATGATCTTGATCAAAATATAATAATAATAATAATAATAATAATAATAATAATAATAATAATAATAATAATAATAGGAGGGGGAGGAGGAGGAGGAGAAGAAGCTGGTTTGGAGGAAATAATTCAAGTTCACTGAAGTCCAGTGAGCCATGCTAAATGAATGAAAAGGGTCTACAATTTGTAAAACTGCTAGGTTCAGGCTTTTTTAATAAAAGATTAATCCTCCCTCTTTGCAAATGAACATTGTTGTCATCACTTTTTTTTTTACCCTGGTAACACCATTTGAAACTTTGACCCATATCTACCATGTAACCTCTTACTTAGAGGTACTTCAGATTCCAGAATCTCAAAGGTCATCCATGATTTGGGAGCAAAAATGTCCAGAGGAGAAGAGGGTACCATGCTTGGTGGAGTTATCATCTCTCAATCAGAGCAGTCTAGTAAAATCCCACATTGATACCAAAGTGGTGTTATGTTGGGTTTATGCAAATGTCCATAATTTTTGCAGTGACAATATACCAAGTATGGTACCCTCTTCATCCCCTGAACACATTTGCTACCAAATCATGGATGAGTTTTGAGATTCTGGAATCTGAAGTACCTATAGGTAAGAGGTTACATGGTAGGTATTGGTCAGAGTTTCAAATGGTGTGTCCAGGGGATGAAGAGGGTACCATACTTGGTATATCATCACTGCAAAAATTGTGGTCATGTGCATAAACCCAACATAACACCACTTTGGTATCAATGTGGGTTTTTACTAGACTGCTCTGCTTGGCTTGAGAGATGACAAGATAATTCTATGAGAAATAAGTAAATATCACAGATAATTATGCCCAAGGACTGTATCTTAGGCAAAAATTATTCACCTCAAAAGACGATGGACCTAGTATTTGTAAAAAATATACATTGAAGCAATTTAATCATCCAATGTGTAGCTATTTGTACCCTATGGCAATCTCAAGATCACATATTTCTTAACTATTAAATTTCCTAATAAAAGATCTGAAACAATCCTCACTTTTTCAATGCATTCAAAATCTCCAAGAGCAGTCTTTTAATTCTGCCATAAAGTTTTCCCCTGGCCCCAAAAATTTCTTTGCTACTTAGAGGAAAAATAAAAAATGTTAATGTAACAGAGGAGCTCCCTATTACATGAAACTTATTTTATTCAAATGTTTGCAGTGTCATTGATTATAGATGCATTATTTCTTAAATGCTGCCAAACCCATGATTTGCAACAAAAATGCATCTTGCTGGGGCATCTCTCATGGTTTTAATTTAGATAATATCTTTCTTCAAATGCATATAATGCAAGTCTCCAAGTATTACTTGTTTTTATTTGCTCCAATTATTGGGAAAACAAAATAATTTCAACAGTTCTTTTCAACACAATGTTCCACAATTATTTAAAATCAGCTAAACTCACCAACAGCTTCAGTCATAAAATCTATACAATATTTGGAGATCATCTCACTAAGGAAAATAGAGATAAAATGGTAGGATTTCTAGATAATATATTTCTATTTCCATCAATAAAGATCCATTTCTAACAAAAATGTCATTCCACTTACAAAAAACTGTAGTCCTTTCTCACAGAAAGCTACTGAACTGTATCCAGAAGAAAGCTGCAAATAAAACTTCCTGTAAGTCTATTCAAATAATGGTTTAAATCATATTTCAGTTTCCTGTAAGCCTATTTGGGTAACAGCCAATTCTGAAGGCAGTTTTCATGAACAAAAGAACAACTTTCCCAAGAGCTTCTCTAAGTTCAGACCTAGGTTTAAATAGATTCTACTGTATTTTAATTATAAAATAATATTGGCTGAAAAGCAGAATGTAAAACAGGGCTTTAAAACTCTGGACTGCATCAATTAAGAATCTTCTGTATTTAATGCAATTTAACTGTTGCATGCATTTTTACAGTCCAGTCAGGTAATCCTAGAATAGAAAGACAATAAACAAAATAAAACAGGAAGAAATTTTGGATACTATAGTCAACTGACTTCCAACAGTTAGCAGAGGAACAGATAACTTATTGGACAAAACATGTGAGGCTGTCACCTATTTCCACATATATTAGTTATATCATCAAGTCTGTCTTCTCAAATGTTGCTTTTTTCGCTATTATATTTCTTGAGATAAAAAAAACCACCAACTAAAGCAGACATGTCCAACTTGCGATATCATGTGACATCATGTGACTTATCGGGACTTTTTTCCCATTGACGGCAATGGAGTAGGGGTGGTTTTGGTGTGACACATCCAGCCCATGGGCTGGCAGTCCTGAAGTAAAGGATATGTATCAGCAAAATCTGACACACTTGAGATACATTAAAGCATAAGAATGTTTTACTGACTGAAAATAAGCTACAGCTCACTCTCAGGAAAGTCTATTTACTCATTTATCTTTACATTTCAAATAATGGTAGACCCTAGAGTAAACCCCTGAACTGCTTTCAAAACATAAAGCATTTGTCTAAACTCTAAAGTTTAAAGTAAGCAATCATGAATCAAAATCCTTAAGTTAACTAAGATTCATTAACTGAACAAAGTTTCTTTCAGGTTTAATGAAAAGGCTAAGAAAGCACAGCAATGGTTACTGCCTATTCAACCAAATAACTTGATTATTTTCTTTTATTGCTTTAGCTGTGGCTCAGTTATAATTCACTGAATTAGGTGATTTGAGCAAATTGGGAGACAGAAGTTGTCAGTGTAAAATGCTTTAAATAATAGCTTTCTTAAGAGGTTATAGAAGAAAATTTTCAAATTGTTCACCATACATCAGCAGAATCTGGGGGAGGAAAAAAAAGCTGTATGTTATAGGTGGTTATCTACAGTGGCTAAATTAAGTCAATGTTAGGCTATAGATGAATTTATAAGTTAGCATCTAGCTGTGTCATTCTCAGCACAAAACTGTTTTTAATTCCTTTGTTAAAAACTGGAAACTACTTTTTTCATGTTCCCATATACTTTGCCACCAAACTTTTAACATATTGGGTGTGGGGAGGGGGGAGGAGGAAGGAAGGAAGGACAAGCATTAATTATATACCAGAAGCAGAATGAGAATGAAAATTGGAGAAATTCACTTCTATTTTCAAAACTGCAAGCTCAATAAAATTAAGAGCAAGTAAATATATATAAGCATAAATGTTTATTCGAAATATTTTATCCTTTCTTTTTAGCCAAGAATAGGTCATATAACATTAGTTTATTTTTTTAATGATTTGTTCCGCAATTATAGCTTTTTGTTTGCTTTTTAAAATGAATACATAAAACTCCAGTGAACAATGAAACTCTAATGCCAGATTAGGTGTAAATATAAGAACACAAATAATGCAGCTATCCTATATAACAAATATGTATCACTGATGTAACTTGTACAAAAAATAGCATGCTTACAGATGAAATAATTAGTGGGAGGGCATAAGAAACAACGGCACAGGGATGACAGCAAGATGGTTCAAATAATTAAAGCCTTTTGAGTGGTTTTACATGCAAAAACAGGCATTGTATCCCTGCTGAGATATTCCTAGAGCTTTGCCTTCCTCTCAGCTGACCATTTTAACATTATGCATGCCTTCAGCCATTTTGGCTTCTATGATTTACTTGCTGTTTTAGAACAAAAGAAATTGAAATCAATACATTTCATATTTCTAAATTACATCTTTCTGCATTTCTCCCACTGGTATTTTTACATCCAGATCAGCTACATCTTCACAGGAAGAAAAACCCTGATCTGAATAACCACAGTAATAATTTGTCATTTTTTTTGTTCAATAAATTATTTATTAGGAGTATTCATTATAAATTCTGGACAGAACTAATATAAAATGCTGCACTATAATATTATTATACAGAACGCAAGTGGACATTAATAAAACTACATGCCTCATTATTAAATGTTAGTTCTAATTTGCTTTTGCCAAATGTAGGAATGAAATTAAATCCTGAAAAGATACCCAAGTTAAGAGGAATTTCTATTCTTTTCCCATCTCACACACCTTATTCTCTAGCCTATCAGAAGAAAAATGCAGTTCATTTTAAGAAGTATTTGTTTTCACCTTGCATTTTATCTTTAAAGCACAGCAGCTTCCTCAAAGAGATTGTGTTGTTTTTCCCTTATTTGTGCAGAGTTCTCCTGAACTGAATAAAGAGAATATTTTCACTATTATTTCAGAAATATGTCCAGACACACACACACACACACACACACACACACACACACGCACACAAAAAGCCATGGCAGAGTAGATGAGGGAGGTGCTTTTATCACTAAGTTACAGTGAAAATATATCCCTGAATGGAGGCTGAGATTAATATGCCTATTTTAGAACTCACTGAAGTCATGCTCCAATAATCTTAATCAGAAATATAGCGGATGTGAAAAAGAGGTAGCTCCTGACAAAAAGAACATACACACCCGCACACCCACACACAGACACATCACATTTGAACTGTAAGAAAATTAAAGCTTTTTATTTGCAACAGATAGCTTTATGGAACAGGGTGTTACTCCATTACAAACAGAATCTAGCCATTTTCACCATCCTAGTCCAGAGACAGTTCACACATCTGTTTCCTCAGCCATCGTGCCAACTTGAAAGGTGGAAACAATGTCTTTGTGTTCATATCTAAATTGTTTTATTTAAAATGAAGAATTTTCAGCTGGAACAAGAGACATAAAAACTGGGTTCTTTCTTGCTGTACAGTAGGAAAATGCAAGATTTTCCAGAAATGATGTGTGGAATCAACTTCTGTTTTTATCCTTACAACACAAACACCACCAGATAGACTATCCGGATGTGGCATGGAGAACATCTTTCCCCACTCCCGTGAAACTTCAGAAGACTACCCTAAGAGACTTTTAAGATGGAGGATACCAGATAACCCACACATGATAATACTAAAGGCTATCAAACAGGTAAGGTAGTTGGAAATAATTTTACGACCACATGCAACCTGAGGACATGCAGTTCAGCAGACTTAGAAGGATTATTTTCCCTACCAAATTGCCACCCAACATTAGTAAATCTCTTTCAATACCATGGCAAGGTTAAATTAGGCAAGAGGGCTGCTTCAGCCTCTGCCTAATTTAATGACCTAATCTGCATAGAAGTTGAAAGTCTGTCAAAAGGAATAGAGGAATTCTAGGTTCAAAGGGAAATATCTTTGCTTCCTGCCAAAATGGCAACCTGATAACAAAGGAGGGGAAAAGACATTGCAACATGTTATTTGCATCTCTAATTTAAAGCACTACTTAAAGAGTCATTTTTCTTTGGCTGCTACACCACAGATCAGAGGAGAAAAGGCAGATTGAATATAATGGGGAAATGCACAGAAAATGTTGTATACTCTGGCATTCCCAGGATCTCACTGCTTTTTATCACAATTACAAAAGCAGGGTCATCCTGTCACATGGCAAGCTATGTCCCTTTGGGGCATGTGTACAGCAACATATCACACTCAGAAAAGGATTGGGATTTGCATGGTGACATTGTGATACTGCTTTCATCTGAGCATCCCCAGTTCTCCCCATGGCTACTGCTGGCTGGTATATATAGGCTGATGTATTAGCATTACCTGAACATTTTGCTAGTTCAACTCAGGATTATACTGTAAATTATTCTTCCAGGCAAAAATGAAGACATACATTCCTTTTACAGTTCAGTATGAGACATATTACATGATTAAATTCTTATCCATGACAAAAAGCAAGATAAAAAGAAGGGGGAGAGGTCTATATATAAAAAACATTACATAACACAAGTTAAAATCCCTGCATTTTACAGTGTGTTGATGTATACAACTATTGTACCCCAGGAACATCACTTCTGCAAGCTATTTAATATTGTTTGTGTGTGTGTGTGTGTATTTGTTTTATAGACACCCAATTCATAATAACAGCATTTTATTAGTAATAGTTTTTATTTCTTGAAAAAAAGGAGATACAATAATCTCAATTTGTGAATAGCTCTGAATGTAAATTTTAAACAATATTCTGGATATTCAGCCAGAAACATTCCTCCACAGGTTTTTATCACAATGATTTGCATGATTATTCTCTTTATTACCAAGCGTAGTTTGGATTTTATGTGAAAGAACTAAGTTTCAAATGTTCCAATAAAATTCATTTTCAAAACTATTTTGATAATTTTTACCATTATAGTATCCTTTTATTGAAATAAAAGATGGTTCTACAACTTTCTCAGCATAATGTGAAAGTCCAGAAATGCCCTTATTCTATTCATCCCATTGGCGTTTAAGAGATGCATTTATCTCTATTATCCAAAAAAATTTCAAATGAGAGGCTCAATTATCATTTTAGTTAATGCTTTAGTTAACGCTGAAGGGAGATGTGCAAAACAGCACTATTATAACACTAGCATTATATATCTATGTTCTTTTATAATGAGATATAGCCATATGGGTCAGTATTAAACAAGTGGTTAAACAACAATCATTTGAAATTATAGTAGTATTGAATGAATGGCACTTATACCCTATCCCAAACTTAATGGCTGTTGCAGAGTCCCAGAAGTCACCTGATCAAAATTTGGATGGTTGGCAGTCTGCCCACGCTTACAACTGGAGTGAGCACCTGTCCAGCCTAGAGGAGTTCAAATCACCAGGACCAGATCACCAGGACTTGAACACTGGGCACTATCTAACAAAATGAAATTCAATGGTGAAAAAAGTAAGGTTCTACATTTAGGCAGGAAAAACCAAATGTACAGGTATAGTATAGGTGGTACCTTGCTCAATAGTAGTAACTGTGAGAGGGATCTCGGAGTCCTAGTGGGCAATCACTTCAATATGAGCCAGCAGTGTGCTGCAGCTGCCAAAAAAGCCAACACAGTGCTAGGCTGCATTAACAAAGGGATAGAATCAAGATCACATGAAGTATTAATACCCCTTTACAATGCCTTGGTAAGGCCACACTTGGAATATGCATCCAGTTTTGGTCACCATGATGTAAAAAAGATGTTGAGACAAGAGTACAGAGAAGAGCAACAAAGATGATTAGAGGTCTGGAGGCTAAAACATATAAGGAATGGTTGCTGGGATTGGGTATGTCTAGTTTAATGAAGAGAAGGGCGAGGGGTGACATGATAGCAGTGTTCTAATATCTCAAGGGCTGCCACAAAGAAGAGGGAGTCAAGCTATTCTCCAAAGCACCTGAGGGCAGGACAAGAAGCAACGGATGGAAACTAGTCAAGGAGAGAAGCAACCTAGAACTAAGGAGAAACTTCCTGACAGTTAAAACAATTAACCATTAGAACAACCTGCCTCCAGAAGCTGTGAATGCTCCAACACTGGAAGTTTTTAAGAAGAGACTGGACTGCCATTTGTCTGAAATGGTATAGGGTTTCCTGCCTGAGGAGAGGGTTGGACTAGATGACCTCCAAGGTCACTTCCAACTTTACTATTATGATTATGGTTACTGCCAACACATACCCCCCACCTACCTAACTCTTTCTCCCTGTTTGACCTTGCACTTTGTAACTCCTGCTGTGCTGCATTCCATCATTCCCAGCTGGCCATCACTGTCTTCTTGTTCCTGCTGCTGATGAGGTATGTCCACCTTGCCATTTACAAGGAAGCTGCTGGATACATGAGCTTAGTTCTGAAGGCTGCAGATGATGATTTGTTTGCAGGGTCAGGGATGAAGGCCTCATGTGGCCAGCAGCTGTATTGTGAAGGGTCAGACTGGGGAGGAGCAGGAGCATGAAAAGGATGATGGTTAACTGGTGTAGCTGAGTATAGGGTGGTGAGTGTAGTTGTGTCAGAGCTTCACACCATGCTGCTCTTCTGAGCTGAGCCCCAGATTTCCTGGATAGCTGGGCTTTGTACAATCCCCAGGGCTGTTGCAGCTTCACACTACAATGCAGTTCAGCAATTGCTTGCAATCCCACAAGGCAGGGTAAAAGCAACCTAAAGAGCAGAAGTGTATGTATGGGGGGTGGGGAGGGAAGGCAACTGAGGAAAACTCTTATCTTGGAAGATCTGAGACTTAGGGATGAGTGGAACCAATTCAGTAGGTCCTCAGCTAACAATGGCAACAGTAGATGCCAAGATTCCCATTGCCAAGCAAGGCAGTCACATTGTGTTTGTAGCTTGAGGACTACCTGTATTAAGACTCTGTATATCCAAGATGGTAGAAATGAACAAGTGTGTTCTGACCAATACAAAACACTTTAATTTGAAAGTAGGTTTGTTAATCCCATTCAAAACTACCCCACCCACAATGTACATACATAGTGTTTTCTTTTTAAAAGAAATCAGCAATTCCAGAGTCTATTGGCTTCATAATTTCTCCTTCCACAGGGTTAGAAAAACAGACTAATATCTATACCACACTGAGAACCTGAAGTAGAGCATATTAAATTCACACCTGAATTCACACCATTTATATCCCAGAAAACTGAGTTCACATGATCCTTGCCTAGACGAAATAAAGTAATAATTTCAGATAAAATCTATTTACTTTCCCTGTTTAAAGGATGGTGCAATTATGCCATTCTTCTGAAACAATCTACAATCTGATCCAGTTTTACATTTTAAAAGAAAAATTCACAAATTGCATGACTGAAAATTGACAACATAAGAAGCTACTTATATTAGGAAAATTCCTGCATTCAAACTGGTAAGGCTTGCATATTTCCTGGACTGCTGACAAAGAGGAAAGAGGGAGCTTAAACAAAATATTGCTACATAAAATGACACTTTGTTGAAATAAAAATGTGAGAATGATTTACAGATATCAGGCACCAGAATCCATTGGCAAAGCCTCTACTATTATAATTAAATAACAATTCTTAAAGTGTAACTGCATCTTCAGCTATTGTTTTGTGTGCTGGCAGGATGTTTAAAACAATTATGTTCTAAGAAAAAAATTCAGGGAGTACCAAGGTTTAAGTCCCAAAAGGCCAAAAGGAAATGAATGCTGATATGGGAAGAAATAGATAGTTTTTAAAAATGCAGGTTTCATTTCTGTTTTACTTGAAATATGATGCAATTTTTTTGCCATGTTACTGCAATTGAAAAATAATTAAATATTAAGTGTATCATAATCATATCCATTTCTTTTGAAAAGCTGAGTTGTAAAGAATGGACTATTATTTACAGGGCTATATATTGTTGATTGTATGTGAACAGCTGTTAAGAATGTGGCTGCCAAACATCTGTAAACAGCTGCTCAGTCTTCCACAGTTTAACACAATCCAGAAAATGAGTGCCAACATGAGGTTGTTCTCAAGACATACAAGAAACTCTTATGAGAATGATTATTAAATGATCTCCAATGATGAATAAGAAGTGCCAAGTTATGTTAAAGCTTGTTTGCTTGATTAAAGTTTAAAATTTGGGTGGGTGGAGTAATCTTCCCAAATACACACAGGAGCCAAAATGTTGCAGCAGTGTGGTAGTGATTCAAGTCTATTTATCTATAGACAAGTACTTACATTGTACACGTAAGATTTTATCTTTAAACTCTAGCTCAGGGTTTTCCAACCTTGACAATTTAAGACACATGGATTTCTCATGCTGGCTAGGGAATTCTGGGAGTTGAGGTTGCATAATGCTGGGAAAAATCAGCATTCTCGTCTCCAACAAAGTATTTGTCATGCCACGCAGACAATACCAATGCTGGCAGACAAGCAATGATTTAATTCAGTGGAAGGAAACTGCATGCAGGTAAGTCCTTGACTTACAAGCATTCATTTACAATTATTTGAAATTACAACAGCACTGAAAACAGTGACTAATGACTGTTTTCACACTTGCCAACTATTGCAGCATCCGTGTGGTCATGTGATCAAAATTTGGGTACTTGGTAACCGACATACACACACACATATCATATTTATCCACCTACCTACCTACCTACCTACCTATCCACAGTTGTACTATTCCAAGGCCATAGTGATCACATCTGTGACCTTCTCAGCCAGCTTCCAACAAGCAAAGTCAATGGAGAAAGCCAGATACACTTAACAACCACATGGTTTATTTAACAACTGGAGTGATTTGCTGAACAACTGTGGCAAAAAAACATTGTAAAACTGGGTACAACTCATTTAATGACTGTCTTGTGTAGCAATGAAAATATTGGGCTCAAGGGCCACCTGTACACTATTTACTGATCTCATAGGGTGTTTGCTTCTTCAGAACAAACTGCTATGGCTTTCCTTTTTCAATAAACTCTGCAGAACCTACATGCAACAAAAAAACCCTCAGTTATGCAGTAGACCTGGGATCCTCAACCACCGGTCTCTGGACCGGCACCGGGGACGACATGCCAGCAACCAGGCCATGCAAACAAGCGATGCAGGCAACACACAAAACCTTGCCCCCTCTAGTCCATGGAAAAACTTCTCTCCATGGAACCAGTTCCTGGTGCTGTAAAGGTTGGGAGCCACTGCAGTAGACAACAGAGAAAGGCTAATCACATTCTCCTCTCAGAATGAAAAAACAGCCATCACATGGATCCACTATCAATATTTCAAAACCCAAACGATGAAAACATTGGGGGAAAAAATACTGCTCAGTGAGTAGGAGCTTTAAAATAGACATATGGACAATACAAGTAAACCTTATTGTCTGCAGCAATTCAGTGGACAATTGAATATTTACAGTAGTTCTGTTTTATATCCTTCAGGATCTGGTTCTTATTATATCAGTCACTAAACTGCTCCAGAATGCTTTATTGCTTACAACTGATTTTCTTTTCTAATCACAACCATGTTAATTTTTTTAGAGTACTTATAAACAACCTCAGTGTTAAAAAAAAAACTCTGAGTAACATAGGACATAAAATAACTTCCCCTCAACCATAATAATAAATGGCTAAATCCAAAAGATTTACTGCAATATATTTACGTTTTAATATTCTGTCCTTTATATTAAATAATGGTTTTAGAAAAATCTTTCATGCTTCATATCATCTTATTTACAAAGCAGTTCACATGTTCAATAGCTTCTCACAGCTAATTTTGTTAACATCTGTTGCTTTGGATTTCACAATCATTGTTTTCAGATTACCTTAGGTAACTTGTTTTCAATATATACTTATACTGTTTATGCTTCTTACAGAGGTAGATGACCTTTTGCCTTCTCTCATCAAAGCAGACTGCCCTTTGCTTCTTAACACCCACACATTCCTTAACATTACTTGCCACCAGGAATTTAAGACCTGACCTTCATCCCTAATTCTTGTTTGTGTATAATTCCAAGTGGGATAAACTGAACTGGAAGCTCTGTGTGTTTAGTGGACAGACTCTAATAACAGATATTTGGCTTTGTAATTATTTAATTAAGGAAGGGCCAACTTGAGATAATGCAACTATAGCAAGAACAAAACACCTGCTTCAAAAGATTGCCAGGGGCTAAGGAAGCCTCTGGAGATGCTGGTGTACTAGACAGGAACAAGGAGAGGGGAAAAACTGAATCAAATAGCAACTACAAAAGCTGTAGAATCAAACGTGAACTTAGAATTGTAAGATTTTTACACATTTCCTGAACTTAGCTAGCCTTCCTTATGCTCAGAATATATATTTTCATTAGGTCATCCAGCTGCCTCCAAAAGCAAGTTCATCAGTGCAGCATGGAATTGTGTCAATTCCTGCTGGTTGTTCAAGAAGAAGACGGGCCACTCAACATGGTTAATAGTTACATCATCATTACATCTCACTTAAATTTTCTTTTACTCTTTTTCCAAAGTCAGGAACAAACTTTGTACACACTGAGTTCTCACCTTCTGTGCATGAAGATTCCCTTGTATATTACAGGTGGTCTTCACCTTATGACCACAATTGTGTCCTGAATTTTTATTGCTAAGGAAGGTGAATGAGTTGCACTCAATTTTGTTACCTTTTTTTGCCATGGTTATTAAGTGAATTTGACTTCTGTCATTGGCTTTGCTTGAAATAAGGTGGCTGATGTGGTCACAAATGTTGATTACATGATCCTAGGACACCGCAACTGTCATAAATTCATGCTGGCTACTAAGCACCTGAATGCTGATCACATGACTGAGGATTCTGCAGCAGTTTTAACCATGAGGATTGATTGTAAGTCACTATTTTCAGTAACTTTGAATGGTCGCTAAACCATGGTTGTAAGCTGAGGACTATCTGTATATTATTCATTCAAATTCAGGCAAATAATACATTCACTATCACATATCAGCAGGAAATATGAATGGCAATTTGAATGAACGGCTCTAGGAAGTATTTTAATTCTTTAAGTACATGTTTTAAGTTCTCAAACAGCATGGGTTGCAGGATTCACCAAAGGAATAATAGAAAGAATTGGAAAGGACCTAGGACATCTTCTAGACCAGGCATGTCAAACTGCCAGTCTGCGGGCTGGATGCATCACAGCAAAACCGCGCCCACCCCATTGCCGGCAATGGGGAAAAAGTCCCAATACGTCATATGACGTCGCGAGTTTGACATGCCTGTTCTAGACCAAATATTTCAGGCGAATGTTTGTCCAATCTCTTCTTAAAAACCTCCAGTGTCAGAGCACCCACAAGTTCTGGAGGCAAGTCATACCACTAATTAATTTTGGACACTGATTAAATGTGATTAATTAAGGAGAAAATATAGGAAAATGTATCAGAGTAGTTAAGAATATGTCACAATATCAAGCCAGTGGAATCAATAAACATATGCTACCCTCAATAAGAGCTGATTAAGACCAAACTGGTTTCCTCTGTCTCTGCAAATGACATCATTGTTTCTTCTGCCTTGCTCTTTCTCCATTTTACCTCTCTTTGCCACAAAATCACAGCCACTTTTGACATTAAGCTTTTTTAAAAACAGAAGATTTTCTATTTTAATCCTACCACAGATAAAGGTGTATCAGTGATACATCTTTTCTAACATAAATCTTTAGAAATGCTGAAATGAGCCATTATGATTCAACATAAACATTCAAAAATACTGAAATGAGACATCACAATGCAGAAACGAAAGTTTGGCTCCTAACAGTTCTGTGAATCGCTTTTGATTCCAATAGAAAGGAACAAAGTTATGACTAAGTTTAAAATCCTGGCAGCTGTGAGAGAAGAGGGCTAAAAATGTCTTCTGCCTTAAAGAAGAATTGGTGCCAGCCGGAAGAGACATATAATCCAAAATGGAACAAGGATCTCAGTCAAAACTGAATCAAAAGATTCCTTTGTTCATAGCATTTTTGCACTCTAGTATATGTGATATCCCTAATTCTATATCTATCAACAATCACATAATTACCAAGCTATCAACAACTGCATCAATCCAACATGTTTTATTAACACAATGTTTTGACTTAGTGTTATGTTTGAAATAGCAAGCAATATACCTCTTCCACATCATTATCCTTTACCCCAAAATAATGCCAGATGGTGGTAGTAGTAGTGGTGAAATGTTCTTTAGTTTTGTTTTTCGAATAACACCAAGATGCATCTTATTGAAATATTTCAGAGCTTAAACTGTTATCAGTCCATAAAGAACCATGAATGGAAGCGTTATGCTTTCCGCTTTGTTACTTGGAAAAGCATAGTACAACCACTACCAAATACTGATGTTATAAAGCTATGTTGTATTCCATGCCTAAGCAAAAGACAGAATAGAAAATAATACCCCTGTTGGTTTACTTTCAATAAACCCAGATGGCCTAATATCAAAAGTAGAGCAAGTTGATGAAACAATCTTGATTTAAAACACCCTCTGAGGCCAATCTTACACATTATTTTCAAGACATAATCTATCAAATTATTAAACTAAATTTATCTGTGATAAGAAAAGCTTCTCCAAAACTACAACACACAATTTTCTTGTTTACATCTAATCATAACATCATCTTCTCTGGGGAAAACAGCCACTGCTTCAGAGAATGGCCAAGAATTATTGGTGTGCATGAGAAATAAGAGACAGGGAGGAGAAAGCCTTTTGTCAGCAACTTACTACAGGATGGACACTTGCTGTTAGAAGTCATTTGAACCTTGCATGCCTGCTATGAATATATATAAGAAACTAGAGTTTATGAGTGTGTAGAAAACCGGCAAGATGGGAGTTATATAAAGGAAGGAAGTGGGAGCATCTGTAAAGAGTGCAATGCATATAAAAAAAAATAGTGAGGGTTCATTTGTGCAGTCATGGCTGCTATCTTGACTTTTTTTTAAAACTTCCTCTCTGAATACTCCTGGACATGGGGCATAGAAAACAACACAGATATGTGGTTTTGCTGCAGCCTATAGTATTCTGAATCAGAAAAAAGAATAGGAAACAATAATTTGCCCCATGCTGATGAAATTACTCTGATAGCTGAAAATGCAAAGCATCTGCAAACTCTAATAAAAAGAATCAAAGAGCTCAGTGAAAGATGGGACTACAATTAACTATAAAGAAGACCAAACTATGACAAAAGACAATGAAGACATCGAAGTGGTAGATAATGTCTAGATCAACCATCAATAATAAAGAATAAGCAGTCAAGAAATACACCACAGACCACATATGCAGATCCTATTGCGTGTTTATTCCTACATTTATCACAACAGAACTATTACATTTCCTGTAATTTGGATTTTGAAAAGGCATAACTACAAAAGTATTGATGGTTTTGAACTTGATATTGGAGAGAACTCCATAAAATACCATGGGCAGCCAAGAAAATAAACCAATGCATCATCAAATAAACCCAGAGTTCTCACTCAATACACAAAAGACCAGGCTCAAATTAGCTAACTTCAAATACATTATATGAAGACCCAGTTCCCTGGAGAACACTCTATTGCTGGGAAAAATGAAAGGGAAGAGACAAAAGGCTGACCAACAGCAAATTAGATGGACTCAGTTATAGTGGAGATGAAAAAAACATTGGGAGTTTTGGAAGAACACATATATAAGTTAAGAACCATGTAGAACATCTATCTGGTACTAGGAGTTAAAAGCAATTTAGTGGCACATAATCAACAAAAAGTAACATATAAATATGCAAGTTAAAATTGCTCTGATGAGTTTACTTTTTTATCTTTTTTTAAATAATCTGTTCTTCTGTTTAAATTTTATTAGGTGCCTTGAGTGTTCATCAGAGTAGAAAAGCATATATAAATCAGTTGAAATAAGCCATCATTATTGTATAAATAATATTATAATATCCCAATTTTTAGATGATTTAAAAAGAAGCAGGATACAATGGTGGTGAAATAACCCACAAAAAATATACCCCTCAAATCTCATTTTGATATGACCAAATATAATAAACATACAGAGGCTACTACAAGCACAAATGTGGTGAAATCTCCAACTAGAATGGAAGAAGTGAAAAGGAGGACAAGGATACAGGAAGCGATGCAGATCTTACCTCCCCCAGAATCCTGAAAATGAAGTCAGTCATGCAAGATTCTTGTAAATAGGCATGCAGCAATAAAGAAAAACCTTGATCAGCTCACGTCATTCTGGTTATTTGTGCCTGACAGTACCATGAGTATTGGGCAGGCCTTCTGCTTTGGTGGAGTTTTACATTTTGTTTACTGAGTCACAATAAAAAATAGTGCCTTGACACACTGGACTTTCTTCTCTGTAGCTGAGATCTAGAGATGAGAAACTTTTTCCTGGTTATTCAGCCTAAATACTTATAACTGGGCCAATATAAATAATGCTTTAAAAGACTGACTACATGCAACCATCACACACTGCAACCTGGATTTCTACAATATTTCAAGAATTCAAGAAATTCAGTCTCTATTATAGAAAAGTCCATTGATATATTTATTCATCTTATTACATTCTTCCCACAAGAAATTCAAAATGGCTGCTATATTCTTATGCTACTTATTTTATCCTTCAGTAACTTAGTAAGGCAAATTAGATAAGGTCTAGATCAGGGGTCCCCAACCCTCGGGCTATGGACTGGTAGCGGGCCACCAGGCCATACAAACAAGCAAAGCCCCATCTGCAGGATTCAGGCAGCACAAAACCACGCCACTTCCAGTCTGCAGAAAAAACGTAACCGGTCCCTGGTGCCCAAAAGGTTGGAGACCTCTGATCTAGATGCTTACACAGCAACTATAGATTTAAGAATATGGTTTGTTAATGTGATTTGAGAACACAATGGTTTATTCAACAAATCATGGGTTTTTTAAAAAGGAACCCACCCAATAATTGACCTAATTTCATGGATGAGTGATTTGAATTTGGATTTCCCTGATCTGATATTAATATAATAATTGTATTATTAGCTACAAACAGCTCTCTCTGTGCGCATTTCTTTTACACAGTTAGAAAACAGAAATTACTACTTTTATTCTTCTAAGTTGGCTAGGTACCATTTCAATGGTTTCTCAATTGCAGATGCTTTAATTTTGCTGCACAGAATTCTTTAAAATTCTTTTATTAAAATTCTGTAGCTCATTTAGTTATTGTGTGTCATCCTTGACTGTACTAAGAATATAGTTTTTAATATTGGCATTGTTTTCAACAGAAAGTCTTGTAAATGGAATAGATTGGGGGTTATACTGATATGCATACAACCCTTATTTTAGAGGTGAAAAAAGTCTCCCTTTTTAAGATCTTGTAATCCATTAATTCAGAGTAAGTCAGAGCGACTGGATGGAATTGAGCATTTACTGATCGGATATCCTTCCTGACCCCACATGGAGTTCTTTGAACTCTCAACTTTCCGAGTGACAGATGAGCATCTTCACCACTCAGCCACCATGCCAGTCACATATTTAGACATCCTCAGAGTCAAAATATAAAGGCCACTGTAAATTGAGATTCTGCAATTGATATATGGGAGTAGGAAGAACTACAATGAATCTCATAGACATCTTATTTCTTTCAAGTTTTAAAGACATAACAGAAATACTCAGGGCTTTTTTTCTCATAGAATGCTCAGAACGGCGTTCCGGAACCTTTTTTTGAAAAAAAAAACAAAAAACAAAAAACCAACCCAGCTCCCTTATTGGTTTTCCCAAGCCTATTGCAGGGCTAGCAATCTTGGCTCTTTTTTATGACTCATGGACTCCAACTCCCAGAAATCCTGAGCCAGCCATGCTGAGGAGAAAGGGAGAGGTTTCCAAGCTGAGCCATGCTGGCTCAGGAATTCTGGGAGTTGAAGTCCTTGAGTCATAAAAGAGCCTGCACTAGAGGAGGACATTAAAATTATTTACAGGATTACTTCTTTAGGAACTAAACTTTTAGAATCTAAAACAGCTAATTCAGAAAAGCCAACAGGAAAGAACCTCACATTTTTCATCTGCTTCTGTCTTTTGGAAGGTAAAATTAGTTAACAAAATAATCTATTTCTTATGTTAACATCTCTGCAATGAAATCAAAGATAACAGGAAAGAAATGAGAAACATTTTTCTCAATGTAATATGTTTAATTTAGCTGATTCTAGAAAAAAATAGTATATTTTGTACACTCTTGAAAACTATTTTGAATCTAAACAATTCTTAAGAATGAAATATTCTTAATTTGGACTTTACTTTTACTGTTTGGACTGTTGTGTGTTTTGAAAAATAGATTATTTAGAATCTAGTTATGTTGCACTTCAGTCTTTAAATAATTAACCTAGTATATACATAACAATATATGATGTTTTCCCTGGTGAGCTTAACATCAATAACAACATTTATTAAAAAGGCTAAAATAATTTCTGGGGGTATTATCTGTATAGCAAAATTTTGGACAAGCAGTGATCATGTTACATATGTGCATAAGCTCGTGACCTCCCGTTTAGACTACTGCAACGCTCTCTACATGGGGCTGCCCTTGAGCACCACTCGGAGGCTTCAGCTGGTGCAGAATGCGGCCGCGCGAGTTGTGATGGGGGTTTCCCGATACTCCCATGTAACACCTCTACTCCGCGAGCTGCATTGGCTCCCGGTTGCCCTTTGGGTAAGATTCAAGGTGCTGGTGATGACCTATAAAGCCCTAAATGGCTTGGGTCCGGGATATCTGAGGGAACACCTGCTGCCAGCATCAAGCTCCCTTCGTCCAGTGCAGGGAGGGTCTTCTCAGGGTGCCGCCGGTAAAAGATTGCCGGCGGATAACACCCAGGGGGAGGGCCTTCTCAGTGGGTGCGCCTGCCCTTTGGAACCAGCTGCCAGTGGAGATTAGGACTGCCCCCGACCTCTGTTCATTCCACCGGGACCTGAAGACCTGGCTCTTTGAGCTCTCTGGCCCAGGCTGAGAATTTTAATTTTAATTTTAACTGGGATTTTTATTTGTTCAGGGATTGATATAATTTTTTAATTGTTTTTAACTTTTGTATTTTTTGTTTTAATCACCCTGTAAACCACCCTGAGTCCTTCGGGAAAGGGTGGTATATAAATATAATAAAATAAATAAAAAATAAAATAAGCGTAGTCAGTAGCATATGCCTTTTTAAAAATATCAAACATGCAAAGAAACAAAAATAAGTCCAAAATATCTGTATTACATCCAGAAATCCCAACTTTGCAACCAGTATTTCTCATCCTTAACTATGGCACCCTAAGGATACCTGCATACATGCAAATGTTTCTCTGGGATCAGTAATGCAACAGGGATTGCTTTTTCCTTCCAGTAACATATACCTAAAACATATACCTAAAACCAGTTTATTGCATTTAGCAATTGTACTAAAAAAAATCTCATTCATTTAATTTGAAATCAAGTGAAAAATTGATTTAAATTATTTTATTAAAACAAATTAATGGCAATTCTTTTATAAAAAGTTGCCTCAAACAAAATGAGTTTGACATCCCTGCTCTAGATAGTTGAATGCTCCAAAATAAATTCTAGACCAGGCCTGTACATGCAGCCTACCAAGCACCCTTGGACAGAGCACAGACTTTTTTTTAAAAGTAATAAAATCACCACCACTGCCCTGAAAGTCATGTTGCCTAGTGCCTCCATGGCTTACCATGACCACAAGCTCCAACACTGTAGATGCTCCTCTAGTCACCAAATCATTTTAGCCCACCAGCATTCCTTTGCAGACCATAAAGATTTTTAATTTATCAGTGTGGGCCTTTCCTTTCTACAAGATAATAATAATAATAATAATAATAATAATAATAATAATAATAATAATAATAATAATAATAATAATGTTGGAAGGGACCTTGGAGGTCATCTAGTCCAACCCCCTGCTCAGGCAGGAAACCCTATACCATTTCAGACAAATAGCTGGCCAGCCTCTTCTTAAAAACCTCCAGTGTTGGAGCATTCACCACTTCGGGAGGTAGGTTGCTCCACTGATTAATTGTTCTAACTGTCAGGAAAGTTTCTCCTTAGCTCTAGGTTGCTTCTCTCCTTGACCAGTTTCCATCCGTTGCTTCTTGTTCTGCCTTCAGGTGCTTTGGAGAATAGCTTGGCTCCCTCTTCTTTGTGGCAGCCCCTGAGATATTGGAACACTGATCTCAACCAGTTGGGGACCATTTTTAGATCACAAACTCTTTTATATGATAAAACTCTACTCCATATTAAGCAAGTATAGCATGACGGCCTTATCTGCATTCACATAAACCTGGAAAACAGCACTCACAATGAAACAAAGCTGATATTAACTCCACCCAATGTATTTCATTTGCAGCTTCAATTTGCTTGTTTACAGCAAAATAGATATAAATTTCTTTTTACCCAAATTTATCTGCCCTTGAGTTTTTCCTATATCATGGATTGGGCAACGCACACAACATGTTGTTCTTAATATTATTTAAATAAGGATCCCAGTACAATAAATTCTGAAGTGGACTGCAATCCAGCCTGTAAAAAGAAACAGGCTTTTTTCTGCCAGCATTTGACTGTCATGTACAGATTTGGGACTGCTTAAATCCCATTCACATGCATGCAACACCCATTTAATTAGACCTTTCATCCTGTTGATGCACACGCAAAGTATGTATCCTTGTTCATACTCTACCATGGTGGATCAAACCACTATCATTAACGAAATGTATAACCTGGGCAAAAAGCCAATGCACATAGACCACAGCAAAGTATATTTTCAGAAAAAGAGCTTTTTTTATAAGAAAGCAACTAAATACAATTACATTTTCTTTCTAATCTTTTTTCTTACGACGTTTCTACAGAACACTTGATTTTTTAAAAAAGAAAACCTGCTTTTAGTGTTTTTAACAAAAAACAAAATGATAGAATCATATAATGAAACCTATCAGACATCTGGGTAGGATTACAGAGAATAATGAATGTATTTTGCAAACAGAAATCCTAAAATTTTACTCTTAACACCTTAAGAAATTAGACTGGAAAATACCTTTTCCTGCAGATTTGGGGAACTGATGATGATCTGAGTAGAAAATACTTTACTTTTTTATTTATATATGCTGATTACA
Source organism: Vipera ursinii (assembly GCF_947247035.1). Taxonomy (NCBI): domain Eukaryota; kingdom Metazoa; phylum Chordata; class Lepidosauria; order Squamata; family Viperidae; genus Vipera; species Vipera ursinii. The sequence goes on from NC_139517.1 coordinate 117,931,822, forward strand.
AATTAGAAATACATTTAAGATTCTTACTAAATTATGCATTCTCTTAATTTTCTTTAAAAAAAAGAGAAAATTCATAATTAAATACTATAGTGAAAATATATCAGTGGGAAGTGGAGGCATATATTGATTTACCATAGCTATTTACACATCAATAAAAATGTTTAAGGTACATTTGCACAAATGTACATATTCTTTTGCATTTAAATATATATTTTCAAAAGGAAAATGAAATTCAATCTTACTTTAAACAATTGACCTTCAAACTTGTTTTTTAAATATTCATGTTCTGAAAGACAACTTCAAAGTCCCCAGACTCTCTTTTTTGGTTCTTTATCTTTAATTTGAAATTGGACAAAATTGCTTTTCAGAGAATGACTAAGATGACACAAGGCCTATCTTATTTATTGTTCATCAAAATTATTCATATATATACTTTTAGGATTCAAATCCTACATAGGTGTTTTTAAAATAAAATGATTAAACATCGATACAAAATAGTATTTCTGTTCATTGTTACCAAACAACAATTAATGGCCTTAACTTTGGGAGGAGGAAAACAGGAAAAAGAGTTCACTTGAGCAAAACTTCTGTAATAGTTCTCCGCTCCCTTTCTCTTTTTAAAAAATTTTTTAAAAAATAAATAAATAAGAGTCCTAGATATCAGTGCTCAAACTGACGTGGAACTATTGGCTAAAAACAGACCTTTATGTTGGTTGGCTAAGAACAAGACTATTTTCCAATTGGAAAAATAATTCTCAATGAGTTTGACACAATTTTTAATTAGGGCCTATTCCAGTGCAAGTTATGATTTCTTGGACTCCATAGGCAAATATGGGTGCTTTCCATGACTTGCCATATCATTACAAACATGCATTTTTTTGTTGACTGTCAATTATATGCCCCTCCCCCTTTGCTCGCTTAGATATTTTATCATTCCTATTGGAAAGTACAGCAGACTTGATTACAGATTGTCTTATTTCTCCTGGGCTCTAATGCATACACTGTAAGCAGCAATGCTAAGTTTGTAACTAAAATAGTTGAGCTAAGAACCTGAACCATTGAACAAATTGAGGTACCTGTTCAGGGAGATGCATTTATTTGATTGCTTGCTCCTTGTACTACCACATATGTATTTTATAATTGTATTTTATCCCAGAATCAAATTATGTTTTTTATTTTTAATCAGTTAATAAACTATTCTATTCACTAATTTTTCTCCTTTTTTCCTCCTGGGAATACTTCCAATCTGTTAGTTAGTGGCAATGGCTTTAGGAAAGGTATAAAAGAGTAAGTCCAGGTAGAACAGGCCTGAGATATATCAAATATACTATATTCATTGAGATGAACGTACTGTGGGCTCAGATAAACAAACCGAAGGGAACAAGGAAATACAAAATTATCTCTCTGCAAGTCACTTCCTGTCTGTTCTCAAGAATAGCCTAAATTTACCGTCATGCACTTTTACTGTCTTCTCTCATTTGTAAAGTCAGTTTTGGGGGTTGTATAATGCCTTGTCTGCAAACCTTATAAAAGTAGATCTGTGCCATTTATTTTTTATTTAAAACATTTATAACTTTTGTCATTTCCTTGTTCTTCCTCCATTTGATACTACTACCAATGTACACCCTCCACTATCTGCTTCCTCTCTTTAATCCAATGTCCACCTTGTTGCCTATTTGTTATGACCCATTTTAGTATTTATTGGTGCACCAAATTTTAGGAAAGGCAAATTTTGCTTTTATGCAAAGCAAATAATAAAAAGGTAAAGGTAAAGGTTCCCCCGCACATGCGTGCTAGTCGTTTCCGACTCTAGGGGCCGGTGCTCATCTCCGTTTCAAAGCCGAAGAGCCAGCGCTTGTCCGAGGACATCTCCGTGGTCATGTGGCCGGCATGACTAGACGCCAAAGGCGCACGGAACGCTGTTACCTTCCCACCGTAGTGGTCCCTATTTTTCTACTTGCATTTTTACGTGCTTTCGAACTGCTAGGTTGGCAGAAGCTGGGACGAGTAACAGACGCTCACTCTGCTACGCGGCACTCGGGATTCAACCCGCCAAACTGCCGACCTTCTGATCGACAAGCTCAGCATCCTAACCCAGGGGTGTCAAACTCAATTTCATTGAGGGCCGCATCAGCATTGCGGTTGCCCCCAGGGGGCCAGGTGGGTATGGCCAGGGTGGGCGTGGCCTACTGGGTGGGCGTGGCTAGAGTGCGTATGGCCTACTGGGTGGGCATGGCCAGCTCTACATCGTTCGCATCAAGGGTGCCTATGGGGGCCTGGGCAGGAGTGGGACAGATCTGAGGGTCTCTGGGCCAGGGCCAAGGCAGTGGGGGCCGTTCCCTCACTGTTTCCAGCATGGCTTCGTGGGCCGCATGATACCACTTCGCGGGCCGGATCTGGCCCCCGGGCCTTGTGTTTGACATGTCTGTCCTAACCCACTGAGCCACCGCGTCCCATCAAAAGCAAATAATACTGTGCTGCAAATGATCATTCTTCATATATATGTTTGTAAATAAATAATAGGCATAATACTCAACTGAAACTGCAGAAAGCGGAATTCAGAATAGCACAACCTAATTACTGATTCTGTATTTTGGCCAGATCACTGCAACTGACATTCCTGTTCTTGTGAGATCTTTTAAAAGTGCAGTGATTTGTTACAATGCTTCACTTAATTATGTAGGAATAGGAGTGAGCTTTCAAAATGTTACTTAAAAAATATCTTGTCATCAATTCGTTAGGTATCAGAATTGCAAAATGCTGTTTTAGAGATTTATCTTTACATCTTCAGCATCAGACAACAAAAAATGTGAATTGCAGCTACTGTGTAAATACAGATGGGCAGAAGAGACATGCAACGTTTAAAATTTAAAAATCCCTACTTGTATTGTCAGGTTTGCTAAACAAAAAGCTTACAATAAACCAGTAGCCCTAGTTTATGATATCTTTCATTCAACATGGGATTTGCCACTATAAATATTAAAACTATTTTTTATTGAATATCAAAATTAATTTTAATTTTTTAAAACACAATGAGTATAATAATGAGCATTATTTTAAAGAACTAATTATGTTTCCATCAGTGCAAATTAGGTACAAACCTAAAAAAAAATGTATTTTGATTGTTATTATTTCGGCTAATAGAGTGAGACATAATTAATTTATGGCTGAGTGCATAAAAATATAATTAATTAGGTAATACTAATATGAAATTTATGAAGTGCAGCAACATGCATTCAGTTAAGGATAAACAGCATTTGAGCAATTTTTAATACTTTCAAAATCATGGAGGGCAAAATGTCCCCCACAATCGATTTACAAGATTAATCTGTGGGAAGAAAAAGGCAATCAAAGCTGATTCCCTAGGCCTTTTGTCTTGTAATGCCACAAAGCTGATGACTCTTGTAGAAACAAAGCAAAAACAGTGTTGCTGCCATAAACCCTTCTCAAGATGAGAGATTGTGATTCTGAAAATATGGCTGCTCCTTGCAACGTTTGAAATCCTTAGTGAAAAGAGAAGTCAATCAGAGTAAGATCTTCTCATTGATACAGGATCATAATCCAGGATTCTTCTGAGGAGCACCAGCTTTTATCTTACAATTTATACTGCTTTTTAGTATCCCAGCATGATTTATGTTGTTTGTTTAGCTAGTATTCTATATCACTTAAGTGTTGTATTTATGATTTATGATTGTTGTATTTTACAATTTATGGTGGATTCATTTTCATGTTGTTTATGATCATGATTATCATTATTACTTGTATGTGCACTAAGAGCTTATGCACTGGAGACAAATTCCTTGTGTGTCCAACCACACTTGGCCAATAAAGAATTCTATTCTCTTCTATTCTCCTTTTGCTTCTTTCTTTCCCATCAGAGTTCGGAGTGATTTGCTGGCTTGTAAGATCCTGAAATTTGTACTTTTTTCCTAATGTCCTCTTACTTAAGGGATGCTTCTTTTTTGTTTCTGAATATAATTTCTTGATAACAAATAGATCTTGTTTAAAATTATATTACATTTAATTTCATATGTTAATTTAAAATAAAAATGTAATTAATACCTACAATATTATTAAAGCTCAGATTTCAATGTATTATTCAGAAAAAATGAATATATTTCCTCCACATGTAAAATATATTGTATTTGTTCTTCTGGATAAATGAAGAATTTTGGCAAAAATCAAAAATTGTGAGATAACTTCTGAGACTCAGTATTTTATATACATGACATACTGTTCATTATGAGAAATAAGGTGTGTTATTACAGTCAGCTAAACAAGTTGAAGAACATAATAATTCGGATAGCTACAGAAAACAGTGGGCAATACAATTCATTTGAGAATCCACATTAATTTGAAATTTTACTAGCTTTCAAATATTTATAACTTTATAGTTTCATGTAGATACAATATAAGAAAAACTTGGACATCTTTTCTTATCTACTCTGCCAATGGTATTCAATGAAAAGCTAATTTTAAGCATGTAGATTATTCTGCTGAATAACAATATATTCTCATTTGTATGTTTCCTTCATCTTCTATTAAATATCTTTTTCTCAATACCTATCAATACATATTTTGACAGAAACTGTAAAGGGCAGCTTAGAAGTTTTCAACTTTATCAGTTTTCCATGATAAGTTTGAAATGAAAATTTTTAAGTCAACACATAGTCTGGTCTAATTTTGCTGATTTCAGGAAACTCTTCAGTTTGATACAACAAAAGCAAAAGGAAAAATTACAGAAAACAGTATTTTTTTTCCTATTCATTTTGTTTGCCAAATGTGACTTCCAAAATGATCCATGAACTTGTTTAACACCCACCTTCAAATAATTAAATGATTTCTTCTGGAGGCAAGCATAAATATTAGATGTAACTTTCAGAGTATCTTCCATAAACATTTATTAAAACATTCAGTATATTCATCATTTTTAGTTTTTCTGTTACCACCTAACAAAAATGTTCAATTTTGAAGGACTAGAAATCTAAGATTACATATAAAAACAATGGAATTCCATTAACACATGCACATCTCTACAGACATTTTCAAAGTTTATTTTACTACACATCACTCTGGAAGTCACTTGCCAGGGGAAAACTACAGCTGTAGTAAGCAGATGGCTAGTCCTACAAGTTTAGCAATTCTCAACAATCAAATAATAATAATAATAATAATAATAATAATAATAATAATAATAATAATAAGAAGAAGAAGAAGAAGAAGAAGAAGAAGAAGAAGAAGAAGAAGAAGAAGAAGAAGAAGAAGAAGAAGAAGAAGAAGTAGTTGGAAGGGACCTTGGAGGTCATCTAGTCCAACCCCCTGCTAAGGCAGGAAACCCTATACCATTTCAGAAAAATGGCTGTCCAGTCTCTTCTTAAAAACTTCCAGTGTTGGAGCATTCACCACTTCTGGAGGCAGGTTGTTCCACTGGTTAATTGTTCTAACTGTCAGGAAGTTTCTCCTTAGTTCTAGGTTGCTTCTCTCCTTGACTAGTTTCCATCCCTTGCTTCTTGTCCTGCTTTCAGGCGCTTTGGAGAATAGCTTGACTCCCTCTTCTTTGTGGCAGCCCCTGAGATATTGGAACACTGCTATCATGTCACCCCTCACCCTTCTCTTCATTAAACTACACATACCCAATTCCAGCAACCGTTCCCTATATGTTTTAGCCTCCAGTCCCCCAATCATCTTTGTTGCTCTTCTCTGTACTCTTTTTAGAGTCTCGACATCTTTTTTACATCGTGGTGACCCAAACTGGATGCAGTATTCCAGGTGTGGCCTTACCAAGGCATTGTAAAGTGGTATTAGCGATCTTGATTCTATCCCTCTGTTAATGCAGCCTAGCACTGTGTTGGCTTTTTTGGCAGCTGCAGCACACTGCTGGCTTATATTTAAGTGATTGTCCACTAGGACTCCGAGATCTCTCTCACAGTTACTACTATCGAGCAAGTTACCACCTATACTATACCTGTGCATTTGATTTTTCCTGCCTAAATGTAAAACCTTACTTTTTTCACAATTGAATTTCATTTTGTTATATAGTGCCCAGTGTTCCAGTCTGTCCAGATCCTCCTGTATCTTAAGCCTATCTTCTGGAGTATTGGCTATTCCTGCCAGCTTGGTGTCATCTGCAAATTTGATGAATTTCCCATCCCCTCATCCAAATCGTTGATGAAGATGTTGAAGAGCACTGGGCCCAGAACAGAGCCCTGGGGCACCCCACTACACACTTCCTTCCATGTAGATGCAGTTCCATGGAGGACCACACGCTGAGTACGGCCTGTCAGCCAGCTACGAATCCATCTGGTGGTGATGCTATGTAACCCACATTTTTCTATCTTATCAAGTAGTAGGTTGTGACCTACTTTATCAAATGCCTTACTGAAGTCCAAGTAAATTATACCTACAGCATTCCTCTGGTCCACTAGTTTTGTCACTTGGTCAAAGAATGCAATAAGGTTTGTCTGGCACGATCTGTTTTTGACAAACCCATGTTGGCTTTTAGTGATAACTTTGTTTGCATCAAGGTGTTCGCTGATTTGTTGTTTGATTGATTTTTCCAGAATCTTCCCAGGTATTGAGGTCAGGCTGATAGGTCTGTAGTTTCCAGGATCTATTTTTTCCCTTTTTTGAAGATGGGAACTACATCAGCTCTCTTCCAGTCCTCTGGTAGTTCCCCAGTGCTCCAGGATCTTTGAAAAATGTAGTTCAGTGGTTCTGAGATCACGTCTGCCAGTTCCTTGAGAACCTTGGGGTGTAATCCATCTGGTCCTGGTGATTTGAACTCGTCTAGGCTGGACAGGTGCTCACTTACCATTTTCTTGCCTATCTTAACTTGCGTTTCTATTCTGTTTTTTATGGCACTGGTTTTGGTAGGTTGGACTGTTTTTTCCCTTTGTGTAAAGACAGATGCAAAAAATGAGTTAAATAGTTCTGCTTTCTCCCTGTTGCTTGTCACCTTCTTGCCACTTTCACCCACTAATGGACCAATCATTTCCTTAACTTTTTTCTTGTTTCTTATATGTTGAAAGAAGCATTTTTTGTTATTTTTGACTTTGGTCACAAGCCTTAGTTCATTTTGAGCCTTAGCTTCCCTCACTTCATCTTTGCAGGCATGGGCTGTTTGCTGATATACTGCCTTAGTTATGTGCCCCTCTTTCCACTTCTTATACTTGTCCTTTTTCAGTTTATCAGAGAGTTCTTTATGCAGCCATGCTGGTTTCTTTTGAAAGCTGTTATTTTTCTTCTTTGTTGGTATTGTACTAGACTGGGCCTTTATTATCTCACTTTTCAAAATTTCCCAAGCTTCTTGAGTTGTTTTTCCCTTTAGGATTCTCATCCATGGAATTCTTCCCATGGTCTCTCTAAGTTTATTGAAATTAGCTTTTTTAAAGTCCAAGACTCTAGTTTGGCTGTATTGCTTGTGCTTCCATAATGTTGAATTCCAATATTGCATGATCACTTCCCCCCAAGGGCTTTGCTACTGGGTTTGTTTGTAAATGTCTGATGTGGGCTTGCCCAACCAAAACTGGAGCCGGTTTTGATCACAATATCCAGGAGACCATCATCTAATTTGAGAACCTCTAACCTGAAACATTTTCTTCTAATGAACATTGAAGTGTAGCATCAAAGACAGAAGGAAACATCTTGAGACTCTAGACTTTAATTTTTTAATATTGAATCACTAAGTTTCTTATTCATTATTGTCTTTATTGTCTGAATTTCCAACTAAAACATAACTTCTAAACTATGTGTTTTAGTTCTACTTCTGAGAAATAAATTACTTGATTTACTAAAGCAAACATTTTATTCTGATTCGTATTTGTCTGTTAAATTTAAGACCATTTCCCTCCACTGTTTTGGGCAGCTGACATTACAAAAGAATAAAAAGCAACAATAGAGGAAAAAACTGTCAAGACAAGACAAACTCCATATGTTGTACAAAATATATCCAACAGGAATAATGTTACATATTAGTGGAATCTGGGCCATTGCTAAATTGCTCTTGCGATTACATACATATTTTCATAAATTTCATCTTAATTATTGTTCAGTTTAGGAGCCTAATTCAGGAGGGAATAAGGCTTTCTGTTTTCATTATTCATTACTCACTGACAAATAAAAATGTTTGGTGAACTACAGCAAATTACAATAAAATTCCCCATACATCTTAGTTTAGAGAGCATTGTCTAGTACTGACATGCTTTATGCTTAGAAAATTCCTGGTACTCCTCCAGAATGTCTTTATTTCCTCTCAAAAGAATACAGGTAATCCTCAACCTGGGACCACAATTGAACCCAAAATTTCTGTTGCTAAGTGAGACATTTGTTAAGTGAGTTTTGCTTCATTTTACGACATTTCTGGCAAAAGTTGTTAAGTGATTCATTGCAATTGTTAAGTTAGTAACCTGGTTGTTAAGCGAATCTGCCTTCCCATTGACTGCTTGTCAGAAGGTCCCAAAAGGCAATCACCATAAATATGAATCAGTTGCAAAGAATTTTGATCACATGACCATGGCCAAGCTAAGTGTGAAAAATGATCATTTTTCAATGACGTAACTTCAAACAGTCATTAAACAAACTGTTGTGTAAATCAAGGATAGTTTCTTACCAAAGCAGATGATTTTCACCTATTCAAATAACAATCTGTAGCATATAACCTGAGTTTTTGGTATATTCAAGTGAAACTGTATATCTGTGTACCATCTGTTATTTACATTTCAGCAAACATCGCCAAATATCAAAAAACTTGATTTTTAATTCATAAACCTTTATTTTGAACAAAACATCTCTCCACAGATTCTTTCTTCAGCAGATTATTTTATGCATAACAATAAAAACCTCCTAATATGTTTTTCTATAGTACAGTCATATTTTTCAACCTTGGCATGTTAAGGTATGTGGACTTCAACTCCCAGAATTTCCCAGCCAGCTTGCTTGGCTGGAGAATTCTGGGAGTTGAAGTCCATGCATCTTAAAGTTGCCAAGGTTGAGAAACACTGTTTAGCCTTCTTCTAAATGACACATTCCAGATGTGTTGGGCCTATAATTCCTAAATAAATTGGGAAGATGTAAAATTGGGGAAAGTTGATACAGACTGAATAGAATTATGAATATAAAAAGTTGAGACAAATTGTCTCAACAGCAAATTTAGAAAAAGAATGCATTTAGTCCCATTGCAATTTCCCGTTCTTTTCTAAGCTTTCCCATAGTTTCAGAATACACCAAGGAGGTGAGTCTCTGCTTATAATTCTTTTCCAAAACATATATGAATTCAAAGGCTTCTTCTCATTTGTAAACACCACCATCCAATTGTTCTCATCCCAAACTCTTATTTCCCAGATGTAGGATTAAAGCTATCTGTTGTTACAGGATTTTAAAAAATTCCCAAAGGGACACTATGACATACTCTCCTCTGAAAGTATAAATCTAACACTTGTTTTTGTTTTCATCTAACTTCTAGAACTGAAACTTAGTGTAATGGCTTAATTAACAAAAATCTAAAACAAAAACTGGTTTGGGAACAGCATGTTTAAAAGATTCCTAGAGATTTGGGATGCAAAATTGTTCCTGTCACTTCTGCCTTGTCTGTGCTCAATATCCAGCTATAATGTATGAAATTAGTATTACGGAGCATAGAACAACTCAAAGAATTAATGCAAAATCAGAAGATTTGGAGAGACGTGGCCCATAGAATTGCCAAGAGTCAAGTCACAACTAAATGGATAACATTATCATTATCATGTATTACAGAAACCATAAGTTAAACTACGGTAATTCTTCCCAATCCCATTATACATGTAGCTGATTCTTCTAAAAATGGTTTTTAAAATTAAAATTAGAGCTGAGAGCTATAATGGATATGAACAAAGCACAACTTAAAATATATGAACAAAACAAAACCCTAAATATATTAAGGTTGTATTATCATAGAAACTACAAATACACACACACACACACACACACACACACACACACACACACATACATATATACACATATAGAGAGACAGAGTAGCTTCAGATGTCACCTAGAGTTTACAAAAAAATAATTCATAAATAAAAGTAGATATAATGCAATAATACAGACAACCAAGATTACTTTTTCCCCTCTTATTAGTTTTCCAATATTATAAAAGTATCTTAGTATATTTTATATTTTAACATTCCATTTTTAAAACTTCAAACACCTTATATATTTTTTCTAGCTTTAAATTTACATTGATATTAAAATTAAACGTTTAAAATCTCTCATTTTCATATTGCTAAATAACCACCTTTCCCTTTACCCAATTTTCTCCGATACCTAGTAATGTAAATACACTTCTTATTTATCTCATTTCCATATCAATGTTAGTAGTACAATATTAGAATGGTAGTCATTAGGATACCAATTGCAAGGAGAAAGAGGAGGACAATATAATATTCTTATTTCTCATTTATAGTTTCCACGTATTAAAAATCAACCAAAATTTCTTCCACTTCAACATTTAATACATCCTTCCTTACCTGTCACTATATCCAAGTATATTAGTTACACTCTATCATTCTTAACATATATACATCTTAATCCATGTCATTTAAAGAGCTCAATATTTCAATGTTAATATTCATACATATGGTTTTTTTGTTTTTTTTTAAATTAGTATTTTTATCTACTCATCAAAACAATCTCTCGTAATCCAAGTACAATCCTGTCTATTTTGGTATTATCTATTTCATGCCTCTTAAGAATATCCGTATTTCTTCAATCTTATTCTTGCTTTCTTCCTATGCCATGTCATTTTTCGCTTCTTTGCCTCAGGGTCATCAAAGTATTCTTGTGTTGTTATATCATATTGAAGTGGCCCTCCAGTCTCCATTTTTGAAGGATTCAGAAGTCTGTTAACAGCACCAAATCTTCTCATTATTTTCTTGATATAATTGTCCTGGTTGTTTCCCATTATGATCTTATATGTTGAATAATTAATTCTTCTGCCAATGTATTTGATTGTTCAATTTCTTCTGTTAAGTTCTGTCCCTATAAAATATTACTTGTAGTCACAGTTTGAGTTTGTTTCTTCAACATGCTTTCTAATTCTTTTCCAAAAGCTCTTATTTCATCGCCAGCTGTAGAAAGGAACTGATAGGTTTGGTAAGATATTTCCCATATAGCATAATTTGTTTTTGAAACTCTTCCATGATGAAGTTTCACATCTGGTGTTCAAGGTTAATCTTATCTTGTTTTTCTTAAATATTTTCTTTTTTTTTAAAGAGAGTCAGATTGCAATTTCAGGTTTAGCCACTGGGTGTCCCCCAAGTGCTTTGAAAGTTCTTTTCTTTTATTTATTTATTTATTTATTTATTTATTTATTTATTTATTTATTTATTTAATTTATATACCGCCCTTCTCTCAAGAGACTCAGGGCGGTTAACAGGGCAATACGTAAAAGACAGATACAAAAGTTAAAATTATTAAAACATGATTAAACAATGCCCATAGTACAAATTTAAAATTAAAGTCATAATAACAAACCCACCCCATCCCATCAGGCCAGGCCCGCTTCCTTAAAGAGATGGGTTTTAAGGTCGCGCCGGAAGGAGCGGAGGTCGGGCGCCATCCGGAGCTCTACCGGAAGATGGTTCCATAAGTCCGGTGCACCCACAGAGAACGCTCTCCCCCTGGGGGCCACCAGTCGGCATTCTTTGACCGGCGGCACCCTGAGGAGGCCCTCTCTGTGGGAGCGTACTGTGCGGAGGGAAGTTGACGCCGGCTGCAGGTGCTCCCCAAGGTATTCTGGACCCATGCCATGGAGGGCTTTGTAGGTCATTACCAAAACCTTGAACCTCACCCGGAAGACAACTGGCAACCAATGCAGCTCGCGGAGCAAAGGTGTAACACGGGAGTATCGGGAGACCCCCGACACAACTCTCGCGGCTGCATTCTGTGCCAGCTGGAGCCTCCGAGTGGTCTTCAAGGGTAGCCCCATGTAGAGAGCGTTGCAGTAATCAAGACGAGAGGTCACGAGCGCATGAGTGACCGTGCGCAAGGCATCCCGGTCTAGATAGGGCCGCAACTGGCGCACCAGGCGAACCTGGGCGAACGCCCCCCTAGTTACAGCTACAATATGGTCTTCTAAAGAGAGCTGTGAATCTAGGAGGACTCCCAAGTTGCGAGCCCTATCTACAGGAGGTAATGACTCACCCCCCATAATGAGGGGTGGGATATCCTGAATATCCCGGGATGCCGGTACGCACAGCCACTCCGTCTTGTTGGGGTTGAGACGAAGCCTGTTCCTCCCCATCCAGACCCGGACCGCCTCCAGGCACCGGGACATCACGTCGAGGGCATCACTGGGGTGGTTTGGGGTCGAAATGAAAAGTTGGGTATCATCAGCATACTGATGATACCCAACTCCAAAACCACGAATGATCTCACCCAGCGGTTTCATGTAGATGTTGAACAGAAGGGGCGAGAGGACCGACCCCTGAGGGACTCCACAAGCGAGAGGCCTCGCGGTCGACCTCTGCCCCCCCGTCAACACCGTTTCTTTTTTCCCAACATTTTTTTAAAAACACCCCTGAGCTTGCTCGCGGCTTATTTGAAGGGAGGGTTGATTCTCCCCTCCCTCTCCACAGGGGGGAAGGTACTTAGCAGCTTATTTAGGTGAAAAGAAGATTAAGGTATAAGAGAGGAATCTTACCCCCCCCCCCGTCTCTTCCACGCTGCTTTAATGTTGCCTGACGGTAAGTTTGACTTCAGCAGTCTGCAGCCTACTAACTGGCCATATTACTATGGCCAGTCTTTTGTCCGCCGGTACGAAGGGAATGCATGCACTAACAGGGGGGGTTGCGGCTCCCCCGCATTTCTGCAAAAGCCCCTTCTATCTGGTCGCCCCCTTTAAGGCGGCTCTTTGGCCCTTTTAGGACCCGCCAGCAATGCGAAACTGGACGTGGAAGAAGAAAGCTGTCCTCCAGACGTCCACAACGGCTGGCTTGGCAAACCGGAAGTCCAACCAAGATTACTATATTACTGTATATACTTGAGTATAAGCCAACTCGAGTATAAGCTGAGACCAGTTATTGACTCAAGTATAAGCCGAGTATAAGTATAAGCTTGGCCCCTTCTTAGCAACATATCTATATTCTGTGCCACAACGAGCCGCTCGTTGACTCTGGCAGCATCCCGGAGCTGGCTCGGGCCGCGGTTCGCAGGGTCTGCTCATCAGGCTGCCAGGCTTCCTGGCAGCACATCCCACAGGGAAGGTCTGCTAGGGAGGCGGCAGTCAAGCATTGTTTCCCTCCTCGTGCGTGTGTGTGTCTGTGTGTATGTGTGTGAGAGAGAGACCTGCGGGAACGGCTGGTAGAGGTGGCGGCAGTCCGGCGTTCCCCCCCCCTCATGCATGCGTGCGTGTGTCAGACCCGCGGGAATGGCTGGTAAGGAAGCGGCGTCCCCCCCCCTCCTGTGTGTCGGGCCCACGGGGCTTGACACACAGAGAAACGCAAACGCCGGACTGCCGCCACCTTTACTAGCCATTCCTGCGGGTCTGACACACACACACACACGCACGAGGGGGAGAAAAAACGCTGGACTGCCGCCACCTCTACCAGCCCTGCAAGCCTCTGCCGCCCCTTCTCTCCGCTGCCTGTTCCGAACGAAGGGGCGTCCCTTCGTTCGGGCCAGGCTGCTGAGAGAAGGGAGCGGCAGAGCCTTGCAGAGCTGCTCCCTTTGGCTCCTCTTTGTTCAGGCCAGGCAGCGGAGAGAAGGGGCAGCAAAGGCTTGCAGAGCTGGCGGCAGTCCAGCATTGTTTCTCCCCCTCGTGCGTGTGTGTGTGTGTGTGTGTGTGTGTCAGACCCGCAGGAATGGCTAGTAAAGGTGGCGGCAGTCCGGCATTTGCGTTTCTCTGTGTGTCAAGCCCCGTGGGCCCGACACACAGGAAGGGGGAGAATGCCGGAATGCCGCTTCCCTACCAGCCAGCCTGCTGTCGACAGCAGGCTGCATCCTAGGGCTGGCGCAGCTGGTGCTGTGGGAGCTGTGGGGCCCGCTCTCTATGGCAGGGCTGCATGGGGCAGGCAGCAGAGGCAGTGGCAGACGTCATGGGCCAGGCACTCTAGGGCAGCCAGGTAGGCATGCTGGGCCAAGTGGAGGCGGCGCAGGTCCAGCACCGGGTAGGCCATCAGCTGGCCTGGCCCATGGAAGGTCAGCCGCCCGCTGTGCCCCACGCGTGCCACCTCTGCACCCAGCACCCGCAGCCACCCTGCCAGCGCTGCCTCCGCCCCACCTGCCATGCACAACCCTGCCGTGTAGAGCGGGCCCCGCAGCTCCCACAGCACCGTGGCGTCACATCTCCCATCTCCTCCAGCTATCTTCAGCAGTTAAAAAGAGGTGTCCGCCAGGCCCATTGGGCCAAGGGTCTCGCAGAGGGCAGGGTGGACTTGACAAATGCAAGTTATTTGAGGAGAGGGTTTCTTTGCCACTGCGTTTTCTCCTTCTGACTTGTGGTCCGCCTAGCTGACACGAGGTGAGCATAAGGCAGGTGCACACGTTTTCCGTGCTTTGGTGCCAAGCTCTCCATGCTGCAGTGCGGCATGGAGAGCCTGGCTGACACGGGTGAGCACAAGGCAGGAGTGCACATGGACTCCACTTTTTCGGCAGGGCAGAATTAAGTTCTGCTCCCCACCTCCCACTCCTGGTCCTCTCTTACTTACAATTAGGAGATGGTGTAGTTGGGCAGCAAGGAGGGGTGCAAAGTTCCTGCCAACTCACCTTCGCTGCAGACAACTTGCATTTGCAATGTTTGCCGGCTGGGTCTTTTCGCGTGCTCAGCAGCAATTCCTATTGGCTTTTGAAAGTGGCCAATAGAGGGAGTAGCACACTTTGTGCAAAAGTTGGAAAAAAATCTGTCAAAAAAAGGTGCCAGAATGCCGTTCTGAGAGCTCTATGAGAAAAAAAGCCCTGTCTTTACTTAAAGTGGCGGCTTTCTTGAATAACTGAATCCTGTCTTTGTAGATCCTTAACTTACCTGCTCTTCCTAGCTCACAATCCATTTTTTCTTCCATAATGTATCAGCCAACAACTTCCAGAGAGGTATAGGTTAATTCAAGAGGATGCAGCAAAGTTAAAACAATATAAGCAATCCTTGATTTATTATCACAATTGGGACTAGAACTTCTATTGCTAAGCAAGACAGTCATTAAGTGAGTCACACCCAATTTTACAAGTTTTGCCACAATCACATGGTCCTTAAAAGAATCCGGCTTACCCCACAGATTTTACCTGTCAGAAGACAGCTGGGAAGGTCATGGAGATGCTGCAACAGTTTTAAATATAAGGACCACCTATATAATCATAAATCACTTTTTTCATATTAATATAAATTTAAACATTTACTAAATGTCATGGCTGTTCAAAGGGAAGGAATACATATAAGAGTTCTTCCTTCCAAGATTTAGCTTATATTTTTATGGTTAGTCAAGCAATGCCTCATCTTATTCAGTAATAACTCCTATATCCCTTCAAGATGGCTATACAGTAAATAAGCCTTTCTGAACATGCCTTTGTGAAATACATTAGCACTACCAATTATCCCTCACAAGTCCTGCTCATTAAAACCACTGTAATGAAATATTTTTGGAGTATCATGAAATATTTTTGGAGTATCCCTTGCCTAAAGCACTTCAATGACATACTAAAAATTAAACGGCCCACTATGGCCAACATTTGGATCAATTCATCGCTCACTACACAATAATATTCCAATTGTCTGAGGTATTAGTTATGCCTATTAAGCTTCATTTATCTCAAAGGCAAATATAAGGGGTCAAAGTGGATGAAAGAAACAGGAAGGGAATAAAATTGTATAATTCAAAACTCATAGCATTAAAAGATTCATCATTGTGTGCTACAATAACATTAATCAGAGCAAAGAGACTTATTTAGTCACTGAACAATTTTATACATATATCCAAGTTTGCTGTTTCACCTTATCATGAGAGGACATATTAATTAAACATATTCATTACTAACCTCAGCTTCTGGTCTTAATCTTAGCTTCAGAATTTCAAAATCACATGAGATAATATGTGTGTGATTATGATGACACTTGTATGCTGCTAAGCAAGCAGAACAGGACATACATACAGTATATTGATATATATATTGATATATTCAACACCAATGCAAAATTTAACCAGAGTTTGCAAATCACTTTGAACTGTTTATCTTTATTCGTTATTTACATATAGGTAATCCTTCACTTACAACCATAATTTGGATTATACAGTCATGGCTGAAATTGTTGGCACCCCAGAAATTCTTCCAGAAAATCAAGTATTTCTCACAGAAAAGTATTGCAGGAACACATGTTTTGCTATACACAGGTTTATTCCCTTTGTGTGTATTGGAACACAACAAAAAAGGGAGGAAAAAAGCAAATTGGACATAATGTCAAACAAAACTCCCCTCCTGTTCAACATCTACACGAAACCGCTGGGCGAGCTCATTCGTGGTTTCGGGGTGGGGTATCATCAGTACACTGATGATACCCAACTTTTTCTTTCCACCCCGAACCAACCCAGTGATGCACTCGACGTGATGTCCCGTTGCCTGGAGGCAGTCCGGGTTTGGATGGGGAGAAACAGGCTTCGTCTCAATCCTGCCAAGACTGAGTGGCTGTGCATACCGGCATCTCGGGTTAACCAGGTTGTTCCATCACTAATGATGGGGGGTGAGGTGTTACCCCCCCGTTGATAGGGCTCGCAACTTGGGCGTCCTCTTGGATTCACGGCTCAATTTTGAAGACCATATAGGAGCCGTGACCAGCGGGGCTTTTGCCCAGCTTCGTCTGGTGCGCCAGTTGCGGCCCTATCTGGACCAAGATGCCCTACGCACAGTCACCCATGCGCTCGTGACCTCCCGGCTAGACTACTGCAACGCTCTCTACATGGGGCTGCCCTTGAGGACCATGCGGAGGCTTCAACTGGTGCAGAATGCAGCCGCGCGAGTTATGGGAGTTTCCAGATACTCCCATATAACACCTCTTCTCCGTGAGCTGCATTGGCTTCCGGTTGCCCTCCGGGTGAGATTCAAGGTGCTGGTAATAAAGCTCTAAATGGCTTGGGTCCGGATTATCTAAGGGAACACCTGCTGCCGGCATCAACTTCCCATCGTCCTGTGCGCTCCCACAGGGAGGGCCTTCTCAGGGTGCCGGCGGTTAAGGAGTGCCGGCGGGTGATCCCCAGGGGGAGGGCATTCTCTGTGGGCGCGCCTGCCCTTTGGAATGATTTACCGGTGGAACTTCAGACCACCCCCGATCTGCGTTCATTTCGCCGGGACCTGAAAACCTGGTTTTTTGATCTATCAAGCCTGGACTGAAGGGGTTTTAGCTTTTAATATTGTTTTAATTGTTGGGCTTAATTAATTTAATCTATTTTAATTTTATACTATTTTTATATTGTATTTTATGCTGCCCTGTAAACCGCCCTGAGTCCTTCGGAAATAGGGCGGTATAAAAATTTTATTAAATAAAATAAATAAATAAAAATGGGCTGGACAAAATTATTGGCACCCTTTCAAAGTTGTGGATAAATAAGATTGTTTCAAGCATGTGATGCTCCTTTAAACCCACCTGGGGCAAGTAACAGGTGTGGGCAATATAAAAATCACACCTGAAAGCAGATAAAAAGGAGAGAAGTTCACTTAGTCTTTGCATTGTGTGTCTGTGTGTACCACACTAAGCATGGACAACAGAAATAGGAGAAGAGAACTGTCTGAAGACTTGAGAACCAAAATTGTGGACAAATATCAACAATCTCAAGGTTACAAGTCCATCTCCAGAAATCTAGAATTGCCTTTCTCCACAGTGCGCAACATTATCAAGAAGTTTGCAACCCATGGCACCGTAGCCAATCTCCCTGGTCGTGGACAGAAAAGAAAAACTGATGAAAGGTTGCAACGCAGAATAGTCCGGATGGTGGATAAGCAGCCCCAAACAAGTTCCAAAGGAATGCAAGCTGTCCTGCAGGCTCAGGGAGCATCAGTGTCAGCGCAAACTATCCGTCGACATTTAAATGAAATGAAACGCTATGGCAGGAGACCCAGGAGGACCCCACTGCTGACACAGAGACATAAAAAAGCAAGATTACAGTTTGCCAAAATGTACTTGAGTAAGCCAAAATCCTTCTGGGAAAACGTCTTGTGGACAGATGAGACCAAGATAGAGCTTTTTGGTAAAGCACATCAGTCTACTGTTTACCGAAAATGAAATGAGGCCTACAAAGAAAAGAACACAGTACCTACAGTGAAATATGGTGGAGGTTCAATGATGTTTTGGGGTTGTTTTGCTGCCTCTGGCACTGGGTGCCTTGAATGTGTGCAAGGCATCATGAAATCTGAGGATTACCAAAGGATTTTGGGTTGCACTGTAGAGCCCAGTGTCAGAAAGCTGGGTTTGCGTCTGAGATCTTGGGTCTTCCAGCAGGACAATGACCCCAAACATACGTCAAAAAGCACCCAGAAATGGATGGCAAGAAAGCGCTGGAGAGTTCTGAAGTGGCCAGCAATGAGTCCAGATCTGAGTCCCATTGAACACCTGTGGAGAGATCTTAAAATTGCTGTTGGGAAAAGGCGCCCTTCCAATAAGAGAGACCTGGAGCAGTTTGCAAAGGAAGAGTAGTCCAAAATTCCGGGTGAGAGGTGTAAGAAGCTTATTGATGGTTATAGGAAGCGACTGATTTCAGTTATTTTTTCCAAAGGGTGTGTAACCAAATATTAAGTTAAGGGTGCCAATAATTTTGTCCAGCCCATTTTTGGAGTTTTGTTTGACATTATGTCCAATTTGCTTTTTTTCCTCCCTTTTTTTGTTGTGTTCCAATACACACAAAGGGAATAAACCTGTGTATAGCAAAACATGTGTTCCTGCAATACTTTTCTGTGAGAAATACTTGATTTTCTGGAAAAAATTCTGGGGTGCCAACAATTTCGGCCATGACTATAGCTCCTATCACTAAACAATGCAGTCATTAAATTAATCATACCCAATTTTATAACTTTTTGCGGTAGTCATTAAGCGAATTCAGCATCTGCCATTGATTTTGCTTGTCAGGTCATAAATGGCAATCCCATGATCCCAGGATGCTGTAACTGTCATAAAAACATGCCAGTTGTCAAACATCTGAATTGTGATCATGTGATGCTGCAACAGTCATTAGTATGAGGACTAGCTCTAAGCATTTTTTTTCAGCACTATCATAACTATCGACAAACTAATGATCGTAAGTCAGAGACTACCTCTATATAAATTTATTGTAAAGTATGTACAGTTACATTCATTCAGTGACCATTCAAACTTAACATAGTGATTAAATGATGGATACTTACAATAGCTCCTTGGAGTCGTATTATTGCAATTTGGGTGCTTGGAAAACAGCTTGCAATTATGACATTGCAGTAATGGTCACATGATCACCATATGCAACCTTTACTCTCAGCAAAGCCAATAGGAAAGCCAGCAAGAGGTTGCAAATGACAATCACAAAACTATGAAATGATGCAATCATACAGGATTCAATTAAAGATAGAAATTGGAACTGCTGGCAAAAAGTGATCCCATGCCTATGAGATGATGCAATCATATAAGATTCAGCCAATGATGGAATCTGGAACTGCTAAGTCAAAAAGGCCACACAATGTCATACTTTATAACAACATAGCTATTACATTTCATAATTCTGAACACATATTCTACACATAAAGGATATCTCTGGAAGAGATCAAGACTGCTTTCCCTGGCATCAGATTGTATCCTTTTAATAAATCAAACTACAGCATTCTGCTCACTGCACTAAAGTGGACCTATTTACATTATTAGTGTCAGTTCCATAATTATACAAATATATGGATAAAAAGGATGATACCTGTTCTTTATTTGCTGTGAGTCCTGTTGCCAGTTCAAAAACCTTCCTAAACCAGCAGCTGAAAGGACAACATTCAACTCATCTCTATGTCACTGAGGAATCAAATTTCTCAAATGCAGAGTAGAAAAGATGATTGCATAAATATCAAAAATGCTCCAGAATAGTGTTCCTTAAAGTGTGGCTCTGGGACACGTGGGCATTCTTGAAGAGCTCTCGGAGACACAAAATCAAAAATACTTACCAGCCTATGTTGAAAAATATTACAATCTTACAAGTCTCTCAAATTGTGAGAAGTGATAAAGCAGCAAACATGTCAATTTTAGTTTTTAAGATGGTAAATACAGATTAGCCTTGCTTACCAGTAGTAATTGGAACTAGCAAATCTGTTGCTAAGTGATGCTATTGTAAATCACATAACATGATCATGCCTATGTATGTCGGAAATTGTGATAGTTCCCAGTTTCTCTCATTAAGAGAATTTGCAGTGCTCTGTGTTATGTGGTCTTCATTTGCAATTTCCTGTTGGCTTCGCCCTTGACATTGTTTGCCAAAAGCTGGCTGTGAAGGCTATAAATGGTGATCAGGAGACTGTGGGATGCTACATGACCATGGGACACTGCACGATTATATGATTATGGTAGCTGTGGTAGCAGTGGTTAGAATGCAATATTGCAGGCTTATTCTGCCCAGTTAGGAATTTGATTCCGACTGGCTCAAGGTTGACTCGGCTTTCCATCTGAGGTGGGTAAACAATTGCCCCATTGTTGGGAGCAATCTGCTGACTCTATAAATCGCTCAGAGAGGGCTGTAAAGCAGTATGAAGCAATATATAAGTGCTATTGCTATTACAATTGCAATTGTCATAACACCAAGGGGATTGCTATGCACCCAAATCGCATTCATGTGATCATAGGGACCTATGGAACTATGAAGAGCCTTGTAAATCCCCATCATTCAGCACCACTGTAATTCTGAGCAGTTGCTAAACAAGTAATCATTCAATCATTCAACAATGACTACTTTTATTGATAAATATAACCCATACAAAGCTATATTTGGAATCTCCATAATTTTTAAAAGTGGGAAATGTCTAGAGAGAAAAATGTTTAAGAAACACTGCTCTAAGTCTAAGAGACTGAAAAGTGTTACAATTCAAACTTGCAGCCTGTAATAATAAGATACAAATATAATGGCAACATGTTTTCAAAAATGTGGTACAAAGTATTGGAATATTTATACTTTCTTAACACTTTGATCAACTGACTCTACACCTCATGCTTCTTAGGATTCACAAGATTAAAAGTGGTATTCCTTAATGAAATCATTTTTTCCCAACAGCATTTGTCTAATAACATATCATACATTTTCTTAAACAAAAACTAAAGATTATTAAGCAAGCAATGCCTTGAAAAGAAATGGATTTGCATGAGGAATTTTGTATGAAATTATACACATCGCTAGTAAAACTAAATTGGGAAGCAATATAGGCACGAATATACTAAGGAACAATATGAAACTTGACATGGAAGGATATTAAAGACTTATGTGGATAAAATGTTTATTCTAACACAGGGGTCCCCAAGTCCCGTTCCTTGGACCCGCACCTGTCAGTGGTATACCAGAAACCTGGCCGTACAAATAAGTGAAGTCCTATACGCAGGCAGCACGTGAAACCATGCCCCCTGTCTCCATGGAAACGGTCTCTGGTACTCAAAAGGTTGGAGCCACTGTTCTAACATATTTTTAGGGAAGCCTTTCTTATCTTAATACATTGTACATTATACCTTAAAAAGTCACATCAACAAATACACCAGACATAAACAGAAAAGCACAACAGACTGCAGTCCCCAAAAATGAAAGTGAATGTTGGTAATAGGAGATTCTATCCTCAAAGGAATGGAATCATCCATCTGCAAACCAGACATACAATCCAAGGAGGTATGTTGTCTCCCTGGAACAGAAAACAAAGATAAGGCTGAGAACCTAATCAAAATAATTAGGCCTACTGATTACTACCCTTTCCGCCTCCTCCACACTGGGATAAATGACACAACAAAGAACCTGAGTACAATAGTGAGAGATTACGAACAACTAGGCAATAAAGTTAAGAAGCTAACAGCACAAGTAGTGTTCTCATCAGTACTTCCAATGAAAGGCCAGCACCCATTGAGGGAAAAAGAATTCTAGAAATAAACCATTGGCTAAAGGGTTAATGTTGCCAAGAAAACTTTTGTTTTCTGGATCATGGACTGCATTTCCTATGCGAAGGACTCTTGGCAAGGGATGGGCTGCACCTCACGAAAAGAGGGAAAAATGTACTCAGAAAAAGACTGGCCCAACTCATCAGGAGGGCTTTAAACTAAAATTGAGGGGGAAGGGTGACCTATCTTTAGAATCTATAGAACCTAAAACCAATCATAAATTCCAAGAAAACAAATCAAACAATGAGGTAGGGAGTGATGAGAAAAAAGAAAAATTCAAACAACAATCAGGAGATGCAGGAAACATACCCAGGGACAGGCATAAAAGTCTTAAATGCTTATATACAAATGCTCAAAGCTTGGGGAACAAACAGGGCGAACTACACGAGGGTGGGTTTGACATAGTTGGCATTACAGAAACCTGGTGGGATGAAACCCATGACTGGAATGGACCGATGGATGGATATAAATTGTTCAAAAGAAACAGGTCTACAAAAAGAGGAGGGGGAGATGCAGTATATGTAAGAGAACACTACATATCTACAGAAATGTACATGATCCAAGATAAAATCATTCCAGAATGTATATGGGTCAATATAAGAGAGAGAAAAAGTGACATTACCCTAGGTGTATATTACAGGCCACCCACCAATCAGAAGAAATAGATGAACTCTTTGCCAACCCACTAACAAATGTATGTAGGAAGCATACCACAATAGTAATGGGAGACTTCAACTATCCAGATATCAACTGGGAGACAAACTCTGCAGCGAACAGGAGGTCAAACAGATTCCTAATCAACCTAGCCAACAACTTTGTGATGCAAAAGGTGGAGAAGGAACTAGACGTAAAGCCATACTACACTTAATTGTAACTAATAAGAAGTGATAGAGGGAGTTGAAGTTGCTGGAACCTTGGGCGAAAGTGACCATGTCACACTGGAATTTAATATAATGCAATCACTAGCAACAGAAAACAATCCAATCAGTGCTCTGAACTTCAAAAGAGCTGACTTTAACAAATTCAGAGAGAACCTAGGAAATATCCCATGAATAAAAGTCCTAAAGGAAAAAACAACCCAAGAAGCGTGGGAAACTCTGAAAAATGCGATCATAAAAGCCCATACCAGTACAATACCACTGAAAAAGAAAAACAAGAAATTCAAAAAGAAACCAGCATGGCTGCACAAAAATCTCTCTGACAAACTGAAAGACAAAAAGGACATTAACAAAAAATGGAAAGAGCCAGAATATACAAAGATTAAGTCAGGAAAGCAAAGGATCAGAACGAACAAAGGCTTGCAACAGAAATCATGGATAATAAAAAAGTTTCTTCCAACATATTAATAACAAGAAAAAAGTCAAGGAAACTGTAGGTCCACTAAAGAGAGAAGGTGGCAAGGAAATAACAGGCAATAGGGAGAAAGCAGAGCTGCTTAAGTCATTTTTTGCATCAGTCTTCACACACACAAAAATTACAGCTTACAATATACCCCCCCAAAAAACCACAGCAAGACAAATCAGAAACAAAAATTAAAATAAGCAAAAAAATTTGTGCATGGTAACATTAATAGTATTAGCTTACCTTGAACAAAATCCTAGTCTTTCAGATACACTAAAAACTGAAGGGTTTTTTTTCAACTACAAAGGTAAGCCCTGTAGGGTAGACAAGGTGGGTTGTATGACATATGAGAGTTCCGGCACTTTTTTTTTTTTACAAAAAAAGCACTGTGTATAAATCACATATTTTTCTTTAAAAACCCCTCTTCTAGCCACAATTTTGCTAGTCATGATAGCTGGGGATTATCTAGTTGTAATCTAGCATCTAAAAATTCCAAATATAAAAAGCATTTTAAAGAGCTGGACCAAGGCTTTTAATATAATTTAATATAATACTAGTTTATAACATTACAGAATTCAATTCTGTAAATTCTAATGCATAGGAAGAAAAATGCCCATTGTTTGAATCTTATAATCTGTGTTCATTTTGAACAGAAATATATGAGCTGAAAACAGAATTGTAATAAATCGTGTTATAGTTCCATAGTGATTATTTTAATACTACCTGACCTGCTTGATACATATGATAAAAAAGGGACAGATATGGCTTTTTTGTCCTAGGCAGATACATTTTCAGTAATTTATTTAAGTTCATTGTGCCTCATATTTTTTGCCACTTTTACTGATCATTGTTTTAATATATCCACATTTTGGCAACTATGTGTTATTGTTACCAAGTGTAAACTGTCCAGGTAATTTGACAGATGAAAGGAATATAAACTTGAATAAAAATATTTGTTTTCAAACAATGACTGAAATTAAGTTCTAATTTATATTTCACTCTCAAACAAAAGCTTCAAATTTAAAAATTACTGAGGAATACAAAAATATTTTATTATTGATAATTTTATAAGGCAAAAATGAGATTAAATCAACTGCTGTTAACAGAAATGTTAATGAATCTAAGATAATAAAAAGAATAATTTGTAGATCTGAACAGTAAATATCATTTCCAGTATTCCATATATAAAATCAGGCCCACATTTTATCACTAGCCTTTATAGTTGAAGCCAAAATTAGAAGAGTGCATAAAATTCCTGAATGAAAAAGCTGGACCTAAATTTGCACTTTGTGGGAGATGGACACTGTTTTAAACACACCAAATGTAGTGATAATAAGGAGGCAAGACATCCAGGAATGTGTTAAACAAATCATTCTTCTTATTATTAAACATATAATTTACAGCAACCTTATTCTGTGAGGATTCTTAACATTAACATTACCAGACAGCATATTTAGTGTTTGACCACCCAGACTTTTGAGGCTGGCTATAAATATACCTACCAATACAAATTAGCATTACATTTCTCTGGCAAGTAAAACATATTTAGCAATAGCAATAGCGCTTAGACTTATATACCACTTTACAGTGCTTTACAGCCCTCTCTAAGTGGTTTACAGAGTCAGCATATTGCCCCCAGCAATCTAGGTCCTCATTTTACTGACCTCAGAAGGATGGAAGGCTGAATCAATCTTGAGCCTATAAGCCTCGAACTCGAACTGCCAAGCTGAGGTCATCAGAAGTAGCCTGCAGTACTGCATTCTAACCACTGCGCCACCAGGCGCATTCATATTGTATTGTTCCTGAAGTTTCTGCTATGTGATCACCAATGCAAAAAGGTGGGATACAAATCAAATCAAATCAAATAAACCATTAAATAAAGTAATACTAAAGCGTAAGTTCCTGCTAAGGAGTGCAACATATCTTTCCAGTCCATAAACACATTTCCCTGTCTTCTACTTTTGTAGCAATTCACTTTTTTAGATATCAGGATAGTCAATATATATAATTCACTAAGCCTTCTACCAGTAAACAGACCAAGCTGGTCTTATGAACTTGTTTAGATAATATACAGCCATTCTAATTAGCAACCAATAAAATTAACTATCATTCCAAACATTCACTAAATGACAAAACTCTACTGCACAAAACTGTAATAAGCAACGTTATAAGAATTATCATCATTGCCTTCGAAGAAATGCTATGATTATTTTTCAGTGTTAGGTTGTATTACAATAGATTTATCTTAGAATACTGCTTTTAATTAATGAGGAAAAAAACACTTTTTTTCTAATACGTAACAACAGCAGTGAGCAATTAAATTCCTGTGCAACAATGAAAACAGAAACATAATTTGCAAATAAACCATAAGATAATCAGCAAGTACCGACAATAATAAGCAAAAAATAGGTGCCTGCCTATGCAGATTACTAAAGAATAGCTTATTAAAAAGTAGATTTTATTACTTCAAATGTAAAATATTTGACAGTATAGCAAGGCTGCAAGCCAACAGCAAATAGGTAATCATTTCTTTGATGGTTCAGCATGTTTTAAATGCAAGCCTGTGAAACACAATGATCCTGACTGTACTGTACTTCCAACTTAAGATAGTAAAGCAAGCAAACAAAACATAGCATCATAGCACTGATGATGTTGCTCAGTATGGTAATGAAATGTCTGTAAGAAAACTACTAAGTTCTCCACCAAGGACTCCACAAACCAACTGTATTCTCTTAGATCATCACTGGCTCTAAAGCAGGGGTATCAAACTGCTGGCCCATGGGCAAGACGCATCATCCGGAAGCTGCGCCCACCCCATCACCTCAATGGCAAAACCATGCCAATACGTTACGCAACATCACATGATGCCGTGAGTTTGACATATCTGCTCTAAAGGATTAACCAACATTTGCAGATTACTATGTATAAGAGTGCTAGGGTTACAATGATGAACATTCAACAAAAATAATTGGTACTTTTCAGAAGTTTTCCATCTAGTTTTTTTCCATCTTATTTCTACTTTGTCACAATAAATAATACCAGACCTGCAGAAGACTCCATTCCAATGTCAAAATACCAAAATACAAACCATACTGTAACATATTCAATAATTTGATATCCTGAGTGTTTCTACTTCTTTTAAGACCATTTTGAATTAGTTTTTTTTTCCACCTTCCAATTCTATAAAATAACTGTAATGAAAAACCCTAATACTACTATGCTCAAATAAACAAGGGAACATTTCCTAATGCCCTAATATTTTAAAGTCCTCATTTTGCTATATTGAGAGTGCCAGGAAAATACAGTAACAAAAACTACTAATCTCTTTAAAAATACCATATATAGAATAATCCCTATTCATTTTCAACCTTTTGGTGACCGTCCATTTGAGAGAATTAATCTAGATTAATTTGTTCTAATATACATTCCTATTGTAAAGTTGCATGAACTCATTTTTAAAAAAAATGCACTTAATTTGTCGATTAAATCTTTTCCAAATAAATAGTATGCCTAAACACATTAACCTAACTCTTTCTGAGATACTGTATAATAGAAAAGTGTATTTGAACACAGGCTTCATCATTATAGCCCTAATAACTTAAAACAACAAATAATAAGGTGGAAAAATGGACTACAAAAAGATTTTGGTCCCACCTGGAACAACATAGTGAAAGACCAAAAGAATTCTAAGTATTAGTTGAATCTATTGCTTCAGATATTCACACTTTCTGGATAAATATAATAAAATGATAAAATAAAAATTGTTAAGTCATCCACCTCCACCACATTCAATAAATTTGAGCAGACTCCAATAAGTTTAAGTATGGGATTCTTGGAAAAATTTTGGTAATTTCTTCCCAAAGATTAAATTGGCATATATTTCTTTACCAGAATAAAAACATTCCTAAGCACAGCAGCAGAAACATTTAAAATGGAGATTCTGGAGATTAAATCTCCAAATTATGTTCTAATGCAAATTATTCTCTCCAATTCTCTACACGCCTTCAAAGCATCTGAGTTCAGCTTCTCAGATACAGTAGGTATGAACTCCTGTCTTTGTAATCAATCTGTCCACATTGTTGACAATGACTCTGTTTTACTTATAGAAACTTTATCACTTTTTATACTATAAACAAAATGTAAATGCTGACAGTATTACATAAAGAAAAATTATTCTGAACTGAGACAGCTGAGGAGCATTGCTTTGAACCCTCAATCTCTCTTAATGAAAATCCTAAATAATTTAAGCTTCTCTTTGATCCAAGGCTGCTATGATGACAAATAGAAATTACGGATGAGACAGTGTGAGCCTGCAATATCTATGGTGCAAAAATCTGGATGACCAATGGAAAGAGGCAAAGTTAGACTTTTCTGATTTTTTCTACGGTATTGAAATCAATTGATCATTTAGAACTATAATAGCCCAGATTTGGCCTATTATAAAGTGAAAGCTGTAACATAACATTTATAGCCAGTACACTAGTCAATTGGCCACATCAATAGAATCATACCATGCATTGTTTTAGAATATTTAAATTAAAGTATAAATGCTTCAGATTTACAGTTTTCATCTGTCAGGCCCAACCAAATACATTCATATATCACACAACGTTATCGCTATTAGTAGTAGTACAGATAGTATGAGACTGTATAATACCAGTACTAAAGTCTCTTGACAGCTTACACACACAAAAATTAAACCTTAAAAGCAATTTAAAACCATGAAACTAAAATAGATCAAAATAATCAAAAATTAAATGCCTGTCCAAAACCATAATTTTAAAGTTTTAAAGCAAAGAATTTACTTTTTTTCAGTTCAGAATTGATTCCAAAAAACTGGAGCAAGAATTGGAACAAGTTGCCAAGAGATAAGCCTGTGGTAGGTATAGACACACCTCTTCAAATGAATTCAGTAATTGTGGTGAGGACAGAAACTTCTTGAGTACACAAAGGCATTTTCTCAGGAATTCTGAGCCCAAGCCAAATAACATTTCAAAGAGAACAAACCAGCAAATTGTATCCCATTTGAAAACAAACTGGTAGCCAGTATGATGTTTTTAGGACAGGTGTAGAATTGTCTCTTTCAATTCTTCCAGAATTGAATTGAATTGAAATCTACAGAGGCAATTTTATATCTACATCACTTTAGGTTATTTCCTTCTAAAAGTGAAAGTATTGACCAAAGGTGAAAGATGATGATTCTGGCTTCAATCTAAGAAATCAGAGGAACATTCTCAAAGTAAATACTAGTTTCTGAAAACAAGTCTATCTATAATTTATTTAGGGATTTTTTCAGCCAGCCTTTATTATTTTTAAAATAACTTAAGGTGATGACCTCCTTCCTCCTACTATTTTTCCCACAATAACAACCCTATGACATGAGTTGGACTGAGAAAGAATGGCTCAAAATCACCCAGCTGGCTTCTTTCACACCTAAGGTGGGATAAAAGCACAGTCTCCGGGTTTCTAGCTTGGTGCCTTAATCACTTGATCAAATTGGCTCTATAACAAAGAGATACATAAACTGCCACCTCTACAACTAGTTCTACACTTATTTGAATTTAGTTTTAGTTTATTTGCTCTCATACAGCCAATTAACAATTGCAAAACAGTGTTAGTATCTAACATAAAAATGTTACTGAGAGATTGTGTGAATAGACTAGAGCAATTTAAAGCAGTGCTCCTAATTCCAAATGTCCAGAAGGATTCAAATGGATAGATATCATAGTTGATGGCATTAAAAATCACTGAAAACTTATAAAGTACTAAAAGAGTTATTTTCTTAACTATCAGACAGAGATCACTCATCAGGCCAAGGAAGGCAATCTTTGGCTTGTAGCCTACTTTGAAGCCAATCTGAAAAGTGTCAAGTTAATTTATGTCCTGCAGAATTATCTCGTTTTTCTCATGTTTTATCTGATAGAAATACCTAAGACTTAGATTGCCAGTCCAAAAGACATATGAAAACTTGGTTATGATTGGGCAAGTAGCCCCTCAACTATGAAGAAAACAACTTAAACAAGTTTCACATGTTATAACAAATCAAAACAAACAATTTTCTGGTCAAAAATTAATTTCACCTTTTGATTGTAGGATATGGACTGATTTTATAAAAAAATGTCTGCTAGATCTTTTAGCTACACAACAGTTACATTTGCCATTTATTAATTATAAAGAAAATAGAAGCCTACCCAATTCATAAATATTTATGAATATATATTTAATATATATTTAAAGGGTTTATCTATTAGCATTGAAGAGAGTTGTCAAATTGCAGTAATGTAAAATCTTCTGTTGAAACTTTAATTTTATGTAATATTCCAAACTCAAGGTAATTTTCAGACAGAATGTCTGTTTTCATTTCACTTTCTGAAATTAGAGCTGATCTACAGAAAATTTAATGAGGAGGAGAATACTGGAATGATCTTTATCATTTTATTTCATTATTTTTATTGATTTAATGTATCCTAGATAGTACTGTTAAAATTGTAATTTACTTGACATCTTTTAATAAAAAATATAGTATAGCAATAACAGAAATTATTTAATTGGGGTAAGGGTTAGGATTAAAATAACAAAATTACTGGATTGCTGCTTATAGCCAAGAAGCCACCAGCCTCTCAAACCACCTTAATCACAAAAGATTAAAGACTGGTCTATATTTACCTATCTCTTAAGACTCTCCAAATTTTTAGATGTCACAAACTGAAACTAATCTAGTCAATACAATAATTTCATAGAATTATAGAGCTGGAAGGGACTTTGGAGATCTTCTAGTCCAACCTATTGCCCAATTTTTGAATACAACTCTTTATTATCTGGGCTGATTATGAACTGGGCTTATTATTTATTATTTATTTTATTTATTACATTTTTATACCACCCTTCTCCCAAAGGACTCAGGGCGGTGTACAGGGCAATAAATAAAAACAGGATACAAAAGTTAAAAGCGAATTAAATAAATGCCCAAGGTTAAAACAATAGTTAAGATGTATTAAAACCCCAACCAACCAAACATTTTTAAAATAATAATTCCTTAAATGCACTCTACCCATCTTCGGTGGGAAGGTAACAGTACTCCATGACATCATGTCGACCACATCACCACGGAAATGTCCTCGGACAACAGAGATGACATCACCTCCTATAGTCAGTAATGACTAGCGGAATAAAATCTACTAGAATGCATTCCACCCATCTACCTTGTTGTTTTCATTCTCATTACTGAGAACTATTTTGCAAAAATTAAAGGATTTTTATTAACTAGCCATCTGACCCTATTCCAGATTTCAACCATGGCTCTGATAGGACCAATCATAAATTCTTGTAAGACCTCTTGAAATGCTATACCTTTTAAGAGTGGGCTTCCAATTCAGTCCTGGAGAGGAGAGATGCTGTGATAAATCTACCCCCCAAAATGGAGAGATTTCAAGCATTACCTGACTTGGTTACAGTATGGAATGATATTTAAAACATGAGCTGTCACATAGAACAGTATATTCATAAGACCACAGATACTAAAGGAAGTCCGTCTTAACACCCTATTATTCCAAACACTAGTTTTGTACATTTGATAATGGCAATGCAATAGAACTAACTCCATTTTTTTGCTAAATTTCTATCTTGTTTATGATTCTCATAATTAAAAGATCTTGTAGGATTTAGATGCTGGAATCCAAACCCAGGTGAAAACAAAAACAGAGATTCAATTTGTTGTTTTGAAATGGGTTAATGCTGGTAAAATTGGATAGTGAAATTCATATTTGAGACATTGTTCTTTAAAAAAAATTCAACATAATAAAAAATCTAATTTTTTCTTCATTTGATATTATATTTAATTATGTGGGTTTTGTTGCTTTCTTGCTTTCCACCAGTGATGTGTTCATTGCAAACAAAGGTTTGCAATGAACACATCACTGGTGGATCAGCTCCTGGATTAAATATGAATTTCATGTGGAAAAATTGAACATGTATATCAATATTTTTTTACTTGTCTGCTCAGTGTAGTTTAAAATGGAGATCTTATGTAAGAAAATTCCTTCTCAAAGGACACCTAATTAAGTGGGGGACAAGGAAACAACACCCTTAGATAAAAATAAATGGCAAGTATCCAATCCAGATCACAACAAGCTACAACCCCTGAAGAATTCTGTATCAACTCTGTTGAACTTAAGCAAGTCCAGCTTTAGTTAGATGGTAAAAACACTAAGGTTGGGCTTTGTGTACAGCAAATCAATCCGTTACTAAAACATTATTATATCTTTAGACACACATAATAATTCTTAACCTTACAGCAGGATCAGAACACAAAACCATGTCAACCCAATCATTGTATCTGACAGAGGAATCTCAATCCCCACAACCAGCCACAAGAGAACAACCTGTTCAATCTTTTCCAGGCTTCTTGTACAAGGATGACTGTTAGCAAGCTCAAGGAATGGTGGGCTATAAATTGAACAGATAAGCAAACAAAACCCACCAAGTTCATTCTGGCTTAGGCATTTGGACTTTATTCTCTAGATAACCCTGTATCCTTAAAAGGAAAACAAAAGTGTGTTAATTAATACAAAATAATGACTATTAGCAACTCAGCCAGATTAACATAAATCTGCTATCCATTAAACTGGAGATATACTATGTCAGTCCATTATAGACTCAACTAGCAGTAACTACTAATTTGATAAAAAAGCGAGTAAAATCTTTTCCAGGAAAGACTAAGGCAACTCTCCGTGAGCGATTTATAAAGGTCAGAAAGATCTTTGGAAGGTGCCTCCCTTTGCCCCCGTCTTGGGTTCGTTTTTTGGGGGGGAGTTGGTACCCGTGTCCTTCAAACCTCCTAAGAGGCATATTACTTAAGTCCAGACAGGCTGAGTTCAAACCCTCTATCCTTGCAAAAGCAAGACAGTCTGATGCTACTATCGATTATTATGAACATCCTCACCACCACCACCACCATTTTCCACTTCCAAAGGCTACCTACAACCTTCTTTCCTTTCCCTTTTATTGAGGGATGCAAAAACTTCCCCTTCCTACTTTAAGCCAGGATTAAACCAAGCCCGAGCCCAGCGGAGAGGCTTTTACGGCCCAGACCACGAAGCCCCCTTCCCTTCAGGCCTGCCTTTCCTCCTCTTTGCCCACACCCCTGCCTGCCTGCCATTATCCGGCCCAGACCTGCTCCAAAGCCGCCCCAGCGAGGCGAGCAAGCGAGCGCGGGCGTCTCCGAGCGGGAGGCCCATCCAGAAGACTGCGGCTGCGAAGAGCGGCGACCCGCCCAGGCCTCTCCGGTCACGCGACTCCCAGGTTCCCCGTCCGAGCAGGCCTTCCCGGGGACGGAATTTCTCCCCAACCCGTCCTTTGCTCCCGCCTCGCGATGGGCTCACGCACACACCCCTTCTCCTCCGCGACCTCCCTCCCCTTCCCCGCAGGTGGCCGCCGTCGCGGCGGGGGGGTTGGGGGGTCGGTCCGGGAAGCCCCTTCCTCGCCGCAGTCCCCCGTCTCGTGCGGGAGCTAGGCTGAACAGATGAGCCTTTCCCGCTCCGGGTTGCAAGGGGCACCCCCGGATTCACACGGGGTTCCAGGAAACGGGTCGGGGTGATAGAAGAAAGGAGGAAAGGTGGAGTGAGAAAGAGACCCCCTCCCATGCAGTAGGCTTGCTCCCCAGGCGGTTAGTACTCTGCCTTCTTCCCCCACCCTCGTTGTATTCCGATTTTGTGCAACCTCCTTCCCCCCCACACACACACACACCTCCGGAGCCGCTGCATCTCTATCTTTGCCCCCATCGGTATTTATTTCTCCTCCCCGTCGCATTCAACCTTCTTCTCCCTCCCGCGGCTGACTCTAGCAGACCCGGGTTTTGTAGTTTTTTTTTTAAGGCGCCATGTTTATAATCCTCCATCCTATTTTTAAAAGAAAAAACAAGAATTCTCACCAACACCCCGAGCCGCCGCCTCTACCTCCTTGCCCCCGTCCCTCCTTCTTTCCTTACTCCCTCCAAGCCAGGGAATAAGACACTCAAGATTTGCACCGCAGGGATTGCAAAAGCGGGCTTTTTCGCTGATTTCCCCTCGGTCCCTTCTCTTCTGCCCCCCCCCCCTTTTCCCCCTCCTCTTCTTCTTCCTTCTCTTCCACCCCGACTGAAGCCGGGGTCCCTCACCTTGTCCGGCTGCGTCTCTACCAGTTGCAGATTCTGCAGGCGGAGGAAAAGAAGTTCGCCCAGGTTAAAGTTTGCAATTCCTGCTCCAGGCCGCGGCTGCTTCTTCCGCCTGCTACATATTTTCTTTCCCCATCGGAGTTTTATTGTGTCTGAAATTTTTTTTTCCTCTCTGTCTCTCCTCGCTCCTGGCCGTCTGCACACTTCTAGCTTTCTGGGATAAACAGGATTTAGGATACAGCCTCGGATCCTCGGAAAAAGGAGAACTCTAGTGGCGTCTGATGGAGTTGCCGTGGCTTTCTTTCTTTTTCTTCGTTTCCACTCTCCCCCCCCCCCCTTTCCCCTTCCTCTCTCTCTCAAATGTAGCATAGAGATATGGATGGTATTCTAGAAGGCAATTTTTCCAACTATTCGAACGATCTCTACTGAGTTGCGATACTCTAAATTTGCAATATGAAGAGATGACGGGAAGATAGTTCGTTTCTTGCCATCGTATTTTGGAAGATGTTTTTTTTTAAATCATACTTCCGTGATTTCCAAAATTGCAAGATTTTTGGAAGCAGTAAAGAGCAATTATGCTCTGTACAAAGAATTAACCAGGATCGTTGGGTTTCTAAGCATTGCATGAATTGTACTCATGGTTTCTTATCTTTGCGGTGGAAAGTAATTTTTAAAAAAGCTAAGGTGATCATTAGGCATTAACAAATTTGACCAACTTAAAGGTGACAATAATTAAAATGATGCAATCATTTAGATGATTACATTCTAAGTGTGGTAAACCCAAATTTATTGATATTTTTTGAAAATATATCCCATGCAATTCAGTGATTTTTTTTAAATAAAGAGAGGAAATCGTAACTGCCGGGAGGGGGAAAATCTGTATTCTGTGATCATTCTGTTTGATGGAAGAAGATTTGATTGTGAAATTCCTTTCAAAGGAAGAGAATTTTGGTGAAACTCCTGGGGTGTTGTGCTTTTGCACTTCTGTGGTTATAGGTGGCCAAGGGGTATGTGTAAAGGTTGCCTTTCATTGAACAGTCATTTGCCTGCGTGATTATCGCCTCTCCAGCTGTGTGCTATTCCATTCGATCAAAAGGAATTCAGTGCATTGAATCGTGAAGAAATTCCTATGGACCCTTTTCAAATCTGCACATCGTGAAAATTATGGAAGTCATTGACACAAAACAATGGCACTCAGTCTTTAGAGGTTTTTTTAAAAAATGGAGCCTCTTTTACAAAGATAAAGAACTAGCAAAATTATGAAACTGATTTTGGCACAGAATTAATATACAGGTTTCTAAAATAGGTGGGTTTTCTTATTGCAAATAAAATGTATGATGATGTAGGCTTCTTAATTGCAGTGTTAATATGTACTGCATTCTGAGTCACTGCAGTGATGAATGGCAAGTCTTCCATGCAGGACTCACTTTGTAGGTTGAAAATTGATAAACTTTTTACTGTTTTGTTGGGGGATGTGTGAGGTGTTAATTAGACAGAAATAGGATAACAGTCACCCTGTTAAGATGGGCTGTATGATATTTTTGAATATTGAGGTAATATCAAGACTAACCAGGTTATAATTAGGAGAAATGTAAAACTTGATTTAGTTATCTGTTGCAAAACTATTTTTAAACTATTGGGTTTGTTTTGAACTAAAAGTTGGTTAACTATAGGAATTATAGCTGACTTGCATAATCTGTAAATGTGCAAAAATAATTGTGAAATAATTGCTTTGTTTCAGATTTTATAAGCATGTTAAAAGAAGTGTATTCATAGAGCATCATCTAGACTGATCATTGCTGAGTTAGTAAAAAAGGGAAATCTGTTTATTAAAATATTATTTTACTAGCATAAAGAATGTTACCTAGTTAGGGTAATGAAATGTCTGCAAGAAAACAAGCAAGCTCAGAGAGCACCAAAGGCCCCTCATTTCAACCCTGAGCTGCAAATACTCTCCTTCATTGTTAAAGAATACTTATATTCCTAAGTAAGGAATATGTTAATATTTCTATTAATTAACATTGTAGTTTAGCTAATCATGGAGACTATATCATAGGGATCATATTTGTATTCAGTATAGACAAATTCTGACCATTTTTTTAAAAAAGTACATAATAACATTAACTTTCCATTTTATGAGGATGATGAAGTTATTGGCTAAGTTTTGCACAGGCCTGGCTGTTTGATTACAATTCTGATCATAGCCTGTACAAAGACAATGTTGTCTTGTGTTTGTGGAAATGAAGCCAGATACATCTGGAGAGCACTACGAAGGGTGAGTGGGGGGAAGCCTGTTTACACCTTCCAAATTCCTTCATAACTTTTTCAAAACTCTTGAAAGAAGCCTGAGGAATTTTTACAACAAAAAATAAAAATATAATATTCGAGAGAGATTTTTTTAAAAAAAAAATGCTGCATAGAGAGTGTTACTTTCATTTTGCTTAGTTTAATGGTTTTGCTCTAAACTTAAATCATACCAATGATGATGAATTCATTTAGGTTTAAATGAGTAATGAGTTCCTATTTTCAATTCCTATGGGTCTGTTTTAAACATGACTTAGTTTCTAATACAGTGTATTTAAAATTTATAAAGTGCATATATATTATATTTCGGAGATGTAAAAAAGATACAACATGTACTTGCATATTTATTGCTTGAATTTCCTATTGTTTATTTTGTATCCTGCATAAATTTATGTAAGATTACTGCATCTTAATAAATCAGATGACAGTGTTAGTAATAGCAAGTAATGATATCTTCAAGTGGAACTCCTGATTCAATTTATCTCTTTATTTTGAGTTATAAGCCACCATAAAATAGATACAATTATAACAATTCAAAAAATGAGTAAGGCACGAAATAATATTAATAATTATAGGGATTACTTAGAATAGTAAATCTTGGTAACACCAAGATGTAATAATAAGAATTGTCCTTATTATTGATATTAAAAAGAACTGAAAACAGCTAATATAGAGATCCTATAATGACCCCTGAGGTAAAAAAAAAAATTAATATATTAAGAAGCTCGCTTCCTGACCCTGATGTCTAGGAGTACATCCAAAGTCTTTCCCCCCACCATGCTATCACTCTGCTAAACAACTAATTCCCACATCACTTTTTTATGCCCTAGGTCAGGGGTCATCAAACCATCTAGTAGGATTGTATTACTATTATCCTTCTCATCTTTCCTTTTACCTATTCCTTCAGCATCTTATGATTATAACTTTGTTGTTTTATATCTTATGATTTATGTTGATTGCTTTTATTTAGTATCTTATGACTATCACTGAGTTTTGCATCATGATTTATGATAATAGTATTTTATTATGATGATCATGATTTATCACTTGTTGCTTGTATGTACACTGAGAGCTTATGCACCGGAGACAAATTCCTTGTGTGTCCAATCACACTTGTCTAATAAAGAATTCTGTTCTATGCTATGTTCCAGGTTGGCCAACTGATCCTACTTTATTGTAAAGCTACATTAACAGAATCTTGCAAGTTTGAAAGTGCAAATCTCCCAGGATCTCCATTGCAATCTGAGAACTTGGCAGAAAAGGGGATCCCTTTGGAGCCTCCTTTTTCCACCCATTATGCAGCCGCTGTCTATGCCCTCTCTTATCTGAATATTTTGTAGGCATTCAACCTGCCTACCTACCTACCTACTTGTCCTCTACCAAGGCCATTCCCACATACTGTTTCAGTGCATAGATTTTTTGAAAGTCTGTAGCATCTGGGCCCATATAATCTTGAGGAGCAAATAGACTAAAATATGACAGTGGAATATGAACAATAAGGTATAATCAAACTAAAAATAATAATCAAAAAGCTAGGCTTTATTGTGACATGAAAAATTCACTGGCACCGTTAGTAAGCTACATAAAATTACCAAAATTAGAATTTACGTATGAAACAATCTCATTGTTACATAGGTTACTGATACAAGCTTGTGATAATTTTTAACATTAAGAAACTATAAGAATCACATTTGCTACTAATAACTAGAAGTACAGAAGTCATAGCATGGTTACTATGGAAAACAGGCTATTGTTTTTCAAACTTGGCAACTTTAAGTTGTGTGAACTTCAACTCCCAGAATTCCCCCCGAAAGCATGTTGAAACACACTGATTATAAGCAGTGAAATGGCAGTGAAATGCCTGGATCCCTTGTGTGCAGAGATGAGGCTTGTTTGTCTGGCCTGGTTCCTGGCAGGCCGTGGACCAGTGTTGATCCATGGCCTGAGGGTTGGGACCCCCTGACTTCCTTGATTCAATACCACACAAAGTAGCCACAGAAAACGAAAACAAAAATATCCATATTGCAAAAGTAACCATACAGGTCTACCGTTAATAGTATCTGTGATATCATTTTCTTTCTAAATATTTTACTCCCAGAGACAATTTTTTCCACTAAAGGTAGTTCTGGATTTTAATCTCATAAAAGGAGGTTGACATAAAAGAAATGTGGCCTACCTTGATATTACCTTAGAACTAATATGGAGGTCATTTTATTATACCTGGCGACCCTGTTTAAAAAACACAGAATTTTTTGTTTCAAATATACACCATGATACAAAAAATAATAATTTATTTTATTTATTTATTTAATTTAATTTGTATACCACCCTTCTCCCGAAGGACTCAGGGCGGTGAACAGGACCATAAATACCAAAATAACCAAAATACAAAATTAAAAACAAATTAAACCCTAGTGCCCAAATGTAAAAATAAATTTCATTAAAACAATAATTAAAACCCAAACCCATCATACCAGGCCGGCTTGTTCAAACAAATAGGTTTTTAGATCACGTCGGAAGGAGCGAAGGTCGAGAGCCATCCGGAGCTCAACCGGTAAACGGTTCCAAAGGTCAGGCCCTCCCCCTGGGAGCCACCAGACGGCATTCTCTGACTGGTGGCACCCTAAGGAGGCCCTCTCTGTGGGAGCGCACTGGGCAGAGGGAAGTTGATGCCAGCCGCAGGTGCTCCCTAAGGTATTCCGGACCCATGCCATGTAGGGCTTTGTAGGTCATTACTAGTATCTTGAATCTCACCCGGAAGGTAACCGGAAGCCAATGCAGTTCACGGAGCAGAGGTGTAATATGGGAGTATCGGGAGACCCCCAACACAACTCGCGCGGCTGCATTCTGCACCAGTTGGAGCTTCCGAGTGGTCCTCAAGGGCAGCCCCATGTAGAGAGCATTGCAGTAGTCTAACCGAGAGGTCACGAGCGACTGTATGCAAGGCATCCCGGTCTAGATAGGGCCGCAACTGGCGCACCAGGCGAACCTGGGCGAAGGCCCCCCTAGTCACAGTTACTATATGATCTTCTAAAGAAAGCTGTGAATCTAGGAGAACTCCCAAGTTGCAAGCCCTATCTACGGGGGGTAATAACTCACCCCCCATAGTGAGAGATGGAATGATCTGAATTTCCTGAGATGCTGGCACGTACAGCCACTCAGTCTTGTCAGGGTTGAGCTGAAGCCTGTTCCTCCCCATCCAGACCCAGACCGCCTCCAGGCAACGGGACATCATGTCGAGGGCATCACTGGGGTGGTTTGGGGTCGAAATGAAAAGCTGGGTATCATCAGCATACTGATGATACCCAACTCCAAAGCCACGAATGATCTCACCCAGAGGCTTCATATAGATGTTGAACAGGAGAGGCAAGAGGACCAACCCCTGAGGAACTCCACAAACGAGAGGCCTCGAGGTCGATCTCTGTCCCCCTGCCAACACTGACTGCGAACGTCCCAGGAGGTAGGAGGAAAACCACTGAAGAACCATGCCTCCCACTCCCAATCCCCTGAGGCGCTGCAGCAGGATACCATGGTCGATGATATCAAAAGCCGCTGAGAGGTCTAATAGGACTAGGACAGAGGAACAACCCCTGTCCCGAGCCTGCCAGAGATCATTCACCAGAGTGACCAATGCCATCTCCGTCACCATAAACAGAGCGACCGGGCGATTATTTGCAGACGCGATGAGGGTAGCGAAGTAATTAGACCTCGCCATCCTCATTGTCGCGAGATAAGACCTTGTAAAGGATCTTAGTCGTGATCGGTCGGATTCAGACCTGGTGGATCTCCAACAGCTCTCTAGGCCCCGTCTCCTACACTTCATCTCCCGGAGCTCCGCGGAAAACCATGGAGCGCACTGGGATCTGCACCGGGTCAGGGGCCGCAAGGGTACAACTCGGTCCAGTGCCTCCGAACATTAAAGATTGATGTTCAATTGAAACTGGAGTTTTTCTTGTTAGACTAATGGATAGACAATTAGAAATTTGTTATGGAAAATTGCTTTTGTAAATGACAATTGCTGCAAAATTATTATATGCCCCAACTCACAACAGAGGAATGGCTGATGAAGATGACACAATTAGCAGAGGTGGCAAAAATTGTTTGATTGGAGAAAGGACAATCATTACATTTATGAGTGACTAGAAACCTCTTATGGACTTTCTGCTGAAAAAAGAAAAAAAAATGGTAATCTTCCCTATGACCATTTCTCACACACCTGCAACATCTCCATGGTAAGTTATGAGTACAGAAAACCTTTGAGTACAAGCGTTCTGTAATATATTACCTGTATAATTTTAAAGTTTCCCTTTTCCAACCTTTAAAATTGTATACAGGTAGTCCTCGATTTACAGCCATTTGTTTAGTAACCTTTTCGATGACACTGAAAACAGTGACTTATGACCATTGCTCACACGCAGCATCTCCATGATCAAAATTTGCCTATATGCACTACATCTTCATGAGTCAGAAATCGTACAGATGTGCTATATATTTATTTAGTTAGAAACAGACCTCCGAGGTTGAAGCTGACCCGGTTGCCACGTAAAGTTACTTCAGGACATTTTCTTAAAAAATGGAAGTTTTTTATGGATTTACGAATACTGAATGTTGACACTGCACAAAAAGAATGGCAGATTTGAAGGATCAAATGACTCTTCTCACAGAGAACGCATTATTTTAGGGCCTGGTAAATGGAAAACAGAAAAAGCAATGTTATGTGCCTTTTGCATAGCTGTGGCTTGGACTGATGAAATTTGAGGAAGTAGAAAGTAATTCTGTTGATTTTGTGTGGACTGAGTTTGTTTTCTTTTGGACTAATAAAATCTAGCAAGCCTTGACTGACAGAACAAGTTTGAGGTCTTCTTAGATTTTGTGAAAGATAAGGAATTAGAAGTAATTCATTTTACAGCACATTCCAACTGGATATTCAGCTTGTGATGTATCTGGCCCAACAGGAATGGGTAAAAGTGGTCCTCAACTTACGACTGTAATCAAGCCCAGAATTATTGTTATAGAGTGTGTTGATCATAATGTGGACTCTTTGCCAAGCACTCAAAATGCAATTGCATGATTTCAGAAGGGGGCCACCCATCAGAACTTTAAATCTGGGTCATAAGTATCTTTAAGGGGTTCTGCCATAACTTAGAAATGTTGCTAAGCTACTAGTCATAAGTCAACTACTACCTATAATTTCTTTGTGTTCTGTCTTCCTATAGATCAGACATGTCAAACACAAGGCCCGGGGCTGGATTCAGCCCACAAAGTGAAGCCATCCTGGAAAAAGTGGGGGAACGGCCCCCGCTTCCTTGGCCCCAGCCCTGGCCAGCCAAGAGCCAATGTACAATTTTGTACGCATTCAGTCTTATCTCCACAAGGCCATCTGGAAACAGCGAGGGACTGGTCCCTGCCGTGTTGGTCCTGCCCCTGGGCTGCACGCTGGGGAGGTGTCACCCTTTGTGAGGAATGAAGAAATGCAGCATTGCCTGGAAGTAGCCAGCAAATGGCGCTTGCCTACTTCACATATCCGGCTTGATGGGCTCTGGGGGAGGGGTTTGGGCAGGCAGCGGGGTGCTCTCCTCACAGTGCCAAGAGGCTGAGCTGGGTGGCGCAGATCCAAAAAGAAGCATCATGCTGCCCAGCCCCCAGCCTGCCTGGTTTCAGCAAGCAGCGGGGCACTCTCCTCACAGCGCCGAGAGGCTAAGCCAGGCAGTGCGAATTGAAAAAGAAGCATGATGGCACCCATCCCCCAGCCTGCCCGATTTCAGCAGGCAGTGGGGCTCTGCCCTCACAGTGCCAAGAGCTGAGCCACGTGGCACGAATCTGATGGGAAGTGCAATGCTGCCTAGCCTCCAGCCTACTTGGTTTCAGCAGGCAGCAAGATATAAAACTGGCAAACTTTGCACTGCCCGGCTCAGCCTCTCAGCACTGTGAGGAGAGCACGCTGCTGCCCGCTGAAATTGGGCAGGCTGGGGGCTGAGCGGTGTCACACTTCTCTTTGGATCCACGCCACCCAGCTCAGCCTCTTGGTGCTATGAGAAGAGTGCCCCACTGCCTGCCAAAATAAGGCAGGCTGGGGGCTGGGTGGCATCGCACTTCTCTTCAGATTCACGCCATCGGCTCAGCCTCTCGGCACTGAGCAGAGCACCCACTGCCTGCCGAAACTGGACAGGCTGGGTGGCATTGCACTTCTTTTTGGATTCGCACCGCCTGGCTCAGCCTCTTGGCACTATGAGGAGAGCGCCCTGCTGTCTGCCAAAATCCAGCAGGCAGGGCAGCATCGCACTTTTCAGATTCGCGCTGCCTGTCTCAGCCTCTTAGCACTGTGAGGAGAGCGCCTTGCTGCCTGCTGAAACCAGGCAGGCTGGAGGCTGGGCAGCATTGCGCAGGTAACATCGACTCTCACTGCTCATGGTGTCCCCTCACCCAGAGCCCACCAAGCCAGATATGTGAAGTAGGCGAGGGCCATGTGCTGGCCACTTCCAGGCAATGGTGTATTTCTTCATTCCTATGAAGGGTGACACTACCACAGCTGTGTTTCTTGCCTGTTTTTCTCCCTCCCTCATCTCAAATATTTTCCCACCACTCTTGGAAGGAAGGAAGGAAGGAAGGAAGGAAGGAAGGAAGGAAGGAAGGAGAGGGAGGGATGGTCTGAAGGAAGTCCTGCCTTAGTCCTGCCCTGCTGCCCTTTCACCATCTCCTTGCCCCCTCCTCCTGGCCTATCTTGGGGGTCTCCCATCCTATTGCTAAGGAAGCTTTGGATACAAAGCTGGGTCTCCTCCCATGGAGAGGGAGTTGGCCTCCCTCTGACTTTGCCCTCATACCCATCA
The DNA here is from genome assembly GCF_947247035.1 of Vipera ursinii. Taxonomy (NCBI): domain Eukaryota; kingdom Metazoa; phylum Chordata; class Lepidosauria; order Squamata; family Viperidae; genus Vipera; species Vipera ursinii. The sequence goes on from NC_139517.1 coordinate 117,974,534, forward strand.
TGAGCAACCTGGCTAAGGAGACCAAGCACAGCAGTAGCAGCCTTGAGGAGGTAAGTGCAGCTGGGTGCCCCCTTGGGGAAGTGGGGCTGGACTGGGTGGCACCATCCAGCCCCCCCCCCCCGCATGGCCTGAGAGGAACAGTGAGGCTTCTCCAGTGGACCATGCCTTGGCACTTGCCCTGGTCCCACCCCCTTCTGCCAGAGACCCTCAGTTCTGTCCCACTCCTGCCCAGGCCCCCACAAGCACCCTTGATGCGAACGATGTAGAGCTGGCCATGCCTACCCAGTAGGCCACACCCACTCCAGCCATGCCCACCCAGAAGGCCATGCCCTCCATGGCCACACCCATCTGGCCCTCCAAGGACAACCGCAATGCTGATGCAGCCCTCAATGAAATTGCGTTTGACACCCCTGCTATAGATAATGAATATTTAACATATATGCATCCAGCTGTGGCCTTCATCAGCTGTGACTCCTTCCTTGGTGCAGCGGTCTGCATCTTTTAGACAAATACAAATATGATCGCAAATGAAGTCAAGTCACTTATGTGGGTCTCAGATGCATGTGGATAGTTAAAATAGAGTAACCAGATCTGCCCTGCAAAACTTGGATGGTCACTGGATGGCAAGAAAGAATCTCTCTACTCACCTCAAGCCTAATTCTGTTTATTGAAGTCCACACATATCTTTAAGTTACCAAAGTTGAGAAACACTGGGATAAAAGAGTGCTTATTTATTTATCTAATTTATATAGTCTTCCATCTCAAAAATGTGAGCCTGAGTGGTCTGCAATGAAACTAACAATTAAAACCCTTTTAAAGCCATTAAAATCATTAATGTCGAGCCCCGTGGGTCTGACATTCAGCGAGGGGGAAGGAAGAGCCTTGCGTCGGCTCCTTTCCCTGCCCCCGGATTGACCGGGGTTCTGGATGCATCGAAGGGCATCGCTGGGCCACTAACCGCATTGCCGCCTCCCTGCCCAGCACCACCAATGCCACCGAGCTTCTCGCAGGCCCCACCGACCGTCAGCTGTCTTTGGAGACATTGGTGGGTTTTGCTGCTGCCGCCTCTGGCCACCACAAGCTTCCTGCTGATTCTACCGCCTACCAGCTTGCCCAGGAAATGCTAGCGGGCACCACTGAGCCGTTGGAACTCCCTGCTGGGTCTACCGCCTGCCAGCTGGCCCAAGAAGCACCAGTGGGTGCCGCTGAGCTGTTGGCAGTACTGCCGCCTCCTTGCATACCACCGCTGACACAGCTGGTCGCTTCGGACTCTGCCAGTCCCACTGCTTTCCAACTGGCAGCACGGTGCTTGGGAGGGCCAATGTTGCTGTGGCAAGCTTCCAGGACCTGGATTGCCTCAGCAGAGACCTGAGGGTGGATGTAGCAGCAGAGCCGAATACGGTGGGGTCGATCATCTGGGCTTCTGGGTGGGGTTTGCATGGACTGCTTACCTGAATTCCAGCGGACTGTTGGATGTGGGGGGGGGGACTGGTGAACGTGTGGAGGGTGGTGAGTAGAATAGAGCAGCAAAGAGGACTGCAAGGGGAAGGAGGGATTATAATGAGTTGTGGGCAGATGCTAGTTTGTGACCTGGGGACAGGGCCCTGTTTCGACCGGCTATGTAAGCATTGGGAGCAATTACTTCCCAACGCTGACTTTGCTTTAGTGCTTTTGTGCTTTTGAGCTCAATAAGCTTCTTTTGTTTGTCACACGTTCCTGTTTGGAGACTCCTGCTTGCATCCTACGAAGGACATGTTTTGACAGTAAGTCATCGTACCCTTTCTTTTTGTTCACCTCACCCTATCCTCAGGTCTGGCTAAGGGAACACAAGGGGCTGCCCCGGTGGCTGAGGAAGGAGAGCCAGCTGGAGCTGCATCACCAATACCAGTGGCAGAGCCAGGGGCTCCTCAGCCGACAGTTAGGCCTAAGGTGCAGGACCCATGACCGGTAGCCATGATGGGTGAGTCTCAGGAGATAGGACCCTGCTCCTGGGGGGAAATGGTGGTTTAGCCCCACCCTCAGCCACCTGGATCCTGGTCGAGTGCAAACGCCAAGGGCCACAGGACATTTAACGGAGTGGAGGGAAAGGCATCTTACCGACGATGAGGAGGAGAAGTGGAGTTACTCCACAGCACCGGGCAGACAAACCATGGATATTCTTCAGGACAGGTTTGGAGAGATAGGGTACCGGGACCCCCTGTCTTGGTCAGGCCCAGAGGCTGGACACAATACCATGCCGTGGTCTCGCAATGAGACACAGCCTGTTCGCTCAGGGCCATCCTGTTTCCGGCCAGCTAGCCCATGGTTCCAGGTTCCATCCAGCCTTAGCATGTCCCAGGTGGGGGGGGGGTCCTGTGCACGTCCCGGCACGGTCTGGTCAGGACACCAGGCCATCGACGGACGGAGTGCCTACCAGACAGACAGCAAGACCATCTGGTGCTTTGGACTGGCAGGCAGTGAGCTCCCAACATTACGACAACACTCTACAAGGAACAGGGTCATATATGGGACCATGGGGTTTGGGGTTGTGGGGTCCGCCACCACTGCCGATGTCATTCGACAGACATCCCGATCGCCTGGCAATGTTTCTCAGTCATGCCATTAGCCATCTGGATAGATATGCCCTGGCCTACCAGTCTCAGTGGGCAATGGTGGTGGCAGTAAAGGCTAGTCTGCAGAGTGAGGTGGCAGCCTGGGCAGCAGATCTTTATAACGACCACACCAGGGAGCTGGGCAACACTGGTCTCTTTCTGGAGGCATTACAGGCAAGGTTTGAGGACATCTCCCGGGTCCAGCGAGCCAAGGCGGAAGTAGTGGCCCTGAGACAGCGCGGTTGGCCTGTCATAAAATACATCCATGAGTTCCAGCAGGTGGCTGGTAGACTAAGATCATGGCTGGAATGCCTTCTGGTCCACCATTTCCAGACAGGTCTGGACAGGGCTCTTCGTCAGGCATGTATTGTCCTAGGCATCCCGAACCGGTTACAGGACTGGTTCTGGGTGACAGTTGAGCTGGACATAGGTTTACAGGAATTCCAGGGTAGAATGGAGAACCCACCTGGGCCCCGGAAATCGACTGAGAAACCCAAGGAGGAAGGACAGAAGATCCAGTCTGCAATACCAGGAGCTTCCAGTCCAGCACCCCATCCACCAATCGCTGCAACCAGCCGGGACATAGAGTATCAGAGTGTCCGGTTCCAGTACCACATGCTGTCCCACTGACTCCTGGGATATGCGGCATCACACTGAAGAAACCTGTGGAACAGACACGGGTAGTACACCAGCAGGAAGGGGAGTCATCCCGACAGCCGTCCCAAACGGGGGAAGAGACACCAACGGCTGCTGGGCACCAGCTGGTGATTTATGACAGAGTGGATGACTCACTCAAAGACCCTATGATGAGTGCGCCGGTGTGTCCCTTTGCCATCCCTATCATGTTGGTAAGCCCACAGACGGGATATAGGGGAATATACAGGGCCTTGATTGACTCCATCTGTACCCGCTGCCTTATCAGTAAAGCAGTAGTGACTGAGGTGGGGATTGGAATGGAACAATTAGCCACCCCACTCAGGTTTGAACAGGTAGATGGGTACCTTTTGGGGGGAACACCTGTTACCCACATAACAGAGCCTGTTCGGATGGAGATGGGGGCTCACTGGGAGGTCCTTCGGTTCACAGTGATACCCTCTATGACTGAGGCCGTGATTCTGGGGGTTACCTGGCTTGATAAATGGGGTCCAATGATTTGGTGGGAGGGAGGTTGTCGTAACATAGGCATTGGGGTAGGTCCCCGGCCACCAACCCATGACCCTGGAAACCCTGAAAGGAAAAGCGAGGAGGTAGGGGCATGCAAGGCTGGTACAGGACAGGAGGCCCAAGTCCCAGAAGTGTATTCTGACCCCACTGAGGTTTTCAATGAACAAGAATGCGACATCCTGCCACCCTACCGACCGATGGACTGTGCCATTGAATTAAAACCTGGAGCTAGATTACCCAAGCCCTGTATGTATGCCATGACACCACAGGAAATGGAGGAGTTGCGACACTACATCGACCAGAACCTGGCCAGAGGCTTCATCCAACTGGCCCGTTCCTGTATAGCAGCACTGGTCCTGTTTAAAGAAAAAAGAGATGGCTCCCTATGTCTATGTGTGGACTTCCAAGGCATAAACGGGGTATGTGTAGAACATCTGTACCCCCTTCCTCTGATGAAGGACCTGGCTGGTGTACCTGGCTGGTGTACCTGGCTAAGGGCAGAATATTTACAAAACTGGACCTATGGGAGGCATACTGTAGGGTCTGTATTAAGCAGGGTGACGAATGGAAGATGGTATTCAATTGCCCACTCGGCAGCTACCAGTTCCGGGTTATGCCATTTGGGTTGCAAGGGGCTCCTGCAGTATTCATGCAATTAATTAATGAGGTGCTGCATGGACACCTGTACCACGGAGTACTAGTGTACTTGAATGATATCCTCATCTACAGCACCAACATAGAAGAACACATCACCTTGGTGAGACAAGTGCTGAGAAAGTTGTTGCAGGCCCGGTTATATGTGAAATTGCCTAAATGTGAGTTCCATAGGACTCAGTTGGACTACTTGGGGTACAGGATATCTGGGGCAGGGGTGGAGATGGACCCCAACAAGGTCAAGGCTGTCCTGGAATGGCAGGCACCGAGGACTCGCCGCCAACTACAAAGTTTTTAGGGTTTGCCAACTTTTACTGGCAGTTTATCCCATCCTTTGCCACAATAGCCTTGCCCCTTACAGACCTCCTGCGCACATGACAAGCAGCAATGAAGCCTCATCCTGGGCAGCCACTGGCATGGTCTACAGCGTGCCAACAGTCCTTTGAGGCTTTGAAGGCCTTGTTTGCCAGAGAACCCATTCTGCTTCACCCAGACCCCGAACTACTGTTTGTGGTGCAGGTGGATGCCAGCAACGTTGCGGTAGGAGCCATCCTTCTTCAACAAAACAGTCATGGCTCCCTGCAACCCTGTGCCTATACATCAAGGAAGCTAACGAACACTGAACGTGCATGGACAATCTGGGAAAAGGAGACTTTTGCCATACACTGGGCACTCGAGATGTGGCAACATCTCCTGGAGGGGGCTAGAAAACTGTTTGAGGTGTGGACAGACCATAAAAACCTGGAGGTGCTACAAACGCCAGATATCTGTCCCCGAAACACATCAGATGGGCTCAATACTTTTGACAATTCCATTTTACTCTGAAATACATGCCAGGGGGAAAGAACTTCCTGGCCGATGCCCTCTCACAACTGCCACAATACGAAAGTAAGAGGGAGGAGGTGGTGCAAGCAATTATGCCCCCTTACCAACAAGACATGGCAGGAGCAGTATCCCGCATTGTTATGGGGGATTTGACACATGAGTTACAGAAAGCGCTCCAGGATGATACCTGGTTGAAAGACCATCCGAATGTTCTGATGAGACGGGATGGTCTGGCCTGGCATGGGGATAAAATCTATGTCCCACAAACAATGAGGCAAGGGGTACTTCATCAGTGTCATGATGCCAAACAGGGGGGTAAAGTTCACAGCTCGCTTCTGGCGTGACTTCATTCAATTTATCAGATCATCCCAGGGTCTCAGTTCGGCATACCATCTGAGCACCAATGGGGCAGCAAATGAGCGAATGCCATGGTAGAATGGTATCTGAGATGTTATGTGTCATATCAACAGTCCAACTGGGTGGATCTGTTGGTGTTCGCAGGGGTGGCACATAACAACGCAGTGCACAGTAGCACTGGGTTTTCCCCGTTCAGGGTGGTATTTGGTCATGAGTTCGTTCCCATCCCTGAGTATGTTCAGGGGGATCCCTCACCTTGCCAAACTAGGGAGTGGATTTGTGGGATACAGTGAAAAAAGCCCTAGCAAAGGCTGCAGAAACAACCAAAGAGCAGGTAGATAAAAAGAGGAAACCCCTTAAGCCCTTCCAGATGGGGGACTTGGTGTACCTCTCCACAAAGTATTTGTGGCTGCACGTACTGTGCAAGAAGCATGGGCCGAAGTTCCTAGGACCTTTTAAAGTGATAAAAGTCATCAACCCTGTAACCATACGGCTCCGGTTGCCAAGGTATCTGGGGAAAATACATCCCGTCTTTCATAGCAGCCTGTTGAAGCCGGTTGGGGAATTGTCCCGTGAATCAATAGAGGGGGGCCCAGAGCCCGTAAGGGGCGATCACTTCGAGGTCCAGGAAATCCTTGAGTCTCGGGTGCAGAGGGAGAGGTTGCAGTACCTCATTTTGTGGAAGGGTTATCCTATTATGGAGGCATCATGGGTGAAGGAGGTAGATGTCCATGCACCTCATTTGGTTCGGGCGTTTCATCGCCAGCATCCAGGGAAGCCGAGTGGGGGAATGGCTTAACCATCCAGTCGGGTGGACGTATGTTCATCCATATCCTCTTGTCTTCCAGGTGGAGCCCTGGTAGGGGGACCTGCCTGTCGAGCCCCGTGGGCCCGACATTCAGCAAGGGGGGAGGAAGAGCCTCATGTCAGCTCCTTTCCCTGCCTCCAAATTGACTGGGGTTCTGGATGTGTTGAAGGGCATCACTGGGCCACTAACCATGTTGCCGCCTCCCTGCCCAGCACTGCCAATGCCACCGAGCTCCCCGCAGGCTCCACCAACTGTCAGCTGTCTTTGGAGACATCAGTGGGTTTTGCCACTGCTGCTGCTGGCCATCACAAGCTTCCTGCTGGTTCCACCGCTTGCCAGCTGGCCCAGCAAACACCAGTGGGCGCCGCTGAGCCGCCGGAACTTCCTGCTGGGTCCACTGCCTGCCAGCTGGCCCAGGAAATGCCGGCGGGTGCCGCTGAGCAGTCAGCAGTACTGCCACCTCCTTGCACGCCACCGCTGACACAGCTGGTTGCCTCGGACTCTCTGCCGGCCCCACCGCTTTCCAACTGGCAGCACGGCACTTGGGAGGGCCGACGTCACCATGGCGAGCTTCCAGGACCTGGATTGCCTCAGCAGAGACCTGGGGGCGGATGTAGCAGCAGAGCCGAATACGGTGGGGTCGATCATCTGGGCTTCTGGGTGGGGTTTGCATGGAGTGCTTACCTGAATTCCAGTGGACTGTTGGACGTAGGGGGAGGGACTGGTGAACGTGCGGAGGGTGGTGAGTAGAATAGAGCAGCAAAGGGGACTGCAAGGGGAAGGAGGGATTATAATATAGAGCCTTGGTGGAGCAGTGGGCTAATGCCTCCTTAAGTAACACCAGCTGCTTGCAATTAGTGCAGGTTCGCATCCCACCAGGCTCAAGGTTGACTCAGCCTTCCATCCTTCCGAGGTAGGTAAAATGAGGACCCAGATTGTTGGGGGCAATTAAGCTGACTTTGTAATAATGCCGCTTGGGGTGTGTATGAAAGCCCTAATAAGCAGGCATATACATAGAATGAAGGCTACTGCTAAGCTTGTAAGCCGCCCTGAGTCTTCGGAGAAGGGCGGGATATAAATGGAATTAAAAAATAAATAAATAAATAAATAAAAATAATGGGTTGAGGGCGGATGCTAGTTTGTGACCTGGGGGCAGGGCCCTGTTTAGACTGGCTATGTAAGCTTTGGGAGCAATTACCTTCCAACGCTGATTTTGCTTTTGTGCTTTTGTGCTTTTGAGCTGAATAAAGCCTCTTGTTTGTTACACGTTCCTGTGTGGAGACTCCTGCTTGCATCCTACGAAGGATGTGTTTTGACAATTAACATAAACAGAAACAAGATTGTGAGAGAATACATGAGAATTTAACACATTGTGCAACCAATGTACTTTCCATGAAAAATTTCCTTCCATCCAATTTGATGTTAATAAAATTTATGCAGCAGCCTGTTACCTCCAAATTGGTTCTCCCCTCATATAAGTTTGTATGGAGCAAAGCAACCCTGCTAACCCTAACCTCCAAGTGTGTTGGACTACAGCTTCCATAATTCCCATTGGAAAGGGCTGAGGTAATGCATTCCTTTTTTCCCCACAATATACAATGAAGTTTTTTCAGCAAATGAATGGGATAAAGTCGCCAGGAAATCTCATATTCCCTCAGAGAGGATGGCATCTGTATGCATTATTTCTTTTTAAAATAAGTTCTGCTTTAAGAGGTATATGCATGTTAGTTTAAACCCCATATATCTCCCTTTCAACAAGCTGAGCTGTTGCCATTTGCAGTATTTCGGCCACTTGTTCTGTATATTTTCTTGGCCCCTGCATAGGAGGGGGGTCCCCTTTTCTGCTATTTTACTGTTGTATATTGTTGTTATTTCAAGGGTTGTCATGCTTGATATGAACTACTATTTTTGAATCAGTGCCCAACAGAGAGAAGCTTTGACACCAAGTTCCTGAGGTTAGCATGGACTCCTGGTTGAGAGTTTTATTCTTTTACTGATTAACCTGCTTTACGGTTGACTTGTTTTTTTGGGATCACACTGTGCTCTTGAACGAAGCATAATGCAAGCCAATCAGAAGTTTGGTTGAACTTGGAGGGCAGCCAGATTTCTTGAACCATTAATCTCTAAAATTTCAGAGCCTGTGAGACAAAGCTGAAAACAAAGGTGGCTTAGTTGCTTAGTTCAAGTTGTCCCGGACTTAGAATCATCCATTCATAAGATATTAAAATTCCTATTATTTTACAATTTCAGACCATGTCTTGGAGGTACAATTGTCCGGTTATGGGTGAACAGTAGTGTTTCTATTGCACCCTAATTTTATTATTGCTCAAGAAGCCAGTTTGGGGAGCCCAAGCGTTTTGAAGCCACATGCAATTCAGTGTAATATAGCTTCAGATTAATAGATACAATAGTTAATGCAGCAGATCAACTTTCCACTAGGATTTCTATCTGAAGTAATATTGCATTCCAGAAAAGGTAGCAAAATTCATGTTAATCTTTTCATAATTTTCCAACTGTAGCTATTTGCTGAATGATATAAGGTCACACATGAGATAAATTGCTGTGATGAAATCCTTTTGAAAATAATAGACCTTCTCCCCCAATAATCCATTAAAATAATGTTTCACTGTGATTCAGAAAGAAGAGAAATATGTGTTAGGGTACATCTGGCATACCATAGTTATTTGTTAAATTTATATCCTGCTTTTGAGTCGTCAAGAGGATGTATACCTTTCTCTCTTTTTAAATAGTTTTATTAAAACTTATAGCAGAGAAAAGATAAAAACAAATGCAAATCAACAAAACTCTAAAAGACTAAAATAAAAATAAGAGGTGCAGAAAATAAATTAATAGTAATAAAATGAAAAATAAAGGAAATTTATAAAGGAAAAGAACACATCCTAGAAATTGAGAAGTTCCCTTAAGATGGGCTCCAGTACAACTCCAAAAGTTTGAAAGAACAAACCTTTGATCTCAGTGACTGACTCAGTTTGGATCCTGCAACATTATCCTGGGATACATATGTTTGCCTTCATTCACAATAAAGGAAATATATAAGACAATGAACTCCCCTTTCATCCCAATACATGTAAACAATTTCAGTAACTAAATCACAGTTCTAATTACACTTTTGCTGTTTATTCACTTCCTCCTAAATTTTAAATCCTTAAAATTAACAACAACAAAAATAACAACAATAATAATAAAGTTGGAAGGGACCTTGGAGGTCATCTAGTCCAACCCCCTGCTCAGGAAGGAAACCCTATACCAGGGCTTTTCAACCAGTGGTATGGGTACCACCTGTGGTACATTGGCACCTGGCAGGTGGTATGCGACCATCCTAGAAAAGTGGTAGCGGGGGAGGGGAATGAGCTGAACCGGTGGCAGCACCGCACAAGCCTGAGCGCGAGATGGCTGGAGCTGCAAGGCTCTCAGGGCTCAGCGGAAGCGCCAGGATCAGTGCTTCTTCGGCGCTGTCAGGGCTCAATGGAAGCGCCAGGATCAGCGCCAGGCTCCAGCTGGAGCTTGGTGCTGATCCTGGCGCTTCTGAGCCCAGAAGTGCCAATCAGCTGGAATATTGCAGCATCTCCAGGGTCTCGTGATTTACATTCAGATGCTTGGCAACTGATTCATATTTATCATGGTCACAGTGTCCCAGGCTCATGTGAAGTGACCAAAACTTGCTGCAACCACCCAGAAGACGGGGGGAATAAAAACCAAACACCCTCCACCCCACCCCTGCTGCCAATCCTCAACAGAAATGCTCACAACAATGAAAACCTTGGACAGGAGCAAAAGTACCGCTGGGCTGTTGCTTGTATTTAAAACTTCTTTCAGTAAGGATTAAAGAAAAGTCTCCTGGTGTTTCCAGACCTGTTGATCCAAACATTCCTAATAACTGAAAAAAACAGTTAAGCAATTTTGAGTAATTAGAAAAGGAAATATGTAAGCCAGGTGTCCTTGTCAAGGTGCAGACCCAGAGCAAGATTGCTATTTCCTTGTCTCCCACTGTTCTAAACCCACTGGAGATCATTGTGTTTCCATCTCTCTAAGGATCTGGAATATGTGTGGGTAATCTCAAGTCCTTTCTTTGTCTGTGGAGAAATTACAGAGTGCTTATCTATTTGGCCTGTTCTTCATTCTGTTGTAGTTGTTGTGTAGCTGGTTCTTTACAGGCATTGAGCGAGATGGAAGGTTCAAAACAGCAACATGCTTTATGGAAGGTCAGAACAGAACAGAAGCAATATAGGAGCTGCTTCGCAGCTATTTATACGGTTGGCCGATAGGTGGCAACCAATAGGTTTGAAGCAGAGGTTTCCCACCCAAAGACCTACTTAGCTGGCTAGAGACAACCAGGCTGGGCTGGCTAGCAACCGTTACAACATACACGTAAACTAGCACTTAGCAATTGAATGCAAGCAATTAGCAAGAAGTGCAACAAGAGCAAACACTTACAACATATATAAAAGGCCAATACATTACACCCCTTCGCCCTGGATGGAACACACAATTATTTGGTTACAAAATCTTGAAAATTTTGGGGGGTCTTTGGGCTTGTTCAGAGCATTGAGGGGTTGCTGGAATCTCCTGGTCTACTGGTTCGTCTACCATGCTTGGTAGACCCGGGCTGTGTGGTTCGATGGAGTCAAAACAACTCAAGTCCCTTTGGTTGGCCTGTCCCGGTCGGCCTAGCCCAAAGTCTAACGGTGCCACTAAATCGGCATGGCTGCTGCTGGGTGTTGGGTGACTGCCCTGCCCCTGTGATCCAGTCAGGGGAAGCGCTTTTACGGCCCCGGCTCCGTTCTCTGTCATGCAAAATGTCTCAGACCATCTGAACTGCTCTGCTGAAGTATGAGGTTGTGGGCTCCCGGTCTGCTCCCCTTGGAAGTCCTGAGCCAATGACTGTTCCGCCAGTCACCAGTGCAATTGGTTGACATGTTGGCAAATGACTCGCCCATCTTCCAGGACCACCACAAATTTCGCTGGTACCCACAACTGCCCTTGCCTGTAGTTCCGAGTCCAAACCCGGTCCCCCACCTGTAAATGCTTTCAGGCATTATCTGGGTGTAGTCTGTCCAGTTTTGTTATTAGTCTCTTGCCCCAGCGCAGCTCTGCAGGGATCTTGCCAGTAGCTGTACAAGGCGTTGTATGCTGGCATAACAAGAAGTCAGCCAGCCTGTGGTGCCAGTTCCCTGTAGTAATGCGTTTGAGGGACTCTTTAGTTGTGCGAACCATCCGTTCTGCTTGCCCATTCGATAATGGGTGAAAGGGAGCTGATGTGGCGTGCCTAATGAGATTGGCCCTGAGGAAGGCCTGGAATTCTGATGCAGTGAACTGGGCTCCATTGTCAGAGAGTAAGACATCCAGAAGCCTATGCATTGCAAACAGTGACCTTAACACCTGGATGGTCCTTGCAGTAGTCATATTGGGAATTGGAACCACCTCCAACCATTTAGAGTGGCTATCGACCACTATTAAAAACAATTGTCCCTGAAAGGGCTTGGCAAAATCTACATGGATCCTTGACCACAGTGTGTGCGTTTCCTCCCATCGGTGGACAGGGGCCTGTGGCATCTCTGGTCTGGACTGTTGACATGTGTAACACCCATGTATTTGGGCCTCGATAGCTTTATCTAGCCCTGGCCACCAGAGGTAGCTCCTTGCCAGTGCCTTCATCTGGACGATGCCTGGATGGCTTCATGCAGAGACTGAAGAACTCTGGGCCTGAGTGAACTGGGGATTACGATCCTGCTACCCCAAAGGATGCACCCCTTGTGAGTGAAAGCTTGTTTTTTTGACTGAAAAAACTCTGGAACTCGCCCCCCCCCCCCCGCTATTTTCCAGCCACCCTGTGTGAATCCAAGCCAACACGTGATTTAGGATTTTGTCAGCTGCCGTTTCTACAGCGACATCTCCCGCATGTAGGGGAAACTCTGGCAAGTCTTGAATTGCTAAAATGTGTGCAGCTGGAGCCGGAGCCGGCTCCACATGGGGCGATGACAATCTGCTAAGTCTGTCTGCATGGCCCATCTCTTTGCTGGGTTTGTGAACCAGCCTGTAGTTGTAGGCCGAAAGGAAGATAGACCACCTCAAAATTCATGGTGACAGAATTTGAGGTGTCTGCTTGTCCGTTGTGAACAAGCCTAGCAAGGGCTTGTGGTCGGTAAAGATTGTGAACTGCCTCCCATATAAATAATCATGGAACTTCTTAACCCCGGCCACAATGGCCAAGGCCTCTTTGTCGATTTGCGCATAGTTGTGCTCCGCTGAGGACAAGGTCCTCGAGTAATAGGTGTTGGGTGACTGTCTCCCATCTGCCAAGTGACTCAGCACAGCTCCAACCCCGTATGGGAATGCATAACATGCGATGCAAACTGGCAGCTTTTCTTTAAAGTGTGTGAGCACCAAGTTCTAGGACAATGCCTTGACTGCCTGATAACTCCTTTCGTGGAGTTTGGTCCACTGCCATGGGGAGTTTTTGTCTAAGAGACTGTGTAGTGGCTCTGCCACTGTGGCCTTGTTGGGGAGGAATGAATGATAAAAATTCAGGAGGCCCAAGAAGGCTTGAAGCTCTCCTTTGGACCTAGGGTTTGGTGCCAGCTGAATCGGTTTCAGCTTTGACTCTGCAGGATGGATGCCCTCGGCATTGATTCTAAACCCAAGGAATTATATGGATGGAACTCCAATCTTCCATTTGTCTCTCCTTAATCTAAGTCCTGTGGCACAGAACTGCTGAAGGACAGCTCTAAGCCACTCAGCCAGAACTTCTGTGGACTCCCCAGTGATGAGTACATCGTTGAAGTAGGGGCAGAACCCTGGAATACCCTTGAGCGTACGCTCCATGATTCCCTGAAAAATCCCTGGGGCTACACCTACCCCGAATTGAAGGTGCTTTACCTTGAAGGCCCTCTTGTGCATAATGTTGTGATTCAGGGTCAGCCTGTGGGTTCGGCAGTTAGGTCAGACGACTCAGAGGAGGAGGAGGGGGGTGTTGAAGAGCTTGCTGAGGGGATTGGACAGCTTGATGAGAGCCCCCAGCAAGGCCCCTCTCATCTGGTCACGATGCAGACCCAGCTGTGTGAGCCTGACAGCGTGGATGAAGATGACCCACAGCTGGCCCTGTTCAAGGACGCCCGACACAGGAGGCAGTCAGTCAGGAGTAAACAGAGGAAGGCAATGGGGCACCTTGGAAGGAGGCACAGAGAGGCCACGCCCTGAACTGTATTTAAGGGGAATGTGTGGGAGGGCTGGTTTGCTGAAGGCAACCGCTTGGATTGTTCCTGCTTCTTAGCTTGTGTTTTATGGTTGGTGTCTTGTCTTGCTCTGTTTTATATGAATAAATTTGGCAGGTGTAATTCCAGCCTCTTGCCGTTTGTAAAGGGGTTGTCCGTGCCTTCTCTGCAGGGCCGGTAGCAGGCTGGTACAGAACACATAACAATTGTTTGTGCAGCTGCTGTGGCCTCATCTACCAGCAGCTGTTGGTAGGCCTGCACTAAATCTAATTTAGCGAACATGCGGCCACCTTGCAATGACGCCAGAATATGGCTGACGACTTGAACAGGGTACACATGCTGCTGTAGTGCCTGGTTAATGGTACATCTGTAGTCAGCACATATTTGTAACTCTCTGTTAGCCTTGAGTGGCGTTACAATGGGGGTCTCCCACTCCCCACTGTCTACAGGCCCCAAAACCCCCCTAACAAGCTTGTCAAGCTCTGCATCGATTTTATGCTTTAACGCAAATGGCACATGGGGCTTAACCTGAATTGGTGCGACCTGGGGATTAAGTTTAAAAGCTATCGGAATGCCCTTCTACTCTCCCAAACTTGGGCCGAAAACATCTGCAAATTCCTTGCAGACAGAAGACAAATCTGTTGTTTGAGTCCGGTGAATGCCAGTGACCTGAATGCCCAATGCATCGAACCAATTGAGTCCTATAAGGCTCGTTCGTTGGCCATCTACCACAATAACATCTAGCGAGCCTGAAAACCCCTTGAACTTCACTGAAAGGGTGGCCTCGCCTTGACCACCACTCCGGAATTCTGGAAGTCTGTAAGTAGGATATTAGATGGTTGTAGCTTGACCCATCTGTTACTATGGCTGCAAACGTGCTGAAAAGTTCCAATGGAGATGATGGACATAGCAGAGCCTGTGTCCAGTTCAATTTTACATGGAATGCCTTGAAGTTCAACCTGCAGTCACAACTTCTGTTTAAGAGGTCAATGGGCACCTGTGCAAAAAATGATCCGGTGGCTGGAGCAGAACCTGTGTTGCCCTGGGGCCCTGGTACCTCTCCTGAAAGTCTTGTCCAGCTGGCAGTCCCTCTGGCGACCTCGACAGATGGCGACAATGTGGCCTGGTTTTCCACACACCCGGCACTTGGCTGTCCTGAAATGGCAATCCGCACGTTGATGGTGTTCTTCCCAGCCCAAACACTTCGGGAATAAAATTGCCTTGTCAGCCGGCCTCGTTCCTTTTTCGTGGTGCTGCTGAATTTTGTCGGCTTTGTGGTCGGAGTTGGTGTCTTCCACTCGTTCGGCGTCCTCGTAGTGGATGGTTTCTGTAGATGGTGCACTTTTGCAGGGCCACAATGCCTTCACAGCCCCTCCGGCGGCTTCATCCACCATAACTTCCTTTAAGGCTTCTTGAAGTGAGAGAGTCTCCTTCGCAAAGAGTTTTTGTTGGAGCTCTCTGTTTCTGAGTCCACAGACTAAGCAGTCTCTTAGTCACTCCTCTAGGTCAGAGAAATTGCAGAGTCGCAAAGCTCGATGAAGTGCTGCGATGAATTCTGGCACCAGCTCGCCAGGTTGTTGTTTGCATTGTTTGAAGGTGTGCCTCCATGCTATCACTGAAAGCTTTGGTTCAAAATGGTCATGCAGCTTCTTCTTTAGGTCTGCATACATGACGGTTTCCAATGGCGCTGGGGCAACCAAGTTCTCTGCAAAGGTGGCTGGGCCACACACATGGCCTTCAGCCCATCTTCGCTGACTTGACTTGCAAGCAGGTAGTTCTTTACGCGGGAAATGTAGGATGACCATCTCTCCGGGTGCATCATGTCAAATTCTTCGAGCTTTCCGACCTTTGCCATGATGAGAAGTCTTCACGGCTCATGTCTCGCATTTCCTCGTGCTGCTGGCTTCTTCGTAGGCCCTGGGACTGCTAGGCAGACCGAGGTGGGGGAACACTGTTCCCTACCAGGCTCTGTGCTGGTCTCACCCCCTAGTGACTTCAGGCTCTTATGATGAAGCAGCACATCCCACCTTCATCGCCAGTGTTGTGTAGCCAGTTTTTTGCAGGCATTGAGCGAGACGGAAGGTTCAAAACAGCAACATGCTTTATCGAAGGTCAGAAAAGAACAGAAGCAAAATAGGAGCTGCTGCGCAGTTATTTATACAGTTGGCCGAAAGGTGGCGACCAATAGGTTTGAAGCAGAGGTTTCCCGCCCAAAGACCTACTTAGCCGGCTGGAGACAACCAGTCTGGGCCGGCTAGCAACCATTACATCATACACGTAAACTAGCACTTAGCAATTAAATGCAAGCAATTAGCAAGCAGCGCAACAAGAACAAACACTTACAACATATACAAAAGGCCAATACATTACAGTAGTCATCTGCTTTTAGCAGAATTGTCTTCAGTTTACCATTTCTTCTCCAGATGTCCCACAACACTTCCTTCTCTTAATTTTTCCACTTCAGAATGTATTGAGTTAAGAATAGTGACTTCCCAAAAGTACACAGTCATTGCTCAATATGAGCTTTGAGTTTCCCTGTCCTAATCCACAACCCTAACCACATTTTTAACCCCAATGATCTGTCTTCTCAGCAGTGCTTTTTTTTGTAAGAAAAAAGGTGCCGGAACTCGCATCTTGCTAATCTTTTATTTACCTTTCGCACATAGTCAATCACTGTACACACACCCACACACATCAGTTGTGTAACCGTCTGCAGTAAGCACTCGGCGCGCGACCACACGACCAATCACAAGCCGAGCAGTGCCATAAGCCAAGCAGCCAGATGAAGTACGCATGAATTGGACTCGACACACGCATGCACCATCTTAATGATTTTGCCACTGACCTGCTACACTCGACAGGCTGATTCAAGTCCACATGGACCAAACATCAAATTTTCAAGTTACTTTTAAAACTTGGAAAATCCGTCAAAAAAGGTGCCTGAACTCTGTTCCAGTGTGTTCTATAACAAAAAAGCACTACTTCTGAGTATGGGACTATGACTCCAGAATATCTAGCCAATGGAAATTCTGGTTGTTGTAGTCACCACATGATTGGAGAACAATCAATTAGGGCAGAAGATGCCAAATTTTCTTAATTCACAGGACCTTAATGTCACAATACTTTTTTATGGCACCTTTAAGCCAAAACTGTGAACTACTTTGAACTAGTAGTTCATATGATGTCAGACAGATGTTGAATATCACTGTGTTTTCCTTGAAAATTTAAAGTATGCCCATCCTTGTGAGTTTGCTTCATTATAGAATTTGGGAACTGGAATTAGGCGGCTTTGAATTGTTAAATGATTCTTGGGATCCTGGGCTACACAACTTCTTGTTTTTAAGTCATTCACTAAAGGATAAGTTCTTGAAGCAAATATCCTGATATTTTTTGCTATCTTCCATTTTTAACCGTATACTAATTCTGTATACAAGCAGTCCTCAACTTACAGCAATTCATTAAATGACCGTGCGAAGTTATAACAGCATTGAAAATAGTGGCTTATCACCTTTTTTCACATGGCTTATGACTGTTGCAGCATTCCCATGGTCACATGATCAAATTTCAGATGCTTGGCAACTGATTCATATTTATGACAGTTAAAATGTCCCAGTATCATGCAGTCACCTTTTGTGAACTTTTGACAAGCAAAGTCAATGGGGAAACCAGATTTGCTTAATAACCGTGTTACTAACTTAACTTTAGTGGTTCATTTAACATCTGTAGTAAGGAAAGCCATAAAATGGGGCAAAGTTACTTAACAACAATAATTTTAGACTCAGTTGTGGTCATAAATCAAGGATTACGTGTATTTAATTATTCATACCTGCATGGCATTAGAACAGCTTATTTTTGAGTTCCCAGCCTAGTTCCAAATGAGTGTATATACCAGCAATTGCAAACGTTAAAACATTTTCAATTTTGACAAAGTTAAAAAAGTTTTAGTGATTGCAGCTGGAATATTCAACTCCAGGCTCATTCATTCCTTTCCTTTCATTTAAAAGAAATAGAAACTCATTGCAGGATATGGCTGACATGCCCCGAAGGCTTGATATGTGTCATTGTTGTTTATGAGTGTGTGTGTGTGTGTGTGTGTGTGTGTGTGTGTGCGTGCGTGTGTGTGTGTGTGTTTTTCTTTTGGCGTGCATGGTCATGAACTCTTCGTGAGATCGTTAAAATGTTGGCAATGGCACTGCAGTCAAATAGGAAGAAACTGTTCAGAGCAGAAAATGTGGAAATTCTTAAAGAACTGTTAATTAACATAAGACTTGGGTGTTCTTTTTCTACCTACTTGTAGTCAAGTGAAAAGCAAAGGACTGAATTCATTGGCAAACCTAGGATGATCACTAAGCCTTTTAAAAATACTGTTAACTGTCAAAGGCTTTCTTTTCTAACTTGGATACGTGGATTGCCAATATATGGAAGATTTGCCTAAGCCTCTGTGTGTACATGTCCATGTGTAGAGCCGTCTCTTGGGTTGTTGGAAAAGAGTGTTTGCTATGACCATCGCATTCTCTTGACAGAATTCTATCAGCCTGTGCCCTGCTTCATTTTGCACTCCAAGGCCAAACTTGCCTGTTATTCCAGTTATCTTTTGGCTTCCTACTTTAGCATTCCAATCCCCCATGATGATAAGAACATCATTTTTTGGTGTTAGTTCTATAAGGTGCTGTAGTGCTTCATAGAACTGGTCAATTTCATCCTCTTCAGAACTGGTGATTGGGGCATAGACTTGGACTACTGTGATATTGAACACAGAAATCAGATTGACTATATGTTCTGCAGCCAAAGATGGAGAAGCTCTATACAGTCAGTAAAAACAAGACCAGGAGCTGACTGTGGCTCAGACCATGAGCTTCTCCATGCAAAGTTTAGGCTTAAACTGAAGAAATTAGGGAAAAGCACTAGGCCACTCAGGTATGAATTAAATCATATCCCTGTTGAATATACAGTACAGTAGAGGTGACAAATAGATTTAAGGAATTAGATCTGATAGACAGAGTGCCTGAAGAACTATGGACAGAGGTTCGCGACATTGTACAAGAGGTAGCAACCAAAACCATCCCAAAGAAAAAGAAATGCAAGAAAGCAAAATGGCTGTCTGAGGAAGCTTTGCAAATAGCTGAGGAAAGGAGGGAAGCGAAAAGCAAGGGAGAAAAAGAAAGATACGCCCAATTGAATGCAGAATTCCAGAGAATAGCTAGAAGAGATAAGAATACCTTCTTAAATGAACAGTGCAAAGAACTAGAAGAAAACAATAGAATAGGGAGGACCAGAGATCTTTTCAAGAAAATTGGAGAAATGAAGGGAACGTTTAATGCAAAAATGGGCATGATAAAGGACCAAAATGGCAGGGACCTAACAGAGGCAGAAGAGATTAAGAAGAGGTGGCAAAATTACACAGAAGAACTATACAAGAATGAGCTTAACGTCCCAGATAATCACAATGAGGTGGTCACTGACCTCGAGCCAGACATCCTAGAATGTGAAGTGAAGTGGGCCTTAGAAAAGCTGAGCAACAACAAAGCTAGTGGAAGTGACAGTATTCCAGCTGAGCTATTCAAAATCTTAAAAGACAATGCAGTAAAAGTGCTACACTCAATTTGCCAGCAAATTTGGAAAACTCAACAGTGGTCACAGGATTTGAAAAGATCAGTTTACATTCCAATTCCAAAGAAAGGCAGTGCCAAAGAATGTTCAAACTATCGCACCATTGCACTCATTTCTCATGCTAGTAAAGTCATGCTTAAAATCCTACAAGCTAGACTTCAGCAGTATGTGGATTGAGAACTACCAGAAGTACAGGCAGGATTTCGAAGAGGCAGAGGAACTAGAGATCAAATTGCCAACATACGCTGGATCATGGAGAAAGCTAGGGAGTTCCAGAAAAACATCTACTTCTGCTTCATTGACTATGCTAAAGCCTTTGATTGTGTGGATCATAACAAACTGTGGCAAGTTCTTAAAGAGATGGGAGTACCAGACCATCTTATTTGTCTCTTGAGAAACCTATATGCGGGTCAAGAAGCAACAGTGAGAACTGGACACAGAACCACTGATTGATTCAAAATTGGGAAAGGAGTCCGGCAAGGCTGTATACTGTCGCCCTGCCTATTTAACTTATATGCAGAGCACATCATGAGAAAGGCAGGGCTAGATGAATCAAAAGTTGGAATTAAGATTGCCGGAAGAAATATCAACAACCTAAGATACGCAGATGATATCACTCTAATGGCAGAAAGTGAAGAAGAACTAAAGAGCCTCTTGTTGCAGGTGAAGAAGGAGAGTGCAAAACTTGGGTTGAAACTTAACATTAAGAAAACCAAGATCATGGCATCTGGCCTTTTCAATTCCTGGCAAATAGATGGGGAAGAAATGGAAGTAGTGACAGATTTTATTTTCCTGGGCTCCAAGATCACCGCAGATGGGGACTGTAGCCAAGAAATTAAAAGACGCTTGCTCCTGGGGAGGAAAGCCATGGCAAATCTAGACAGCACACTAAAAAGCAGAGACATCACCCTGTCAATAAAACTGCGTATAGTCAAGGCTATGGTCTTCCCAGTTGCAATGTATGGCTGTGAAAGTTGGACCATAAGAAAGGCTGAGCACCAAAGAATTGAGGCCTTTGAACTGTGGTGCTGGAGAAGACTCCTGCGAGTCCCTTGGACTGCAAGGCGATCAAACCGGTCAGTCCTAGAGGAGATCAATCCTGACTGCTCTTTAGAAGGCCAGATTCTGAAGCTAAAACTCAAGTACTTTGGCCACCTAATGAGAAGGAAGGACTCACTGGAGAAGAGCCTAATGCTGGGAAAGATCGAGGGCAATAGAAGAAGGGGACGACAGAGAATGAGGTGGCTGGATGGAGTCACTGAAGCAGTAGGCGCGAGCTTAAATGGACTCCAGAAGATGGTAGAGGACAGGAAGGCCTGGAGGAATGTTGTCCATAGGGTCGCGATGGGTTGGACACGACTTCGCAGCTAACAACAACAACTGTGTGTACAAAAGTTGAATTTTTCACCAGCAACTTTGAATTCTGTATTTTCGGCATAATATTTTGTCTCTGAATAGAGGGATGTTACTGGGGCTGAGCAAATGGTAACATCTACCTAGGCTTGTCTAAGCTTGGAAGACAAACAGGATTGGGCATGCTTAGTCCTTGAATAGGAGATCAGGAGGACATTTCTGACTAATTTTTTAAACATTTTTCACATAACAGAGGAAATTAATACCTACAAACATATTGTGTCTTTTACATTTATTTTTATTTAGTTTAAAATAAATTTATAACTGGACTAATTTTTGGTTCTGGTTGGGCTCATGGCTGCTTTTCAACGCAGTTGCTGCTGTTATGTATTGAATATATATAAAGTTGTGTTAATCCCTGCTAAAGTGAAACTAACTTAACTCCAACTGCTTGTGAAGCTAAAATGTAATTAACCTTTAGATGACCCTGACTGTTAACTCCAACTGTTTTGGAGGGAAACTTTGAACATTCATATTTGGGCGGGTTTTTCAAGTATTGTGATTGGTTAAGGCCCTGTGGGCTCAGAGTATAAATTACAGGCAATTGCTTGCAGTTCTTCAGTTCTAGTTTGAGTCAATAAATAATGTAACTATGCTGGTTTGCTCCTTGCCTACTGAAGCCCACTACTCAATAGCTGCAACTCAAAAGGTGAGTGGTTCCCAGCCTGAAAATATTGTATACTTCTGTATAAAGCATACAGGTACTCCTTGACTTAACAAATGTGCATTTAATGATTGTTCAAAGTTTCAACAACTTTGAAAAAATGACCAGCCCACACATTTATGGCCATTGCAGCATCCAAATAGTCACATGATCAACATTTGGGTGTTGGGCAACCTGCATGTATTTATGATATTTGCAGTGTCCCTATGATCACCATCTGCGACCTTCCCAGCTGACTTCCCACAAGCAAAGATAATGTGGGAAGCTGGATTTACTTAACATCCGCATGATTCACTGAACAACTGCTGTGATTTGCTTAAGAAAAAAGCAAAAATGAAGTCAGGTGTGATTCACTTAACAGCCACCTTACTTAGCAACAGAAATTCGGATCTCAGTTGTGGTTATAAATCGAGGACTATTGGTAATATAAATCTGGAACTGCAAAAATAAACATTCTTCTTTCTTACTTCACTTTGCTTCCTCCCAGGAAATGATTAAATAAACTTCATGTAGAAGAAGGAAGAGATTTGACATTTATGGAATGCTTCTAAGGGTCAAAATCCTTTATATATATATATTTACTTTTTTGTTAGATTTACATCCTGCCTTTCCTTCAGGAATTCAAGTTGGCTTAAATGGTTTTCCCTCCTCCAGCTTTTTTCTACAAGAACAATACTGTAAAATAGGATAGATGGAGAGAAAAGAAGAGATGATAGTGACTCATTATCAAAAGAGCCCCCACGGCTAAGGGGGAACTAGAAGCTAGTTCTCCTTAATGCCAGTCCAGCACCTTATCCACTAGACCACATGTTCTAGTTATATTTCTTACAACAACCTTATCAGTTAAATTAAGATGATTAGATCTATATGCAAACAAAGGGACCGAGGCTGAAAGAAAACATTTTAGCCATTAATTAGTACATTTTGAAGAAGGACCTATAATGCCGCCGTGTTACAAGGACAGGTACACCTTGACTTAACACCACAATTGAGCACAAAATTCCCATTGCTAAGTGAGACAGTTGTTAAGTGAATTTTGCCTCATTTTATGACCTTTCTTGCTTTAATAGTTAAGTGAAGTACTGCTGCTTTTTTAAGTTAGCAATACGGCTGTTAAGTGAATTTGGCTTCCTCATTGACTTTGCTTGTCAGAAGGTCACAAAATGGGCTTAGATGTCCCCAGAACACTGCAATCGTCATAAATACATGCCAAGCATCTGAATTTTGACCATATGACCACAGGGATGGTACAACAGTCATAAGTATAAAAACTGGCCATAAGCCACTTTTTTTCAGTGAGATTGTAACTTCAAATAGTCACCAAAGTCGAAAGCTACCTGTATTACTAGGTCCTTATCATAAATATTGCTTTATGCTATATTTGTGCATGTACCTGTTTGTGAAGGTATGAATAGACATACAGTAGATGAAAAATTGAATATGGGAGACCTGCTCAAAGTAGACCCTAGAGGTAAGAGGCCTGTTTTATAGGAAATGTTGGCTTTGACTAAAAGATTAAGATTTCTAAAAAGACACAAGAATTGATGGTTCTTATAACATTTTTTTTCCTGAGTAAACTGGATGAGGCAATGTGCATAGATGAAAAATACCAAAAGGAATCAGAAGAATTCCAAGAGGGGATTGGTCAAGCTTTGCTGGAAGCTATGGGCATTGTAGTACTTTCAAGTCATCCCATAGAATAAGGTATCATGCATGGTAACTTGCTTTGGTTCTTCTGGGACTGAAACTAAGCTTGGCCAGCTAGATTTTGAGTTGGCTGGGGATTATTTATGGGTGTGCCTGTGGGTAAATGAGTCAGAAAATAAAAACAAAACTTGTAAACCTGCATTTGTTCTTATGTTCTACATCTTGGGTATATATTAAGTAACATTGGGAGTATTATGGAAGTGTTTACTGTGTGTGCTAAAGACAAAAAAAAAGAATCAGAAAAAAACATCAAAAGTTAACATGTAGTTGTCAACTTAGAGTCTTAGACCATTCATTTAATGTCTGTTTATTTATTTGCAGCTGTTACAGCATTCTAAGATCAAGTGATTCCATTTGTGACCTTCCCAGGGGACTTCCGACAAGTATAATCTATGAGGGAAGTCAGTCATTGCAGCAAAAAATTGTTGTAAGTCAGATACAATTCACTCAATTATTGCATTGCTTTGTGTCAGAAGTCAAGAACTACTTCTATTTTGATTTTTTAAAATTATAATTTAGCAAAGCAGCACATTTGTGGACACTCTACTGAATTTTTTAGGAAGGTATCTGAAAAATAATAGAGATCACATCATATGTAATTGAAAAAACTACAAATAAATTTATGCAGTGTTAGCGTATATCGCTAAGCCAGACATGTCCAACTCGTGACGTCACGTGATGTCGTGCAATGTATCGGGAGAGTTTTCCCATTGCCGGCATGACATGTCCGGCCTGTGGGCCGGCAGTTTGATACCCCTGCTGTAAGCAGTGGAATTCAAAACTAAGAAAAGATTTCTTATATACAGTTTGTTGCATATGTCTGTAGAGTCATGGTGAACTACAAATGTGGTATTGTCAATTGTTTTGCATCCTTGTATTTGTCTCAGGTGTGTTGATTATTGCATTTCATTGGAGATATCATTGAGGCAGGAATGCAATCGTTTCCCCACTTCCTAAGCTAAAGTTATTTTACCATCTTCATCCTTAAGATGGCAGTGTAAGTAAGCAAAAAAAAGTGGCTTTAAATACCTACATAGCTGTACTATATCTGTGTCCCTTCTTCATTTGTATTATTAAGTGGAAAGATGTCACATTTGAAATCTGAACCGGTGGTAACTAACTAGGAAAAAGACCTTGGTGTACAACTTAAATTGCTCTCCTGCTCATCAGGTGTGGTTTTTGAAAAAAATAAATAAATCACAGTTTCATGAAATACAGAGCACTTTATACATTTCTTACATGAAGATACCCTTAATGAGACACTCTCATTCAATACAGACCAGCTTTATTGGTAGCAAAACTGCAAGAGAATGAAAATATAACTATGAACATTTTTGCATTGAAAGAAATTTCTAATAGATAGAGGTTGCTTCATTTGATCTAATTCTCAAAGACAGAAGCATACAAAGACAACAATCTGCATTGGGTTAAAATCTTCCTAATGTAGCACCACATTTTGGAAATAGATCTCAGGGGACAGTTCTCAGGGGACATTATTACCACAATTCAGAATTCTCCAAGAGCTTACTTCAATTATAAGTCTTTTTCCTTCTGTTAACATGACTGTGCTGTGACAAAATGCTTGATGAGGTCAGAAAAATAATGAATAGAATTAACCTGGTACAAAACACAGGAAATAAATCCTTCTTTCTAGATGAACAAAATACATTGACCCAAAGAAGATACCAGAAGTTTCTGCTCCCAAATGGGTTATTGCCAGTATGCTAGGACAGGGCTTTTCAACCTTTTCACCCATTTGTACCACTTTTAGGATAAGGCAACTTCCGAGTACCACCAGTCACCCAGCAAGGTGTCAAAAACTTGACCAAAAAAAGAGGGAAAAAATGATAAAGTACAGGTAGTCCTCAACTTACAACAATTCGCTTAGTGACTGTTTGAAGTTACTATGGCACTGAAAAAAGTGACTTATGACCATTTTTCACACTTGTGAGTGTTGCAGCATCCACAGGGTCATGTGATTTACATTTGGATGCTTGGCAACTGATTCATACTCATGATGGTCACAGTGTCCCAGGGTCACGTGATCACCTTTTGCAACTTTTTGACAAGTGAAGTCAATGGCCGGAGGGTGGGGGGTTGGGGCAACTCATCACTCAGGGTGCAGGGTGCCTGTGTGGGGAGAAACCATGGGTCTCTGGTGGAGGGGGGTGGGACTGGGGTGGGTGCCCTTCTTCCTCCCTCTTTCCCATTCCAGTTGTCTTCCGGGTAAGGTTCAAGGTTTTGGTTATGATCTTTAAGTCCCTACATGGCATGGGTCCGAGATACCTCGAGGACCACCTGCTGCCGGCGTCGACTCCCCTCCGCCCTGTGCGCGCCCACAGAGAGGGCCTCCTCAGGGTGCCTCCGGTCAAGGAATGTCGACTGGTGGCCCCCAGGGGGAGGGCCTTCTCTGTGGGTGCTCCGGCGTTATGGAACCAACTGTCGGTCGAGCTCCGGATGGCTTCAGACCTCCGATCCTTCCGTCGCGGGTTGAAGACCCATTTATTTGAACTAGCGGGTCTGGCCTGATGGGGGTACATGGGTTTTTTATATAGGCTTGTTTTATTATTGGTTTTAACTTGGGCATTGATTTAATTGTTTTTTAATGTTTGTATTGTTATTTATATTTATGCCCTGTGAACCGCCCTGAGTCCCTTTGGGAGAAGGGCGGTATAAAAATCTCAATAAATTAAATTAAATTAAATTAATTCTTCCTTCCTTCCTTCCTTCCTTCCTTCCTTCCTTCCTTCCTTCCTTCCTTCCTCCCTCCCTCCCTCCCTCCCTTCCTTCCTTTCCTCCTTCTTTGTCCCTTCCTCCTTCTCTCCCTCCCTTCCATTAGGGTGCCTGTGTGTGTGTGGGGGGGAATTCATGGGTTACTATTGTGAGTGGGCAGGAGGGAAACCAAACTTTTCAATAGACATGTTACTGTTTATAATCTGAAGGGCAAATATCCCTACCTTTCTTCTTTCCTTCCTTTCTTCCTTCCCTCCCTTTGTCCCTTCCTTCCCTCCCTCTCTCCCACTGTCCCTTCCTTTCTTCTTTCCTTCCTTCCTTGTTTTTCTTCTTCTTTTAACTTGATCATATTTGAAGAAGTTCTTTTTATTCCTCCATCAACCTCAGTTCATTCTCAGCAGTTCACAATTCTGGGCTTCTTCTTTTGTCACCTTTTTGTTTTTCCAGTTCTTCCCTAAGTTTTTTGGGTTGCTTCTTCTCTTCTTTTCTCCTCCATCCTCCGAGCAATTGTGCTTTCAACAACTCCAACTACCCCACCCCACCCCACCCCGTCTCCTTTCCCCATTATTTCCTCTTGCTACCAGGCACTCTCGGTTTAGGAAAACCACTTTTTGAAGTCCAAGATAGGGAGGTATCAGACACAGTCATGCTTCCATTGTAGTTGCCCTTAAAGTCCTGAAATTGGGCTTCTTTTGATTCCATAAAGATCGTTCTTTCCCACGCGGGCTTTGGCTGCCTCGGAAGGCATGAGGGGCCTTGCTCCTTATCGGAGACGCGCAGAGGGAGGCCAGAAATCCACCCTCATATGGTGGCGTTGGGGTGGGGGCAGAGCCTGGAGCTGGGTGGGTGGCGCCCAAAGCCTCCTTGGGGACACGCCCATTGGAAAAGGACAGCGGCAGCGGCCACACGGAAGACAGGCACAGCACTGAGGCAACGGACGGAGCGCGGTCTGGGAGGATGTGGTGTCTCCGCAGCCTCACTTTGGAGGGGACTCGCTGCCCACCCACCTCCGGGCTCCTTCCCCGGGTGCTTCACGTCTACCTGCAAAGGGCAATGGGAGAGGAGCAGGCGCAGGGCCAATCAGGAGCCCTGCTAGGCAGCAAGCTGGCATTAAGAGAGAGAGAGAAGGGAAGCGCAAGTGCCTCTCTCTCTCTCTCTCTCTCTTTCTCTCTCTGCAAATGGTGGAGCACTGGGAGCCATAGTTGAAGGCTGAAACGCCTTCAGCTGTAACTGCTCGCATGTGTTTGTGTGTGTATGAGCAGGGACCGATGCTGCTTTTCAGGTGATTGGTGCATATTCTGGGCTCAGCAGCTCCAGCTGGAGCCTGGTGCTGATCCTGGCACTTTTGTTGAGCCCTGGCAGCCCTGAAGATGTGCCGATCAACTGCAAAGCAGTGCTGATCCTGGTGCTTGAGCCCTGGCAGCCCTAGCGCCGGGCCGCCACCTCCCTCCCAGCTTCCTCACTGGCCGGAGCTGCCACTGGGAAGCCATTGACCCGCCAGGCGCTCTCTGTGGACTGGAGCCCATCAGCAGAGGTTGGGGCCAGCCGTACGGAGTCACCAGCTGATTGGCACATACGGCCGGCCCCGAACTCAACCGATGGGCTCCAGTCCACGGAAAGCTCCCGTCAGGTTGACGCAGCAAGGCTGGTTCATGGGTGCGATGTGGGGGGGAGGAAGGCAACACCGCGTACCACCACCCCGGTGCTCGTGTACCACCAGTAGTACGTGTACCACTGGTTGAAAAGCCCTGTGCTAGGAGAAAGAAGAAAAAAGAAAGAATTTTCGGTTCTAAGGGTGATGGGTAATATTAAAGATTATCAGAGATGAAGGGAGCAAAATGAGGAAGTTACTGTTGATGGAATAAAATATAGGTTAAAGTCATTGTGAAATCTGAAAATAAAAAGTGGAAGTTTCATATTGCGAAGGCAACTGGGGAAAAATGTCATAAGTCTTCAATTTACAACCATTTCTTTAGTGATCTACAGTGGCACTGTAAAAAGTGACTTGTATCAGTCCTTGCACTTGAACCGTTGCAGCATCCCCACAGCCACAAATGGTGAACATTTGTGTGCCTGGCAACCAGCATGTCTTTACAGTGGTTGCCGTGTCCCACAAGTGATTGCCATTTGTGATTTTTTTCAACTGGTTCCCAATAAGCAAAATCGATGGGGGAAGCCAAATTCATTTAACAACTGAATTATTCACTGAACAATTGCAGTGATTTGCCTAACAGAAAGGTAAAAATAAAATCTGGCACAACTCATTTAACAACCACCTAGCTTAGCAATGGAAATTCTGGTTCTAATTGTCATAAGTTGAGGACTAACTGTGCTGTAGTGGGCTTTGAAGTGTGTACATCCAGTTATGCTCTGAATATCAGCTTTATTACAAAAGTGTGTTCTTGTTTATTATTTATTTATAAAATTTATAAGCCACCCTTTTTGTCTCAAGGCAAATTGAAGCATACAGTATATACTTTAAATGCAAGGTCAATGGGCTGCCCACAACAAAGACAATGGAACATGCAATTTGGGCATATCCTTAACCTCAAAGCAACTCCAAATGAACAGGAACAAAAAAGATGCACCAGATTCTTGGGTATAAACATGTACTGTATATAGTAAGGAATCACTTGCATTAAAGAAGATGGACCAAATACTATGGCATCCTTCAAGCAGGTGCTATTCTCATGATCTTTAAGGAGGCTCCCTTTTCAAGAGCCTTCTAATGCATCATGAGCCTGCTTGTAGAAAGGCATGAGGCAGCCTTTGTAGGAAAACCTGAGTCCCATCTGTAATGTATTGGGCCTGTTTTACTTGAACTGTACCACGCATCTTGAATGCTGTTTGAGATTGCTTAATCATGGAGTTAGGTAACGGTCGCTGGCTCCTCAGACAAGCAGTCTCCAGGACCACCATTGGTTGGCTCTAGGGCAGCAATAGGCTCCTTTAAACCTCATGGCCGCTGCCTAGTGGCCAGCAGTATGAATAGCTGTGTAGAAGCCTTGGTTAACAGTTCACTTTCTGCATTCAATAAAGCATGTTCCTGCCTGAACTCTCTCGCCTCGTCTCCTGCTTGCTGCAAAGAACCCAGTACAAAACACCATCACCTGGGCATGCTTTCAGAAAATGTAGAAAACCAGGAAGGTAAGTTGTGCATTGCTGGGACCTGGAGCTGCCTGAGAGCTACCACACTTGTTTGGATGACTAAATAGGAAGCAAATTGAGGGCTTCCAGGTTTCATGGCAGATTTGCACTTCTGGAAGGCTCTGCAGTTGTGCAAGGACTTCCTTCTGTGGCTGAGTTCCCTTCTGCCACCCCCCCCCATTTGCAACCTTCCTTCTCCACTGATTTTCTGTCTTTTTGCAGGGGGGATTGCAGCTGGCGATCACATGATTGTGGAGTAATTGCAAGTGTACCAATTGTAAGCATAAATAGGTTGCCAAGCACCCGGAATGCAGTCATTTGACTGCAGGGGGCAGTGTGATGCTTTACTATAGTCAGAAGTGTTTTATGGGCCCTAAAGTACCCTTTCTTTACAGGTAGTTGTACACGTTTAGTACAACAATCTTTGACCTATTGTAAGTTGAGGATTAAGTGTACACTCAATAGCAGTGTAGAACATAAGTAATGCACATTTAATTGCCTATTGCTACAGCATCTCTTTAATTTTCCTGAAAGTGTCATGTTAGCAATTGTTCAAATCCAAATGCCAGAATAGGCTGATTAAATACCAGTTCATAAATGTTTGCTACATATTTGCTAATGCGAGTACTGAGTTAGTTAAGCTGATGTTATACTAAAGTTGGCTTCTAAAATTAATCAAGTCACAAGTAGCTTGCCAAAAACTGAATCAACATATAATTGCCTCTGGCTACATATTAAGAGCCTTGATGTTGTAGCTTTGGGGTCATAAGAGACTGTCCTGCCTTTCTATTTCAGTTCTTTGCTGAGTACTAAAGTTTATTTTAAACTTCAATGGCCAAAGTCTCTTCTCTCTGGCCATGTTCTCCAGAGCACCTGAGAGCAGGACAAGAAGCAACGGATGGAAACTAGTCAAGGAGAGAAGCAACCTAGAACTAAGGAGAAATTTCCTGACAGTTAGAACAATTAACCAGTGGAACAACCTGCCTCCAGAAGTGGTGAATGCTCCAACACTGGAAGTTTTTAAGAAGAGACTGGACGGCCATTTGTCTGAAATGGTATAGGGTTTCCTGCCTTAGCAGGGGGTTGGACTAGATGACCTCCAAGGTCCCTTCCAGCTTATTATTATTATTATTATTATTATTATTATTATTATTATTATTATTATTATTATTATTATTATGCCTAAGCTTTTTGATAGTTAAACAGGATAGCTCACCGTGTGGTCCTTTATAAGAAGTTGTAGTTCTGCCTATCTGATGCCCTCTGGTTGATTTGAGACAGTAGTAACCATCATTTTCCAGACCATATTAGTTAGGAATGCTGGAACTACAGGCATCATACACTTCAAACTATATTTGTAAAGATCGGTAGACTAGACAACCTGTTTGTTCATGGTTACCTAAACAAAGAAATACAATGACCACAGGAGAGCAAAACAGCAATGGGAGCAGGAGTGGCTTTCAACTTCCCCAACGCCTTTTCTTCTGGAACCTGGTCAGGAGCATTTGAAAAGATAATCACCTGGCCATGGTTCACCGTGGGAGTGGAATGGCATAGCAGCCTATTGATGCTGAAGCAGCCACAGCTTTGCTGAATTTCAGTCCCACAGGAGTAATGGGTACCAGATTTTGGATTTATTCTGTACATTAATCCATTTGAAGTACTTCCTTAAAAAATCATTACCTTATGTTGCACCTTTCCACCTAACTGAAGGCTACAAATGACAAACAGGAAAGTTTTAGATGTGGTAATCATGTTTCTTCCTGCCTCTGGATATTCACTTATCAACTTCTGTTAAATAATCAACACACATAATAGTTTTTTTCTTCCTAACTATAAAAGGACAATGATGCTTACCTTTCTTCAAAAATATTTTGCTTATTTGCACAATTAAAGGCAACATTCTGGTCTCAAAAGGCAATAATTGTTAAATATTATGTTAAACATAAAGGTTTTGTGGCATATTTGCAACTCACAACACACCATTTGGCAAATGGTAAAGGTCACTATTGCAAACCATCTTCCAGGGAAATGAAAGATTCACTTAATCTGTTCCCCGTAGATGTTTTAAGTTTACGTTGCTTCATGGCTTTTATATACACAGGCCAGTTGTGTTTTTACCTATAAAACTGTTTGTTGCAAATATTTACAATATACAGATGTATGCAGGATAAATAGCCTTCTGGAGCACTTTAAATACTGTATATGCTTTGCCTGGGATGCTAATACTTTGCAGGAAATATTAGCAAAGTGAAACGGAAGTAAATCAATTATTGGAAATGAGTTTGGATTACCCCTGTTTTAGGAGAGATATACGGTATTACCAGTCTTTCCTCCCAGAGATAGGACCTTGTAAACTTGATGTAACTTTGTCCACCAATTTTATTAAATTATTTATATGTTTATTTGATGTATGAAATATACTTTTCAGCCTGAAGGGTTCCCATGGTGACCTAGATAATAAACGAAAACAAAATTCGCAAGCTGAAAAATATGCACAATACTAAAGAGAAGAGGAATGAATAGGAAGAGAAAAGTAATAGAAGAAAAGCATGTCATTAATATTTTGTTGCTCTTATAATGCCCAACAATGATAACAGTAGCTTGCCTGAGAGGGCAACCATTATCAGCTTAATCCATTGTCTTGTTCCTCTCACAAGGCACTTCATTTCAATGGCCTCACCCATTGAGACCTGCAATGTCGTGTGGTCTCACAGAGAGACGGACACTTGAGCTGGGTAGTACTTCTTTATTTGGATCAAGAATGAAGCTGGGGCAAAGGGGTTTACCTGGCGTTTCTTATACCTGCCCAGGTGAATGGTGACCAATAGATTTGAACTTGGGCTTCCCGCCAGTGCAGGTGGCCAATAGGTTTAAACCCTGGCTTCCCGCCAGAGCTGACCATGCCTGTGGCTGTCAATGACTCACTCTATTCAGGCTTTCCCGCCTAAGCCAGACATGTCAAACACAAGGCCCGGGGGCCGGATCCGGCCCGTGAAGTGGTTTCATGTGGCCCGCGAAGCCATCCTGGAAACAGTGAGGGAACGGCCCCCACTGCCTTGGCTCTGGCCCAGAGACCCTCCTTCTGCCAGAGACCCTCAGATCTGTCCCACTACTGCCCAGGCCCCCATAGGCAGCCTTGATGCGAACGATGTAGAGCTGGCCATGCCCACCCAGTAGGCCATACGCACTCTAGCCACGCCCACCCAGTAGGCCACGCCCACCCTGGCCATACCCACCTGGCCCCCTGAGGGCAACCGCAATGCTGATGCAGCCCTGAATGAAATTGAGTTTGACACCCCTGGCCTAAGCAGTTATAGCCTGGAGCTGTCCAGCCCCCTGCTGTGCTGGTATTTCCTGTGTATGCTTAGCAGCATACACTACAAGACCATTGAGAGTAGCAGATGGACACAGAAGCTATGAGTGAAGATGGCTGTCATCACTTTGATTTTTCAGAACAATTGGTCCTGTTGACCTCTCTAAAAAAACAAAAGAGAATGACAGCTAGTCAAGGTGACAGCTCACGATACTGAGACAACTGCTTCTTCTGTATGGTTGGTTCCATTAATGGAAGGCTTTCATGAAACTTTCAGACATGGCTACACAAATGTGATTGTAGGAGGAAAAACAGCTACACAACGTAGAAAATCCTAATCAGAACCTCACAGCAAAACATGGAAAATGGAAAGAAAGATCTTCACAATAATACATTGCTTGATTCTCCAAGATCAGAAAAATAGCATGCATTCTGATTTAGATAGAAGCAACCATCAGAGGAAAATGGAACTGCAGCATCTTAGTCTCACATTAAAAATGTCACCCAAAATTTTGTTTTGGGAGGAGGGAATATTTTATTTATATTCAGTTAGGAAGTTGGATGCTATCCATACATTGTTCTATGGAGTTCAAACCCTTTGCCAGGATCTGAATTTGTGGACTCTTCCATGTCAGACTGTATGTACAGATGATTATTTTCAGTGCATTAGCTTTAGGAACTGACCAAATCCTACATTCTGATAAATTAAGTAGACAAATTAAATAAATTACAGTGCTAAATTGCCATGTGGTTTGAGTTTGGTTCATTATGTTGCATGAACTAATTTATTATGGTTTGAATACCATTATTTATAGTCTTAGTGTAAAGTCTATTATTGAAATTAATCTTTAATTGCAAAAGTTCTACTTGTAAATTGAAAGTGATGTTGAAAACATATTTCACTTCTCATTTTCATCTCATTCAGTAATCAGTGGTGCACAAATGGCCGCACCGAGCATGTGCACAGATGCAAATGGGGCTGCACAGGCATGAGTGCTGCAAATGGGGTGGTGCTAGCACTGGTGGGATGCTTGAGGGGTGCTAGCACGAGTGTGGGGGGCTGAGTGCACGCTCATGTGCACTTGTACTGGCCATCCCTTCATGCGGACCAGTGGCCAAGCGGTTGTGGCCCAATAGTGGGCCTCGGCCCAAAGGTTGGGGACTCCTGCCATAGACCACCTGCAGGTGACAGATAATGCATAATTTATGGAGTCAAGAGGAAAGTGTAGTAGAAGATAAATAAGCTAACTTTGCAGAAGAGAGGAGCAGTAACATTTTTAAAAATGAAATAATAGCAACATTTCCATTCTCCCTAATGATAAGGCCAATTCCTGTTGGGGAAATGTAAATCTTCATCAAAGAAAGGTTAGGTATATGAAACATTTACTAAAATATACAGAAAAATAGAGATACTGTACATCTGTATGATTATATGATAGTTGCAGTGGTTTGCTTACCACCAGTGGCAAAAAAGATCACAAATTCAGGCACAATTCATTTAACGACCACCATGCTTAACAACAAAAATTCTGGTTCCAATTACAGTTGTGAATTCTTCTTCTTCTGTGTTTAGATCAACCTTTAAACTACTGGAATGAAGCAGTAATAGTAACCAACATACCAGGCTGTGTGTCTCTCCACATTCATATATCAGTTTATCAGTTAAAAGCCTCCACTAGAGCATATTGGCTTTACACTTAGACACTCCAAATTTCAACCTATTTAGGGTCCTCCAAGTAGTACAGTAGAAGAGAGATTAGATACTTATAGCTTCCTTTAATATTATTTATTTATTTATTTATTTATTTATTTAATTAGATTTGTATACCGCCCTTTCCCGAAGGACTCAGGGCGGTTTACAGGGTAATTAAAACAAGAAATACAAAAGTTAAAAACGATTAAAAAAATTACAACAGTCCCTGAAAAAGTAAAAGCCCCCAATTAAAATTAAAATTAAAATTCTCAGCCTGGGTCAGAGAGCTCGAAGAGCCAGGTCTTCAGGTCCCGGCGGAATGAACGGAGGTTGGGGCAGTCCTCAGCTCCACGGGCAGCTAGTTCCAGAGGGCAGGCGCACCCACTGAGAAGGCCCTATTCCTGGGTGTTGTCCGCCAGCAATCTTTTACCGGCGGCACCCTGAGAAGACCCTCCCTGTGGGAGCGCACTGGATGAAGGGAGCTTGATGCTGGCAGCAGGTGTTCTCTCAGATATCCTGGACCCAAGCCATTTAGGGCTTTATAGGTCATTACCAGCACCTTTAATCTCACCCGGAGGGCAACCGGAAGCCAATGCAGCTCACGGAGTAGAGGTGTTACATGGGAGTATCGGGAAACCCCCATCACAACTCGCGTGGCTGCATTCTGCACCAGCTGAAACCTCCGAGTGGTCCTCAAGGGCAGCCCCATGTAGAGAGCGTTGCAGTAGTCTAAACGGGAGGTCACGAGCGCATGAGTGACTGTGCGTAGGGCATCTTGGTCCAGGTAGGGTCGCAACTGGCGCACCAGGCGAACCTGGGCAAAAGCTCCCCTGATCACAGCTCCTATATGGTCTTCAAAATTGAGCCGGGAGTCAAGGAGGACGCCCAAGTTGCGAGCCCTATCAACGGGGGGTAATACCTCACCCCCCATCATTAAAGATGGAATGGTCTGGTTAACCCGAGATGCTGATACGAAAAGCCACTCAGTCTTGGCAGGGTTGAGACGAAGCCTGTTTCTTCCCATCCAGACCTGGACCGCCGCCAGGCAACGGGACATCACGGCGAGGGCATCGCTGGGTTGGTTCGGGGTGGAAAGAAAAAGTTGGGTATCATCAGCGTACTGATGATACCCCACTCCAAAACCACGGATGATCTCACCCAGCGGCTTCATATAGATGTTGAACAGGAGGGGCGAGAGAACCGACCCCTGAGGAACTCCACAAACAAGAGGCCTCGGGGCGGATCTCTGCCCTCCCATCAACACCGACTGCGAGCGGCCCAGGAGATAGGAGGAGAACCACCGTAAAACAGTGCCTCCCACTCCCAACCCCCTGAGACGCCGCAGTAGGATACCATGGTCGATGGTATCAAATGCCGCTGAGAGATCTAATAAGACTAGGACAGAGGAGCAGCCCCTGTCCCGAGCCTGCCAGAGATCATTCACCAGCGCGACCAATGCCGTCTCCGTGTTGTGTCCGGGCCTGAAACCCGATTGGTATGGGTCTAGATAATCAGTTTCCTCCAGGAAGAGAGGAAGCTGATGCGCCACCACACTCTCAACAACCTTTGCCAAAAAGCGAAGGTTGGAGACTGGATGATAATTATTTAAAACAGCCGGGTCCAGGGCAGGCTTTTTGAGGAGGGGTCTCACCATCGCCTCCTTCAAGGTGGCAGGGAAGACACCCTCCTTCAAAGAAGCAGTTATTACTGCCTGGAACCAGCCTCGTGTCTCCTCCCGGGCCGCATACACCAGCCAGGAGGGGCACGGATCCAACAAACAGGTGGTGGTGCTCAGCCTCCCCATGATCCTGTCCACATCATCAGGGGAAACAGGATCGAACTCAGTCCAGATAACATGCTCAAGACCGTCCGATTCCTCCATGTCAGACTCTGACTAGTCAGAGTCCAGACCGGCCCGGATCTGAGCAATTTTGTCCGTTAGATGATGACTAAACTCTTCAGCTCGTCCCTGCAAGGGTTCCTCCCTCACCTCCTGGTTAAGGAGGGAGCGAGTCACCCTAAACAGGGCGGCCGGGCGATTATCTGCGGACGTGATGAGGGCAGCAAAGTAATTAGACCTCACTGTCCTCATCACCGCAAGATAAGACCTTATAAAGGTTCTTAACTGCAATCGGTCAGATTCGGATCAGCTGGACCTCCAACCGCTCTCTAGACCCTGTCTCCGATGCTTCATCTCCCGGAGCTCCGCAGAGAACCATGGAGCCCAACGGGATCTGCGCCGGGTCAGAGGTCGCAAGGATACAACACAGTCAAGTGCCCCGGTGGCCGCCCTTTCCCAGGCATCCACCAAGGCATCGACTGGGCTGTGGGTGAGGACAATGGGTATAGACCCAAGCGCCATCTGGAACCGTTCTGGGTCCATTAGGCACCTGGGGTGGAACCACCTGGTCGGTTCCGCTGCCCAGCGGTGGGGGGTGGCATAATGGAAGACCAGCCGCAGGAGATGATGATCTGACCATGACAGGGGAACAATGGTTGGAGAACCCCCTCCCAGATCATCCCACCACTGTCCAGACAGGAACACCAGGTTGAGAGTGTGACCCCCCACATGAGTCAGGCCCTGAATTACTTGGGTCAGGCCCATGGCCATCATGGAAGCCATGAACTCCCGAGCTAACTCAGACGACCCTCCCAGTGAAGGCAGGTTGAAGTCACCCAGAACTATAAGCCTGGAGAACTCCACCGCCAACCCTGAGAGGGTATCTAGCAGCTCAGGCAGGGCTGTTGCCACACAGCTGGGTGCCAGGTATGTGAGCAACAGGCCCAACTGAGCCCAAGGGCCACATCTCAGGAGAGGGACTCACTCCCGGCCATCTGGACAATGGTGGTCTCCCATGGGCATAAAGTCTCCCGGACAACCACTGCCACCCCACCACCCCTTCCATGAGCCCACGGCTGGTGTAGCACACGGAAACCTGGAGGGTATAACTCGGTCAGAGGAACCCCTCCCTCTGAGCCCAAGTCTCCGTGATGCACGCCAGATCCGCACATTCCTCCTCAATCAAGTCCTGGATGAGGGGGGCCTTGTAAAATTATTTACTCAATTTTCTCCTTGCTCCATCTTTTTGAGGGGGAGGGGAAGGGGCTTAGAGGCTCTTGGGGGTGGGAAGGGAGGGTCATGTTGGAGGGGGGACTGGACTAAGGAGGCTTGAAGTTGCTTTGCAAGAACGGGGGCACTCGATTGATTTATGTACTATTTTCCGGCGTATAAGACGACTGGGTGTATAATCTTCTTTTGAGAAGATTTTCATGGGTTAAAAAGTCATTTTATACGCTGGAAAATACGGTAGCTAAATTTTGTTGAGTTCAGAGAACTGGCTGAATGCACACTGCTTCTGGAAATCTGTTCTAGGCCTGGGAAGTCTCCTCAAGACCTCCCAGGCCTAGAACGGCCCGCTGGAAGTACATGGATGTGTTGTGATTCTGTGCCAGACTGATCCCGGCAGCTGAGTCCGGGGAATCTCAGGAGGAGGAGGAGGGGCCTGGGAATCCATTGGAGTCGGAGGAAGGCTCTGATGAGCTTCAAGACTTCCATTCCAGTGAGGAGCCTGGCCCTTCTGCTCATGCTCAGGATGAGACGCAGCTGTGTTGGGAGGCTGGGTCGGACTCAGAGGACACACAGCTGGAGGACATGAGAGACGCCCGCAAACGAAGACAGGCCAGGAGAGTAGGCCAGAGAGAGGCAATGGGGTGACTCCAGGGGAGGGGGAGAAGGCATTGAGAAGCCACGCCTTGAGGACTGAATTACAAAAAGGGAATGTGTGGGCAGTGCTGGTTGCTGAAGGCAACTGTTGCAAAATACTTCATGGGATCATGTTCTGTTGGTATTGCCTGTGAATAATTCTTTGTTTTGCATTGTGTTTTGTGTGGACAATTTTCTCCATTTGGATTGTGTTTTGTTGCCTTTGTTTTTGGACCATTTGGCAGGTTTGTTACCAATATTAAAAAGGGTTTTGTTTTTTTACTTGTCAAAAGGGGTTTTGTCCTTGTGCCTTTAACAAGGACGTACATAGGCTGGGGCAGAACAGCATGCTACTTCCAGAAGTCCATTCTAGGCCTCGGAGGCCCAAGCCTGCATCCACACAGAGAGCCAGTTGCTCAGGTATTTGAATCCCACCACTGCCCCAATTCATCTGTTTGATTGCTTCTTGCAGAATAGTGGAAACATTTCGGAAGTGTAGAAGCTCTCAGCCAGCACCTCCAAATGTCCACAGTATCAAACAAGATAGGCATGTATAGGAGGATTGGGTAATAATTACATGCTTCATCAGGTCTTACGTTGGATTTCATTTTGCTAGCAGAAAAAGAACAATTAAAGATACCGGTAAGTACATAATATAATAAATGTGACTGCAAATGCACATGGTTGGTCTATGAGTCTGCTGAAGGCTAAAAGCCAAATTTAGAGAAGGATTTCCCCCCCCCCAGGCTTCTCAGTGTATATAAATCAGACTTGTGCTGTGTATTACTAATAGGGCAGTAATTATTCCACATACTTGTTTTGGCTTTGCTAATATTTATAATCTAACTATAATTTCACACAGGTTATGAAGTTTGCCGTGGATTCCCGTATCAAGAAAAAATAAATGAAAACAAACATTGTGAGTTTTTAAATATGGGCAGTTGACAGATCCAGTGATGTCATGACTAGGCTGAGCCATATTAATTTTTAGTAAGAAAGTGTATAAATGCAGTGTTATCAGCAGCACAGCTGATGCGACATATCAAACTATATGCTCATTCCTCAAAAATATATTGTATGTATCTCTAATCGACTCACTCATTCTATGTCTCAAGCAGCTGCTCTTTTTTAATGTATAATTTTTATTAAAGATTTTTTAAAAGAATGTAAGGACTAATGTAAAGTAAGAAAAGAAAGCAAAGAAAAAACAAAAAAACTGCAAGAAGGGGGGAAGTAAAAGAAAAACGGAAAAGAAAGAAAAAGACGCATAGATGTAGCTTCCACTCTTGTTTGCAGCAGTGATAAATTACGGTTATAAATTTACCTCTTATTCTGTGGTTACAACTTAACTCTCTTCTCTCTATAATCTATCGTGTATAACCATTAAAATAATACTTTCATTTTTCTGTTTTATACAAAAATCCATAAGGCGTTTCCAATCAGCAATAAATGTAAACATTGTCTTTGTCCCAAGCAGCTGTTCTAATGGGCAGTTTTCGCTGACATAAACTGGCTTCCCATAATTTGTATTATCCCAGGATTACATCTAGAATTGTGTCAGGGAATTGTGCAGCGGGTGTCCCAAATGAAGTCAGAGACACTTGACATGAACTCGTACTTTTATATAAATAAATATATTTTACATCAATATATACATCAAACAGATAGGCACATAGGGCATACAGAAGAAAAAGGTGGGGGGAGGAGGGAAACTCCCCTGCTACACTCACAGCAACCAATCACAGAACAGATTGCCACGCAGGGGCCAGTACTCTTCAACCAATCAACTAAAACTGTGTGTTCTGGCTCATTGCACAACCCCATGCTCCAGCTACTAAATTTAAACATCTTAACAAATTCCAAGCCAATCCCTGATCCACTCAATTTGTCTTGATTGCAGCTCATAGAAATTCCCAACTTTTGCTGACTTAAAATTCTGGGAATTGTATCACATCAGAAAAACACCAAGTTGGAAAGGCCAGTCTAAATCGTAGATATGTATACTTTTTTTTTTTAAAAAAGAATTCATCTGATTTAAAATGATAATATTATTGCTACAGTTAGTACAAAATGTGAAAGCAGTAAGAAAATGATCAGGAAGAATGGCCTTAGAACATTGCAACATTTTCCAGAAAAGATTCATTTAAAAGATGTCACAAATCTTGATTCCTATTGAATTCTCCAGCCCATTCCTCTAAATCAGGGGTAGGCCACCTTGGGTCTTTTATGACTCGTGGACTTCAACCCCCAGAATTCCTCCCAGAATTCCTGAGCTGGCTCAGGAATTCTGGGAGTTGAAGTCCACGAGTCATAAAAGACCCAAGGTGGCCTACCCCTGCTCTAAATGTTTGTTTTGGAGAAGGTAATTTAGCTTGGTAAAATTGTGCATGGGTAATGTAGCAATTTGCATTGTGACCCTTCTGCTAATGAAGAGCAATTCCCCAGCTTATCACAACTCTTTTTCTACAAAAATAAAATCAGCATATACATACTTGTAATGCCCTTTGGCCCTATTTATTTAAAGAAGGTGTTAAGACTGCTAGAGCAATCTGTGAACCTGATTTAGTGCACAATTTCGACCAAGCCTCCCTTTTTAAAATATATCAGAAAGTCGGATAAGTTCCAAAAAGCTGTATATTATATAAATAAACTACATAGTTCTGCTTTTGATTTATCTAAGTTTCTCATTAACTGCTCTTTAACTGAAATTCTTATAATGTCTTATAAAGTCAGTCCAATGAATCGTGCAGTTGCCATAAAATCACAGTTAAAAAAAATCCCAGTACCATAAAATCACTTTTAGAAAATAAAACTCTAGAATGATAGTTTATATATTGTGCCAAGTCAACTTTTCAAGGGAAGGACTTGAGATAGAGAACTCTGTAACTATTCCGAACCGTTCTCTTTATATAAACTATGCCATCATGACCAAAAGCTTTTGCTGACTAGATTTGACATTTTCTGACATTTTCTGGCTTCCAAAATTAAACCAGAAATGAATGTAAAAAATTTTTTTAAAAGAAAAGAAATGGCAAAAACATCTTGCAAGTTCTTAAAACTTGCAAGTTCCAGAGGTTCTGTGAGATTTAGTGACCTTGTGAAGCTTCAATCTTTTTAAAGAAATTAATTTTTATTTTGGCTTCTGTATTTCATGCCACTGTCGTATCTCCATGAGTATTCAAAACACACTGGCAGATCCCAGTCTCCATAAATTAAACTATGAAATAAAACAGAAGCTATTATTTCCCATAGCACTTAATTATCACTCTTGTAGCTGTATATAACCTAATATGCACCTATTGTTCAGTGTTTAATATAGAACACTAGCAGTGCAGGTAGTTGTCAGTTTACAATCACAATTGGAACCTGAATTTCCATGGCTAAGCAAGTTGGTTATCATTTCACTGCAGTTCTTAAATGAATCAATGATTGTATGTCTCTTTTTCACTGTTGTTTTAACTTGAATAATCACTAAGCAAATGATTATGGAGCTTGAATTATGATGCCACATCTGTCATCTCAGATGTTCCTGTGGGGAAATAAAAATTGACACCTTAATTTGAGACTCTGTGATATAGCTTTTCCTAATCTGATATCTTCACAGGATGAGCTATATGGTACTACAATCCCCAGAATTTCCAGCCATTTTGGTCAATATAATAATGGGAACTTAAAAGTACACATTAACAAAATGGAGAAGACTCTTTTAAAGGAAAGACTTCAATGCAGTCAATAAATATATAATGGTTATGTTACTGATAAACATTTATATAATATTGCCAACATTTATTTTCACTGAAGTGTTGAATGGAATCATCCCATTGAAACAAATTGGTTAAATATAACTATTCTTTTATATATTCATTTTGTAGGGCTGCTTTTCTGTCCAACAGAATGAACTAGGACACCTATTCATGAATTGAAAAACTCCTACAACTGCATTTTCTTGTTCATTTATTACTAGGAAGAAAGGGAGATATTTCAATTACTACTTGAATAGTCCCCTGAAAGTATTTTGAGGTGAGTGGTTCGGAGAGTGTTGCCAAATGAACTGTACCCATCTTCTAGGATAGGATCTGATCCTTGAATTTGAATATTTCTGGGCTGAGGGCCAGCAGATGACATTCTGGGCCTTGTTCCAAGATTAAAATGCAGGCCGCTTTTCTTCTTTAAAAATAACTCATCACAACTGCATTTTACAGGTCTATTTTTACTGTATTATTTATTAAAAGCATACTTTGGTTGCCCTTCATGCAGCAGAAACGAGGCAATATACTGAAAGCATAAAAAGTTAGAAGCACCCCTGTAAAACAACTTTACAATCAAAACCAGAAAAAGAACAAAGGAAATTATAGACTTTAAAATGCCTGAATGAAATAGATGCAGTGCAGTGCCAGTGTGTTTCAATAGTCCCATGGGATTTGTAGGTCAAGGGTTGGGTGTTCTGGGAATAGCAAAAAGAAGTCATTTGACCCAGTCAGCAAATCCCAAACTGTTAAATAGAACCGCAAAAAGACTCAATCATGAAAAGGATTAACTTCACTAGATTGTGGGATGGGAAAAGTCAGTCAGTCCTCCAAGAAAAAGAGCTTTATAGCCAGAGTGGCTGGTGGAAAAAAAGGCCTCTCTGTTACCCAACTCATTGTTAAGAGTTCTTTCCAAATACCAGATTGGCCAATCGGTGCTTACTACTACCAAATTGGATAGAAGGGACTAGTGATGTCATGTAGTTTTACAATATTTTTCTAGGACTAAGGCTAATGGCAGAATATAGTTCACAAGGCGAATATAGCTAGAACTGCAATATCTCCCATTTTTTTCTTGGTTAGTGTATATCAATAAAGTCACTGTACAGGGGTTAGTAGCACATTGTGGGAAATTTTAAGTGGTGCCAAAATGGAAAAGCGTTCCAGAATACACAATGAATATAAAATCCCATCATCTTTCCTTGATGCTGTATAACATTTTCTTCCTATGTTTTACAAAGGCCCTTACAAGCAGTTTGTTGAGTATACAGATAGTCCTCGTCTTATAACAATTCATTTAGGGACCATTCAAAGTTATAACAGCACTGAAAAAAAGTGAAAGAAAGTGACCATTTTTCACAGTTCACACTTACAGGTACAACTGTTGCAGCATTCCCATGATCACCTGATCAAAATTTGGACGCTTGGCAACTGGCATGTATTTATGACGGTTGTAGTGTCCCAAGGTCATGTGATCACTTTTGTAACTTTCTGACAAGCAAAGTCAGTGAGGAAGCCAGATTCACTTAAAAACCATGTTGTTAACAATTGCAGTGATTGATTTAGCAACTGTGGTGAGAAAGGTTGTAAAATGGGGCAAATTTACTTGAAAACCATCTTACTTAGCAGTGGAAATATTGGGCTCATTGTGGTTACAACTCAAGGATTATCTGTATTTACATTTCACAGAATTGTTGCCATATGACATTAATAGGTGCTGATGTAATTAAAAAGTATTTTTACTGTGATTCACAATAAATAGGGTGAAAATATCCAAAAAACCAAACCAATTGTCTGGGGCTGAAAATCATGAGTAAAACTCAAAAATTTGAAGAAAAAGGTGATGACCTCTTTTAAAATTCCCAACAAAATTGAAAGATGAGCCAAACCATAGCAGGTGCCATGATATGACTTTGCCTAAGGGAGTAGCCAATGCAAAGACCTTTCTGGGCTAGAAGATTTCCCTGCACAAATACAGAATTGGACCTCTGGATATTTCACAAAAATGGATGAAGATAAACAGTGTCTCTGAATTTCTGAAGGCAATGATAGAGTGAGAAATGCTTATCCAGGAGTCTATGATTTAAGTGTTGTCTGAAAAGCTAAGTGCCACTATCTTGAAAAATGCTGCCATTTTTGAGGCACTGCTCATTAATGATGGAGGTATACTTTGAAATCAGATGTTCACTTCTGCGTGCAGAAATGTAATGCGTGAAGTGAGCCAAGCCTGACACATCTCCAGTTTTTGTTATGAAAGCTCTGCTAGGTCACTGTAGGAAGATATGCTGCAGAATATCCGGGAAGAGACACAGAGAAGAAGTTGTGTAATTCACAGCTTTGTTTATCTCATGAAGCTGTTACTTGATAGGCTGACAATAAAACAAAAAAAGAACATTTAGGAGTCTGGAAGTTTGACAGTGGAGCAATGTTTCTATATACTAGAATTAGTTGACCTGCTTTTACGACTGCCTCTGAAGGATATAAATATTATATTTCTTGGAGAACATTCCTTTCAGCAATATCATGTTTCAGAGAAAAGGATCAAAGAGATTTCAGAAGAGGAAGAAATAATCTGATCTAGGTTGATCCTGGATAGAAAATGAAATTGCAAACAAACTACGATGCATTTCAGAAATATCCTGTAGGCATGGCTAGTACCATGTCATCAACAACTAGAAAAATAACCTTGTTTTTTAAAAGAAAAGGGATTTGTTCCTTTGCTAAAGCTACTTTTTTAGATTTGCTTCCAACTTCAGTTTTTAGATAGAATCCAAATTTTTAAAAAAATGAGGATTAGTACTGAGTCTCCAAAGCAAAAAAACAGGACAAATTTGAGCCACAATAAAGACACAGCAATAAATGAAATTAGCACAAACATCAGAATGCAAAGGCAGCTACATGCAAAAAGAAGAAGATAAGATTATGATTCTTTCTGGTCAATTTAGCAAATTTCCTGACCTTCATGTAAAACAGCAGAGGGAAGGATGGTGTTTTATTTTAATCAGGAAATGTTACATTTGGATCTGTCTGGCTTTGAAAACAGGCATTGATTGTGGGTTTCCACTGATATTGCCAATAGTTGGTCAACATTGGAACAAAACATATTTGGCCTGATCCAATACAGGTAGTCCTCAAGTTACAACAGTTCATTTAGTGACTATTCAAAGATACAATGAACTTGAAAAATGTGACTTAAGACCGCTTTTCACCTTTGCAGCATCCCCATGATCATGTGATCAAAATTCAGATGCTTGATAGCTGGTTCATGTTTATGACCATTGCTGTGCCCCAAGGTCACGTTTCACCTTTTGTGACTTTCTCATAAGCAAAGTTAATGGGGAAGC
Source organism: Vipera ursinii (assembly GCF_947247035.1). Taxonomy (NCBI): domain Eukaryota; kingdom Metazoa; phylum Chordata; class Lepidosauria; order Squamata; family Viperidae; genus Vipera; species Vipera ursinii. Next base: position 118,019,241 of record NC_139517.1, read on the forward strand.
CAGATTCAGTTAACCACCAGGTTAGTAACTTATTAATTGCAGTGATTCACTTATCAACTGGAAGAAAGGTCATAAAATGGGGCATAACTCACTTAGCAAACAATGTTTTTCTGGCAACATATGAAGTGTTCATATGTACTAATAATCAGCCAATAAACAATATTCTGATGTTCTAAAGTTATGCCAGCTTCAATTGAAACATCAGTTCAGGTTAACACCATTGAGGAATAAAGCTTCAGAAGGTTGAGAACATACATAAAAAACTTAGGCGACATATATTTCTTTTGGAAACATTTTTGGTCTATTTATAATATAATATACTGGCCACCAGATGGTGCTGTTACACACATCCATAGGGTGTTTACAATTACAGTACAGGTAATCCTAGATTTACAACCACAATTGAACCCAAAAGTTTTGTTGCTACAGCCAGACAGTTGTTGAGTGAGTTTTGTCCCATTTTATGACCTTTCTTGCCACAGTTGTTAAGTGAAGCATTGCAGTTGTTGTTAGTAACATGGCTGTTAAGTGAATTTGGCTTCCCCATTGACTTTGCTTGTCAAAAAGTTGTAAAAGTTGATCACATGACCCTGGGGCACAGTAACTGTCGTTAATACATGCCAGTTGCCAGGCTTCCAAAATTTAAATGGGGATGCTGCAATGGTTATAAGTGTGAAAAACTGTCGTAAGTCACTTTTTTCAGCGTTGAACGATCATTAAATGAATAGTTGCAGGTCAAGGATTGCCTGCATATATTATGGAGAACTGCAAAAATATTCTTACTCTGGCTGAAAAAAAAATTAGCATTGAGGACTGATTTTTTTCTCTGGAGCCTTGGGAAATTCCTAATTTTCTGCAAAGCAGAAAGATGTAAACAACCAGTATCTTTCTTCCTTCTGTTTTGCACAGGTTTGAATGAGTTACAGTATTTTAAATAACTGTTGCAGCATTTTGCATAACTTCATCCTCTTTAGGATGAGAGATAGAACGTATATGCCATATCATATTCCTATTAGCCTAAATTATATAATTAAACCTGACCCTGATGCCTTTTTATTTTATTTTGGCAGTTCTAAATGTGTGGTCTGGGGATCCCTAGGACCCTTTTGGGGGATCTGCAAAGTAAAATAAATATTTTAAAATTTTTTAGTTTTATTTTTAATGCAGTAAATATCAGTAGATATAACTCACGTAAACCAAAGCTCTTTGGTGTCTTTAATTATTTTTAAGAATGTCGTTCCCAAGACCAAAATCTTTGAGAATTTTAAATGTTTAAATGAAATATAATTACAGGGAGTCCTCAACTTACAACAGTTTGTTTAGTAATTGTTTGAAGGTACAACAGCACTGACAAAAGTGATTCCAGATCATTTTTCACATTTAACTGACCATTGCACCATCCCCGTAGTCAAGTGATCAAAGTTTAAACACTTGGCAACTGATTCATATTTATGATGGTTGCTGTGTTCAGGGTTCATTGTGCTCACCTTTTGTAACCTTTTGACAAGCAAAGTCATGGGGGAAGCTAGTTTCACTTAACAACCGTGTTACTAACTTAACAGCTGCAGTGATTCACTTAACAACTGTGACAAGGAAGGTCAGGAAATGGGGCAAAACTCACTTAACAATTGTCTTGCTAAGCAACAGAAGTTTTGGGCTTCAGTTGTGGTCATAAGCTGAGAACTACCTGTAGTGTAGACTTCCAGCTGCTCTGCACTCAGTGGAATAGACTACTTAGAGCAATGCAAAGCAATTATTTGCCTCTGAAAGGTAGCAGGGCTTTTAAAATTCTTTCTGTTCAACACATTGGCTGCATTTCAATAAAACAAATATACTTTTGGAGATCAAGCCTAGGCCTAGTGAATAATGGAATTGTTTGACCATGAGTAATATTTCAATTACAATATTGTAATCAATGATTACCTTCTATTTCTAGGAAGCAAAGTGGGGTGGGAAATTTTAATTACAGTTTTGTTACTTCCCTTCTTTGGTGTTCAGTTACGGGATTAGTAATGAATTGTCTTTTGAACAGCATTCTTAATAGGGCTGTGAAGAGTTAGGAAAATGATTCAGAAGGGTTTACACAAACACAATACCAATCTGGTATCCATTAAAGCAGTTTTTTTTCCAGAGAGCAGCTGCTTTAAAGAACACTTCTGCCAAATCACGTTTAAAATATGCACAAGCCTAATCAATTTTTTTTCTCTAGAAGGCAATGAGAAAGTTGCTTTTCATACAAAAATATTATACATGCATAAAGATTAGTCGACTTCAAATATATTACATGCTGGACTTGACTTAATATGAAAATATTGTAACTGCAAATTGGTCATTTCAAAATGAAGTACAATATGGACAGATTTTCATTGTGATCAAAATAGCTAGGATTCTACTGCTACAATTTTTTTACTTGTATTTTTTTTACAAACATGCTTTTTTATAAATTCATATTTAAATGATACAAAATTCTAATTTCCTTTCCATTATTGCCCAGGTATGTCCATGACATTCCCAAAAGCTAAGCTTGAACGTATCACTATCTGAAAATGTTTGCTTAAATAGAATGAAGATTTACCATTCTGTTTGAAATGGCCCACAGCTGCATTGCTGAAACAGGTAGTCCTTAACTTCAAAGCATAGCTGAGCTTAGCTAAGCAAAACAATGGTTAAGTGAATTTTGTCCTCATTTTATGACTTTTTTTGACACAGTTGTTAAGGGAATCACTGCAGTTGTTAAGTGAATCATTTAAGTCATTTTCATTAATGGCATTGACTTTGCTTGTTGGAAGACAGTGGGAAAGTTAGAAATGGTGATCACATGCCCTAAGGACAGCATAAGAGTCACAAATACCGGTACATGCCAGTTGCCAGATTTTCATCTCAAAACTATGGGGATGCTGCAATGGTCTTAAGTATGAAAAATGGGCATAAGGCACTTTTTTCAGTGGTGTTGTAACTTCTAACAGTCATTAAGTAATGGTTGTAAGTTGAGGAGTACCTGTATTTCATTTTATTAAAAAAAGTTTCCTGAGATACATTTTAAGAAGTCTGTAGTGAAAATATCAAGCATACCCATTCTAAAATATCTATACAAATGGATGGAAACAGACATGTACATTCCTTTACCTAAATTCAGGGCACATTCTGTTTTTTGTTTCAGCAAACAAGTTTAATTCTGCTCAGATGTTTTCAAGCCTACTGATGACCATTAATCTCCCACTTTATACTGAGTCATTGCTGTGATCCCATGGGAAATGAGAATTGTGTGGAAGGGGGAAAAATTAGGCCTTCACACTTCTTGGAAATAAATCTTTCAGATTTTGTAAAAAGCAAAATTCTAACTCTCATAATTGTGAAAACAAACTTGAAAATGTGTGGGCAGGCAGTGCTTTCTGTTATATTAGAAGGAAGAAAGGAAAGTGGATTCAATGAAATTTAGTTTTGTAGACGTCAGTATCCAGCATTGTACTGTATATTCTCTATGCCTCCTTCTAATTAGGAAATCAGGAAAAAACAGAAAACAAAAATAAAAAAATAAGACAAATGAAACCTGCAACAGAATATAGCAGTGCAAAGGAACTGTCCAATTTTCCTTTCATTTCCCAATTTTATTTTATTTTATTTTTTCCTCAACTCACTCAGAGGGAAGGTTTTTTATATTTCTATGATCCCTGTGGCATCAACCCTTATGTTAGCAATGAGCCTTACTGTTCTGTACCAGCCTGCTACCGGCCCTGCAGCAAAAGCAGGGACAACCCCTTTACAAACGGCAAGAGGCTGGAATAAAACCTGCCAAATTTATTAACATAAAACAGAGCAAGACAAGACAGCAACCATGAAACAGGAGCTATGAAACGGGAACTATCCAAGCGGTTGCCTTCAGCAAACCAGCCCTCCCACACATTCCCCTTAAATACAGTTCAGGGCGTGGCCTCTCTCTGCCTCCTTCCGAGGTGCCCCATTGCCTTCCTCTGTTTACTCCTGATGGACTGCCTCCTGCGTCGGGCATCCTTGAACAAGGCCAGCTGTGGGTCATCTTCATCTACGCTGTCAGGCTCACACAGCTGGGTCTCCGTCGTGACCAGGTGGGAGGGGCCCGGCTGAGGGCTCTGCGGAGCCTCAAGGCCATCATCAGCAAGCTCTTCAACACCCCCCTCCTCCTCCTCTGAGTCGTCCGACCCAACTGCTGAACCCACAGGCTGACCCTGAATCACAACACTTACTTTTAAATGGATATTTACTTTTTTTAAAAAAAAATCTTTCTTGATCCAATTCCAGTGCAAATATAAACCTAGCCCATGGGTGTCAAACTCGCGATGTCACTTGACATGTTGTGACGTATCATGACTTTTTCCCCATTGCCGGCAATGGGGTGGGCACAGTTTTGGTGTGACACATCCGGTCTGCAGGCCGGCAGTTTGACACCCCTGACTAGCCTATCATAATTTCTACTGCAAAAAGAAGATTATAGGTTAAGGTACAGATAAATGACTGTCCCTGTTCATTTTGGAAATAAAGTGAGCCTTTGTTCTCAATCTTCCTATTCAAAAAGCACAATCACAAATATTGGATACAATTCTGCTAGTTATTGCAAAGGATTGGAAAGGAAAGGAAAAGATTAGAACTGATGTTAACATGCAATGTTAGAAAAGAGCAGATCTATTGCTATAATACTCTAATACAAATGTAGATTGAATTACTGTTTTACAATACTCAAACATGAAATAGTAAATAATAAAATCTGCAATCCACAGATATGTTGAATTCATAAACTACTGTACTACATTTTTCTGAAATAACACAATACTAAATGTGAATTCTGCTTTAAAAAATACATATAGCCAATCCCCTTTCTCCCCAAAGGTGTAGTTCATTTCTTTTAAAATATGCTCTTGGGATTAACTCTATGAACTAACAAAGTAGTGGATATTATTCTTTGGCTGAAATTATTCTAGGAACTGAGCAACTAGTTTTAATTTATTGTTGGTATAAAGTTCTGCTGATGCTGCTATATAGTCTAACCTTCAAAGATGCTTGGCTATAAACCAAGATATTTCCTGTTGAAGTCTCACAAGGGCTATTTCTCAGTTGCTGTTCTTCATTCAAATAAGTGTGGGCTACCATATGGTTTTTGTAACAAGGTTCTTCAGGTGCAATGGGATAAATAAATGAAATGAAATGGCACTGAGTCTCATATGCAGGGCCTAATCTAATGGATAAGATAGGTAATATATTGTTGGATGTCAAATTAGCTTAGACTATAAAAAGGCAAGTTGTAAAGTCAGCCAAATTGCAAGCAATTGATAGATATGTGTGGCTTTTAACCTCAAAGATCTTTGAGGATGTGACTCATATTTTGTCTTGGTGCATCTCAGCCAAACACTATTGATATTCTGCTTAAAACACAATATTTTATCCCTGGAGATCTGTCATTTAAGGGCTATGAAATTGGTATTAGTAGTCTCTTCTTAATAATGGGCATTATTTTGAAAGGAACAAAACTAGTAAATTGTTCTTTCTTTGAACCAAAAACCTTTTGGTGACATCATACAAAAAGTAATTAAAAACCAAGCAGATTATTTAACATTGTTAGTTGTTGCTATGAAGGAATCAAAAGACAGTTGCATACTTTTCCATTGAAACCTATGTTGATACCAGCTGCAATGCTGCTGTTTCTCTTTCTTAGCTTTAATTTTAAACTCCTAACTGGCTTTCAGAAACAAAAAAAATCTGAATGTTAAAGGAAGTTAATTCATTTATTTTTATTTAGTTAGCTGATTTTCGTAGTGGCCCACCTCAGCAAGTGAGGTGTTCAAAGCATGATTAGAGTATAATGGAGAAAAGAATGAGATGACAAAAATATGAAAAATATTTCTTTGAAAACCCAATTAGTTGACATCAGTTAGCCCATCTGGGCTGATCTCCAAAATCTAGGCACAATCAGACCTAATAGATAATTGGTGGGAAGTCACCTGATTATTCCTAGGGCTATAAACTAGACTGGGAAATTTAAAAACTTCCTGAAAGAAGGCCAAAACAAAGCCTTCCTATGCATGGACATCTGAAGACACCAGGAGTTAAGATCAACCTGAAGGAAACTTGGCTTTGCTAGGGAATGCTAGAAGAATGCCCATGGTATCATCAAGAATGAGCACGACTTGAGGGACTTTATCATAAGGCCACACCTGGAATACTGCATCCAGTTTTGGTCACCACGATGTAAAAAAGATGTCGAGACTCTAGAAAGAGTACAGAGAAGAGCAACAAAGATGATTGGGCGACTGGAGGCTAAAACATATAGGGAACGGTTGCTGGAATTGGGTATGTGTAGTTTAATGAAGAGAAGGGTGAGGCGTGACATGATAGCAGCAACGAATGGAAACTAGTCAAGGAGAGAAGCAATCTAGAACTAAGGAGAAACTTCCCGACAGAACAACTAACCAGTGGAACAACCTGCCTCCAGAAGTGGTGAATGCTCCAACACTGGAAGTTTTTAAGAAGAGACTGGCCAGCCATTTGTCTGAAATGGTATAGGGTTTCCTGCCTGAGCAGGGGGTTGGACTAGATGACCTCCAAGGTCACTTCCAAATAATAATAATAATAATAATAATAATAATAATAATAATAATAATAATTATTATTATTATTATTATTATTATTATTATTATTATTATTATTATTATTATTATTATTATTATTATTATTATTATGTCAAGGATAAGAAGCTGCTGTGTGCTGTGACAGGAAAGATCATCTTAACTGACAGTGATAGAGGGAGTTGGAGTTGCCGGAACCTTGGGCAAAAGTGACCACGTCATACTGGAATTTAACATAACGCAAACACTAGCAACAGAAAACAATCCAACCAGTGTCTTGAATTTCAAAAGAGCTGACTTTTACAAACTCAGAGAGAACCTAGGAAAGATCCCATAGATGAAAATCCTAAAGGGGAAAACAACCCAAGTGTGGGAAACTCTAAAAAATGCAATTATAAAAGCCCAATCCAGCACAAGACCACTGAAAAAGAAAAACAACAAAATTCAAGAAGAAACCATGACTGCACACAGATCTCTCTGACAAACAAAAGACAAAAAGGACAAATACAAAAATTGGAAAGAGGGGTACATAACTAAGTCTGATTAGCAGCAGACAGCCAGAACATGTGAACGTGAAGTCAGGAAAGCAAAGGCTCAGAAAAAAGACAACAGAAATCATGGATGATAAAAAAGTTTCTTCCAATATATTGATAAGAAGAAAAAAGTCAAGGAAACTGTAGGTCCACTAAAAAGAAAAGATGGCAAGGAAATAATAGGCAACAGGGAGAAAGCAGAGCTCCTTAAATCATAATTTGCTTCAGTCTTCAGATAAAAAGAAACTATAGCCCAACATACTCAACAAGTAGTCCTCAACAGCACTACGTCCACATGGAGAGAAGTAAGCAGTGGGATACCACAAGGTTCCATCTTAGGCCCAGTACTCTTCAATATCTTCATAAATGACTTAGATCAGGGAATAGAAGGGGAACTCATCAAATTTGTAGATGACACTAAACTGGCAAGAGTAGGTAACAACCCAGAAGACAAACTCAGGATCCAAAAAGATCTTGACAAACTTGAACAATGGGCTCTATCCAACAAAATGAGTTTCAATGTGGAGAAAAGCAAAGTTTTACATTTAGGCAGGAAAGATCAAAGGTACAAGTACAGACTGGTTGAGACCTGGCTTAAAAACAGTATCTGTGAGAGGGACCTTGGAGTCCTAGTGGATGATCACTTAACCATGAGCCAGTAGTATGAAGCAGTAGTCAAAAAAAGCTAATACAATCCTGGGTTGTATAAACAGAGGCATAGAGTCAAGATCATGCGAGGTATTAGTACCGCTTTATAAAACCCTAGTGAGACCACACCTGGAAAACTGCAGCCAATTTTGGTCACTATATTGCAAAAAAGATGTTGAGAGTTTGGGAAAAAATTCAGAAAAGAGCAACTAAGATGATCAAAGTCCTGGAGACTAAAACATATGAAAAACAGCTGCAGGACTTGGGTTTGGCTAGTATAAAGAAAAGCAGAAATAGGGGAGACATGATAGCAATATTTGAGGGGCTGCCACAAAGAAGAGGGGTCACGTTATTCACCAAATCACTACAGGGCAGGACTTGAAACAATGGTTGGAAACTGATCAAAAAGAGAAGCAACCTGGAATTAAGGAGAAACTTCCTGACAGTGAGGACAATTAACCGGTGGAACAGCTTCCCTTCAGAAATTGTGGGTGCTCCATCACTAGAAATTTTTAAGAAGAGGCTAGACAGTCACTTGTCTGAGATGGTATAGGTTCTCCTGCTTGAGCAGGGGGCTGGATTAGAAGACCTCCAAGGTCCCTTCCAGATTCTATTCTATTCTATTCTATTCTATTCTATTCTATTCTATTCTATTCTATTCTATTCTATTCTATTCTATTCTATTCTATTCTATTCTATTCTATTCTATTCTATTCTATTCTATTGGATGTTAGGAGAAGTATTTTTGCAGAGTTCTGTGTTTGTTAATGGACACAGCATTTTACCACAGTTTTTTATCTATAGCTTTTTATCACAGCTCATTTGTTGGGGATGATCTACATTTTGCAAAGCTGTGTCCAGATCTAAACCTGTGAGAATGTGCACACTTTAGTTAATTAAATGATAAATTGACAAATTGATCTTGATGGTTTGGAAGTACCGTATGTTATTGGAACTCAGCCATTATCCTGTCTTGCTGTCCAGTGTCTTCAAAGTCCAACTTTTACTTCCATAGAATGTAACAGGAAATATAATTGTTTGTACTATTCTGATCTATGTAGGATTAAAAATATCACAACACCTGAATATCTTTTCCAAGGCCTTCATGTCTTCTCTACTGTCTGGGGCATATTTTGTGACTGATTGTTCCTTTATTGTTGATGATTCAACCTCAAAACTATCCTCCACTTCAATATCTTCATTTTAAATTTTAAGACTGGATGTTCTACCTATTGCCATTAGTTTGGTCCTCTTTATATTTAATCTTAGTCCCATTTTTTACTATATTCCGTGACCTTTGTTACTAGGGCCTGTGGTCCCTTTGCATTTTTATGAGTATAAACTTGTTTAGCTTCAATAATTCTGAAATGTCAGATGGTCCTTCCAAGTTAATCATAGATTCCTAACTTTTCTTTTTATGAATAAGAAACAGGACAGTTACTGGGAAGTAAAATTAGAAAGCAGATGCAGTATCATAACATATATATTTTGAGGACTATTTAATAAGTTTCTTGGTATTTTTAAAAATAAATTTCTGATCCATAATGAAGCAAAGCAAAGCAAACTTGAAAATATGGAAAAATGCAAGTGTATTCTGTATTTGTGAAAACAAAAAGGTATTTTTCTTGCATATTCAAGCCTCAGCCAATAGGATTTTGCATGTACGGTAGTCAAACAGTCATTAATATAGTACGTTACAATCTGATAATTATAACTGGCCATAGGAAAATATAAGAATGGCTGTTATTAATACAAAGATCGTAGATGACTCAAAAAGAACAAGCTAAGAAATATTTAAATCCAACTAACACAATGTTTGTTCCCCCCTCCAACCATTGAAAAAACTATTCATAGTAAACATACAAATCACGAGCTATGCATGTATGCCATTACTACACTAACATAATTTTCACATTAATATATAAATTGGTCTACACAATTTGCCTGTAGTCTGAAACAAAGGCATTTCATCTGGAAACTTTGGGAATTTAAAAATGAGGTAAAGGAATAGACATAAGGAAGTCAGTCAAATATTTAAGGTACATTTAACTAAAATATCTCAATACCATATATTCCTTGGCAAATTTATATGCATACTTTATACTGGGTCAAAGGATAGATTCATTAAATTGATGATGACCAGGGAGGCCTCCAGCCTTAAGAAGCTTTTTTGGGGAGGGGGAGATGTCTTGCTTCTGATTCCAAATAAACTCATAATTATTATGGGAATTAGCAGTTTCCTCAAGGCAGACAAGATCCAGGAATTCCAAGATCCAAGTCAAGGTTGTCGCACAATCCAAAGATTAGAATTTCACAAACAGAATCCATATACATAAGGATCACAAAACAGTCAGAGAGTTAATTCCAGTGAGGGATAATAGGTCAGAGTTACAGGCTGCTGCCAGATGTTTTTACTCGAGATGTATTCTTTTGATTGGCAAGGAGCCTCATAGAACATCTCTGCTCTGCTCTCTTTTGTACTTGCTGGCTGCTAGGGCTGGGTGATCTCACACTGTCATCATCATCAGACTGTTCCAACTGCTCAGGGGTGCCTGTGTTCAATCAGTCTCCAGCCTCAGGTGATTCCTGGTTTTGTATCTCCTGAGACTGTCAGTCTACAGATCTTGCTGGAGGAGCTTGTTTATAATCAGTCATTGTATCATTCTTGGGTCATGATAGAGATCTCAACGTGCAGCATTCTGTGTTTGGCATTTTTGCCCAAAGTCAAAACATGTTAGATACTGTAGGTGCTACATTTATACTGTTGCATTTTGCACACCAAAACCATCTGGAAGTTGTATACAAGCCCTGTGGTGCATCACTGAGTTAGGGTGCCTTAGAACAACAATGGTGAAAGTTTTGGTGTGTCCAAATTCAGAAAATGCCTGACTTGACTCACCATATCACACCAACCCCTTGCCCGATGAACAAAGGAGAAACAATTCTTTACATATTCATTTACCTGTTCATAAGTCTGATCTTATGTGGTGCTATGTATTATATGTATTATAGAAAGAAATGTCAAATAATTACAAAAATAAAATATGAATAAAACAAGTAGCTTTACAGAAATGTTTGGAGGGTCTGGAAGCTGTGCAGGAGCGCACCCAATTCTTGGGCTACCTCTGCAGCTCCCAAAATCTTGCAAGAACAGGGCATGTTTTCAAGAATAGTTGGTGGGTGACCTGTAACATACATGTCATAGATTCACTGTCATTGCCTTAGAACCTTGGATATAGCACAAAGGGTGCATTTTGTCTATTAGTTTCTATCTTGTTCTTGTAATACTAACTGGTCTTTCTCAAGCAAAAAGCATCCAGTATTTCTGTCATAGAGATGGAAGTGGATTTGATGAAGCATTCATAATATTTCTAAAAGATTAGAAAGTATGTTGCAACCCTTAAAGCAGGTAGCATCCATTGCAGAAGTGTATGTTACAGCCACCCAACCAATCAGAAGAAATAGATGAACTCTTTGCCAACCAGTTAGCAAACAAACAAACCATTACTATCCACAGTAGTAATGGGAGTCTTCAACTATCCAGATATCTGCAGTGAGTGGGAGATCAAACAGATTCTTAACCAAACTAGCTGAAAATTTATCATCAAAAAGGTGGAAGAAGGAACTAGTGATAAAGTTATACTGGACCTAATTCTTACTAATTGAGAAGAAGTGATAGAGGAAATTGAAGTTGCCGAAACCTTGGGTGAAAGTGACCATGTCATGCTGAAATTCAATATAATGCAAACAATAGCAATGGTAAACAATCCAACCAGTGTCTTAAACTTCAAAAGAGCTGATTTTAACAAACTCAGAGAGAACCTAGGAAAGAACCCATAGACGAAAACCTTAAAGGGGAAACTCTGAAAAATATGATCATAAAAGCCAAGTCCAGCACAATACCACTGAAAAAGAAAAACAAAAAATTCAAGAAGAAACCAGCATGGCTGCACAAAGCTCTCTCTGACAAACTGAAAGTCAAAAAGTACAAAAAATAGAAAGAGGGACACATAACTAATGCTGATGATCAGCAGCCAGAACATGCAAAGATGTAATCAGGAAAGCAAAGGCTCAGAATGAATGAAGACTTGTAACAGAAATCAAGGATAATAAAAAAAAAGTTTCTTTCAACATATTAAGAACAAGAAAAAAGTCAACTGTAGGTCTACAGAGAAGATGGCAAGGAAGTAACAGGCAGTAGGGAGAAGGCAGAGCTGCTTAACTCATTCTTTGCATTAGTCTTCACACAAAAAGAAGTTATAGCCCAACACACCAAATAAACTACCGTATTTTCCGGCGTATAAGACGACTGGGCGTATAAGACGACCCCCAACTTTTGAGATGATTTTCATGGGTTAAAGTCTTATACGCCGGAAAATACGGGTAAGTAGGAAGTCAGGGCTGCTTCTCAATTAGGTGAAGGTGTTGCGGCCCACGGGCATGACATTCAGCAGGGCCCCTCTTCACAGCACGACGCATGGGCCTCGCCCGTCTCCCCATGGACGCACCTTCCTCACTATGGGAGCCACCCCCGCCATCCCCGCACGCCACTGATGCAGGCCCACCTCGACTTGTCATGAGCCAGCCTTCTCCCGCACGTTGGCTGCATCTCCCGACCGTCCGACGCCGCCTTAGAGATCGCCCGGCAGCTGGCCAGCATGTGCATGCGCAGGACGTTTCTGCCAGGACTCACCCGATGTCGGCAGGCTCCGCGGCATCCTTGCCCGGGACCGGGCCCGTCCGGGTCGCAGCGAGCCTGGACGCAATGTGGGAGGGGTCATTTGGCAGTGACAGTCTGGCTGAGCGGTGGCTTCAGAATGCGGTGATAGAGGCTGCACCCGTTACACCTACTAGCCTGGCTGGGAACGCGGCGGCGTCAGAGCCCGTGAAGGCTGAAGAGGGGTCCATGGACTGGAGCTGGGAGGGGGCCATGCACGGGTGGGTGATGGGCGTGGTGGGAGAAATGGCGGGCCGCAAGGAGGTGGTCCCGGAGTACAATGGAAGTTTACCTGGCAAGTGGAAGACGCCGGGAGGCAGGGGTGAGGCAGGAGGCATTGTCAGGGAAGGGTGGGGTGGAAAAAGGGAGTGGGCAGGTGTAGGCGTGTATGGGTGGGGTGGGGGGTTTATTTATGAGGAGGCCGTCTTTCGCCATTCTTGAGCGCTGGATTTTTCCGTTTCCACTAAAGGCTCTGCTCCCGAGGATTTACTATTTTCCGGCGTATAAGGCAACTGGGCGTATAAGACGACCCCCCAACTTTTGAGAAGATTTTCATGCGTTAAAAAGTCGTCTTATACGCCGGAAAATACGGTACTGCAAAAGACAAACTAAAAATAAAATTTAAAATAATCAAGAAAATGGTAAGAGAATACCTATCTAACTTTGATGAATATAAATCACCAGGACCTGACAGATTACATCCCATAGTTCTGAAGGAGCTGGCAGATGTTATCTCAGAACTACTGCATCAAATCTTTCAAAAATCCTGGAGCACAGGAGAAGTAGCTGAGGATTGGAAAAGAGCTGATGTGGTTCCCGTCTTCAAGAAAGCAAAAAAAAAAAAACGTAATCAGGAAATTACAGAGCAATCAGTTTAACATCAATACCTGGGAAGATCCTAGCAAAGATGATAAAAAACAGATAAAAAAATAAAAACAGATAAAAAAATCTGTGAACAACTAGAAGCAAACAAATTTATAACTAATAACCAGCACGGGTTTGTTAAAAACAGATCATGCCAAACCAATCTTATTTCATTCTTTGATAAAGTGACTAAACTAGTAGACCAGCGAAATGCTGTGGATTTAGATTTCAGTAACCTACTCCTTGGTAAGCTAGAAAAAGGTGGAATAGACAACCTCACGACCAGATGGATCTGTAGCTGGCTGGCAAATGGTATTTAATGAGTAGTCCTCAATGGCACTACATCCACACAGAGAGAAGTAAGCAGTGGGGTACCTCAAGATTCCATCTTAGGCCCAGTACTCTTCAATATCTTCATAAGTGACTTAGATCAGGGAATAGAAGGGGAACTCATCAAATCTGTAGATGACACTAAACTGGCAGGAGTAGCTAACACCCTGGAAGATAAACTCAGGATCCAAAAAGATCTTGACAAACTTGAACAATGGGTCCTATCTAACAAAATGAGTTTCAATGTGGAGAAAAGCAAAGTTTTACATTTAGGCAGGAAAAATTAAAGGTACAAGTACAGATTAGGCAAGACTTGGCTCAAAAACAGTAACTGTGAGAGGGACCTTGGAGTCCTAGGGGACGATCACTTGACTACGAGCCAGCAGTATGCTGTAGTAGCCAAAAAAGGTAATACAATCCTGGGTTGTATATACAGAGGAACAGAATCAAGATCAAGTGAAGTACTAGTACCGCTTTATAAAATCCTAGTTAGTAAGACCACACCTGGAATACTGCAACCAATTTTGGTCACCATAGTACAAAAAAGATGTTCAGACCTTGGAAAAAGTTCAGAGAAGAGCAACTAAAATGATCAAAGTCCTGGAGACTAAAACATATGAAGAACGGCTGCAGGAACTAAGTTTGGCTAGACTAAAGAAAAGAAGAAGTAGGGGTGACATCATAGCAGTATTCCAGTTTTTGAGGGGCTGCCACAAAGAAGAGGGCGTCAAACTATTCTCAAAAGCATCAGAAGGCAGGATGAGAAACAATAGTTGGAAACTGACCAAAGAGAGAAGCAACCTGGAATTAAGGAGAAACTTCCTAATAGTGAGGACAATTAACCAGTGGAACAGCTTACCTTCAGAAATCATGGGCTGGAGGTTTTTAAGAAGAGGCTACACAGTATTTGTCTGAAATAGTATAGGTTCTCCAGTATAGGCTGGACTAGAGGACCTCCAACTCTATTCAAGTTATTTTTGCAGAGGCTTCAGAGATAGTCCAACACATAGTGGCAAGGCGTAAGATGCAGGCAGGAACAGCATGTATTGAACAACCTAACCAAGTAGCTGGCATTGGGTACAGGTACAGAATATGTGTACAGAATATGGGTTAGATCCTCCTAGGTCTAGATGGAAGATTCCACAAAAGGTTGTGGAAAATGAAAGGTAAGATCTTGTGGGATTTCCAGATCCAGACAGACAGGCAGGTACTGGCCAATGAACCAGGCATCATGGTAATAGACCAAGAGTAGATGAAGTCCCAGAAATGATAATTTGATGACTAATAGATGCCTCATATGTATAAATCACATTTTTTCTTTAAAACCCCCTCTCCATCATTAATAATCATTACTCATTGCCAAGAAAGAGAACTACATCTATAGGGAGGAAGGTTATAAATTTATATCACATTTGCAAACAATGGCACAAATCAGGAAATGTATTGTTGTTAGCTGTCAAGTTGTATCCGACCCATCACGACCCCATGGACAACGTTCCTCCAGGCCTTCCTGTCCTCTACCATCTTCTGGAGTCCATTTAAGCTCACGCCTACTGCTTCAGTGACTCCATCCAGCCACCTCATTCTCTGTCGTCCCTTTCTTCTATTGCCCTCAATCTTTCCCAGCATTAGGCTCTTCTCCAGTGAGTCCTTCCTTCTCATTAGGTGACCAAAGTATTTGAGTTTCAACTTCAGGATCTGGCCTTCTAAAGAGCAGTCAGGGTTGATTTCCTCTAGGACTGACCGGTTTGATCGCCTTGCAGTCCAAGGAACTCGCAGGAGTCTTCTCCAGCACCATAATTCAAAGGCCTTAATTCTTTGGTGCTCAGCCTTTTTTATGGTCCAACTTTCACAGCCATACATTGCAACTGGGAAAACCATAGCCTTGACTATAAGCACTTTTGTTGACAGGGTGATGTCTCTGCTTTTTAGTGTGCTATCTAGATTTGCCATGGCTTTCCTCCCCAGGAGCAAGCGTCTTTTAATTTCTTGGTTACAGTCCCCATCTGCAGTAATCTTGGAGCCCAGGAAAATAAAATCTGTCACTACATCCATTCCTTCCCCATCTATTTGCCAGAAATTGAGAGGGCTGGATGCCATGATCCTGGTTTTCTTAATGTTAAGTTTCAACCCAACTTTTGCAGTCTCCTTCTTCACCCGGAACAAGAGGCTCTTTAGTTCTTCTTCATTTCTGCCATTAGAGTGGTATCATCTGCATATCTTAGGTTGTTGATGTTTCTCCCGGCAATCTTAATTCCAACTTTTGATTTATCTAGCCCTGCCTTTCTCATGATGTGCTCTGCATATAAGTTAAATAGGCAGGGCGACAGTATACAGCCTTGCCGGACTCCTTTCCCAATTTTGAACCAATCAGTGGTTCCGTGTCCAGTTCTCACTGTTGCTTCTTGACCCGCATATAGGTTTCTCAAGAGACAAATAAGATGGTCTGGTACTCCCATTTCTTTAAGAACTTGCCACAGTTTGTTGCGATCCACACAATCAAAGGCTTTAGCATAGTCAATGAAGCAGAAGTAGATGTTTTTCTGAAACTCCCTAGCTTTCTCCATGATCCAGCATATGTTGGCAATTTGATCTCTAGTTCCTCTGCCTCTTCGAAATCCTGCCTGTACTTCTGGTAGTTCTCGATCCACATACTGCTGGAGTCTAGCTTGTAGGATTTTAAGCATAACTATACTAGCATGTGAAATGAGTGCAATGGTGCGATAGTTTGAACATTCTTTGGCACTGCCTTTCTTTGGAATTGGAATGTAAACTGATCTTTTCAAATCCTGTGGCCACTGTTGAGTTTTCCAAATTTGCTGGCAAATTGAGTGTAGCACTTTTACTGCATCGTCTTTTAAGATTTTGAATAGCTCAGCTGGAATACTGTCACCTCCACTAGCTTTGTTGTTACTCAGTTTTCCTAAGGCCCATTTCGCTTCACATTCTAGGATGTCTGGCTCAAGGTCAGTGACCACCTCATCTTGGTTATCAGGGACATTAAGTTCATTCTTGTATAGTTCTTCTATGTAATTTTGCCACCTTTTCTTAATCTCTTCTGCCTCTGTTAGGTCCCTGCCATTCTGGTCCTTTATTATGCCCATTTTTGCATGAAATGTTCCCTCCATCTCTCCAATTTTCTTGAAGAGATCTCTGGTCCTCCCTATTCTATTGTTTTCTTCTATTTCTTTGCACTGTTTATTTAAGAAGGCATTCTTATCTCTTCTAGCTATTCTCTGGAATTCTGCATTCAATTGGGCATATCTTTCTTTTTTTCCCTTGCCTTTCGCTTCCCTCCTTTCCTCAGCTATTTGCAAAGCTTCCTCAGACAGCCATTTTGCTTTCTTGCATTTCTTTTTCTTTGGGATGGTTTTAGTTGCTATCTCTTGCACAATGTTGCGAACCTCTGTCCATAGTTCTTCAGGCACTCTATCAGATCTAATTCCTTAAATCTATTTGTCATCTCTACTGTATATTCAACAGGGATGTGATTTAATTCATACCTGAGTGGCCTAGTGCTTTTCCCTACTTTCTTCAGTTTAAGCCTAAACTTTGCAATGAGAACCTCATGGTCTGAGCCACAGTCAGCTCCTGGTCTTGTTTTTACTGACTGTATAGAGCTTCTCCATATTTGGCTGCAGAGCACATAGTCAATCTTATTTCTGTGTTGATCGTCTGGTGATGTCCATGTGTAGAGCCATCTCTTGAGTTGTTGGAAAAGATTGTTTGCTATGACCATTGTATTCTCTTGACAAAACTCTATCAGCCTGTGCCCTGCTTCATTTTGTACTCAAAGTGTACAACTGTTATTCTGGTTATCTTTTGGCTTCCTACTTTAGCATTCCAATCTCCCATGATGATAAGGACATCATTTTTTGTGTTAGTTCTATAAGGTGCTATAGGGCTTTATAGAACTGGTCAATTTCATCCTCTTCAGCACCGGTGGTTGGGGCATAGACTTGGACTACTGTGATATTGAATGGTTTGCCTTGGATTCAAACTGAGATCATTCTGTCATTTTGAGGATTGTATCCCAGTTTTGCTTTTCCTACTCTTTTATTGACTATGAAGGCTACTCCATTTCTTCTGTGGGATTCTTGCCTGCAGTAGTAAACCTGATGGTCATCTGAATTAGATTCACCCATTCTTGTCCATTTTAGTTCGCTGATTCCTAAGATGTCAATGTTCAGTCTTGTCATCTCTTGTTTGACCATGTCCAGCTTTCCTTGATTCATGGATCTTACATTCCAGGTTCCTATGAAGAAAAAATCTTTACAGCATCGGACTTTCCTTTCACCACCAGACATTAATTTTGGCAAGATTTGGTGTAAGTAAAAAAAGGATTCCACTCAATTGGATTTCATTGTCTCATCTCTGGGCTTGGCTTGATAGGCCCCAAGTTGCTGAAGGCTGACCTACAGAATTGTTGGGCATGCAACTTGCACCTTCCTTAAGATCTCTCAATTCTGCAAGTGAAAACAAATAAAAATAAACCTGGGTTCCATCACCTCCACCTTGAAATTGGTTATGAAAATTAGACAATACATGGAAACCTTAATAGTAGAAGGGAAATTCTCACAGGTTCCATGCTGATCCCAAACCTTTCTGTACTATCTGCTGTCCCTTGCAAGCTTTAAGTAACTCTTTACTCATCAATTTGAACATATCTGCAAATGCACCAAGTCCTCTAAAGCAAGGCTTTTCAGCCTTTTCACCCATTGTACCACTTTTAGGATATGGCAACATCCGAGTACCACCAGTTGCCTAGTAAGGTGTCAAAAACTTGATGACAAAAAAAAATTGATGACGTACAGGTAGTTCTCAACTTACAACAGTTCGCTTAATGACTGTTCAAAGTTACAATGGTCCTGAAAAAAGTGCCCACCAAACCACAGCCGAGCAAGATACCTGCCTGCCTGCCTACCCAGCAACGCTCTTCCTCCTGTCCGAGGTTTTCATTGTTGTGAGCATTCCTGTTGAGGATTGGCAGTGGGGATGGGGTGGGGGGTGTTTGGTTTTTATTCCCCCCATCTGCTGGGTGGTTGCAGCAGGTTTTGTTGACTTCACATGACACTGGGACACTGTGACCATCATAAATATGAATCAGTTGCCAAGCATCTGAATGTAAATCACGAGACCCTGGGGATGCTGCAACATTCCAGCTGATCAGCACTTCTGGGGTCAGAAGCGCCAGGATCAGCGCCGAGCTCCAGCTGTAGTCTGGCGCTAATCCTGGTGCTTCCACTGAGCCTTGATAGCCCCGAAGAAGTGCTGATCCTGGCGCTTTCGCTGAGCCCTGACAGCCCTGCAGCTCCAGCCATCTCTTGCTCAGGCTTGTGCGGTGCTGCCACCAGTTCAGCTCATTCCCCTTCCCCAATACCACTTTTCTAGGATGGTCGCGTACCACCTACCAGGTGCCAATGTACCACAGGTGGTACCCATACCACTGGTTGAAAAGCCCTGCTCTAAAGTGAACTAGCTGGCAGGCAGCAAGAACTGCACACTTCTTGATTATTTGGTACCATGCTGCTTTAAAGTAGCACTTGGCTTTCTATTTCTGCAAATGCTCGATAGCTTTACTTGCATTGTGGCCAGACTTGGAAAAGTCTGTTGTAAAGATTCATATAAAGCTTGGACCTTGTTTCCCATTACTTTTCCCAAAACATCAGTTAATGGTACCATAGTAAGTGCCCACATCTTTTAGAAAAGTTGGGGAGCATGGCCACTATTGTATAAATAGACAGTCCTGCCCATAAAGCCAATTTGTGAACATGCTGTTTTCAAAATTCAAACTCTCCTCTGTAGCCACAAAAGTTTGCATGGTCCAGCTGTAGGACTACCTAAAATGAGCTCACACCTCTTTTGGAAGAGACCTCTTCCAAAAATCATGCACCATCAGATTTCATTTAGTTTCTCCATATAAAATGGGTTAATTTTTCATGTCCCTTCCCTATAATATCAAGTTTGACCTATATAAACTTTGAAATATTGATGATCTGTTGTGTTTGTTAAAAAATTAATAAATGTGATTTTGAACTGAGAAAACTGTACATTAGATCACAGACTGGACTCTGAAGATTGACACTATAATGCTCTGCAGAATACATAGGATTAACAATTCAGAAAAAATAACACAGTAGTTTAGCAGCTAGAGAATGATTTGTAGTAGTTTGATAGCAAATTGGGGATTTAATAAAAAATAGAGATCTGGGCATGGTAAAGAACCACTTTTGTTTATATTGCAATTTGTGAAGTGGTGAGAATGAAGTGTTTTTGGAATATGATAGGCTTATAACTATCTATAATTTTCAAAGTTTATTTACAGATATGTACAAGTAGAACAAAAAAATGAAGATTTCTATCATTAATAAATAATTAACTTTGTTAGCTTTCTTATTTGGCTTCCACCACTTAAAAATGTTTTCAGCTTTCTATTTTGTCTTCTTACCTCCTACCTCAACTTGTTCTCTAGCACAAGATATCAAATGGAAAGAGGTATCAAAATGGATTTTATCTGAATCTCATTTTGCCTCTCCCCAACCCAGAGACCACCAGATACTATTGTTGTAAATACCTAGAAATTTGGAAGTTGATCAATATCCAAATGATTTTAGAGATTAACAAACTAACAAATAAATAAACAAGACCAAGTATCACAATTCAAGTTAGGCAGCATCCAAATGGTTCTAGAAATTAAGAAACTAGCAAATAAATAGATAAACAAGACCAATACTACAATTCAAGTTGTATATGTTCAAATGGTTCTAGAAATTAAGAAAGTAACAAATAAACAAGACCAACTATCAAATTTCTCAGCAACTACTGTATTACTTATAGAATTCTGAGTGCTGAAGTCTACACATTAGAGGTTATCACCTTCTGGAAATGCAAGGTAATTGAATATCAATGCAAAATCATAGATTTGCTTAATCAATCAGGAATAATAAAAATACAAAAATACATTAGCTTAATAATTTATTTAACCAGGTGTTTACAACAGGTATATAAAAAGAACTGATAAATATGTTAGGGTCAAAATGCATTTTGTGTCTATAGCATTGACCAAATTTATATGTGCTAAAAACTATGTAGGATTGGATCTGGTTAATACTTGAGTGGGAGATTACTAGATGCCCTTGAACTTGTAGGAAGTCAGCACCCTTCCCCAAAGAAGGAAATATTCTGGGGGATACTTAAAAAGGCAGAATACTATTTTTCCCAAAGGAATAATAGAAAATCTTAGGCAGAACACCCCACTACCACCACCAGTCCCTCTGTCCCAAGCAGAAACCAGCTTTTAGAAATGTAAATTTAATAATTCATTCAGAAAAACTGGGGCCAGGAAGCTTGGAGCTGATGGGATTAGAAGGACAAAGACCCCTAAAATCTACATCCCCCACCCAAAATCTAAAGACATGACCTTTAGGACAAAATAGGATTAACCCACTACCACTACCCTGCATAACAGATACAGTGCCCTTGCTGACCTTAACAAAGACATTAAGGAAATAGGTCCAGGTAATTGTGATGATAACTCAAATAAGCAGGGGGCCATGGTCCGAGATGAACTTGTTTTTGACAGGGAGAAGTGCAAATCAGGTATTACATATCAGTCATGCAAGAAAAGAAAGGTACCCAAAAAGAGAAACCACCTTCTGGTTGGTGATTCAAATAAGGGATGTAAATTTAGGAAAGGATACAGAGGTTTCAAAAGAGGTCAGGTATTTTCCAGGTGCTACTGCCAGTAGGGACAAGAAGCGTATTTTCAAAATAGTCAACAATACCAGCAAAGACTGTGATGTGGAGGCTATTGTACATCTTGGCACTAACTATCTGTCCCAAAACGATGTACTCTCTGTGCAGAATGATTTCCAGAGCTTGGGGCAGGAACTCAGCAGAATAGGCTGTAGGCTTACTTTTTCAGAGGTTTTACCAGTGTATAAGGAGCAAAATGGAAAAGGCCAGTGTATAGCAGAATTTAATATTTAATTTAATTTAATTTATTAATATTTCTATACCGCCCTTCTCCCGGAGGACTCAGGGCGGTGTACAGGGCAAGAATAAAACACAGAAATTTACAAAAACTAAAAGATAATTAAATGCATGCCCGATTAAAATACAATTGATACACGGTAAAAAAACCCCAATAAAAATAGTAAAAAAACCCACCAATCCACCCTCAGGCCAGGCCGGCTTGCTCGAACAAGTATGTTTTCAGATGGCGGCGAAAGGAGCACAGATCGGGCGCCGTCCGGAGGTCAACCGGTAACTGGTTCCATAGCTCCGGGGCGCCCACAGAGAAGGATCTCCCCCTGGGGGCCACCAGTTGGCATTCTCTGACTGGTGGCACCCTGAGGAGGCCCTCTCTGTGGGAATGCACAGGGCGGAGGGAAGTAGACGCCGGCAGCAGGTGTTCCCTAAGGTACTCCGGACCCCTGCCATGTAGGGCTTTAAACACCATTAGTAGCACCTTGAATCTCACCCGGAAGACAACCGGCAACCAATGCAGCTCACGGAGCAGAGGTGTAACATGGGAGTATCGGGAGACTCCCAACACAACTCTCGCGGCTGCATTCTGTACCAGTTGGAGCCTCCGGGTGGTCCTCAAGGGAAGCCCCATGTAGAGAGCGTTGCAGTAGTCTAGACGAGAGGTCACGAGCGCGTGAGTGACCGTGCATAAATCATCCCGGCTTAGATAGGGCCGCAACTGGCGCACCAGGCGAACCTGGGCGAAAGCCCCCCTAGTCACAGCCACCATGTGATCTTCCAAGGTGAGCCGTGAATCTAGGAGGACTCCCAAGTTGCGAGCCCTATCTACGGGGGGTAATAATTCACCCCCCATAGAAAGAGATGGAATATCCGAATAGACCCGGGATGAAGGTATGCAAAGCCACTCGGTCTTGTCGGGGTTGAGCTGAAGTCTGTTCCTCCCCATCCAGACCCGAACTGCCTCCAGGCAACGGGACATCACGTTGAGGGCATCACTGGGGTGGTTTGGGGTAGAAAGAAAAAGCTGGGTATCATCAGCGTACTGATGATACCCAACTCCAAAGCCATGAATGATCTCACCCAGCGGTTTCATATAGATGTTGAACAGGAGAGGCGAGAGGAACCCTGAGGAACTCCACAAACGAGAGACCTCGCGGTCGACCTCTGCCCTCCTGTCAACACCGACTGCGAGCGTCCCTGGAGATAGGAGGAGAACCACTGTAAAACCGTGCCTCCCACTCCCAATCCCCTGAGACGCCGCAGCAGGATACCATGGTCGATGGTATCGAAAGCCGCTGAGAGGTCTAATAGGACTAGAACAGAGGAATGACCCCTGTCCCGAGCCCTCCAGAGATCATTCACCAGTGCGACCAATGATGTCTCCGTGCTGTGCCCGGACCTGAAACCCGATTGGTATGGGTCTAGATAATCCGCTTCATCCAGGACCAAAGGGAGCTGATGCGCCACCACACTCTCCACAACCTTCGCAAGAAAGCGAAGGTTGGAGACCGGATGAAAGTTGTTCAATACAGCTGGGTCCAAGGCAGGCTTCTTGAGGAGGGGCCTCACCACCACCTCTTTCAAGACGGCAGGGAAGCTACCCTCACTCAAAGAAGCTGATATAACTGCCTGGAACCAGCTGCGTGTCCTCTCCCGGGCTGCATAAACCAGCCAGGAAGGGCACGGGTCCAATAAACATGTGGTGGAGCTCAGTCTCCCCATAATCCTGTCCACTTCCTCCGGAGTCACAGAATCAAACTCCTCCCAAGTGATATCGACAAGACCGCCCGTGTCCTGATCGCCAGACTCTGCCCAGTCAGAGTCCAGACCGGTCTGAATCCGAGCAATTTTGTCCGACAGATAATTGTTAAACTCCTCGGCACGACCCTGCAAGGGTTCTTCCCTCACCTCCTGATTAAGGAGGGAGCGAGTCACCGTAAACAGAGCGGCCGGGCGATTATCTGCGGACGCGATAAGGGTAGCGAAGTGATTAGACCTTGCCACCCTTATCGCAGCGAGATAAGACCTAATATGGGTTCTTAGTCGCAATCGGTCGGATTCGGATCGGCTGGACCTCCAACCGCTCTCTAGGCCCCGTCTCCGACGCTTCATCTCCCGGAGCTCCGCGGAGAACCATGGAGCTCGACGGGATCTGCATCGGGTCAGGGGCCGCAAGGGTACAACTCAGTCAAGAGCCTCAGTGGCTGCCCTTTCCCAAGCTTCCACTAAGGCATCTGCCGAGCTGTGAGTGGGGGAGGCAGGTGGGGACCCCAGCGCTGCCTGGAACCTCGCAGAATCCATTAAGCGTCTGGGGCGGTACCATCTAACTGGTTCCACACACCCACGGCGGGGGGTGGCAAAACGGAAGACCAGCCGCAGGAGATGATGATCGGTCCATGACAGGGGCATAATAATTGGAGAGCCCCCACCAAGATCATCTAACCACCGACCAGATAAGAAAACTAGGTCAAGGATGTGGCCTCCCTCATGAGTCGGTCCTGAAATTACTTGCGTCAGGTCCATGGCCGTCATGGAAGCCATGAACTCCCGAGCCAACTCAGATGATCCTCCCAGAGACGGTAGATTGAAGTCCCCCAAAACTATAAGTTTCGGGAACTCAACCACCAACCCAGAGAGGACATCGAGAAGCTCAGGCAGGGCTGCTGCTGCGTGACTAGGCGAAAGGTACACCAGCAGCAAGCCCAACTGCGCACCAGGGCCACATCTCAAGAAGAGAGACTCACACCCGACTATCTGTGGAACGGTGGCCTCCCGCGGAACTAAGGTCTCCCTCATAACAACAGCCACTCCCCACCCCTACCCTGAGCCCGAGGCCGGTGTAGCACCCGGAAACCTGGTGGGCAAAGATCAGCCAGAGGAATACCGTCCTCTGGGCCCAACCAAGTCTCCGTGATGCAAGCCAGGTCCGCCTGCTCACCCTCGACCAAGTCACGGTGGTTAAAGGAGTGGTGTGAAGGAGAAGGCTTTGGTTATATTAGTCACGATGTCTGTAGCTGGTCCAATGAAAAAATGTACAAAAGAGATGGTCTGCATCCATCCAAGAAAGGGTCTGAGTTACTTGGCAATAAATTCACAGGTTTTCTGGAGTAATATTTAAACTAAACAATGGGGACAGTGAGTTAATTGATACAGAACATCACTGTCCCCAGCAATCTAAGAAAATAGGGGAACTCAGGCACCACACAAGTTATGTAGCAAGTAAACACAGGGTCAGTCATAAAGGACTCAAATGTCTATACACCAATGCGCAGAGTATGAACAGTAAGCAGGGTGAACTAGAAATTCAGGTAAATGAGGGCGGATATGATATTGTTGCCATTACGGAAACATGGTGGGACGAAACCCACAAATGGAACACACAGCTAGAGGGATTTAAATTATTTAAAAGAAACAGACTAAACAAAAGAGGAGGTAGAGTTGCTCTATATATAAGAAATAACTTTATCTCTACAGAAATGGAGCACAACAATGATGAAAACTGTAAACTTGAATGTATTTGGGTCAATATAAAAGGGGGGAAAATGACATTGCCATAGGTGTATACTATAGGCTGCCCAACCAAGCAGAGGAAATAGATGAACTTTTTGCTAGTCAGTTAACTAAGGTATGTAGGAAGCACATCACAATAGTAATGGGGGACTTTAATTACCCTGATATCAACTGGGAGACAAATTCTGCAGCAAGTGGAAGATCTAACAGATTCCTGACAAACCTAGCAGACAACTTTCCCTCCCAAAAAGTAGAGAAGGGAACTAGGGGATTAGCCATATTGGATTTAATTCTCACTAACAGAGATGAAATGATAGAAAGTGTCAAAGCCACAGGAACCTTGGGGGGAAGTGATCATGCAATATTGGAATTCAACATTATGGAAGCACAAGCAATACTGTAGAATACAGCCAAACTAGAGTCTTGGACTTTAAAAGAGCTAATTTCAATAAACTTAGAGAGACCTTGGGAAGAATTCCAGGGATGAGAATCCTAAAGGGGAAAACAACTCAAGAAGCTTGGGAAATTTTGAAAAGTGAGATAATAAAGGCCCAGTCTAGCACAATACCAACAAAGAAGAAAAATAACAGCTTTCAAAAGAAACCAGCATGGCTGCATAAAGAACTCTCTGATAAACTGAAAGATAAAAAGGACAAGTATAAGAAGTGGAAAAAGGGGCACATAAGTAAGGCAGAATATCAGCAAACAGCCCGCGCCTGCAAAGATGAAGTGAGAGAAGCTAAGGCTCAAAATGAACTAAGGCTTGCGACCAAAGTAAAAAATAACAAAAAAGCTTCTTTTAACATATAAAAAACAAGAAAAAAAGTTAAGGAAATGATTGGTCCATTAGTGGGGGAAAGTGGCAAGAAGGTGACAAGCAACAGGGAGAAAGCAGAACTATTTAACTCATTTTTTGCATCTGTCTTTACACAAAGGGAAAAAACAGTCCAACCTACCAAAACCAGTGCCATAAAAAACAGAATAGAAACGCAAGTTAAGATAGGCAAGAAAATGGTAAGTGAGCACCTGTCCAACCTAGATGAGTTCAAATCACCAGGACCAGACGGATTACACCCCAAGGTTCTCAAGGAACTGGCAGACATGATCTCAGAACCACTGAACTATATTTTTCAAAGATCCTGGAGCACTGGAGAACTACCAGAGGACTGGAAGAGAGCTGATGTAGTTCCCATCTTCAAAAAAGGAAAAAAAAATAGATCCAGGAAACTACAGACCTATCAGCCTGACCTCAATACCTGGGAAGATTCTGGAAAAGATAATCAAACAACAAATCAGCGAACACCTTGATGCAAACAAAGTCATCACTAAAAGTCAACATGGGTTTGTCAAAAACAGATCATGCCAGACAAATCTTATTGCATTTTTTGACCAAGTGACAAAACTAATGGACCAGAGGAATGCTGTAGATATAATTTACTTGGACTTCAGTAAGGCATTTGATAAAGTAGATCACTACTTGATAAGATAGAAAAATGTGGGTTAGATAGCATCACCACCAGATGGATTCGTAGCTGGCTGACAGACCATACTCAGGTTGTGGTCCTCAATGGAACTGCATCTACATGGAAGGAAGTGTGCGTGCAGTGTGCTGCAGCTGTCAAAAAAGCCAACACAGTGCTAGGCTGCATTAACAGAGGGATAGAATCAAGATTGCGTGAAGTACTAATACCACTTTACAATCCCTTGGTAAGGCCACACCTGGAATACTGCATCCAGTTTTGGTCACCATGATGTAAAAAAGATGTCAAGACTCTAGAAAGAGTACATAGAAGAGCAACAAAGATGATTGGGGGACTGGAGGCTAAAACATATAGGGAATGGTTGCTGGAATTGGGTATGTGTAGTTTAACGAAGAGAAGGGTGAGGGGTGACATGATAGCAGTGTTCCAATATCTCAGGGGCTGCCACAAAGAAGAGGGAGTCAAGCTATTCTCCAAATCACCTGAAAGCAGGACAAGAAGCAACGGATGGAAACTAGTCAAGGAGAGAAGCAACCTAGAACTAAGGAGAAACTTCCCGACAGTTAGAACAATTAACCAGTGGAACAACCT
This sequence comes from Vipera ursinii, assembly GCF_947247035.1. Classification (NCBI taxonomy): domain Eukaryota; kingdom Metazoa; phylum Chordata; class Lepidosauria; order Squamata; family Viperidae; genus Vipera; species Vipera ursinii. The sequence continues at coordinate 118,046,500 of NC_139517.1, forward strand.
GCCTCCAGAAGTGAATGCTCCAACACTGGAAGTTTTTAAGAAGAGACTGGCCAGCCACTTGTCTGAAATGGTATAGGGTTTCCTGCCTGAGGAGGGGGTTGGACTAGATGACCTCCAAGGTCCCTTCCAACTTCTTCTTCTTCTTCTTCTTCTTCTTCTTCTTCTTCTTCTTCTTCTTCTTCTTCTTCTTCTTCTTCTTCTTCTTCTTCTTATTATTATTATTATTATTATTATTATTATTATTATTATTATTATTATTATTATTATTAAAATATCAAAAGGGCACACTGAACCTCAGGTCAAAGTTCATTGCACAGGAAAGGAATAACCTCAAACAGGAACAACTCCAAACACAAAACCCCCAAAAGGTATAAACACCCACTCACTCAGAGCTCCTTTTTACCGCTTTCCCAGAACTGCATGCTGTTGCTGTTCTGTTCTTCAATAAACTGAAACTTCTTTCCTAAACAGCCTCCATTTTGTTTATTCCTGGCTTGGACTTGACCTGATGATGATTTTTCTTTCAATAAACTGTAGGTTAGACACTTCACAAGTATTAGACTTGACTCAAAATTGACTTTTTTATTGAACAATACCCAAGCAAGTTTATTTCTATTCATCTGTTGTTACACATAATCATACGGTCTTAATATACTTAATCTGATCGATTTTCAGTTCCTGGAATACATTACTACATTGTTTTGTGAACATGATCACCTTTTTCTTACTATGATTTAATTTCTAATTTTTCTTTCTTAGAATAAGCATCTAAGCTCTCATCTATGGTAAGGCTCATGAACTATATTGAAGGCCAATCTGTTAGGGACAGAATGATTGCCTAATCTGTACAAAGCAAAACAATTTATTTACTAGCATAACTGGTTGTTTAGCAAACATTCAAAGTTATAACAGAACTCTCAAAAGCTACTTACCACTGGATTTCAAAGTTACAATGGCTGCACACAAACTCTGCAGTCACATCAGTGTTTGGCAGCCAGTTCATCTTTACAGCCATTTGCAGGTGAATGTGATTTTTAAAATATATTTTTACTTGTTTCTGGCATTTAGTTCTGGTTTCTGGCAAAAAATGCCCATAGGGCAAAATTGATTTGCTTAACAACCACAGGATTTACTTAATGATCAGAAGAAAAAAATACAAAAATTGGATCTAGTCATTGATTTATGACTGCAATGACATATAATTGTCATTAAGTTGAGGATATGTATAATATAAATATTAAACAAAAAGGAGCCACAATGTAATCTTGTTTGGAAAGATCTCTTAGAATAGGAATTGCAGCTGAAAGACCAACACTTGCTGTATAATCTGTCTGTCAAATACCTCTTCATGTAGAAAATCATCATTGACCTAATAAGATGGCAATCTCCAGGTGTATTTAACGATTTCGACTATGGTCTTTTGGAGATTGAACCAAAAACTCTTTTCAGATGAACAAAGGCAGCATAAAGGGAACCTCCTCAAGATCAAAGGGAATATTTTTCTGCCAGATGGTTTAAGATAACACATTCATCTGTATTTTGACCCACCTGTCCTCAAGCCCACTTGTTCATTAGCCAAAACTTGCTGTTGTTCTAGCCAATAAATGAGTTTCTCACACAAATGTTTGGCACTTACTTTGTTGTTAATTTAAAACTGATTGGAAAGAAGTTAGTAGAATTAGATTCATCACCTTCCTTAAAGATTTAGATTGCAATAGAACAGATTTATGCAGAACAATTAATACATGGAAGGGAGGGAAAACATCATGGAAGCCCATCATTCTGCATGTCTATGGAGATTTTCAATCATCCAGATCATGGTTGTCCCAAAGGTGCTTTTTCGAAAAAGGATCTGGACTTTCTTGATTTTTTTTTCTCCATTGAAAACATTTCACTTCTCATCCAAGAAGCTTCTTCAGTTCTAACTGACTGGTGGGAAAGGGGAGGATTTACTGCATATTTGATTTTTAAAAAATCAACAAAATGCTAAAAATGATGTTTGAATTAAAATCACAGGCATTTTAATTTGCAGGAATAAATATAGGAAAACATCCAAAAAGAAATACCTTGCTTACAACAACAGACTGGGATAATGAAGTTGGAGAATGGCAAAACTGAGTGTATTTTAAAACAAGTTTAACCAAATCAAAGCAGGACTAGCTTTCTTATATATATATATATACTGCTAAGCTTGTAAGCCGCCCTGAGTCTTTGGAGAAGGGCGGGATATAAATGGAATTAAAATAAAAAAATAAATATAAATATAAAATATATCCAGTGGTGGGATTCAGCCAGTTTGCACCACTTCGGCAGAACTGGTAGTTAATTTTTTGTTGCCCAGGACCAGAATGGACTTGACTATGATGGCTTGTTCTGTTTTCACAATCAATTGCGCATTGCCCTTACACCCCAAAGGACAGAGAACTCTGGGTATTGCCATTGTGAGAGGATGGCCGAATTTACAACTGCTGCCCCTAGAGGTGAGAGCTCTATGGGGCAGGCCATACCCAGTGTGGTTGCTCCAGACTTCCATCCCCCCGAGAATTGGCTCTGTGGCCGTAGTGAGAGGACGGTGGCAGGCCTGCCCGGGGGGTTTATCCAGCTGAGTGGCAGCGGCTGGACGGAGGCCTGGGACTCCCTTTCCGAATAGATCCTCCTCATGGACTATTATCTATGGACTGCCTGCGATCCGGACTGCTATTTATGCCTTCCTTTAAATATTCTTCCACGGACTTGTGCGCCCTCAGGGGTGCTCCCCCCTCCTGGGTGCGACCCGCCTTGCCAGCCGATCATAACCTCGAGGAAGGGCCCATTTATTGGGACCCTGAGAGTTGGCTGGGCACGGGTTGGGGCCTTCGACGTAGACCTAATAAGAGGCCCCTGATTATTTTTCTTTCAAAATTTTTTAGGGGGTTAGGGAGGCGGGAGGGTTCTTTTGGTTGTTTGGATAAGGGGGGCTATCCAACCACCGCTGTTCTGGCTAGGGCCGATGGAGATCGCAGGGGGGAGGAGCGGGGGTCGGTCACCTCCGGGGCTCCAGGGCTGGTCGTGGGGCTACCTATTCCCACGACATCAGGGAATGGCAGCAGATGTAGGAGCAGAGGGCCGTATCGATCTCAGGGAAGGCCTCTCCGCTGCTTACAAGCGGTGGGGCACTCCGACCCTCTGGCTCTACCCCAAGGGCCCGGGAGTGAGGGTGTGCAGCCCCCTGAGCTCCGGCTGGTGTATTTGAACGCCAGGTCTGTCTCTAATAAGGCTCCTCTCGTTCGTGATCTGGTTGAGGGTGAGCAGGCGGACCTGGCTTGCATCACGGAGACTTGGTTGGGCCCAGAGGGCGGGATTCCTCTGGTTGACCTTTGCCCACCAGGTTTCCGGGTGCTGCACCGGCCTCGGGCTCAGGGTAGGGGTGGGGGTGTGGCTGTTGTTATGAGGGAGACCTTGTGTCCGCGGGAGGCCACTGTTCCTCAGATAGTCGGGTGTGAGTCTCTCTTTCTGAGATGCGGCCCTGGTGCGCAGTTGGGCTTGCTGCTGGTGTACCTTTCGCCTAGTCACGCAGCAGCAGCCCTGCCTGAGCTGCTCGATGTCCTCTCTGGGCTGGTGGTTGAGTTCCCGAAACTTATAGTTTTGGGGGACTTCAATCTACCATCGCTGGGAGGTTCATCTGAGTTGGCTCGGGAGTTCATGGCTTCCATGACGGCCATGGACCTGACGCAAGTAATTTCGGGACCGACTCATGAGGGAGGCCACACCCTTGACCTAGTTTTCTTATCTGGACGGTGGTTAGATGATCTTGGTGGGGGCTCTCCAATTATTATGCCCCTGTCATGGACCGATCATCATCTCCTGCAGCTGGTCTTCCGTTTTGCCACCCCCCGCCGTGGGTGTTTGGAACCAATTAAATGGTACCGCCCCAGACGCTTAATGGATCCCCAGAGGTTCCAGGCAGCGCTGGGGTCCCCACCTGCCTCCCTTGCTCACAGCTCGGCAGATGCCTTAGTGGAAGCCTGGGAAAGGACGGCCACTGAGGCTCTTGACCGAGTTGTACCCCTGCGGCCCCTGACCCGGTGCAGATCCCGTCGAGCTCCATGGTTCTCTGCGGAGCTTCGGGAGATGAAGCGTCGGAGACGGGGCCTAGAGAGCGGTTGGAGGTCCAGCCGATCCGAATCCGACCGATTGCGACTAAGAACCTACATTAGGTCTTATCTCGCTGCGATAAGGGAGGCGAGGTCTAACCACTTCGCCACCCTTATCGCGTCCGCAGATAATCGCCCAGCCGCCCTGTTTAGGGTGACTCGCTCCCTCCTAAATCAGGAGGTGAGAGAGGATCCCTTGCAGGGTCGTGCTGAGGAGTTTAACCAACATCTGTCGGACAAAATCGCTCGGATTCGGACCGGTCTGGACTCTGACTGGGCAGAGTCTGACGATCAGGACACTGGCGATCTTGTCGATATCACCTGGGAGGAGTTTGATTCTGTGACTCCGGAGGAAGTGGACAGGATCATGGGGAGACTGAGCACCACCACGTGTTTATTGGACCCGTGCCCTTCCTGGCTGGTTTATGCAGCCCGGGAGAGGACACGCAGCTGGTTCCAGGCAGTTATATCGGCTTCTTTGAGTGAGGGTAGCTTCCCCGCCGTCTTGAAAGAGGCGGTGGTAAGGCCTCTCCTCAAGAAGCCTGCCTTGGACCCAGCTGTATTAAACAACTTTCGTCCTGTCTCCAACCTTCGCTTCCTTGCGAAGGTTGTTGAGAGTGTGGTGGCGCATCAGCTCCCTCTGGTCCTGGATGAAGCGGATTATCTAGACCCGTACCAATCGGGTTTCAGGCCCGGGCACAGCACGGAGACGGCATTGGTCGCGCTGGTGAATGATCTCTGGAGGGCTCGGGACAGGGGATATTCCTCTGTTCTAGTCCTATTAGACCTCTCGGCGGCTTTCGATACCATCGACCATGGTATCTTGCTGCGGCGTCTCAGGGGATTGGGAGTGGGAGGCACAGTTTTACAGTGGTTCTCCTCCTATCTCCGGGGACGTTCGCAGTCGGTGTTGGCAGGAGGGCAGAGGTCGACCGCGAGGTCTCTCATTTGTGGAGTTCCTCAGGGGTCGGTCCTCTCGCCTCTCCTGTTCAACATCTACATGAAACCGCTGGGTGAGATCATTCGTGGCTTTGGAGTTGGGTATCATCAGTACGCTGATGATACCCAACTTTTCCTTTCGACCCCAAACCACCCCAGTGATGCCCTCAACGTGATGTCCCGGTGCCTGGAGGCGGTTCGGGTCTGGATGGGGAGGAACAGACTCCAACTCAACCCCGACAAGACTGAGTGGCTGTGCATACCTTCATCCCGGGTTTATTCGGATGTTCCACCTCTGGCTATGGGGGGTGAATTATTACCCCCCGTAGATAGGGCTCGCAACTTGGGAGTCCTCCTAGATTCACGGCTCACTTTGGAAGACCATATAGGAGCTGTGACTAGGGGGGCCTTCGCCCAGGTTCGCCTGGTGCGCCAGTTGCGGCCCTATCTTAGCCGGGATGATTTGTGCACGGTCACTCATGCGCTCGTGTCCTCTCGTCTGGACTACTGCAACGCTCTCTACATGGGGCTGCCCTTGAGGACCACCCGGAAGCTCCAACTGGTACAGAATGCAGCCGCGAGAGTTGTGTTGGGAGTCTCCCGATACTCCCACGTTACACCGCTGCTCCGTGAGCTGCATTGGTTGCCAGTTGTCTTCCGGGTGAGATTCAAGGTACTGGTAACAGTGTTTAAAGCCCTTCATGGCATGGGGCCGGAGTACCTTAGGGAGCATCTGCTGCCGGCATCAAGCTCCCTGCGCCCTGTGCGTTCCCACAGAGAGGGCCTCCTCAGGGTGCCACCGATCAGGGAATGTCGATTGGTGGCCCCCAGGGGGAGATCCTTCTCTGTGGGCGCTCCGGAGCTGTGGAACCAGCTACCGGTAGAGCTCCGGATGGCGCCCGATCTTCGCTCCTTTCGCCGCGACCTCAAGACGTTTCTGTTTGTACAAGCCGGCCTAGCCTGATGGGGATTGGTGGGGTTTTTTAATTTTTTGTTTTAATTTTAAATTGTTGTTTTAGAATTTTATTCCAACTGTTTTAATATGGGCAATTATTTAATCTTGTTTTAACGTTTGTATGTAGTATTTTATTCTGCCCTGTGAACCGCCCTGAGTCCTCAGGGAGAAGGGCGGTATATAAATATTATTAAATTAAATTAAATTAAATTAAACTTCTGGAAATGGCATCCACACAGAGAACCAGTTGTTCACATATTTGAATCCCACCGCTGAATATATCACATAGCAAGGCAGATTTAGACATCTGGAATATGTTTTTAGGATGTACAGTAAATAGAAACTAGCAAAAATTAGTACTGTGGGATGTGAAGTTTAAATGTTTAAACTTGTGGTTTTGGGGAAATGAAGAGAAGGGGAAGATGTAGAAAATAATTGATATTTTCATTTTAATTTTTTTTCAGTGTAAATGAAGTAATCTTTTTCTTCTCTTTTCCTTTTCCTGTACTTTCTGTGCATTTCAGTATTTAATAATAAAACATATAAATCATTTTAAAAATTACAAGTTTTAGGATGAGCTTCCTTAATTATTTATGATCATATATTTATTGCTTACTAGAGTATCTTATGTGATTTTCCATCCTTTTTATTTTTACTTTCATTATTATTCTTAATTATTATTTGGTCAAAAAATTTCTTGCATTTAATGCTATTTGTTGAAGACAGGATTACTACAAATTAGGTTTTGAGATATTTCATATTTTTTGAAGGTACTTAATATGTTCCTTCATATTATATAATGGAAGACCAGTTAATATTGAAGAGTTAAATGATTCCATATTAACATGTAGTTCCAATAAATTTTGTTTTAATCTAAACAGACTGGACATACAATCCAGGGTGGTATGTTGTCTCCCTGGAGCAAAAATCAAAGATGTCACTGAGAACCTAACCAAAATAATTAGGCCCACAGATTACTACCCTTTCCTCCTCCTCCACATTGGGATGAATGACATAACAAAGAACCTGAGTACAATAGTGAGACATTAAAAACAACTAGGCAATAAAGTTAAGAAGCTAGGAGCACAAGTAGTGTTCTCATCAGTACTCCTAACAAAAGGCAAACACCCATTGAGGGAAAAATGAATTCTGGAAATAAATCATTGGGTAAAGTATAGTTGTCGCCAAGAAAACTTTGGTTTCCTGGACCATGGACTGCATTTCCTACGCAAAGGGCTCTTGGCAAGGGATGGGCTGCACCTCACGAAAAGAGGGAAAAATGTATTCGGAAAAAGATTGGCCCAACTCATCAATTTTAAACTAAAATTGAGGGGGAAGGGTGAGCTATCTTTAGAATCTATAGAACCCAAAGCCAGTAATAAATCTCAAGAAAACAAATCAAACAATGAGGTAGGGAGTGATGAGAAAAAAGAAAAATTCAAACAACAATCAGGAGATGCAGGAAACATACCCACATACAGGCATATAAGTCCTAAATGCTTATATACAAATGTTCAAAGCTTGGGGAACAGACAGGGTGAACTCGAAGCAATAGTACACAAGGGTGCATATGACATAGTTGGCATTACAGAAACCTGGTGGGATGAAACCCATGACTGGAATGGACCGATGGATGGATACAAATTGTTCAAAAGAAACAGGTCTACAAAAAGAGGAGGGGGAGTTGCACTATATGTAAGAGAATACTACATATCTATAGAAATGCACATGATCCAAGATAAAATCTCTCCAGAATGTATATGGGTCAATATAAAAGAGAAAAAAAATGAAATTGCCATAGGTGTATATTACAGGCCACCTAACCAATCAGAAGAAATAAATGAACTCTTTGCCAACCCGCTAACAAATGTATGTAGGAAGCCTACCACAATAGTAATGGGAGACTTCAACTATCCAGATATCAACTGGGAGACAAACTCTGCAGTGAACGGGAGGTCAAACAGATTCCTAACCAACCTACTTGACAACTTGGTCATCCAAAAGATGGAGGAGGGAACTAGACATAAAGCTATACTGGACTTAATTCTCATTATTAGAGAAGAAGCGATAGAGGGAGTTGAAGTTGCCGGAACCTTGGGCGAAGGTGAGCACGTCATACTGGAATTTAACATAACGCAAACACTAGCAACAGAAAACAATCCAACCAATGTCTTGAATTTCAAAAGAGCTGACTAACAAACTCAGAGAGAACCTAGGAAAGATCCCATAGATGAAAATCCTAAAGGGGAAAACAACCCAAGAAACATGGGAAACTCTGAAAACTGTGATCACAAAAGCCCAGTCCAGCACAATACTACTGAAAAAGAAAAATAAGAAATTCAAGAATAAGCCAGCATGGCTGCACAAAGATCTCTCTGACAAACTGAAAGACAAAAAGGACAAATACAAAAAGTGGAAAGAGGGGCACATAAGGCCAATTATCAGCAGACAGCCAGAACATGCAAAGATTAAGTCAGGAAAGCAAAGGATCAGAACAAACAAAGACTTGGAACAGAAATCAAGGATAATAAAAAAAGTTTCTTCCAACATATTAATACCAAGAAACAAGGAAACTGTAGGTCCACTAAAGAGAGAAGATGGCAAGGAAATAACAGGCAACAGGGAGAGCTGCTTAACTCATTCTTTGCATCAGTCCAACAAAAAGAAGTTACAGCCCAACGTACCAAAAGAAACACTGCAAAAGATGAACTAGAAACAAAAATTAAAATAAGCAAGAAAATGGTACGAGAACACCTATCTGACCTTGACAAATATAAATCACTGGGACCCAACATTACATCCCAGAGTTCTGAAGGAGCTGGTGCATGTTATCTCAGAACCACTGCACCATATCTTTCAAAAATCCTGGAGCACCAGGGAAGTACCTGAGGATTGGAAAAGGGCTGATGTGGTTCTCATCTTCAAGAAAGGGGGGGGGAACAGACCCAGGAAACTACAGACCAAACAGTTTAACATCAATACCTGGGAAGATCCTAGAAAAGATGATCAAAAAACAGATCTGCGAACAACTAGAAGCAAACAAAGCTATGTCCAGTAGCCAGCACAGGTTTGTTAAAAATATATCATGCCAAACTAATCTTATTTCATTCTTTGATAAAGTGACTAAATTAGTAGATCAGCGAAATTCTGTGGACGTAGTATCCTTAGATTTCAGTAAGGCATTTGATAAAGTAGATCACAACCTACTCCTTGGTAAGCTAGAAAAAGGTGGAATAGACAACTTCACCACCAGATGGATCTGTAGCTGGCTAGCAAACCATATTCAATGAGTAGTCCTCAATGGCACTATATCTACATAGAGAGAAGTAAGCAGTGGGGTACCACAAGGTTCCATCTTAGGCCCAGTACTCTTCAATATCTTCATAAATGACTTAGATCAGGGAATAGAAGGGGAACTCATCAAATTTGTAGATGACACTAAACTGGCAAGAGTAGGTAACAACCCAGAAGACAAACTCAGGATCCAAAAAGATCTTGACAAACTTGAACAATGGGCCCTATCTAACAAAATGAGTTTCAATGTGGAGAAAAGCAAAGTTTTACATTTAGGCAGGAAAAATTAAAGGTACAAGTACAGATTAGGCAAGACCTGGCTCAAAAACAGTAATTGTGAGAGGAATCTTGGAGACCTAGTGGATGATCACTTGACTATGAGCCAGCAGTGTGCAGCAGCAGTCAAAAAAGTTAATACAATCATGGGTTGTATAAACAGAGGCATAGAGTCAAGATCATGAGAGGTATTAGTACCGCTTTATAAAACTCTAGTAAGATCACACCTGGAATACTGCAGCCAATTTTGGTCACTATATCGCAAAAAAGATGTTGAGAGTTTGGGAAAAAATTCAGAGAAGAGCAACTAAGATGATCAAAGTCCTGGAGACCAGTGCTTTTTTTGTAAAAGAAAAAGGTGCCGGAACTCACACATGTCATACAACCTGCCTTGCCTACCTTACAAGGTTCCATCCAAAAAATGTGCCGGAACTCCGTTCTGAGTGTTCTATGAGAAAAAAAGCCCTGCTGGAGACTAAAACATGCAAAGAACAGCTGCAGGACTTGGGTTTGGCTAGTATAAAGAAAAGCAGAAATAGGGGAGACATGATAGCAATATTCCAGTATTTGGGCGGCTGCTACAAAGAAGTGGAGTCACATTATTCACCAAATCACTAGAGGGCAGGACTTGAAAAAATTGTTGGAAACTGACTAAAGAGAGAAGCAACCTGGAATTAAGAAGAAATTTCCTGACAGTGAGGACAATTAACCAGGGGAAGAGCTTGCCTCCAGAATTTCTAGGTGCTCCATCACTGGAGATTTTTAAGAAGAGGCTAGACATTAACCTGTCTGAGATGGTATAGGTTCTCCTGCTTGAGCAGGGGGCTGGACTAGAAGACCTTCAAGGTCCCTTCCAGATCCTATCCTATCCTATCCTATCCTATCCTATCCTATCCTATCCTATCCTATCCTATCCTATCTTATCTTAGTCTAGTCTAAATATCTAATATTTGAACAATGTCTGATCTTTCTTTGGAAATTCACTAAATACGTTTTTCTCTTTCATTTCTTCTTCATGGTCTCTGTTAATTACAAAATTATTCATTTATTCCAAGTAGTCTTGCTATCTTTGTTCAAAGCCATTTTATCATGGATATGACTTGCGTGATAATAAACTAATTTGGGCCTTTGTCCAGCTTTCCTTTCAGATAATAATGGACTTATAAGAAATTCCTTTAAAATTCAACCCAGGTAAATTTCATAAAATTTTCAAATTATTTTCTTGTTTTATTTAGCACTTAGTTGGGTTATTACATTTAATTAAAATTCTCTGCCCATTCTTAGGAAGCCATTCAAATCTCCTGATACCAGTTTGCGACATGCCAATATTAAATAGTTGGCTTATTAAGAATGTAACAGCTGGCTTGTTTTTTTATTATTTTTAACGAAAAGCATTATTTGGGCTGCTTGCAAAACTCAAGTGAAAGGACGGTTTGTTTCATGATCTTGAGAGAGAGGAATGTTAGCATTTCTTGTTGACCTAACTTCTATTTTTGCAGCAATCAAAGACTTTTTCACTATTTCTTAGATAGCTGCCCATTGCAAATATTGCTACAATGCACTGGTAGCTCAGTGTTTCCACAGTCAAGTTTATTATGTAGACAATATAGATGAAAATACATAAATACATCAGCCTGGGAATGAAAGACTTGGAGGAGTTAGATAAGATAAGATAACCTTTATTGCCATATATTTTACTGTGGGCACAACGGTACACATCAAAAATGAAATTTAGTCGCCTACTCTCAAAGTGAAACACATATATGACACACGTATAAACATACTACATACAACATATGTAGAGACCCACACCCCTACATATACGTAACAATAAATATTAAATACTGTCCATCTTGAATATATAACGGAAGGAGGAAGCCTGAGAGTTCACAAGGTTAATGCTGTATGGAATGAAACCATGGCTGAATCTGGATGTTTTGCTATAGATACCACAAAGCCTCCTCACAGAAGGTAACAAGGAAAACAGGTCGTGAAGAGGATGAGTAGTGTCCCAGATAAAAAACAGTTGACAGCCCCTCCCCACTCCCAAAAACCCACCTGGTAAGTCAATATGCAAGATTTTCAACAAAGATTTTCTTACAACATGTAAAAAACAAGAAAAAAATCAAGGAACGGATCAGTCCATTAATAGGAGATGATGGTAAGGAGGTGACAGTAGCAGGGAAAAAGAGGAGCTGCTTAATTTATTTATTTTTTTGTGCATGGAAGGAAAGAAAAAAGGAACAAAAGAGTTCAAATCACCAGGACCGCTTTGATTACATCTTAGGGTTCTGAAGGTGTTGGCGGACATAATATTGAAGCCACTGAACCATATTTTTCAAAGATCCTGGAGCATGAATTAAGTACCAGAGGATTGGAAAAGAGTTGATATGGTTCTAATCTTCAAAAAGGGGGGGAAAACATGGATCCAGGAAACTACATGTAATCCTCAATTTACGACCACAATTGAGCCCAAAATTTTCTTTGCCAACCAAGACAGTTCAGTGAATCATACCCCATTTTATGATCTTTATTGCTACAGTCGCTAAGCGAATCTGTGCAGTTCTTAAGTGGGTCATGCAGTGGTTAAACAAATCTACACCTATTGTGGTTCAGTTTAGTTTTGGGAGAGTTACTTTGTTAACAAACAAGACAGCTATAGAGTCCTGAAACTGCAGAATTAATTTCCATAACCTGGTTGGTTTGAAGTTAAGTGGGAAAATAGGATAATTGCAAATCGAGTGAGACAACAATATTTCGCACCTTTAGAGTATGACTTAAGGAGCAATAAAAATGCATTTTAAGTGGTGGGTTTACGTTCTTTCTGATTTACATATATACTCAACTCTTTTTTAACATTCAACCTAATACATGTTGTCTCTGACTTATAACCGGTCACTTAGGAAGTACATTTTTTTTCATTGGATAAAATGAGCGCTGATATAAAAAGTGCAGAATAGAGACAACAATGAAGACAAAAAAAAAGTTATGGTTGTGGAGAACAGTGCAAAATATTTCTCTTATGCACATAATGCAACTCCTTACAAACCAGTATTTCAAAAGGAGTTTCATTTAGAACTCTTTGCCGCTTTTGACCGGTGATAATATAAACACAGAGCCAGTTTAGTGCAGGGGTTAAAGCCTGAGGCTAGAACCTGGGAGACTATGAGTTCTAGTTCTACCTTAGGTTCAAAGTCCCAAAGATGCCTCTTCATAAGACAACTGGATTTTGTTTTTTCGCTTTGAAGACGTTTCGCTTCTCATCTAAGAAGCTTCCTCAGCTTTCTTAGGTTCAAAGCCAGCCTGGTGACCTTGGGCTACTCATTTTCTCTAAGCCCTAGGACAGGGATAGGCAACCTTGGCTCTTTTATGACTCATGGACTGCAACTCCCAGAATTCCTGGCTGGCTCTAGGAAGTAGGCAATGATAAACCATTTCCCAAAAAATCTTGCCAAGAAAATTGCAAGGACTTGTCTAGGCAGTTTCCAAGAATCAGAAATGAATGAATGGAAGAAAAAAAATAGTTTTCAGAGAAAAAAGATCTAGAAAGTTGGAGGGGGTGGGTAGGATTTTGTCTCTTAAGAAGTGAGATCTTTTGTGCTTTTTCAATGTTTAACTGCTCTTTCCTTGGCTGAAATCAACTCTTTTCTATGAGAGAAATTCTGAAAGAAAGAAAAAGAGAGAGACAAAATGCCCCTTGGGCTAGCTAAAGGACATTTTGAAAGTGTTTCCATGGGTTTATTGGATTTTGTTCTCTTTGAAAGCACAATACAGTTCTCCCAGGAACAATTAAGGTTAATGTTACCTTTTCCTTTGTAGCCTTTTGTCCTTGCACAGTCAAATCCTAAGCTTTAAAGAAAATGCTGTTTATAGTCTTTCAAACAATTTAGGTGAACAAGAAGCTGGTTCCCCTTAGCTGTTCCTTTTCAGTGCTTTCTCATGCAGCATTCAAAATACACACAATACATTTGTTTTAATCCTTCATACGAACCAGTTTCTGTTTTGCAAATACATAGGCCACTTATGGATTTCTTGGGGGCCAAGTTCATTGTACATAATTTTAGTTGTATAGAGTTTGTTAAATAGCGGGTTCTTTGGCACAGGAATGAAGACGCGGAACGGAGTACAGGGTAACTCATTGTTTATTTCGTGCTGGAACTGTACTGGGGAAATGGCTGCAACTAGCCGCAATATATACTCTATCCCCTAGGTGGCAGCCAATAGGTTTGAATCAAGCATTCCCGCCTGGAGATAGCCAATTGCAGCACAGGAGACTAGTAGTCTGGGTTGCTGGAGAGCCGTTAGCTGCTCCAGCAACCCACGTGATATTCCCTCAAAAAGCCCAGTACATAACAGAGTTCACAGTTTTTTCTGACGCTTTGCCTTCTTATGTTCTGCACAGGTTCAGAAGTGGGGTTGGCTTTGCGATATTTGTAATCTCTATGGCACCATTCAAACCTTCAACTGCAACAACCAATCGATACTTCCCAAGAAGCTTGCAATGACCAGCCAACCCTCCTTCCCCAAGTTTAAGTCCCACACAGATTACAATCTCTAATTGTGAACCATTTTGTTCTTTGGAGCACAAGGTAAAATATCTGCAAAACGTGAGATTGCTGTTTTGTTGTTCCTCTCCCTAATCCTAGTGAACTCCAGCTAAGGGTTTATACATTGGCTGCTCTCTCTTCATTCAAGGTAAAATGTTTAAATTATGTGTTTACAAACCAACTGAGTGTAATTTGTTGAAATACCAAAATATTTTCATACGTCTTTGCATGGAGCCGTACTGCAAATAGACTCTTTAATTTTTAAAAAATATAAGTTAATTTTCAAATTGTCTCACTGTTCTCTTAAGGTGTATCACATGTATTATGCTACTGTATACCGCTTGGAGACATGTTTCATGAAAGGGAGCACAGATATGTTTTAAATAAATAAAAATAAAACCTTCCTATAAACTAAATTCTAGTTTTCACCAAATGTTAAACTTGGGGTGCATTTCTGATAAGTCAGACATAAACTTTAGGGGAAGTGAATATTTTAAATCTTAATTTGCTGAAAGCAAGAATAGGAACTTTTCCCCGCTAAAAGTGTACTATTTTAGTGAATGGATAAATACTGTGTATTTATAACAATTCCCAAAATGGAGAAACAACAATATTGGGCAATTGTTGAACCACACCCAATTGTTATGCAACCTTAATTTCCCTGAATGGAATTAAATAAATTATGGTTATGGTTACTGGCAATAATTTTTATGTTTATGTTCATAGAATTTAACTGCATGCAATTTGAAGAATTTGAAATTTGAGTAATACAAAGTTCTATTGCAGTAGAACTGTTCAGCTAGAGTCCCATATTTCTTAGAAGCTTAGGAATCACACAACAGTCACAGTGACATATCTACTACATGTAAGAATATTTCAATAGTTAATGATGATGATGATGATGATGATGTTTATAGATAGTTCTTGACTTATGACCACAATAGAACTCAGCATTTTCATTGCAAAGTAAGGCAGTTGTTAAATGGGTTTTGCCCCATTTTACGAGCCATGTGGCACAGTTGTTAAGTGAATCACTGCAGTTGCTAATTGAATCATGTGGACATTAAATGAATCTGGCTTCCCCCATTGACTTTGCTTATCAGAAAGGTACAAATGGTGGAAAGGATACAAATTGTGATCAAGTGAACCTGGGACAGTGCAGCTGTCATAAATACATGTCATTTGCCAAGTGCCCAAAATTTGTTCACAGGAACATGTGGATGCTGCAATGGATGTTAAGTGTGAAAAACAAAAGTCAGTTTTTTAAGTGCCATTGTAACTCCAAATGGTGACTCAAGAAATAGTTGTAAGTTGAGGACTACCTGTCACAGTGCTGATGATGTACTGAATCCTGAAACAACTGGAGCACCTTCGGTATTAGCAAAATCACTGTAAGTTAATTGCAAAGGGTAGAGTTATTTGGAACAGCTTAAATCCTTAACACATCTAAAAACAACCTCTGCCTATCCCATATCATTGGAAAGGACTGAACAGATGGATAAAAATGCCAAATCCAGTCTGAACAACTAGCTAACTATGTGATGTACCATAATTGTTGTGCTCTTAACCATTGCCAGGTCTTGTTGTTATCTGTCTGATAATTTCTTTTATGTACTGGCCATCACAAACTTTGCCTTGCCATGACTTTTTTATGTTCTTCATTTGGTCTTACTTGTAGGACAGTTTGTCTCTGCAATATTCACTAAATGTTTCTGGTATACTGGGTGGATTCCATTTGCATCTATTCGGAATCCCAGAAATTCTGTAGAATCAACCCCTATGCTGCATTTATCTCTTTTTAATTTGAGACCTGTGGAATGAAGTGTATTCAGTACAGCCCTGAATCTATTGGCTAAAACTTCTGTTTCACCTGCGATGAGAACATCATTGAAGTACTGTATGGACACACACCCTGGATGCCCTTCAATGTTTGTTCCACAATTTCCTGAAACATCCCAGGTGCCACACTTATGCCAAATTGCAAATGATTCACTCTGAAAGCTCCCCTATGTGTAACAATAGTTTGAGCTGCTGCTGTAGCCACACTAACAGGCAGCTACTGGTACACTTGTGCCAAGTCAAATTTTACAAAAATGGCGCCACCCTGAAGGGAAGCGAGAACATGGCCAACCATTGGGACTGGGTAAGTATGCTTATTTAAAGCCTTATTTAGGGTGCACTTATAATCCGTGCAGATATGGATTTCCCCATTAGGTTTAAGTGGGGTAACTATAGGGGTCTCCCATTCCCCCCCATCTACAGACTGCAACACTCCTTGTTCAACTAATTTGTCCAATTCCGCTGCAATTTTATGTTTCAGCATGAATGGAACTCTTCTGGGTTTAATCCTGATGGGCATAATGTTCGGGTCTAATTTAAATGAAATTGGGGGCCCTGTGTACATTCTTAGCTTTGAATAGAACACGTCTGCAAATTCTTCGCAGACAGATTCAATGTTACCCCCATGTATTCAATTAATGCCAGTAATTAAGATTCCTAGAGCCTCAAACCAATCTAACCCTATTAAACTGGTTTGTTGGCCCTCTACCACGACGACATCCAAGTGCCCATGAAACATTTTAAACTTAACAGACAGGGTGGCCTCCCCCTTAATTCTAACCTTGTTCTGAAAATTGGTCAGTATGATACTAAAAAGGTAAAGGTTCCCCCTCACATGCGTGCTAGTCGTTTCCGACTCTAGGGGCCGGTGCTCATCTCCGTTTCAAAGCCGAAGAGCCAGCGCTTGTCCGAGGACGTCTCGGTGGTCATGTGGCCAGCATGACTAGCACGGAACGCTGTTACCTTCCCACCGTAGTGGTCCCTATTTTTCTACTTGCATTTTTATGTGCTTTCGAACTGCTAGGTGGGCAGAAGCTGGGATGAGTAACAGGCGCTCACTCTGCTACGCGGCACTCAGGATTTAATCCACCAAACTGCCGACCTTCTGATCGACAAGCTCAGTGTCCTAACCCACTGAGCCACCGCGTCCCTTGTAGTATTATACTAGAGGGCCTCAATTTAACCCACCGCTTACTGCAGCTGCAAACTATTTTAAAGGTCTCGTACGAGATAATTGAGACCGCTGAGCCAGAGTCTAGTTCCATCTTGCATGGAATGCCTTGTAAATTAATTTCAAGTTTTAGTTTAGGCTTTAGTGGGTGGCGGGCCTTGGTTCAGCAAATAGTTCTCCAGCTCTCAAAAACCCCCACACTGATTGGACTCTGGGCCCCGGTACCTTTCCTTGTCGAGTTCTCCGATTGTTGCTTGAGCTGACCTTCTCTGGAGTAGGCTCGGCACACTATGGCGATGTGTCCCGTTCATCTGCAGACCCAACACGTGGCCCTCCGGAATCTGCAATTCACACGTGCATGGTTGCCGCCGCAACCCATGCATCGAGGGAAGAGAGCTGCCTTACGGTTGTTCTCTCTGTGATCCAGTCCTCACTCATGTGTCCCAGCTAGCTTCTGCAGCTTGTCAACTTCGGTTTCTTCATCGACTGTGGTTTCATCGTACTTAGCTGCTTCATGGTGAATTGTTTCTTCAGGTTTGAGGGTTTTGGATGTCTGTACTATTTGGACTGCGCCTCCAGCTGCTTCATCAGCCATTATTTCATCTTGCACGTCTAGTAGCGTTAAGTTAGGTCTTGCAAAAAGTCTCTGCTGCAGTGCCTTGTCTTGAAGGCTGCATATTAGCCGGTCTCGTAGGTGTTCGTCCAGGTTGGAAAACCTGCAGAGGCGTGCGGCCTGGCGTAAGGCCGCGATGAACTCTGATGCAGTTTCCCCGGGGCGTTGCACTCTCTGGTCAAATCTGAAGCACCAGGCCATCTCCGACATTCTGAGTTTGAAGTGTCCGTTCAGGTTCTGTTTGAGATCGGCGAACGAGACCCGATTCGATCAGTGTCAGGGCGAATAGACTTTCAGCCAAGTCGAACGTCGCAGGCCCGTTGATACAGAGTAGAGTTGCTGCTTTTAGGCCATCTTCTGCAATTTGGTTCACCCGTAAGTAGTTTTCTACTTGCCCGAGGTGCGATGGCCACTGCTCGGCATGACTTTTTGCATCTTCTTTCTCTTGCGCTTGGATCCTGCTCTGCAGGCTCAGACGGGTGATTCTGAGCACGTGGCCGCTAGTGTGCTGATCTAGCCGGCCGATAGAGAGTGGTGGGGAAAGATGCCTCTTTCCTCCAGCACGTAAAGCCGTCCCCTCGTGACTTCAGCTCTATGGTGAAGCAGGATCCCACCCTTGTTGCCACTGTTGTGTTTCGGGTTCGAACGAGTAGGAAAGATGCCAGGCATGTGAGTACAGAGGAACAGCAACTTTATTAATAACTATAACTGTACTGAAGGGTTAGGGTGTACATGCACTCTTTATATACCTTCATACAACCAATCCGATTGAACCCATTATTCCCGCTATTTTGGTTCCTGCTTGAACTGTTAGAACTCAGTACATGCGCTGAAGAACTGTTAGTTCCCAGTATACAAGTGAATAGGTGTTTCTCCAAACCCCAATACATAACAAGTGAGTCAAAGGCACAAGTTATCCTGCCATGAGCAGGATGTTGGACTAGAAGAACTCCAAGGTCCCTTCCAGCCCTATGATTCTATGATTCTATATAGCAGAGGTCACCAACCTTTCTTGGTTGGCAGCCTGAAGTGAAAGGGAAGGGGAAGCATTTTATGCATGCATGCACGCATGCGTGCACATGAATGGGACTGTGAGCATGTGTGTCATGCAAATGGGTGGAGCTAGTGCTTACGTGATAGTTGCTAGCCCTGTCCCATTCTTGTGCACAGTGTCCAGTTTCTGCACCCTGAGGTGCGGTGGCATTCCATTTTTGTGCTCCACTATGTGGTGGCATTCCATTTTTGCACCCTATGGCGCATCATCGTCCCGTTTTTGAGCCCTGTGGCACAGCAGCATCCCATTTTCGGGCCCCAAGGTGCAGCAGTGTTCCGTTTCTGCACCACGCAGCGCGGTGTCCTGTTTTCACGCCCCGAAGCCATGACACTAGTACAAGTGGGGGGGTTGTGTGCACGCACACATGTGTGCACTGGCCAGCCTGTCCCACGGCCCGGTGGCCACTACTGGTTGGGGACCCCTGCTATACAGTATATCAAGTGTTGAGAAATATGGCCCTTTTATGACTTGTGGACTTCAACTCCCAGAATTCCTGAACCAGGAATGGCTGACTCAGGAATTCTGAGAATTAAAGTCCACAAGTCATAAAAGGACCAAAGTTCCACACATCTGCATATAGATTGCAAACCATAATGGACATGTTGGGGAAAAAATGTAGCATCAAAAAGCCTAATGTAAATGAATATTTATATGAACCATGGAAATAATAGAAATATCTCATCTAGTAGCAGGTATTCCTGGGGGGGGGAAGCTATAATTTTCAATTTAAATATCTCTCTTTTCTCTAAACCCTGATATATCACTGCTTAGCATAAATCAATATTTTTGTGCCATATGGTAAAATAGAGAAGCTGCTTTGGAAAATTACTTTATTGATTTTAATTAGAGATAAATTCTAATTCTATTGTTACATGTCTTTTCATTCTGACTTGAATGTCACAAGGAACTCCATCATTCATATTTGGTAAAAAAAAAATGTGCAAATAATACCAAAACATGAAGGAATATATTTTCTCTTGTAAAAATAGTTTTATTGATTTTTTGTTAAAAAGAGCATTGCCAAGAAATGCATCTTTATTTTTTTATAGAAAAAAGGAGAAATTGTATAAATGAATGAAATATTAGTGTATATATAAAAATTAATTGGAAGCTTACAATTATTACTTCTCCAAGGCAAAATAGTGCCATAAACCAGCTTAAGTGGAGATTTGGCTTTCAGTTTGGGCTAGATTGTCTTACAATTTTCCAATATTGCACTTTAAAACTTTTACTCATATGTTTCCTGTCTTTATGAAATACTGTTCACACTCAAAATATTACTTTTCATGCAGTGATATCATTCAGGAACATGTATATTATGTGGAAATTGGGAAATACTTCTTCCAGAAAATAGCTTAGTTCTCATTGTTTAATTTATGACCTGGCCATACCAAATGCCTAAGGAATTGGGTATGTCTAGTTTAATGAAGAGAAGGACGAGGGGAGACATGATAGCAGTGTTCCAATATCTCAGGGGCTGCCACAAAGAAGAGGGAGTCAAGCTATTCTCCAAAGCACCTGAAAGCAGGACAAGAAGCAACGGATGGAAACTAGTCAAGGAGAGAAGCAACCTAGAACTAAGGAGAAAGTTCCTGACAGTTAGAACAATTAACCAGTGGAACAACCTGCCTCCACAAGTTGTGAATGCTCCAACACTGGACGTTTTTAAGAAGAGACTGGACAGCCATTTTTCTGAAATGGTATAGGGTTTCCTGCCTTAGCAGGGGGTTGGACTAGATGACCTCCAAGGTCCCTTCCAACTTCTTCTTCTTCTTCTTCTTCTTCTTCTTCTTCTTCTTCTTCTTCTTCTTCTTCTTCTTCTTCTTCTTCTTCTTCTTCTTCTTCTTCTTCTTCTTCTTGTTATGCTTATATTTAGACAGCTGAATTTGTAGAATATATAATGAAAGTAATCTGTTTTACTATAAGGCAACCAGCTGGCCACTGCATACCTGGTCTTTTCCAGTCTGTTCGAAAACTTAGTAGATAGGTGAGAGAAGACAATACAAAGCTTTGTTCCATCTTTAAATAGTCAGTTACTTTCAGAGGTCCTCAACCTTTTGAAAAAGTAGGCCCATTTGCGTTTTGAAAAGTTTTCTTAATGCTTTATAATTGGCACAGTAATGGCTAACTCAGAGAGGATTTATTTACAAAATGTCTGCCGTCATGATAGATTGTCATTGTGGTCTCTTGAGTTAGACTTGACTCCTGGTGACTTAAGAACAAGTCCATGAGATTTTCTTGGCAACTTTATCAGAAGTATCTTCCTAAGTTTGCCCAGCTGCCTTTCAGTTCTAAAAGAGGACTGAAATTGATAATATTTTAGGGTCTAATGCTGTGCTGTGAATCACTACTCCAAATTGGCTTTCCATCACAATATAGCCAGACATACTCAGAAATGAAAAACAACTAAAAAACAAGTACTGGTGGTCTTCGACTTACAAACACAATTGGGACCAGCATTTTCACTAATAAGCAAGAGAATTATTAAGTCAGTAGTGCCTGATTTTATGATCTTTTTTTGCCATAATTGTTACGGTAAGTGAACCATATGGTTATTAAGTGGATCCATTTTCTCCCTTTGACTTTGTATATTGGAGGCTGGCTGGGAAGGTCACGAATGCCAATCATACATTTCTTTTCCCTGTGGAATGCAGCAACCATTGTAAATACACGGCAGTTGAAAAGGGCTGAGTTTTAGTCACACGACTGGAAGTGCTGTGACGATTGTGTGTTCATATGCCATTTTTTTCCAATGACATTGTAACTTTGAATGGTGGCTAAGTGAATGGTTTTAATTTGAGGACTATCTGTAACTTGTCCCAGGCTTAAAAAAAAGGGGGGGCACAAGCCTCATAGCATAAAACCATTTTTTTTAAAAAAACAAATATATATTTTTTGCTATGAAAAGTCAAGGCCATGATTATATGGCAGAGCTGAGTCACAAAAGACAAACCCAAGAGAATTGAATCAGAAATCAATGTCTCAGAAAAGAATACTGATGCTGCTAAAATATAAATAGATCTGGAACATAGGGAAGATGTGACGATTGTGCCCCAAAACAATAAACTCCCTTCTTTGCTCCAAAGTTCTCTCCCCCAAACAAGCTTGCATTGCTTATCAACAAGAACCACCAACCTTGGAGAGAAATTTCTTTCATTCAGGATTACTTGCCTAGAAACTAACTCATTAACTCTCCTTTTCTTTCCCTTTCTCTTAAACATATCCATCCTCACAGTTAAGGCAAATTTACAGAAATTTGTCTCTATACTGCTAACTCGTTTATCAGGTGCTACATGTTGGATATTTATGCAGCATACTTATTTATGGTAATCTATATCATGTTTTATTTCCAGTAATCCAATTTTAACAATATAACTCAAAAAATAATGACATTGACTGGTTATGTATGCTTAATTAGACTATGATGAGATGAGATGGGGGGATGGGTAAAAGAGGAAGGATAGGGTAAAGAAGGGTAGGGTAGGGTAGGGTAGGGTAGGGAAGGAAGGAAGGAAGGAAGGAAGGAAGGAAGGAAGGAAGGATGGATGGATGGAAGGAAGGAAGGAAGGAAGGAGAAAGAAAGCTTTGTACAAGTGAAATTAAAAGAAAGAGAAAGCTTGTAAAAAATCTGATTGAAGGTTATCAGCTCTAGTAGAATGGAGCTGCTGATCGCATGTATGGAACTAAATGGGTTTTTATTTAGCGTAAAATGTAATTCATGAAAGAATGAATTAGTGTCATCTAAGTTGTGAGTGCCCATGAAAGTAGGAATGATAGTTAGCTAATATATTTAAGTGAAGAGTGATAATGAAAAAAACCAGACTAGGGGAAAATATTCTGAATGAATATAATCCAAGGGGAAAATTATTATATTAGGTGGTATGAATGGATAGGCATGATGGAGATGAGATAGCATAAAAAAATTATTGAGCCATTCAGAGATTCAAGAATGACAGAATATGATGATTATTTGGTAAATTACTGTTTAGAAGACTTTTTTCAAACATATTGTTTAAACATAAGTCATATGGCTGGGCTTAGACAGGGGCCTAGTGTTGAGACATGTTAAGAGGCCCCTGATACATTTTTTAGCCGGTTATTTTAAAAGGTTAGGGAGGGGGAGGGATAGTAGAGTGGGGAGGGAATTATTAACCGGCACTCAGTCTGGGCCTGTTAGGGGTTCTGACGAGACAGGGTTGGGGGAGGTGGCTGCTGGTTCTGTGAATGTTGGGGTGGGGCTTCAAATCCCCACGACGATAGGGAATGGCAGCAGGTGGTTGCACGGAGGGCCGTATCAACACCTGGGATCACGCCCCCGCTGTCTGCGTGTGGTGGCGCGCTCCGACCCTCCGGTTAGCACCCCTTTCCCCGGGGATGAGGGTGATCAGGCCCCTGAGCTTAGGCTGGTTTATTTTAACGCCAGATCCGTCGTTAACAAGGCTCCCCTCATTCAGGATTTGATCGAGGAGGAATGTGCGGATCTGGCGTGCATCACGGAGACTTGGTTGGGCTCGGAGGGAGAGGCTCCTCTGACCGAGTTATGCCCTCCAGGTTTTCGTGTGCTACACCAGCCACGGGCTCAGGGTAGGGGTGGAGGGGTGGCGGTGGTTGTTCGGGAGACTTTATGCCCACGGGAGACCACCATTGTCCAGATGGCCGGGAGTGAGTCCCTCCTCCTGAGATGTGGCCCTCAGGCTCAGTTGGGCTTGTTGCTCACATACCTGGCGCCCAGCTGTATGGCAACAGCCCTGCCCGAGCTGCTCGACACCCTCTCAGGGTTGGCAGTGGAGTTCCCTAGGCTTATAGTTCTGGGGGACTTCAATTTCCCTTCACTGGGAGGGTCGTCTGAGTTAGCTCGGGAGTTCATGGTTTCCATGAGGGCCATGGGCCTGATCCAAGTGATTCAGGGCCCGACTCATGTGGGGGGTCACACTCTCGACCTGTTGTTCCTGTCTGGACAGTGGTTGGATGATCTGGGAGGGGGATCACCAACCATTGTTCCCCTGTCATGGTCCGATCACTATCTCCTGCGGCTGGTCTTCCGTTATGCCACCCCCCACCGCTGGGCTGCGGAACCGACCAGGTGGTTCCGCCCCAGGCGCCTAATGGACCCTGAATGGTTCCAGATGGTGCTTGGGTCTATATCCATCGCCCTCACCCACAGCCCAGTCGATGCCTTGGTAGATGCCTGGGAAAGGGCGGCTGCTGGGGCACTTGACTGTGTTGTACCCTTGCGACCTCTGACCCGGCGCAGATCCCGTTGGGCTCCGTGGTTCTCTGAGGAGCTCCAGGAGATGAAGCGTCGGAGACGGGGTCTAGAGAGCGGTTGGAGGTCCAGCCGATCCGAATCTGACCGATTGCAGTTAAGAACCTTTATAAGCTCTTATCTTGCGGCGATGAGGATGGCGAAGTCTAATTACTTTGCTGCCCTCATCGCGTCCGCAGATAATCGCCCGGCCGCCCTGTTTAGGGTGACTCGCTCCCTCCTTAACCAGGAGGTGAGGGAGGATCCCTTGCAGGGACGAGCTGAGGAGTTTAGTCATCATCTGGTGGACAAAATCGCTCAGATCCGGGCTGGTCTGGACTCTGACTGGGCAGAGTCTGACGTGGAGGAATCGGACGGTCTTGAGCATGTTATCTGGACTGAGTTCAATCCTGTTTCCCCTGATGATGTGGACAGGATCATGGGGAGGCTGACCACCACCACCTGTTTGTTGGATCCGTGTCCCTCCTGGCTGGTTTATGCGGCCCGGGAGGAGACACGAGGCTGGTTCCAGGCAGTAATAACTGCTTCTTTGAAGGAGGGTGTCTTTCCTGCCGCCTTGAAGGAGGCGGTGGTGAGACCCCTCCTCAAAAAGCCTGCCCTGGACCCAGCTGTTTTAAATAACTATCGTCCAGTCTCCAACCTTCGCTTTTTGGCGAAGGTTGTTGAGAGTGTGGTGGCGTATCAGCTTCCTCTGTTCCTGGAGGAAACTGATTATCTGGACCCGTACCAATCGGGTTTCAGGCCCGGATACAGCACGGAGACGGCATTGGTCGCGCTGGTGAATGATCTCTGGCAGGCTCGGGACAGGGGTTGTTCCTCTGTCCTGGTCCTATTAGATCTCTCAGCGGCTTTTGATACCATCGACCATGGTATCCTACTGCGGCGTCTCAGGGGGTTGGGAGTGGGAGGCACCGTTTTACGGTGGTTCTCCTCCTATCTCCTGGGTCGTTCGCAGTCGGTGTTGACGGGAGGGCAGAGATCCGCCCCGAGGCCTCTCGTTTGTGGAGTTCCTCAGAGGTCGGATCTCTCGCCCCTCCTGTTCAACATCTATATGAAGCCGCTGGGCGAGATCATTTGTGGTTTTGGGGTGGGGTATCATCAGTACGCTGATGATACCCAACTTTTTCTTTCCACCCCGAACCAACCCAGCGATGCCCTCGCCGTGCTGTCCCGTTGCCTGGAGGCGGTCCAGGTCTGGATGGGGAGAAACAGGCTTTGCCTCAATCCTGCCAAGACTGAGTGGCTGTGCATATCGGCATCTCGGGCTAACCAGACTATTCCACCTCTAACGATGGGGGGTGAGGTTTTACCCCCCATTGATAGGGCTCGCAACTTGGGCATCCTCCTGGATTCACAACTCAATTTTGAAGACCATATAGGATCCGTGACCGGGGGGCTTTTGCCCAGGTTTGCCTGGTGCACCAGTTGCGACCCTATCTGGACCGAGATGCCCTACGCACAGTCACTCATGCGCTCATGACCTCCCGTTTAGACTACTGCAACGCTCTCTACATGGGGCTGCCCTTGAGGACCACTTGGAGGCTTCAGCTGGTGCAAATGCGGCCGCGCGAGTTGTGATGGGGGTTTCCCGATACTCCCATGTAATACCTCTACTCCGCGAGCTGCATTGGCTCCCGGTTGCCCTCCAGGTGAAATTCAAGGTGCTGGTGATGACCTATAAAGCCCTAAATGGCTTGGGTCCGGGAACACCTGCTGCCGGCATCAAGCTCCCTTCATCCAGTGCGCTCCCACAGGGAGGGTCTTCTCAGGGTACCGCCGGTAAGAGACTGCCGGCGGACAACACCCAGGAATAGGGCCTTCTCAGTGGGTGCGCCTGCCCTTTGGAACCAGCTGCCAGTGGAGCTTAGGACTGCCCCCAACCTCCGTTCGTTCCGCCGGGACCTGAAGACCTGGCTCTTCGAGCTCTCTGGCCCAGGCTGAGAATTTTAATTTTAATTTTAACCGGGGTTTTATTTGTTCAGGGACGGATATAATTTTTTAAAAATCTGTTTTTAACTTTTGTATTTTTTGTTTTAATCACCCTGTAAACCACCCTGAGTCCTTCGGGAAAGGGCGGTATATAAATATAATAAATAAATAAATAAATAAATAAATAAATAAATAAATAAATAAATAAATAAATAAATAGATAGATAGATAGATAGATAGATAAATAAATAAATAAATAAATATGTATACATAGAAAAATATGATTTGAAAAGCATAATTTGAATATGATTATGATTAATTGTGAACACTAGTGAAGGAAACATCCAGGGTAAAGTTCTGAAGTTGGACAGACTATTTAAAAAAAAAAACTGAGGGAAAAATGAAAGAAAATGAAATAAAAGAACAGCTGCAGGAAGCTTGATAAAGTATGAAAAGAGACATTGTTCTCTGAACAAAATGAATGTAAAATGAGTGTGGAAGTTGCCCAGAACAGAATTTAAATTTTTTTGTAATAAAAACCACTGATGGTATGGAGTTACACTAATGCAAAATAGAAGAAAAGGTACTTGGTGGATTGGTGAAACTATGATGGTGGATTGGTGAAACAGTGATGGTGAACCTTTTAGAGACAGAGTGTCCAAACTGCAACCCAAAACCCACTTATTTATCGTCGGGTGCCAGGTGGGATGTGGCCCATTGGGTGGGTGTGACTGTGGTGGTCATGGCAGACTGGGTGGGTGTGGCCAAAGTGGACATGGTCACCTCGATGTTGCTCATGGGGAGGGATGCCTGTGGGGGCCAGGCAGGGTTGGGGGAGATCAAGGGGGTCTCTGGCAGGTGGGATGGTTGGCCAGAGGCTTGTCCTGTGGTGTGAGGTGAGGCGAGGCACGGTGGGTAAGCCAATTGCCGCGGGGCAAGGCAAGGTGAGGTAGGGGCCAGGGGAGCTACTGCCTGACACCATCAGCCCCCTCCCGCACAGAGGCCAATGAGTGCATGGGGGCTGACAGTGTCCGTCAGCAGCCACAGCCTGCCGGCTCCTCAACTGGCGCACTCTGGACAGCTAGCCAACAGGTGAGAAGGCAATGCAGTGGGTCATGCCCAGGAAAAGGAGAGCATGCGAGGCCAGGCGGGATGGGATGGGGGGAGGGAAACCAGCTGTGCCAGAATGCATCCAGCCACATGGGACCTCGGGCAGCTGGTTTAAGAGGGACGGTTGCCATCTCCAGGACATGACACGCTTGCCCACAAAGAGGGCTCTGAGTGCCACCTCTGGCACACGTGCCATAGGTTCGCCACCACTGATCTATGACATAACTGAAATAATGGGTTGTTGGAAGGAACTTTTAAAAGATATACATGGAAATGATAAAAAATATAACACTGCAAAAAAGGAAATCATAGTGAGAATATTGCCAAGGCTGCAGGTATTGATGGTGTAAATGTTAATATATATACATATGTGTATATCTATATCTATATCTATATCTATATCTATATATCTATATCTATCTATATCTATATCTATATCTATATCTATATCTATATCTATATCTATATCTATCTATCTATCTATCTATCTATCTATCTATATATCTATCTATCTATATATATATATATGTTAATATATATATGTGTTTGTGTGTGTGTGTGATCTGCTTAGGTAATAACAATAATTTAATTTATTAGGTGAAGATAGCAACTGTGCCAGGCAATTGCAAGACTGGAACTTTGCAATTCATAGTTCATCTTTACAAAGGGAAATGAAGTATAGATACAACAGGTAGTTTTGACCTAATGCTGGTCAACTAGTGACTGTGCAAAGTTCCAATGGATCTCTCTAAGGCAGGCATGTCAAACTGCCAGCCCGTGGGCCAGATGCGTCATGCCAAAACTGTGCCCACCCCATTGCCGGCAATGGGGAAAAAGTCTCAATTGTTGCACAACGTCACGTGATGTTGTGAGTTTGACATACCTGCAGGGCATTTAGGAACCAAATTTGAAGTTTTGACACTGGGGCCTCCCCATATCCTCATGTTCCCATTTAGGGTGTCCAATGACCATGCTACATTTACATCATTTGCAGTATCACATGGTCATGTGGTCATGTTTTACAACATTTTTGCAGTTATTTTTTTGGCTAAACTGCACCCATAGTTTGTTCACTTTAAAAAAAATATTTATTCATCAAATAAAAATTACCATTGGATCACTTAATGACCACGGTGTTTGTTAATGACCAGAGCAATTCACTTAAAAACCGGCACATAAAAATTGTAAGATCAGGTTGGTCACATGACCATCTCATTTTATGACCATCAGAAGTTACCGCCATGACGGGCAGGCTCCATGACGTAAACCGAAGACTACCTGTATAATTTTCTCAAGCATACTTGGCAAATTGTTTGGCAGAATTGTGTTGAAAAGGCACAAGAAAAGAGAAGTGTTTGGCAAATGCAGTGTGGCTTTGTGCCAGGCAGGTTTAGATCTTTGCTCTTCAGAAAGTAATTGAGAAATAATGAATATTTACTGTCTGAAAGGTTGACTGTAAATAGAGAAAAGGGCATATAATGGAAGTGAAACATGCATGGAAATAATAAGACACTTAGTGAATCATTCAATATTGATCAGGAGATAAAAATTGGATGTGCGATGTCTTGGTTCTTTAATATATTTATGAGTCAATGTATAGGAATGTATGTGGTAAAATTAGAGATGTAACAATTAGTGACCTAAATGTGCATGCATAGGTGACCCAAAGTTTTTGGTTAAAAACCCGAATGATTTTCAGAGACTGTTATATAGACTGAATGATGCAACAAGGAGCATGAACTAGAACTTAAATTTATCTAGGACCAAAGTAGTTGTACATGACAGGAAAAAATGGAGGAACAACTGCAGGATGTGCATAAATGGGGGGGGGGGACTAGAAAAAGGTAGATGAATTTGTCTTTTGGTAGAATGTTTACTAAAAATGGAAGAGAACAAGACATGCAAATCCTGACAGAAACAAATAGACTGTTGTGAGGAACAAATGTTGTTCCAAATAAGTGAAAACACAATATTTAAGAATATATTTCTGTTCATTTTGTTATATTTATTTATATATTTATATGCCACATTTGTAATTTTTATAAATGACAAATGTGGCAAACACAGGGCTGCAAACACAGCTAATATATCTTCCTCCCCCCTATTTTCCCCACAGCAATAATCATGTGTGGTGAGTTGGGCTGAGAGAGTGACCGGTTCAAAGTCCCCCAGCTGGCTTTCATGGCTAAGGCAGGACCAGAACTCCCAGTCTCCCACTATCCACCCTAGTGCCTTAACCAGTAGAATCTTGCCAGACTAAAGCTATAATCTTCTAACCTAATAGATATACCCTGAACACCCTCAAAGATTCTAGGGTATTGCTACCCTGAACCTCTTTCAGAATCAGAATAACAGAATTAGAAGGGACCTTGTAGGTCACCTAGTCCAAACCCTGCCCAAGCAGGAGTTCCTACACCATTTCTGACAGATGGCAGTCCAGTCTCTTCTTGAAAGCCTCCAGTAATGAAGCACCAACAGTATCTGAAGGCAAGCTGTTCCACTGGTTGATTGTTTTCACTGTCAGGAAATTTCTCCTTATTTCCAAGTTGAATCTCTCCTTGATCACTTTCCATCCATTATTCGTTGTCTGGCCTTCAGGTGCTTTGGAAAACAGGCTGATCCCCTCCTCTCTGTGACAGCCCCTTAAATATTGGAACAATGCTTTCATGTCTCCCCAGGCATATACATAGAATGAAGGCTACTGCTAAGCTTGTAAGCCGCCCTGAGTCTTCGGAGAAGGGCGGGATATAAATGGAATTAAAATTAAAATTAAAAATTAAATTAATTTATCAATCTTCTTAATTCTAACTCCATTTTTATGCTACGTACAAATGCTCACCTTAAAAGGGAAAACATAATGGGGATGGATGGATGGATGAAGGATGGGTGGATGGATTGAATGGATGATGTATTATATTCTAAGCATTATTACATGCACATTTACACCTCCTTACAAAATGATGACAAGTAATAGGCTTCTCTGAATGTCATTTGCCTAATGGCAGATAGTTTCAAAAGATTATTCTTTCCATGAGACATTTTAATTTTTTTCCACTCAGACTTGGAATACCTTTTTACTTTCTATGCCACCTACACACAGTATTTTCCTACCAAAATATCATATTACTAAAACCTGCAATGGAGACATTTCCAAAATTGCTTTCAGTTTTAAACCCACTAAATCTTAGTCCATTAAATCATCCTCACTCAAACTCCAAAAACATGATTAAGACAGTACTTTTTATTACATGCACTTCAGTGTGGCTTTACTGCACCTATGAGACCAACTTTTATGGAGGTCAGAAAGATATATTTTGGGATTGAGTGGGAGACATCTCAAGTGCTCATAACCTCAGGATTTTGAGGATAGATATTGCTATAGATGATATTGGTGAGATGAAACCCAGAAATGGAACACACAGCTACAGGGATTTAAATTATTTAAAAGAAACAGGCCAAATAAAAGAGGAGGTGGAGTTGCTCTCTCTATAACAAATAACTACATCTCTAGAGAAATAGAGCACAACAATGATGAAAACTGTCTTGAATTTGGTTCAATATAAAAGAGGAAAAAAATGACATTGCCATAGGTGTATACTATAGGCCACCCAACCAAACAGAGGAAATAGATGAACTTTTTGCTAGTCAGCTAACTAAGGTATCTAGGAAGCACATCACAATAGTAATGGGGGACTTTAATTACCCTGACATCAACTGGGAGACAAACTCTGCACTAAGTGGAAGATCAAACAGATTCCTGACAAACCTAGCAGACAAAAAGTAGAGAAGGGAACTAGGGGATCAGCCTTATTGGACCTAATCCTCTCTAACAGAGATGAAATGATATAAGGTGTTGAAGCCACAGGAACTTTGGGCAGGAGTGATCATGCAATATTGGAATTCAACATTATGCAAGCACAAGCAAAGTTAAAGTGAGGAAAGCTAAGGCTCAAAATGAACTAAGGCTTGCGACAAAAGTTAAAAAAACACCTTTCAACATGTGAAAAACAAGAAAAATGTTAAGGAAATGATTGGTCTGTTAATGGGAGAAAGTGGCAAGAAGATGATAAGCAACAGGGATAAAGCAGAACTATTTAACTCATTTTTTGCATCCATCTTCACACAAAGGGAAAAAGTAGTCCAACCTATCAAAAACAGTACTGTAAAAAAGAGATTAGAAACACATGTTAAAATAGGCAAGAAAATGGTAAGTGAGCACCTGTCCAACCTAGACGAGTTCAAATCACCAGGACCAGATGGACTACACCCCAAGGTTCTCAAGGAACTGGCAGATGTGATCTCGGAACCACTGAACTATATCATTCAAAGATCCTGGAGCACTGGGGAACTACCAGAGGACTGGAAAAGAGATGATGTATTTCTCATCTTCAAAAAAGGAAAAAAATGGATCCAGAAAAGTAGAGACCTATCAGCCTGACCTCAATACCTGGGAAGATTTTGGAAAAGATAATCAAGCAACAAATCAGCAAACACCTAGAGGCAAACGAAGTCATTACTAAAAGCTAACATGGGTTTGTCAAAAACAGATCATGCCAGACAAATCTTATTGCATTCTTTGACCATGTGACAAAATTAGTGGACCAGAGGAATGCTGTGGATATAATTTACTTGGACTTCAGTAAGGCATTTGATAATTATATAGCTATAGATATGCTGATGAGAGCTAATATTTTTAAACAGTAAAATTAAATAAGATCTGACATAAAATGATGAAGATACATGGTTTGGCAAGAGTTCTAGTTCTGAAATAATGTCTAAGAATTGTGGTGAATTCCAAGATGAATATGAAGTATAACTTTGGAGTGCAATGATATGGGGGTGGGGGTGGAGAAAGAGATAGTTTTTAAATCTTGGAAATGACTAATACATTTCTATGGTACATACTGCAATACATACTGTAATATGAAGTTTGATGTCTCACAAAGTTCTGAATGCTATAATTTAATAAAAAAAAGTTCATACTGCAGAGAGGAAAACAACAGGGAAGGAGGTTACAGGAAACTCAAAGATTGGTACAAATATACATAAGGGGAAAAAATCTAATAGAATAACGAACAGATCAGTAATCAACTGGTTGGGATTGATTGCGGATAAGTGCTAGAAAGATGGAATGAAGTATTATTGAAGAAGCTGGCTAATGTGAAAGAATCTAAGTACCTGAATATCAATAAATGTTTTAAACACATAATTAGCAAACTCTACAAGCCAGTTGGTACATAAGAAAAATCTCTATATTCTATTTTGGTTAGATTTCAAGGGGAAGCTGGTTAGAGTAATTAGAGCTAGCTGATGTTGTGGCCTACCATTTGCACACTTATTTCCTTTATACTCATATCTTGCTGAATGTGACTGTGTATGCTTGATTTGGTTTGGCCAACCCATAATGAAGTGTTTGAAGACTGAAGTACTCTAGTGTCCTGTTCTTGAGTCATCTCAAGAACAGAGAGAAAACTTGTAATTCGCAAATGGGAGTTCCCTCTTAACAGGTATTAGCATACAGTTATGCTTAAGATCCTTCACATTCTACAAGAACACTTCCCTTTTTCACACACAGTTCTTGCTAGTGTTCAATACTTATTTTGTTGTTATCCTGAATTCCAGCCTCCTCTGATGCTGTATTGAAGCATAGCATAGTGAGAATGGAAATTATGCTGCAGAAACAAATTCATTTGGAACATTTCCATTTGTGAGCTGATGTTACTTTAGCATTTGATTTCTCTCTGATGGTAAATTCACTCTCCAGTTAAAAGCTATACTTTGTTAGTCAGAAAAGGATTTCTCTAGGGGAAATCATACACATTAGTTAGAAGAGAAAGGAGAGGGAGGGAGAGGGAGGGAGGGAGACTCTCCTTTCTCAGTGTTAATATATAATTTATACACATCTTGCTGTGGCTAACCTACAATGAAAAGTCACAAGAGAATAAAGACTAAAATATTATAAACTTTTCCAAAATAAATTACAAACTATTGCATGAAATTTAAGATAGCCAGATCCATATTTAAGATTAATTTTAGAAACAAGAGAGTTGCTGCAGGAAATATAATAATATTCTGTGGTACAGTTTCTGCTTTAAGACAACTTCTCCATAAGTATGGTGAAATGAGATTGTAATTTCTCCATATGCGTGGTGACATGAAATCAGGAAATTAGGATTTTATCTTAATTATCTTCCAAGTATGAATATAGAACAGACATGTTAAACTCGTGACATCACGTGATGTTGCACAATGTATCGGGACGGTTTTCCCATTGCCGCAATGGGGTGGGCGCGGCTTCTGGATGACATGTAAAGCCCGCGGGCTGGCAGTTTGACAGCCCTGATATAGAACTTAAGGTTGGAAGGGACTTTGGAGGTCTTCTAGTCCAACCCTCCACCCATGGCAGGAGATCCTATACCAGTGATGGCGAACCTTTTAGAGACCAAGTGCCCAAACTGCGACCCAAAACCCGCTTATGTATTATCGGGTGCTGGGTGGGCATGGCCCATTGGGTGGGTGTGGCCAATTGGGTGGGCATGGCCCATTGGGTGGGCATGGCTGTGGGACTGGGTGGGACTAAAAAGTTCATTGATTGATTGAACCTTTTTTTTTTTTGCACACAGCGACGGAGGCCTAAAGTGAAAAGGTTTTATAAAACCCAGCTGAAGGCCAAGGACTGGGGCGATGGCGCGCGTGCCCACAGAGAGAGCTCCATAGGCTCACCACCACAGTCCTATACCATTCCTAACAAATGACTGTCCAATCTCTTCTTAATGGACCCCCCATAACTTCGAAAGGCAAGCAATTACACTGATTAATTTTTCTCACTGTCAGGGAATTTCTCTTTAGCTCTAGGTTCGCTGTCTCTTCAATGATCTTCTACCCATTACTTCTTGTCCTGCCCACAAGTGCTTTGGAGAAGCATCACTAAGTCCTAGAATTGCCCTTCAGTGGTTGGCATGGAATCCCTAACCATCTGGCTGTGATGTTTTAATTTTAAAAAATGCCTCTGCCTGGAGGATCAGGTTTTCCAAGGATTGTTGTTGTTTTTCATCATTTAGTTTTGTCCAGCACTTGGTAACTTTATAGGCAAGTGTTCTTCATGATACCCTATCAAGCACAGTTCTTTCAACTGCTGTATGTTCAACTTCATATAAGATTTGATGTTATTAAGCCATCATGTTCGTTGCTTGTCCCTTCTTCTTTGTCCATTTTTAGTTGAAGTTGAGCCATTCTTAGCATTATTGCCTTCTCCAATGAATTTGCTTGCATTTTCTAGGATACTGTTGGGGAATTGCCAGCTGGGCTGGAGGGAGGATCAATCAAGGGCCTAGCTTGGAGTCATTACACAGCTGCATATGCCACCTCTTTCCAAATCCATGAAGCCTTATCTGGCTGTTGGGGGGGGAAGCAAGGAGTCTGGTGAGATTCTTGGAATATAGAGTAGAGTAGAGTAGAGTAGAGTAGAGTAGAGTAGAGTAGAGTAGAGTAGAGTAGAGTAGAGTAGAGTAATGTTCTTTCTTGGATCAGTCTGATTGGACACACAAGGAATTTGTTTCTGGTGCATCAATGTACATAAAAACAAGTGACAAATCATGATCATAGTCATTGTAAAAATACATTCATCATAAATCATAAGATACAACATTTAGTTATAGTCATAGGATACTACTAAGCAGTCAACATAAATCATACTAGTATACTAAATAAAACAATATAAATCGTAAGATACAAGATACTATGTTCTTGTAACATAGGTGATAAACAATAACTTTACAACTTGAGGCTATTCGCGAGTAGTTCAGATTGCTTGCACCTGATAGATACATATTTCCAAGGACTCCTATAATGGATAATGGCTTTATCTGTTGAGAAAGGACAAAGGTGAATAGGAATCATAGGGAGCAACATGTGGGCAAGGAATGTTAGCATCCAGGTAAATCAGGGTGATATTTATATTTTATTTATTTACTTGCTTGCTTGCTTACTGGGGCTTATATCTGCCACAATCTAGATGGAATTTGAGTGCCTGTATTCTCTTTTTCCAGTAAGAAGTTTAAAAGAAGAAAGCAGTTTTTATAACAATAGCAAAGAAAATGGCAACAAAAACTGTGGCTACTAAGGAACAGTGAACCTCCAGATACAGCAACCCAAATTGGGAAGGCTCCCATAATTATTGGATCCCCTCCCATGGCTACTTAAGAAGCCAAATTTTCTAAAGCTCATTTTTATTCTTAATGTAAGCCATCAAGGACAAATCCCTCTCAGTGGCCTCATTCATTCATAAATTCATCTGAGTGGCTTTGTTTATTTACTTATTTATTTACCCCTAATATAGCTAATTTTTATCCAAGGAAGTAAGTTTTTAGGCTATGAATTGTTCCCTTTGGAAATGAAAAAATTGGGAAAGATTTTAAATAGGAAGTATATTAATTTAGCTGTTTTTCTTCAATTCAGCAAGCCATTAGCTGGAGTGAGGAGGTGCCATGGGGAAATGCTGAATGGTGATGCAAATTATATACCGTATGTCCTATTTGTTGTTGTTGTTAGCTGCGAAGTCGTGTCCGACCCATCGCGACCCTATGGACAACGTTCCTCCAGGCCTTCCTATCCTCTACCATCTTCTGGAGTCCATTTAAGCTCATGCCTACTGCTTCAGTGACTCCATCCAGCCACCTCATTCTCTGTCGTCCCCTTCTTCTACTGTATTGCCCTCAATCTTTCCCAGCATTAGGCTCTTCTCCAGTGAGTCCTTCCTTCTCATTAGGTGGCCACAGTATTTGAGTTTTAGCTTCAGGATCTGGCCTTCTAAAGAGCAGTCAGGGTTGATTTCCTCTAGGACTGACCGGTTTGATCGCCTTGCAGTCCAAGGGATTCGCAGGAGTCTTCTCCAACACCATAGTTCAAAGGCCTCAATTCTTTGGCACTCAGCCTTTTTTATGGTCCAACTTTCACTGCCATACATTGCAACTGGAAAGACCATAGCCTTGACTATACACACTTTTGTTGACAGGGTGATGTCTCTGCTTTTTAGTGTGCTGTCTAGATTTGCCATGGCTTTCCTCCCCAGGAGCAAGCATCTTTTAATTTCTTGGCTACAGTCCCCATCTTCAGTGATCTTGGAGCCCAGGAAAATAAAATCTGTCACTACTTCCATTTCTTCCCCATCTATTTGCCAGGAATTGAGAGGGCCGGATGCCATGATCTTGGTTTTCTTAATGTTAAGTTTCAAATATGTCCTATTGCCTAGCCTCAACTCCTGGCAGCCTAGCAGTTCAAAAGCATGCAAATGCAAGTAGAAAAATAGGTATCACTTAGTGGGAAAACAACCCTAAAGTCAGCTATGACTAATGGAGTAAAATCTGCAGGGACTCCTCTTTTTTGCTTATCTGAGATATGATAGAGATATCATAATAACTAAACTTTGAATCCATTTTAGAAGAGTTCTATATATGGAATGAGAACATGCCTCCCCATACATTTTGCCAAGCCATCAGAGCCAGCTCAGGAATTCTGGGAGTTGAAGTTCACCCAAGTTGCGAAGGTTGAGAAACACTGCATCAGTTCTTGGGCCTATATTTCAGACATAACATAGTTTTATTTATCGATATAAATCCTCTAAATCAGAGGTCCCCAACCTTTTGGGCACCAGGGACCGGTTCCGTGGAGAGAGGTTTTCCACAGACCGGAGAGTGGGTGGTTTTGTGTGCTGCCTGCATCCTGCAGATGGGGCTTTGCTTGTTTGTACGGACCAGTTGCGGGTAAGCCACAGACTGGTACTGGTCCACGGACAGGGAGTTGGAGACCCCTGCTCTAAATATTCCTTGCTTTTGTCTACTCTTTTCTTTTG
Organism: Vipera ursinii; assembly: GCF_947247035.1. Lineage (NCBI taxonomy): Eukaryota > Metazoa > Chordata > Lepidosauria > Squamata > Viperidae > Vipera > Vipera ursinii. The sequence goes on from NC_139517.1 coordinate 118,083,476, forward strand.
TCTAACTTCTCTATGTAACTTGAATTGTTTGTTTATAATTTGACTCTTAGCTTCCTCTTTTCAAAATCAAGTTTTGAACTAGCTCAGCTGGGTTTGGATATTTCTGTTCGTTCTGCAGAAAAGAAGCATCTATCAAGACTTCCTGTGATAGATTTTGTTATTTTTGAAGCAAAATGCTTGATCCAAAGCAAGCAATTTTGAGTTATGGATGACCTCTCAGTTATGATCAATGTCATCCAGAAGCTTCTTGCTTTGTTTTTGAAATGGTACAATTGTAAAAGTCCACTTGCTTTCAGGAACTAAGCTTTTCAAATTCTCATTTCATATTGGAATAAGGCTCATATTAGGAGTACAATAAAGCTTATTTTTAAAAGTATATTTGAAAAATAGGAAATATCCATCCATTTTGCAGATAAAAAGAGCCTTGGTGGAGCAGTGGGCTAATGCCTCCTTAAGTAACACCAGCTGCCTGCAATTAGTGCAGGTTCGAGTCTCACCAGGCTCAAGGTTGACTCAGCCATATATCCAGCAGCATTTGACAGCTGAAAAGGTGTTTTCCAGTGTTTTCCTAGGTGGCAGACTAACAATTAAGATAAGATCCAGATTAAGATTATAGATTAAGATTAATTTTATGATTGGAAACAGTTTGATATTAACTTTAGCAAAAATATATCTAAAAACTCATGCAGGCAATTAAAATTACTATTGAGACCAATGTGGACCAAATGGTAATTTGTTTGGCCAGAAAATATGTTTATGTTTATTTTATGTCACAAGTTTTTTTTTTAAAAGATGACCCATTTCTGAGAACTAGAGCATGAAATTCTAAACCCTTACTGAGAATTAATCTGAAGAAAAGTATTTTGCAATTTGGTATGAGCATATAACAACTGGGCATTTTAACACTCTTGTTTAAATGCCTTGGATGAGATCATGCAATCTGCTCTTGTTTTTACATACATTTAACTATGTTATATCAAAGTTAAAATACATTTTAATAGGGCAAATCTTGTTGGCTTTGGGGAAGTTACTCCAAGTAAGCAGAATAATTTTAGTACATAGTATGTACATTCTCTGGAATACTATATTTATATTCTATCAGTCTGCACAAGAAGCTTAAGATATGATATATGGTTCTTTCCCATCTTGCTGATTTTCTCACAATACAAGTAGTCCTCCACTTACAACAGTTCGTTTGAAGTTACAACAGCACTGAAAAAATTATTTATGACCATTTTTCACACTGATGACCATTGCAACATTCCCATGGGGTCATGTGATTAAACTTCTGAGGCTTGGCAACTGCTTCATATTGATGACAATTGCAATGCCCAGGATTATGTAATCACTTTTTGTGAACTTCTGACAAGCAAAGTCAAGGGCCAAGCCAAATTCATTGAATAACCGTGTTACTAACTTAACAACTTATCAGTGATTTACTTAACAATCGTGGCAAGAAAGGGGGCAAGTCTCGCTTAGCAATGGAAATATTGGCCTCAATTTAGTTAAGGACTTTCTGAACTCCTATCACATGCATTGTTCAGAGAAATAATGATAGGATCAAATCACTCAATGTTCTTCTCATCTGAATGGAGATGACACCAGGGTTATCAGATATCAGAATACCTTGTATTGTATATTATAAACTAATAAAACTTTTTAATAAATAATATTAGAATACCTTTGAGATAGTCCAGGAAAGAAACAGAACCATGAGTATTAGTTCTATCATGATTGCAGCATTACATTAACAGAATCTTGCAAGTCTGATAGCACAAATGTCCTACAATTTCTTTTACTGCCTGACAAGCTAGGGAGGATCCTGAGTTTCTGTCTCTACCTGTTAAGCAGATGTGGGCTATGCCATCTCTCTTATCTTTTTAAAAGTGCTTTTCCAAACATGTCAGCACAACACTGTCAGTCTCCTACTGAATACACACACACACACACACACACACACACACACACACACCCCTATCTAATTTATGATCAGCACTAAGAAGAAATTACAAAATTAACTTTTGGCAACAATTCAGTAATCACAAAATGATTTGTATAGGTAATAAATATAATCTCTTTAATGTTGCAGTTAGGTTTCATTTAGTTCAGTTGCAGTTCTCCAAATTAATCAGACAAAGTCCTACAGCTTTACCAATTCACAACACAGTCCCATAAAGATTTATGCAGCACTCCCAAACCAACCAGCATGGGATTAAAAAATTAAATCTTATATTTAATTATGATCCTAATAGTTATGCTTCCTATGGAACTTATTAAATGTTTTGAATACTTCAGATAATTAACTGAATAATCCACTGAACATGTAATAATAATAATAATAATAATAATAATAATAATAATAATAATAATAATAATAATAATAATATAAAGTTGGAAGGGATCTTGGAGGTCATCTAGTCCAACCCCCTGCTCAGGCAGGAAACCCTATACCATTTCAGGCAAATGGCTGTCCAGTCTCTTCTTAAAAACCTCCAGTGTTGGAGCATTCACCACCTCTGGAGGCAGGTTGTTCCACTGGTTAATTGTTCTAACTGTCAGGAAGTTTCTCCTTACTTCTAGGTTGCTTCTCTCCTTGACTAGTTTCCATCTGTTGCTTCTTGTCCTGCTTTCAGGTGCTTTGGAGAATAGCTTGACTCCCTCTTCTTTGGGGTAGCCCCTGAGATATTGGAACACTGCTATCATGTCACCCCTCACCCTTCTCTTCATTAAACTACACATACCCAATTCCAGCAACCGTTCCCTATATGTTTTAGCCTCCAGCCCCCTAATCATCTTTGTTGCTCTTCTCTGTACTCTTTCTAGAGTCTCAACATCTTTTTTACATTGTGGTGACCAAGGTAAGGTAGATCAGTTTTATTAAGTCTACATTGTAAACCGAAATGCAACCTTTTTGGTTGGCACCTGATTGTAGCAATATGCTATTGCTGTTCATATATGAAATAAAATAGCACAATGATAAAATATGAATTCTGCTTCAGTTTTTGGAACAACCTGATAAAAATTATCACTTATATAAATGTAAACTACAATTCCCCAATTCCCTTATCTTGGGGGACAGTGGGATGGGTGTCCACTCTCCCAAGTAAACAATACAGAAAACACAACAATTCTACTTTATTTTATGGCTACATTAACAGAATTTTGTGGGTCTGAAGGTAAAACTTTCTTTGTCACTTTTAAGTGCTTGATCCACTAGAGTTGATCCTTCTTAAGTTTCTTCCCTGACCATTAAGTCACCAGGGGCTTGCTTTATACAAATACTTAAACATGCAGTTTTGCTTTGTAAAGCCAATTTATATCGATTGATTTCTAGAATGAATCCATGGTTGTATTCAGAAGCTGTTGCAAGTGCATTTTCACCCAAGTAATGAGAACAAAGTTCCCTTATACATGCCTTTTCATAAAAGCAATTCAATATTTCTTTGATACTTGCTTTTAGCCAAGATACAAAATGAAGACTCATGGCCCTGTCTGAAGAATCATCCCTAATAATGTCTTAGATAAAGGAGCTAGTCATAGAGGCTCCCGGACCTAGTGGTTGTGATGAGATAGTATTTGGACCTACAATTTTGGGGCCTTATGATTAAAACCTGGAACTGAAGGCTGTCCACTGCCAGTTCTATGTAAACAGGCAGCAAGCAAAGAGACAGCTCAGTGTTCAGGTGCACAAGGAAATGTTTAATATAAAAACAGAGCTATTCAGAAGCATCTAATATTAAGTCCCACCTGAGTATAGTGTGACATTAGAAAAACTGTGTGTTATCTAACCCAGGGGTAGGCAACCTTGGCTCTTTTATGACTCGTGGACTTCAACTCCCAGAATTCCTCAGCCAGCCATACTGGCTCAGGAATTCTGGGAGTTAAAGTCTATGAGTCATAAAAGAGCCAAGGTTGCCTACCCCTGCCCTAACCTCATATGAAAGGGCTGTGCTTTAAATGGCATAATTCAGATTATGAATGCTGTTTTACTCCATATAAAATGAGAACATTTAAGCCGTGATGCTAGTCTCATCATGAACCTATTCAGTTATTAAAATCTGTAGAAGCACTTTGAATGACATTGTTGCTTGGATATGAGGGCAATCTGGCTGTAACATCTCTTGGTGGAGCCTTGGTGGAGCAGTGGGCTAATGCCTCCTTAAGTAACACCAGCTGCCTGCAATTATTGCAGGTTCGCATCCCACCAGGCTCAAGGTTGACTCAGCCTTCCGTCCTTCCGAGGTAGGTAAAATGAGGACCCAGATTGTTGGGGGCAATAAGCTGACTTTGTAATAATGCCGCTTGGGGGTATGTGTGTGAAAGCCCTAACGAGCAGGCATATACATAGAATGAAGGCTACTGCTAAGCTTGTAAGCCGCCCTGAGTCTTCGGAGAAGGGCGGGATATAAATGGAATTAAAATAAAAATAAATAAATAAATCTCTCACCCCACTGATCACCAGCATTGATTTGACTGATCTGATTGACTAGATGGGTTTCCCTTTCCTCCTTATGACTCCAGGTGGTTTCTCTCCCATGACCATCACAGATAGGAGCATACCAATCTTGTTTCAGAACTATTCAATAGTTGTGTTCTAGAACTTCCAAGCAAGCTCAAGAATTATAGCTTGCAAAAGCCTGCTCGTCAGACACATAAGAAAAGAATCACAAATACTTTCTGTTGTACAGATACTCTGACTGCGCTGCTCACTTGTTATTGTTGTTCAGCTGCTAAGTTATGTCTGTCTCTTCATAACATGGACCATAGCATGATAGGCCCCTCTTTCCTCTACTGCAGGGCTTTTCAATTGGTGGTACATGTTTCACCTGTTGTACTTTGCCATATGGCCGGTGGTACACGACTGTCCTAGAGAAGTGTAGCAGGGGAGGGGAATGAGCCAAAGTGACCAAGCCTGAGGGAGAGGCAACTGCAGCTGCAGGACTGTCTGGGCTCAGCAGAACCCCCAGGAGCCGGCAGGGCTCCAGCTGATTGGCTCCAACTGATTTGCACTTCTGGAAGCAGTGCGGAGCTGGAGGTGAACTGAAGAAAAAGGGAGGGGGAATGAGAGGAGAGACTATAAAAGGAGGTGGTTTGGGCAGGAAAGGGAAAAAAAGACAATAGGGAAAGGGAAGGGGAGCTCAGCAAGCAGGGAGGAAACAGGGACAGGGACAGGGACAGGGAAGAAGCAGCAGCTGTTGCTGGAAGAAAAGGTTCCCTGGTTTGTTTTCTCCAGCCAGAATGCAATCAGCACTGATAAAATGAAAAGCCAGCAGACCAGCATGTCAGAAAGGAGGTGGGTTTATTTAGTTCTGGATTAGCTGTCAGTTTGATTGGGCTACCATAAGGATTTTTGTGCAGTTTTAAAGCGTTTTGTAATTCAGAGGTTCGGTTTGTGTGCTTTGGTTATTAGAATATTTTAGTCTGTATTTTAGGCTAGCAATGAGTCCAAAATGTTGACTTCTGTAGGTTTGATCCCTTTAAACAAATGTAATTAGTTTTACCCCCTTATCTTAACTCTGTCTATGGTTTTTATAAATTTTTCTTTGAAGGTAAACAGGTTTAATTTAAGGCTAAAACCTTTCACAATTGCCAGAGCCTTTCAGTCTTGGTTGCAACATTGTGACACATGATAGGAGGCAGCTTAAAAGAAAAAAAAGGAGTTTATGTGTTTCTTTATTTTGTGAGCCTTTCTTGCTTTGCATTTGATTCCTGTGTCTTTAAGGGTACAGGGAAGGGATTTGTGTGTGTGTGTGTGTGTGTGAGTGCACGTGCGCGCACACATTCTTACTACACTGCGGAAAGAAGTCAGAAGGGAGAGAGGAAGAAGGGCTGACCAGCTAGCTCAGGGGTCTACAAACTTAGCAACTTTAAGACCTGTGGACTTCAACTCCCAGAATTCCACAACCAGCCATGATGGCTGAGGAATTCTGGGAGTTGATGTCCACAACTCTTAAAAGTGCCAAGTTTGAAGACCCCTGAGCTATCTGGTAGTGGTGCATATTAATAAACATGGATAAATTCATCATAAGTTTGTCAGTGCAAAGGGAAAGTGATTCAGCAAAAGAACAGCCACTGAAGAAATTAAAACCGGTACTTCTTTTACTTTTTTCTACAGTTTGTAACATTTTATTAGATTATAGAATAAAACACAAAAATACAAAAGCAAATAGCAGGATACAGTGGGGAGGAAAAAGGGGGGGGAAATGAGGGGGAGAAGGGAAAAAGAACAGACTTCCTCTGTTGCAGTAGAAGGAAGCATTAACACTGAACTTCAACTTTTTTCTTTTCCATAATATTATAAACTAGCCATTTCTATAACAATGAATTTAATCGGTAAAACCCAAATTCCCCCCCTTTTTTTAGTCATCAAGTTTTTGACACCTTGCTAAGCACTGGTGGTATTGTCATGTCCTAAAAGTGCTACAATCTGTGAAAAGGTTGAAAAGCCCTGCTCTACTGTGTCCCAGACTCTGCCCAAACTCATGCTCATTGAGTTAATGATACTATCTACTATCCTCTGCTAATCCCTTCTCCTTTTGCCAATGCTCACTTAACTTATTGTTAACAGATGCATGGTTTACAGGACTAATCCAGCTAAGTGTCTTGCCCAACAAACCAAACAATAAATTAATCACTCAGCTGCTCATGAACTAGTCAGCCTCATTTTAATATAGCATAATGGCCAAAGCAGTTACTCAACTTTAGACGTGGTGTTTAGATAAATAATTTCAATGTGTTATTGATGCTTTCATATATTTGGATCTGATCCTTATTGCTTTTACGATTTTACTTTTTATTCATCATACTTACCAGCAGGGCAGTATCAATATAATAATTTATCTGCACTTTTTCAGCCAGGAAAATCAGAAACATTCAGTATTCATGCTCATATTTTATCTGGTTTTTTTTTTAAAAAAAATCCTTTTTGTGAGTTTCTTTTAAATTTGATTTCTCCTACATACTTGGTGATATGTGTCATCTGTTTCTTGCTTTAATCTCTTCAAGGGAATGAGTCAAACAATAAAGAAGAATAGCAAGTAGAGGAGCTAGATGGCCAACTAGTTCCTGCAAGCTTTTGGTTTAAAGAAACCTGTTTCCAGAGATAGTATTCTCATAATTTTGGGTCTCACTGTAGCAACTGGATCATGTTAAAAATTGCTAATTTTTAGAGAATGAATATAGGCTAAAGTAAAGAAGTAGATTTGGTACAAAAGCACCCAAAGGAAGATAAAAATGCAATGAACTCAACACATTCAAACGAAACCTGCATCTAACATTCATGCTGTAGGTGTACAAAATGCTAATAAGGATGTTCTGGTTAATTTTTTTCTGCTAGCAACTGCAGAAACCTGTCCCAGAGTCTTACTTTTACTAGGATAAGTACTCTAGCTAAACAGATAAGAGATTACTAGCACCTGTTGGAATATGTCTTTCCTTTAGAAAGTAAGTTTTTTTAAGCTATCAGTGTTGATTGCCTCGTTATTGTGGTTTAGAGATTAGGAAGCCAGCTCTTAGTCAACAATGAGTGTTGATAGTCTTATCTGTTCTTCCATCAGAAATGTTTTCAAAACTAATCAAGGTAAAAACAGGGAAGAGATACACTTCATTGACAACCACCATCAACAATATGTAATATGGGACCTTTGACTGGAAGAAATATAAGCATTGGTTTCCTAGGAGCAGGCAAATTGTTATTCAAAAAGGGAAAAGGCTGCAATTATGAAGCAGGAATGGCATTTACTCAGCACACAATCCAGAGATGTATATGTATTTGTATGTGCAGAGTATCATATGCTAAATGTGAAGGTAGCTGCAAAAAAAGCCAAAATGTAATACTAGACCAATTCCAGTTTACAATATATTATCAAACTTTCAAATTCTCAGTAAAAGAGATTATAGCTTAGGATTGATATGAGGGGTCCTGGTGCTCTCTGAGCTTGCTTGTTCTGTTGCAGATGCTTCATTACACAAACAAGGTAATATCATTAGTATTAGTAACCAGGACACTGATTATGTTACCTAGTTTGGTTAATGAAATGTCTGCAAGAAAACAAGCAAGCTCAGAGAACACCAAGAACCCCTCAACTCAATAACTCTTTTAACAGACTAAAAGACTTAAGGTCATACATATTTCCTTCTATTCTTAAGAGGAATTATTGGGAATATCAGCAGATATTTAATTTAGACCTCAATGAAGGCAGAGATGATTCAGGCTTGTAACTAGGAGTCCTCTAAACAAAATAACCCCAGTTTTACAAAATAAATAACATAAATTGTGAAACATACATTGCAGGATTTTTTTTAAAAAAATCTTGTAAATTGAGTTGATATGAACAATAATCAGTTGTACAATTCCAGTGAATCAATTGAATGTTAAGTTTTTTATAATACATGATTATTTCCATTATAAATCCAAGGTTAATTGAATCACAAATTATTGATTTAATCCAAAGTCTTTGGTTCAGCCACCCTGTTTAGGGTGACTCGCTCTCTCCTTGATCGGGAGGTGAGGGAGGAACCCTTACAGGGTCGGGCTGAGGAGTTTAGTCATCATCTGGTGGACAAAATCGCTCAGATCCGGACCGGTTTGGACTCTGACTGGGCAGAGTCTGGCATGGAGGAATCAAGCGGTCTTGAGCATGTTATCTGGACTGAGTTCGACCCTGTTTCTCCCGATGACGTGGACAGGATTATGAGGAGACTGAGCTCCACCACTTGTTTACTGGACCCGTGCCCCTCCTGGCTGGTTTATGCGGCTCAGGAGGAGACACGAGGCTGGTTCCAGACAGTAATAACTGCTTCCTTGAAGGAGGGTATCTTCCCTGCTGCCTTGAAGGAGGCGGTGGTGAGGCCCCTCCTCAAGAAGCCTGCCCTGGACCCGGCTGTTTTAAATAACTATCGTCCGGTCTCCAACCTTCGCTTTTTGGCGAAGGTTGTTGAGAGTGTGGTGGCGCATCAGCTTCCTCTGTTCCTGGAGGAAACTGATTATCTGGACCCGTACCAATCGGGTTTCAGGTCCGGGTACAGCACGGAGACGGCATTGGTCGCACTGGTGAATGATCTCTGCCGGGCTCGGGACAGGGGATGTTCCTCTGTCCTAGTCCTTTTAGATGTCTCAGCGGCTTTCGATACCATCAACCATGTTATCCTACTGCGGCGTCTCAGTGGGTTGGGAGTGGGAGGCACCGTTTTACGGTGGTTCTCCTACCTCCTGGGCCGCTCGCAGTCGGTGTTGATGGGAGGGCAGAGGTCCGCCCCGAGGTCTCTCATTTGTGGAGTCCCTCAGGGGTCGCTCCTCTCTCCCCTCCTGTTCAACATCTACATGAAACCGCTGGGCAAGCTCATTCGTGGTTTCGGGGTGGGGTATCATCAGTATGCTGATGATACCCAACTTTTTCTTTCCACCCCGAACCAACCCAGCGATGCACTCGACGTGATGTCCTGTTGCCTGGAAGCGGTCCGGGTTTGGATAGGGAGAAGCAGGCTTCGACTCAATCCTGCCAAGACTGAGTGGCTGTGCATATCGGCATCTCGGATAAACCAGGTTGCTCCACCACTAATGATGGGGGGTGAGGTGTTACCCCCCATCGATAGGGCTCGCAACTTGGGCGTCCTCTTGGATTCACGGCTCAATTTTGAAGATCATATAGGAGCCGTGACCAGGGGGGCTTTTGCCCAGCTTCGTCTGGTGCGCCAGTTGCGGCCCTATCTGGACCAAGATGCCCTACGCACGGTCACCCATGCGCTTGTGACCTCCCATTTAGACTACTGCAATGCTCTCTACATGGGGCTGCCCTTGAGGACCACTCGGAGGCTTCAGCTGGTGCAGAATGCAGCTGCGTGCGTTGTTATGGGAGTTTCCCGATACTCCCATGTAACACCTCTTCTCCGTGAGCTGCATTGGCTTCCGGTTGCCCTCCGGGTGAGATTCAAGGTGCTGGTGACGACCTATAAAGCTCTAAATGGCTTGGGTCCGGATTATCTAAGGGAACACCTGCTGCCGGCATCAACTTCCCATCGTCCTGTGCGCTCCCACAGGGAGGGCCTTCTTAGGGTACCGCCAGTTAAGGAATGCCGGCGGGTTATCCCCAGGGGAAGGGCGTTCTCTGTGGGTGCGCCGACCCTTTGGAACCAGCTTCTCACGGAGCTTAGGACCACCCCCGACCTTCGCTCATTTTGTAGGGACTTGAAAACTTGGTTTTTTGAGTTGTCTGGCCCAGACTGAGGGGTTTTAATTTTTAATTAATGGGGTTTTAGTTAAGTTCAGGGATTAATTTAATCTTAGTTTTAATCATTTTTAATTGTATATGATGTATTTTAACTTTTAATTTTCCCTGTAAATCGCCCTGAGTCCTATGGGAATAGGGCGGTATATAAATTTAAATATAAATAAATAAATAAATAAATAAATATAGAACACTGAGTCATAAACTAATCACGTTTGGGTTCACACACACACTCACACTCACAAATTACAGGTAGACCTTGACTTATGACCACAATTGAACCCAAAATTTCTATTGCTAAGTGAGACATTTATTGAGTTTTGTCCCATTTTATTACCTTTCTTGCCACAGTGGTTAAGTGAATCATTGCAGTTGTTAAGTTAGTAATACAATTGTTAAGTGAATCTGGTTTTCCCAATGACTTTGCTTTTCAGAATACTGCAAAAGGTGATCATATGGAACCATCATAAATATGAATCAGTTGCCAACAGTCTGAATTTTGATCATGTGACCATGAGGATGCTACAATTATCTAAGTGTGAAAATCAGCCATAGTTCACTTTTTTCAGTGGCATTGTAATTTTGAATCATCACTAAATGAACTATTGTAAATTGAGGACAATCATATGTTAATGTAACATGCTAGGAAGTTCATATAATGCTGTCTTAGAGGGATGGTTTAATGTTAAGGATGAAGGAGACCTGTTGCAGAGCAACCTTCCTTTATGAAGGGAAACATATAAACATTATCTGATAATATTATCAGGGGGGGCTTCGCCCAGGTTCGCCTGGTGCGCCAGTTACGGCCCTATCTAGACCGGGATGCCTTGCGTACGGTCACTCACGCGCTCGTGACCTCTCGTCTGGACTACTGCAACGCTCTCTACATGGGGCTGCCCTTGAGGACCACTCGGAGGCTCCAACTGGTACAGAATGCAGCTGCGAGAGTTGTGTTGGGAGTCTCCCGATACTCCCATGTTACACCCCTGCTCCGCGAGCTGCATTGGCTCCCAGTTGTCTTCCAGGTGAGATTCAAGGTGCTGGTAATGACCTACAAAGCCCTTCATGGCATGGGTCCGGAATACCTTAGGGAGCACCTGCGGCCGGCATCAACGTCCCTCCACCCAGTGCGCTCCCACAGAGAGGGCCTCCTCAGGGTGCCACCGGTCAAAGAATGTCGACTGGTGGCCCCCAGGGGGAGGGCGTTCTCTGTGGGTGCGCCAGATTTATGGAACCATCTTCCGGTTGAGCTCCGGATGGCGCCCGACCTTCGCTCCTTCCGGCGCGATCTAAAGACTTACCTGTTTGAACAAGCCGGCCTGGCCTGATGGGTGATGGGTTTGGGTTTTATTTTTTTTTATGTATTTTAACTTAACTTATTGTTATAGTTTTTGGGCATCTTGTTTAATCTTTTTTAACTTTTGTATTCTTGTTTTTTAACATGTATTGCCCTGTTCACCGCCCTGAGTCCTTTGGGAGAAAAGCGGTATACAAATATAATTAAATAAATAAATAAATAAATAAATAAATAAATAAATAAATAAATAAATAAATAAATAAATAAATAAATAAAATAAACATGGAAAGTATTATGTGATGATTAAATCTATTTTACTCTCTTTTGTATTGAAATCCTAAATATACTTTCCTGTGAATAAATTATATTGAACTCATTAGACTTATACCATTTATTGTGCTACTAATTTATTTTTACTTGGAACATAAGCACAATTCATTTTTTAAAAAAGATTTACTATATACTATGCCTTTTCCTCTAACTTATCTTCTAAATGTTTTACAGTTTGGCAGTGTTTCAAAATCATTACTCACCATCAAGTAATTATGTGAGGTCTAATTAGTCTTTATTGAGTGCGTATTATTGAACAGAGTATTCCTAAATTGCCATTTTGTTCTTTTCAGTAACAGAAGTTATTTTATGTTTTATTTATAGCCAGTGTACTATCCTCACATTGTTTTTAATCAAAATCTCTTTAACAGTGAAATCCTCTATAGCAATCTTACACATTATTTTTTCTTCTCCACATTGTGCTAAATAAATAAATTCAAATCCCCTGCACCAGCCCTTCAACACACCTGAGGCAAACAGATCTGATTGACAAATAAAGACAAATATAGGTGTCCCAGGATAATGTTGCAGAATCCCATCTGGGTCGGTCATTGGGACCAGCGTTAAGTCTTCTGAGCTTTCGGACCCATGCTGGAGCCTATCCTCAGGGAACGTCTCTCTAGCATAGGGGTCCCCAACCCCTGGTCCATGGACCAGAACTAGGCCGCAGCATGCCAGCAACTGATCAGCACAAACAAGCAAAGCCCCATCCGCGGGATGCAGGTAGCACACAATACCATGCACCCCCGTCTGCGGAAAAATCTCTCTCCATGGAACTGGTCCCTGGTGCCCAAAAGGTTGAGGACCTCTGTTCTGTGTGTGAAACAGATCTGACTGACAACACCGGCAGATTTTAAGGTGGTCCAAAAAATCAGTCTGAGGGAATGTAGGTCATCATTTAGTACCACAGGTGAGAAATCTCTCATAATTCTCTCAACTTCATCTTCCAACTCTCAGAGGATTTCTAGGTTTCTGACACTTTAGTCTGTATTTTTGGGCCCTACAATCAGTGGTGGGATTCAGCTTGTTTGCACTTTGGCAGCTAATTTTTTGTTGCCCAGGCCCAGAATGGACATCCAGAAGCGGCATCCACACAGAGAACCAGTTGTTCACATATTTGAATCCCACCACTGCCTACAATTAACATATATTTATAGTATTTTTCTAACGTTCCAGATTGCTTTGTACCTTTCTTATGATAGCAGCTTCAACTGCCTTTAATTGTGCCACTTTGCTAATCATTTATATAACCCCATTTTTTAAATTATAGTACAGTAATGATCTCATGAAGGATGGAAACACAATATATCATAGTAAATTCATTTGAATGACAAACAGTTCTGATATGTTTGATTATATTTTTTATTTTAAATTGAGGCTCTAAGGCAAGGGTCCCCAACCCTGGGCCAAGGCCATTGGGAAGTAGGCCATGCAAATGGTGGGTGAGCGCGCAAGTGCTCAAAGCTGCATTTGCCCAAGCAGCACATATGCGAGCAAAATCTTCCCTATATACACACCCTTTTGCTGCTACTGCCAGTTCACAAAGCCAGAAAGGTTTTGGACCACTGCTATAACGTGTGAGTACTTGGTTCCTGAATTGCAGCTGGATGTCTGGAGAGGCAAGATTGATAAAATAAAGCAATTATTTAGACAATGTATAATTAAAACAGGGAATTCAGGGTTATTAGTTAATACAGCTTTGAATGAGAATTTGGGAAATACAGTGAGGATTATCAGGCATGTTTGGATACAGATAATTATTTTCACCGAAGCAGATTTTCGCAAGAGACAGGTAATAAAAGGGCAATCATTAACAGAATTACGGTATATCCTGCAACAAACCCAGATGCCTGCTTTGCCTCCATATCTCTTGGTGTCCACCTGGGCATCACAGCTTCCATCAAGTACATATACAAGATTATCTTCACATGGTCTTCTTTTAATGTGACATATGCTATCATCAGCCAGTCTGAACTATAGTGGGGACTAAATTTGTACAAAAGAATTAATGTATACCCATTTGGACTCAAGGGCTCAAATTAAGGAACAAAATAATATTGGAGCATTTCAACCTCCCTCAATACAGTCTGACAAGCCTTAAAATAACAGTTTTGGAAAAATGGGACTTGAGCAACAAATCTACAAAGCGTTTCTGGTAATCTCAGAAAATCTCAACAAACACAATGAGCTTCTAACATATTACAATGGTTAAATTGATAAGATACTTAAAATCTGTCTCACATGTAACCTGGGTCTCCATAACTAGCCCCCCCCTGCCCCGCTTTGCCTCTCTTTCCCCTCATGTCTTTTCCTAATTCAAATCCTGCACCAGCCTAGCTGCTCTATGCATCTGAGTTGCAGTTCACAAAAAATGTCTGAACTTTCAGTCAGAAGGATTATTGGTCAGAAAAGGTGCTTCTCACTCCTGATTTCTTATTAGCCTGTACAGACTATGTATAGAATACAGCTTATGGCAGGGGTAGGCAACCTTGGCTCTTTTCTGACTCGTGGACTTCAACTCCCAGAATTCCTGAGCCAGCATGGCTCTGCTTGGAAACCTCTCCCTTTCCCCTCAGCATGGCTGGCTCAGGAATTCTGGGAGTTGAAGTCTACGAGTCAGAAAAGAGCCAAGGTTGCCTACCCCTGGTTTATGGTATACAGGAAAGCAGAGCTTCTGTAAAGAAAGATGATTCCCTTATTATTATCCCAGCTTCCTAAAAAAAAGTAGCTGACATATCAGCAGATAGGCCAGTCTCTGCATCTTTCCACATTCACACAGCGTGTTGTTATATGCCAAGAGCCTCCATTTGAGCATATTTGTCTTACATTTAAGTACTTTAACCCTCAACCTCTTCAGGGTTCTCCAAGTAGTATAAGGGAGGTCGGATCCTTCAATCCTTCAATCAAGGAGAGAAACAACCTAGAACTAAGAAGAAACTTCCTGACAGAACAATTAACCAGTGGACAACCTGCCTCCAGAAGTGTTGAATGCTCCAACACTGGAAGTTTTTAAGAAGGACAGCCATTTGTCTGAAATGGTATAGGGTTTCCTGCCTGAGCAGGGGGTTGGACTAGATGACCTCCAAGGTCCCTTCCAACTTTACTGTTATGATTATGATAACCATATTGTCCTTTAATGGTTCTTGTTCAATGGTCTCCTTCTCCATGTTTTAATTTAGTTTTGTTCTTGTGTACCCTCAAGAATGTTGGATCTTGACATAAAACTTTTTGTAGAGCTGAGTTGGCAGGCTTGGGGAAAATGGGTTGTTGCACAAAAGCAACTGATAAGCAGAATATTATCCTAAATATCATTAAGAACTCAAAAACATGAGGATAACTTTGTGTTTTATATAGACCTCACATTGTGCATAAAGTCTATTGAATAGGTTCAGTAGCCAACTACAATATAACATTACTTGGCTGATACCTAATTAATTTTAAAATCCTTACTATAATTAAACTAACTGGTTGAGGAATATGATACATATCTTCCTGCCAAATACAGTATGAACAATATGCCAGGCCAGCATCATCTAGAACATTTGTTCTTTCCAGATAATCAGTTTTTATTCTTAAGGTTATTTTAAAAAAATTAAACAGGTGTTTTCTGGGAAGATCAATCTCTGATCATAATACCTCACAATTTTCTCTCATTTGCATGCAGAATCACATTGTTTGAGTTGGGTGCTCTATACAATGTATTAAAACAAAAATAAATCTTTTTTGTGGTGTTCTGAGTTGTTAAAACAGTTAAGTAGATTTTTCTGGGATGATCAATCTGTGATCTCAGGACTTCAGAATGTTCTCTCATCTCCACCCAGAGACACACTGTTTGAGTCGGGAAGCTCTAAATATCCTATGAAACAAACAAACAACAAACAATCAAATAAACCTCTTTCTTGTGCGGTACTTTGTGTTGCTTTTCACAATACCACTGCAATTTGACATTGCAAATGTCAAAAACTGTTGTTATCTATCATGTCTGCTTGCCTACCTGCCACCTATCTACCTATCTATCTATCTATCAATCATCAATATCAATCTCCATTTATTTAGCTGTATGGTATAAGGTTTCCTGCCTGAGCAGGGGGTTGGACTAGATGACCTCCAAGGTCCCTCCCAACTTTATTATTATTATTATTATTATTATTATTATTATTATTATTATTATTATTATTATTATTTTCATATTCCATCTTTAACTCTACAGGTTTATTATGATTTACTTGTTTATTTCTTCATTGATTTTATGCCAGCCAGTCACATTTGCTCAAACTCTATGTGTGTATCCCAAATTAATAAATTCACATAGTCCTGTTCCACCTTTTTTATTCCATCCTTTTTTCTTAAAGGCCTATTTTTATCTCCTAATGTTCTGATTTGTTTTTCTTTCACATAGGTACATATATGCCACATACATATTCAAATGCTCACTGTACTACTGTATACACACACACACACACAGAGAGAGAGAGAGAGAGAGAGAGAGAGAAACATTTGATTGTGATGTATGTCAGTCATCCAGTCATTGTGTTTCAGACATCATGACGCATGCAAAACATGCATGTACATCACTAGCACCATATATGGATGAATGAAGTAATGGCCTTATTATTGTGGAAGTCCTGACAGAATGCATGGAAAGAAACTTTGCAGAACTATTTACTTCTTAGGAAAGTCAAGATACACTGGAGTACAGTAAGAGTTGATGGGATTTTTTTCAGAAATTTTAACATGTATAGACTAAAGGCAGTATAGGAATAAATAAAGTATAGATACAAAGTTTATGATTTTTTCTTCTTTTCTAACATTTAATAAAAAAGGCTCACATCAATTCCCAAACCTCCAAAACTGCACCCAGGTGTTTTCATTTTTGAATAATAACGTATTTGCAATTACATTGTCTTTGGCAGACAGTGATTGTGTCATGTTGGAATTCAATGTAGCACAGGCAACAGAGCAAAGTCAAACCAGTCCCTTAGACTTTAATAAATTTAGAGTCTCAGGAGGATTCCATAGGTGAAAATCTTAAAGGGAAAACAACTCAAGAAGCTTGAGATATTCTGAAAAATATGAGTATAAAACCCCAGACCAATTCAATACCACTGAAAAAGAAAAATCAAGGAAGAAACCAGCATGGTTCCACAAAGAAGTCTGATAAACTGAAAGACAAAAAGGATAAGTACAATAAATGGAAAGAGGGACAAATAATTAAGGTGGAATACCAGCAAATAGCCTGAACCTGCAAAGATGAAGTCAGGAAAGCCAAAGCTCAAAACAATATAAAACCTGCAAGAAATGTCAAAAATATTTTTTTTTGAAAAAGCATCTTTTAACATATAAAAACTAAGAAAAAAGTCAAGGATATGATCAGTCCACTAATGGGAGAAGATGGCAAGAAAGTAATGGCAATAGAGAGAAAACAGAGCTGATTAATTCATTCTTTGCCTCTGTCTTCATGCAAAAAGAAAACATAACCCAACCTACCAAAAACAGAATTGTGAAAGACAGACTAGTAATACAAATTAAAATAAGCAAGAAAATGGTAAGACAACACCTGTCTGTTCTAGCCGAGTTCACATCACCAGGACCCGCTGGGTTACATCCCAGATTTCGGAAGGAGCCGGCAGATGTGATCCTGGAAGCATCTTTCAAAGTTCTTGGAGCACTGGGGAATTACTAGAGGACTGGAAAAGAGCTGATATGGTTCCTGTAGTGTTCACGGCGGGTTCCCAGTAAGAAAGCAGGACAGCTGGCTTAACCCAACAGTTGTTTTATTTGCCTCACAGGAACAAACAAGTAGGGGACAATCTCCCCTTATATAGGGATGCCAGCGGGTGGCTAGCCAATCCCTGTCTTAGAACACTTCCCGCCATTTCGGCTCCTTCCAATTCGCGCGGACCATGTGTGCAGCTGTCAAACTCAGCTGTCAACTGTAGCCGCGTGTGGAGCTGTCAACAGAAACCACGTGTGCGGCTGTCAGCTGTCAAAGGGAGCTGACACACGTTTCTTATATTGAACAGTGTTGATAATTACATACAATACATCCCTTCCCCCCACAAGTAACAGTTTAACTATTTACATTATAATGGCTGTGTGCAGACGTTCATTTGTCCTGACTCTAGGGGCCTCAGCCAAACGTAGTCTCGCAAGTATGCTGGCGGTTTCCTTGCTCTGCTAGAGCGTCGGAGGGGTTGGTCCGAAGCCTTCCCCCTGGGGAGGGAGATAGTCTCTGTGGGTTCGGGATCGTCTGGATGGCTGGGAGCGGTTGCAGGGCTTGCTGGGGTGATTGGCGTTTCCTCGGGATCTGGGTGGTTCCTGTTCCTTCCAAGCGATGTCGACTCTGCTGTGTTGGGGGTGATGTGAACAGGGTCTGCTGCAACTGGGTCTGCTTCTGGTCCAGGGTTGCTTAGTCCTCTTTTCCTTAGCTGGTCGAGGTGTTGTCTCATCTGTTGGCCCCCTTCCCCCTCAACTAGATAAGAAATGGGTCCTGTGTGCAGAATAATGGTCCCTGGCAGTCATTTGTCCCCTAGCCCAAAATTCCTGGCCCAGAAAAGATCCCCAGAGTTAAATTGCCATGGCAGGGGTGGTAGCTCGGGTGCAGTAGTTACCCTATCGGGGTGCAGTCTGTCCAGCCTTGTTGTTAATTGATGCCCCCAACATAATTCTGCCGGGCTTTTGCCAGTAGCTGTGCAGGGGGTTGAGTGCTGTGCGAGCAGGAATTGTGCCAGCCGCTGGTGCCAGTCACTGGAGATGATACGCCGCAAAGAGTCTTTGGTAGTCCGTACCATAATTTCTGCCAGGCCATTAGTAGATGGCCGGAAGGGAGCCGTGGTGACGTGTTTAATTAAGTTGGCCTTGATGAAAATCTGGAAAGTAGCAGAAGTGAATTGCAGTCCGTTGTCTGATACTATAACATCTGGGAGACCGTGCGTAGCAAAGAGCCCCCTAAGCACTTGTATCATGCTGGCTGTGGTGAGACTCCTAATGGGGATGACCTCTAGCCACCTGGAATAGCTGTCCACTACTATGAGGAACAGCTGTCCTTGGAAGGGTCCGGCATAATCTATATGTATCCTTGCCCAGGGTCTCTGCAAGGGCTCCCACTTGTGTAGTGGTGCGTGGGGGGGTCCTGGTGTGGATTGCTGGCATGGGTAGCAGCCTGCAATGTAATTTTCAATGTCCCTGTCTATGCCTGGCCACCACAAATAGCTTCTGGCTAAGGCTTTCATTTTTACTATGCCAGGATGACCTTCATGCAATGTTAAGAGAGTTTTCATTTTGTGTTTTTCGGGAATTACTACCCTGCTCCCCCATAACACACATCCCTGGTGTGTTGATAATTTATTTTTTCTGTTGTAAAATGCTTGGAATTTGGTTCCTGGGCAATGGTTTTGCCAGCCCGAAGTTACCCATGCTAAAACTCTGCTCAGAAGTTTCTCAGAGGCTGTTGCTGACGCTATGTCTTTAACCTGGAAGTTCGTTAATGGCCAGGATTTGTCCCCCCGGAGCAAGGTCTGGGTCGCATTCTGTAATGGGGAGCCTACTTAGTCCGTTTGAGTGACACATTTCCTTACCCAGTTTGTGTATTAATTTGAAGGTATAAGCTGACAGGAATGTGGAACAGTGCAGGACTCTTGGGGACAGAATTTGGGGGGGTTGTTTGTTAACTGTAAAGAGTCCTAATAGAGGCTTGTGGTCAGTGAAGATTGTAAACTCTTGACCATATAAATAATCATGAATTTTTTTTACCCCAGCAACAATAGCTAGTGCTTCCTTGTCGATCTGGGCATAATTTCTTTCTGCTTTAGTTAAGGTTCTGGAATAGAATGCTATGGGTTTCTGGGTCCCTCCTTCCTCTAAGTGGCTGAGTACGGCGCCAGCCCCATACGGGGAGGCATCGCAAGCCAGGCATATGGGTTTATGCTCATTGTAGTGGGTTATCGTTGAATTACTAGACAGTAATTCCTTCAGTTCCTTGAAGCAAGCTTCATGGAGGGAGGTCCACTGCCACGGGGTGTTTTTATCTAAAAGTCTGTGTAAGGGCTCTGCCTTAGCTGCTTTGTGATGAAGGAATGTATGATAAAAATTTAACAGCCCCCAAAAGGCTTGTAACTCCGCTTTGTTTTTTGGTGTCGGTGCTTTTTTAATTGCCCTAACCTTTGATTCTGTGGGGTGAATTCCCTGAGCATCTATTCGAAATCCCAGGAACTCTGTGGATTTCACTCCGATGGAGCATTTTTCTTTTTTCAATTTTAACCCTGTGGCTCGAAATCTGTCTAATACTGTTTCTAATCTTCCTGCTAGTTCTGCTTCGTTTTCCCCGGCTATTAGGATTTCATCGAAATATGGACACACCCCCGGGATGGCTTTCAAGGTTCACTCCATGATTTCTTGAAAAATCCCTGGTGCGACTGAAATGCCAAACTGAAGTCTGTGGACTTTGAAAGCCCTGCGGTGGGTAACTATTGTCTGCACATTTGCGGTCTCCCTGGTGACAGGGAGTTGCAAGTAAGCATGCACGAGATCCAGCTTACAGAACATGGCGCCAGACTGAATGGCCGAGAAAACGTGCTTTACTGCAGGAACAGGGTAAGTATGGGGGTTCAGGGCCCGGTTCAGGGTTGATTTATAATCTGTGCAAATACGCACCTCCCTGTTAGGTTTTAGGGGTGTGACAATTGGGGTTTCCCATGTTCCTCCCTCTACAGGTTCCAACACCCCTAGTTTAATTAGGCATTCCAGTTCGTCCTCGATTTTTTTCTTGAGGGTGAATGGAACCCTTCGGGCTTTAATTCAGATGGGAAGGACTTCGGGTCTGAGTTTAAGGGATATTGGGGGCCCTGTGTATTTCCCTAATGTGCCATCGAAGACGTCTGCAAACCGTTTGCAGACGGATTCGTGGCTTTTGGGCTGGGTGTAGTGGACTCCTCCTATCCAAATTCCCAGGGCCTGGAACCAGTTTAGGCCAATTAGGCTAGCCCCACTTCCCTGGGCTACTAGGACTTCTAGGGGTCCCTGGAAATTTTTATACTGTTCGGATAGTGTGGCGATGCCCTTAATTTTTATTGGGGCTTGTTGAAAATCCGCCAGTTTCATGGAAGTTGGTTTAAGCAAAATCCTCCTTTTGCTGAGGCCCCGAATTTTTTGAAAGATGTTCATTGAAATTATTGAGACGGAGGACCCGGAGTCCACCTCCATTTCACAAGGAATTCCTTGTAATTGGACTTTAATCCTAATTTTGGGCCTCAGTAGCTGGTGGATTTTTTACCGGTTGTCAGGTTTCCCCAGCCAATTTGTGGTTTGCACTAAGGGCTTTGGGGGCTCTGCATTTACGAAAAGGGGCTTGATCATACCTGGCAGGGAGGAGTCCAGGTCGTTAATGTTGGCATGGTTCTTGCTGCGGCAGATGGTACGGATGTGGCCGGTCTTTCCGCATTCATGGCACCTGGCGTTCCTAAATTTGCAGGATGCCCGAGGGTGAGGTGCTCCGCAGCTTGCACATCTTTGTCCTGAGTTTGTCATGCGGGGAGTTTGTGGCTTGTTAGAGCCCCGTCTGTCATATTGTTGTACTTGAGCCTTAGTGTTTTGGAGTGCGTTGATCTCGTTATTGGCTCCCGTGAGTTTTTCCTCGCCGTCAGTATGCACACATTGATGGACCAAGTTGTTGGCCCCGTTGGCGGGGAATTCTTGATGCTTGTCGCGTGTGGCCTCGTAAGCCTGGATTTTGCTGACTACCTCAGCAAGCCTTAAGGTCGGCTTGGTGACTATCTTCCTCTGGAGTCTCTTGTCTGAGAGTCCGTGGACAATCTGGTCCCGGATCCTGTCTTCTAGGTCCGGGAAGTGGCACCGGCGTGTGGCATGTCGAACGGCCACGATGAAGTCATTTGCCGCTTCGTCGGGCCTCTGGGTACATTGGGCGAATTTGAGCCGCCAGTAGAGCTCTAATTGGGTTGGTACGAAATGCTTGTTCAGCTTGTCCATCAGCTCTGCGTACGGTATGGCACTCACTGGGTCCGGATTGCAGAGGCCAGCCGCGACATCATATACGGCCGTGCCACTGAGGCAAAGTAGTTATTCTGTTGAACAAGAGGTATCCTTCTACTTGACCCAGGTGTGACTCCCATCGTTCTGGGTATTTTAGGTCGAATTCCTTGATTTGTCCAACCGCTGCCATGCTGTCACGGTTCTTACTGCTTCACGGTAGTTCGGGAATTAATTTCCCTCAGTGACTCTGCTCAGTGACTAGTCAGCTCGTGACTTTGCTCTTGTTTCCAGTGAAGCAGTACCACCCTCATCGCCAGTTGTAGTGTTTGCAGCGGGTTGCCAGTAAGAAAGCAGGACAGCTGGCTTAACCCAACAGTTGTTTTATTTGCCTCACAGGAACAAACAAGTAGGGGACAATCTCCCCTTATATAGGGATGCCAGCTGGTGGCTAGCCAATCCCTGTCTTAGAACACTTCCCACCATTTCGGCTCCTTCCAATCCACGTGGACCATGTGTGCAGCTGTCAAACTCAGGTGTCAACTGTAGCCACGTGTGGAGCTGTCAACGGAAACCATGTGTGCGGCTGTCAGCTGTCAAAGGGAGCTGACATGCGTTTCTTATATTGAACAGTGTTGATAATTACATACAATACAGTTCCCATCTTCAGAAAAGAGGTGGGGGGGAACAGATCCAGGAAACTGCAGAAAAATCAGGCTGACATCAATATGTGGGAAGATCCTGGATGAGATAATTAAGCAACAGATCTGCAAGCACCTGGAAGCAAGCAAAGTTATAACTAGAAGCCCACATGGGGTTGACAAAAAGAGATTGTACCAAACAAATTGTATTTCATTCTTTGACAAAGGGACTAAATTAGTGGATCAGTGAAATGCTGTGGACTTAATATATTTGGACTTCAGTAAGTCATTAGACAAAGTAGACCACAACCTACTTCTTAGCAAGATTGAAAAGTGTGGGATAGATGGCACCACAAGTGATGGAGTTGTAACTAGCTAACAAACTGTACTCAACAAGCAGTTATTAATGCAACTGCATCTACATGGAGGGAAGGAAGTAGTGGGATACCCCAGAGTTGCGTTTTAGGCCTGGTTCTCTTCAACATCTTTATAAACAATCTACATGAGAGAATAGAAGGGGAACTCATTCATATTTGCAGATGAAACTGAGCTGGCAGGAATAGCTGACACCCCAGAAGGTGGGCTCCAGATGGATCACAATAGACTTGAACACTGGGCCCTCTCTAACAAAATGAAATTCATGGGAGAGGAAAAAAAGGTTCCACAAGAAAAACCAAAGGTACAAGGACAGATTTGGTGAAACGTGGCTCAATAGCAGTGACTGTGAGGAACCTTGGAGTCCTAGTGGACAATCACTTAAATATGAGCCAGTTGTGTGTGGCAGCAGCCAAAAAAGCCAATACAATCCTAGATTGCATTAACAGAGGGGTTGAATCAAGACCATGTATTAGCACCACTTTGTAAAGCCTTAGTAAGACCACACTTGGAATCCTGCATCCAGTTTTGGTAACCACAATATAAAAAAGATGTCTATACTCTCGAAAGAGTGCAGAGAAGAACAGCAAAGATGATTGGAGTCCTGGAGGCTAAAACATATGAAGAACAGTTACAGGAATTGGGAATATCTATGTGCTGCCACCACATGGCTGTTTTGGGAAATTATAATATGTTAATTGGGTCTACCAGCACCTTTCCCCTTTGTGATGTATTTCCTGTCCTGCTCATGATGCTGTACTAGGATCCACCCCTACTGGGTTGGACTTCTCCTTCTCCTTGTTCCCTTGTGTTCCATCCTCCATCGTAACATCTGAACACAAGCCATGCGGACAGTAATCCTGTTACTGTCTTTTGACCTTAAAGTACCGTCCAGACTTCACCTGACCACACCTTCTCTGCTGTAA
The DNA here is from genome assembly GCF_947247035.1 of Vipera ursinii. NCBI lineage: Eukaryota > Metazoa > Chordata > Lepidosauria > Squamata > Viperidae > Vipera > Vipera ursinii. The sequence continues at coordinate 118,107,255 of NC_139517.1, forward strand.
CCTTCTTCTACATGCAAAATAAAGGTATTTCAGGTGAACCAGGTGCTTTATGAGTTCACTGTCTGGAAAGGGCCGTTAACTGTGACTAAATTCACTTAAACAGACCAGTGCAAGTGTCTTAACAAGGAATTAAATCACTAGCACAATGAGCTTGATCCAGAATACTCTAGTTTAGATAAAAGAAGGACCGGGGGGACATGATAGTAGTCTTCCCCTAGCTACCCCAAAGAAGAGGTGGGGGAGGGTGTTCCACCTATTTTCCAAAGCACCTGAAAGTAGGACAAGAGCCTCCTCCAACCCCGAGTCACCCAGAGCTCCACTTAACGATCTAGATATTCATATATCAATACATCGAGGAGAATGGAGGGGGACGTTAGGTTTTACACTTCACTTAATGGCTGTCACACCCGGCAACCATAATAGGCAGACTCTGCCTGCATGTTTTACGATTATTATCATTGAAATGATAAAAATACGAGAAATGATTTAGTTATTAAATTCCTTTGCTTCCCCATTTCCCCACAAGATGACTCTGGGTGGCTTCCACTGTACACAAAGTTAGTGTAATTATTCCTGCTGATTAGTACAGCATTTGTGATGTTGTGAGCCCTGCACCTTCCCCTTTGCTCTTGATCTGCCTCTGTCTCTCTCTTGATCCTCCAGCCTGAGGAAGCTCCATCCCTGCAACTCATCACAACATCAGGCAAGGCCTGCAGACAAATTCACGGGGCAGGTTAGTAGCAGATTTCTCCCTTAGCCATAGAATTGGGGGGCTGAATTGTAATCATAAGTCGAGGACTTCCTGAATAGCTTCAGAAAACACAAAGGGGACAGGAGGACCAGCCAATCTTCTTCATGAGATATCTACCAATCTAGCAGGATGTAATATAAAATCTGCTTTTTCCACTTCAACGTCTGCTGTCAGGGTCTATTTGGGCTGCCGAATGCAACCCAGATTTATTTATTTCTTTTTTTTGTATATATATTTTACTAGAATTTTTTTCTTTAACATAACATAGATCATTGTAAAACAAAATGTTGTCTGGGTAACATTTATAAAACAATCTTTAACAATTAATTTCTATAATCTATATTCCATCTGTTAATTTCATTTGATTTCCCGTATCCTTAACGTATCGTTCCTCGCAAGGCATTAGATTGAAACAGTTTTATTTATTTAAACAACAGTTAAATATATAGTTTCAATAATCCTATATATCGTTTTAGTTGCCTTATCATAAATCCTGTCACTATATTTATTTCAGCTTATTTTCCCACCAAGCCAGATTTCTTTCTTGATCAGCTGCCATCAACCAACAGCCCAGAATGGATAGGATTGTTCATTTTTCTCCCAAAAATGCTTTGCTTTTAATAATAATAATAATAATAATAATAATAATAATAATAATAATAATAATAAGAAGAAGAAGAAGAAGAAGAAGAAGAAGAAGAAGAAGTTGGAAGGACCTTGGAGGTCATCTAGTCCAACCCCCTGCTCAGGCAGGAAACCTTATACCATTTCAGGCAAATGGCTGTCCAGTCTCTTCTTAAAAACCTCCAGTGTTGGAGCATTCACCACCTCTGGAGGCAGGTTGTTCCACTGGTTAATTGTTCTAACTGTCAGGAAGTTTCTCCTTAGTTCTAGGTTGCTTCTCTCCTTGACTAGTTTCCATCCGTTGCTTCTTGTCCTGCTTTCAGGTGCTTTGGAGAATAGCTTGACTCCCTCTTCTTTGTGGCAGCCCCTGAGATATTGGAACACTGCTATCATGTCACCCCTCACTCTTCTCTTCATTAAACTACACATACCCAATTCCAGCAACCGTTCCCTATATGTTTTAGCCTCCAGCCCCCTAATCATCTTGGTTGCTCTTCTCTGTACCCTTTCTAGAGTCTCGACATCTTTTTTACATCGTGTTGACCAAAACTGGATGCAGTATTCCAGGTGTGGCCTTACCAAAGCATTGTAAAGTGGTATTAGTACTTCACTTGATCTTAATTCTATCCCTCTGTTAATGCAGCCTAGCACTGTGTTGGCTTTTTTGGCAGCTGCAGCACACTGCTGGCTCATATTGAAGTGATTGTCTACTAGGACTCCAAGATCCCTCTCACAGTTACTACTATTGAGCAAGGTACCACCTATACCATACCTGTGCATTTGATTTTTCCTGCCTAAATGTAGAACCTTACTTTTTTCACCATTGAAAAGGACTGAAAAAAAGGGACACAGTGGCTCAGTGGGTTAGGACGCTGAGCTTGTTGATCAGAAGGTCGGCAGTTTGGTGGGTCGAATCCCGAGTGCCGCGTAACAGAGTGAGTGCCTGTTACTCGTCCCAGCTTCTGCCAACTTAGCAATTCGAAAGCACGTAAAAATGCAAGTAGAAAAATAGGGACCACTACGGTGGGAAGGTAACAGCATTCCGTGCACCTTTGGCGTCTAGTCATGCCGGCCACATGACCACGGAGACATCCTCGGACAAGCGCTGGCTCTTCGGCTTTGAGATGGAGATGAGCACCGGCCCCTAGAGTCGGAAACGACTAGCACACACCTTTACCTTTACCTTTAAGGACTGAAAGAAATCCAGGTTTTTAGTGCCTTTTCAAAGGTTGGCCTGAAACAACCAATAAAATACTTGGGTCCCCCAAAGGCTTCTGGAGCAGTGGGTGTTATACGGTTTTGTAACTTCTAGATGGTCTTTGAGGGAAACCCTATGTGGATTTGGATGTCATAATCCAACTGGGATACAAATAAGGCAGGAACCTCCCAAATGTGCCATTCTTTAAGACAAAAACCAAGATTCTCACATGTTCCCTCCTTACCCCATAAGCAAGACCCTCAGTAAGAAAGATCAGGGCCTTAAAAAATGGGAAATTATATCTGCTCTTCACACCTGTCCCTGGTCGAATGTCCAAATGACATGTGATCACAGACCTGAATAGCGAAAGGAGACAATATTGTTACACAATATTGTCACATGCAGAAGGATCCTGAGAGAGAAAGAGGCAGACCTCACAACTCCCCTCCACTCTCCCCAATGTATCGATAAATGAACATCCAGGTCGTTAAGCGAGACACCCAGTAAGAAAGGTCAGGTCCTTGAAAAACTGGAAATTATACCTGCTTTTCACACACGTCCCTGGCCAAATGCATCAGCCACACCATCAGCTCATCCACAGAGGATGATCCCTCCAAAAGAGGACTATCTGCCAGAAGGAAGGAAAGGTCGCAGTGAGCAAGAATCGCTCGCCTAATCAATTGTAGTTTTCCAAGTAAGCCTTAAGACTCACAAACTCTTAGGCAAGAAAAAGGATGCAATGATTATTCTCCAATTGTTGTAAAAGCAATAAGAGTCACAATAAAAAAAACTTAGTTTTATCTCATAAATATTCATTGTGGCAGATCATAAATTAATTGCTGCCATCTCTATGCCAATAAAGTTTGGTTCAACATACTGATGCAATCAAAAGTATAATGCTGTAAAATACGTTTATTGGGTCAAAAAGGTCCTAAATAGCAGGTTTCTGGGTGGCAAAGTTAATCATTCTTCATCCAAGAAATTTAACACTGTATATCCTGAATATATGTTTGAGAAATATATGGAATAAATATTAAGTATTTGAGATAAGTGGCTAAATAAATCCAAACAAAAAATGAATAATATTGATGTTGTCGGCTGCGTTTCATTGCACAGATTGTTACATGGTTTTTGTATGGTTTTCTTTTTACTTTTTAATATTTTAATGTTTTTATGTCGTTTTTAATTGCTCTAAGTTGTCCAGTCACATACAGTATCTGAGGCAGCTGTGAATAAAAGAATGAAGAAATTTTAAAAAAAACCACAGGCAGTATAAATAATTTAAAAGTTGGAAACTCATTTTTCAAACCTACCTCCTGTGGATGGCTGGAAGATCTTAGAATTCAGTAAGTTATCCATGTAACTTATTGAAAAGCTGGAAAAGAAAGATAAAACATTGTTTTCGTGTTAATATAGTTGATACTCATAGATTTCCACAAAATAACGAAACTTTAGTTGATTATAAAATGTTAGCTAGAACAGCTGAAAAGAACAAATTGAGGATTTATTATCAAGCAATTCTTAACGCCATTTCATTCTCTCTCTCTCTCTCTGTGTATAAAATCTACATCTATCTATCTATCTTTTATCTCTTCTATTTCTATCTAGCTGTCTAGCTACCGTTCTTTTTTATAAACTATTAGTAAAGCAAAAATCCAATCAAATGAAATTGCTCACCTTGCCAAAGCAAACGGTCTCTTTGAAAAGCGCACAGCAAAGCAGAGGAAGGTAAACCGAACCACTGAGGGAAAGAACGAGGGGGGAAAGGAAAAAGAAAAGGAAGGTGAACGTATGCAACACGCAAAGGTCTCCTACGCGCTAGCAGGGATCCCTCTGCAAATCAAAGAGCCTTGGTGGAGCAGTGGGCTAATGCCTCCTTAAGTAACACCAGCTGCCTGCAATTAGTGCAGGTTCGCATCCCACCAGGCTCAAGGTTGACTCAGCCTTCCATCCTTCCGAGGTAGGTAAAATGAGGACCCAGATTGTTGGGGGCAATTAAGCTGACTTTGTAATAATGCCGCTTGGGGTGTGTGTGAAAGCCCTAATAAGCAGGCATATACATAGAATGAAGGCTACTGCTAAGCTTGTAAGCCGCCCTGAGTCTTCGGAGAAGGGCGGGATATAAATGGAATTTAAAAAAAAATCCTAAACCAGGGGGGACCCAGAGGCAGATGGGGGTCTAAACAAACCCTACTCCTTAAACCATCTACTCCTCTGTGAAAGGCAATGGATGGACTTACAAAAGGTAGAATGTCTCCCACTCAGAGACAGTAAAAAGGCCATGGACCTTTGGACAGCCTGCCTGCTCTTCAAAAGGAGACCTTTTCTGAGCACTTTCTCAGCCCTCCGAAGTCCCTCTTTCCCCTCCACAATGGGGCAGTCAGTCTACTTCTAACTCAGGGCCTTTCCGTGCCTCAAAGCCCAACTCCCCCCTCTGACTCGAAGAATGCCTGATCAACAGAGCCTCTGCAAGGGGAAACTGTTGTGTAGTGAGTTCGTTGCGCAGGAATGAAGACGAGGTGAGTGAGTTCAGCAATGGTCATAAATTGCCTGCAGCAATTTATAGCCTGGCCCCTAGGTGGCAGCCAATAGGTTTAAAGCAACCCAATGCCACCTAGGGGCAGCCAATAGCAGCACCAGAGACGGGGTGTCTGAGTTACTGGAAGCCGTTAGCAAGCTCCAGGTTACCACGTGGTGTTACATTTAAACCCAATACATAACACCCCTCCCCTCTTAGAACGAACAACATCATAGCAACAATAAGCAAAATAATACAAGTTACAAGATTTAACACCAGAATGAATAGGCTCCCATTAACAGTACAATTAGACAGTTAACAACAACATAGCTTCAATATTGTTTCAGTACAGCAATAGTCAACAATACATACAACATTATAGTTCTTTTATTTTACAATATAGTCTGCTAAATAAGCAGGAGGCTTGCATGCCCTTGTGGATCGCCTCAAGGTTTCAGTCACTTTCTGGTCTACCAACCTACCCACCAGACCGGGCAGACCAGTGTCCTTTGATGCTCTTGAGCCAAAAGGATTGGATGCTCTCTGGCTGGCCCACCCCAGAGTCAGATTGTTCAGCAGAGTTAACATAGCAGCTGTGAAAATCAGGTTGGCCTGCTCCGTCAGGGGATCCAGGTTGCACTTCTGAACTCCCCTCCTCTATGACCAACTCCTTATTGCTTGTGCTGTAAGAGTCTTGAGAGTCAATGCATGGGCTGGCTTGGCTGCCAGTTTGGGGACCTTGGGAGGGACTTATGATGCAGTCCTCGCTTAGTGGCCCTTCTGGATTGATCTTTTTGAGTTGATCAATGTAGCATCTGACAACTTGCCCTCCCTCCAGCCCCACTTCATAAGAGAGGGGACCAGATGATTTGGTAATTTTTCCAGGAACCCACAGATTCCCATGTCCATAGTTTCTAGCCCATACCCCATCGCTCACTTGCAGCCCCCTCAGGGGTTTTGGTCGAGAGGCTTCTGCTGCCACTCTATCTGGATGAAACCTGTCCAGTTTAGTGATCAGTCGCCTCCCCCAACGAAGTTCTGCAGGGCTTTTCCCAGTAGCGGTGCAAGGCGTAGAATGCTGACAGAGTAAAAAATCTGCCAGTCTGTGATGCCAGTCTCCTGTTACTATGTATTTAAGTGACTCCTTTGTGGTCCTTACCATACATTCAGCTTGACCGTTAGTGGACGGGTGAAAAGGGGCAGACGTTGCATGTCTGATGAGATTTGCTCTCAGGAAAGCCTGAAATTCAGCAGCAGTGAATTGGGCTCCATTGTCTGAAACTAAGACATCTGGCAACCCATGTGTGGCAAAGAGTTTTCTCAGCACCTGGATGGTCCTAGCAGTAGTCATGTTTGCAACTGGGATTACTTCAAGCCATTTGGAGTGGCTGTCTACCACTAGGAGGAAGAGCTGTTTTAGGGTTACAAAACAAGGTGATTGCGAAGCCCACCGGGGACCTTCAAGAGGTCCTGGATGACTTAATGACACATGAGACCACCGACGTACGAGACTCCCCCCATCATAGCAATGGTGCGAGTGGCTCTATTCACCAAGAAAGCCTTGTGGATGGCGGAGTGGGAGACTTTGAATTCAAAACTGAGATAGACGAAATAACCCAAAGATTCAAGAGGACACCAATCAGAAATGACCACCGCGACACCGCAGGAAGGCAAAGGAGGTCAACAACCACAACCAGATCACAGAAAGACACAAACAACAGTTGTAGAGACATGGAGCAGAAATGCGGCAGCTGCGGGGGAAACCACTCAAGAGCATCATGCAGGTTCCGCAGTGCAAAGTGTCACGCCTGTGGCAAGATGGGTCACATCCAGGCCATCTGCCGAAGCCAGGTCCGGGACAGCCTCCATGACTTAGAAGCGTGGGCACCAGGTACCAAACCCTTTATGCGTCACGGCACAGAGCTCCTTCGGCCCCAGGCACTAACCGCTAACTGGGGAAGGGAGGTAGTATCCGTGGGCCGCTCTACCATACATCTAATGCTAGGCCCTAAAGTTAGAATTGAGGTCCTGTTGCAGGGAATTCCCTGCAAGTTGGAGATCGATTCGGGGGCTTCTATATCTATAATTTCTTGGGAAACATTGTCTGCAATTGCGGAAAAGAGCGGCCGTCGGATTCACCTCAAACCCACTCCAATTCAGTTAACAGATTTCCAATGGGCCTCGATTAAATTAAAGGGCAAGGCCACTATAGAAGTATGTTTTAAGGGATTTAAAGGCCCGTTGGAACTACTGGTAACTGAGGGCAGGAGAGCTAGTCTGGTAGGGCTTAATTTGTTCGGGGCGTTAGGGATCTGGTTAGGGGGAATCAATTCAATTCAACCCAAGAACCTCGAATACGTTTGCAAAAAATTTGCAGACGTATTCGATGGAACATTGGGCAAGTACAAGGGCCCCCCCATTAAATTCAATTTAAACCTGGAGGTCCTCCCCATCAGAATTAAGGCCAGGAGAGTTCCATTCGCTCTCAAGCACAAGATTGAGAGCGAACTGGAAAAGTTAGTAGGCCAGGGAGTATTAGAACCGTTGGAAGGAGGGCCCTGGGAAACCCCCATTGTCACCCCCCTCAAACCCAACGGGGAAATAAGGATTTGCGCAGATTATAAAGTGACCCTGAACAGGGCTTTAAATCTGCATGCTTACCCGGTTCCAACGGTGAAGCATGTCCTCTCAGCTATCCAGTCGGGTGCCATATTTGCTAAATTAGATTTAGCGCAGGCATATCAGCAGTTAACTGTAACCAAAGAAACTGCGGATGCACAAACCATCCTAACCCACAAGGGGGCATTCAGAGTCAACAGACTGCAGTTTGGCATCTCAGCTGCCCCAGGTATTTTCCAAGAAGTGATGGAGAGAACTTTAAAAGGTATTCCTGGGGTTTGTCCATATTTTGATGATGTGTTAATTGCTGGAGAGGATGAGGGAACTCTGGCTAACAGGCTAGAAGCTGTGCTTGAAAGATTTAGGGCAGCTGGCCTGAAGCTTAAAAGGGTGAAATGCTCCATTGGAGTGGCATCCACGGAGTTCTTGGGTTATAGAATTGATGCTCAGGGCATTCACCCTACGGAATCTAAAATCAAAGCAATTAAATTGGCTCCAGCTCCAAAAAATAAGGCAGAGTTATAAGCCTTTTTGGGGTTAATTAATTTTTACCACACATTCCTGCCACATAAGGCTGCCATAGCTGAACCTTTGCACAGGTTACTAGATAAAAAAACACCTTGGGCATGGAAGGAGGTTCATGTTAGGAGTTTTGAGAACCTCAAACAGTTACTGCTCAGGAAGGAAACCTTATACCATTTCAGACAAATGGCTGAACATGTGCTTTATTTCCAAAAGAGGTGGAAAAGAGAGAGTTAGGCATAGGGTTTTTTAAAATGATACCTTGCTTTATTTATTTTTATTTTTTCCTGAGAACAGCACAGCATGCAATTCTGCAATAGAAGAAAACTATTATAATAAAATTAGTACCTTATGACCTAGAGCTATAGGGGGAAAACATTTGAAAAATGAGTTAGAAATATTTTGCCTTTATTATTCTGGAACTGATTTTAAAAACTGCAATAAAGGCCCTTTTTTTACATCAAAGGAATAATAAGTGCCAGAAGAACCTCTGAAATCTTTATTTGGTTTTGAAATGGCAAAAGCCTCATAAATTATTATTATTCACTAATAATTTTTCAAACATGAATACAGGAAAATAATTATGAAGGTAGAAAAAACCCTAAATCCTTGTTTGTTTAAATGGGAGCTATTTCACTTTTATACATGTAAACTTTACTGTTTGGTTCATCTACAGAAATAAAATATAAATAATTCTCCTCAGGTTAGATTAACCCCAACTCTGACGGTTTTAGATGACTTCAAAGATTTGGTTGGGCCACCAAGTATGTGGAGTCAGAAGAGATAACATGGCCTCTGGCATTACTGTTGAAGAAAAAGAAAGAAAGAAAGGGGAGAGAGAGAGAGAGAGAGAGAGAGAGAGAGAGAGAGAGAGAGAGAGAGAGGGAGAGAAAGAAAGAGAAAGAAAGAGAAAGAAAGAAAGAAAGAAAGAAAGAAAGAAAGAAAGAAAGAAGAAGGAAGGAAGGAAGGAAGGAAGGAAGGAAGGAAGGAAGGAAGGAAGGAAGGAAGGAAGGAAGGAAGGAAGTTCATTCCAAAAGTTATTCCAGGAAATAAATTAATAACCATCCATAGGAGAAGATGATCACTGGCAGGAAATTATACAGTAGGCACATAAGGACAGGCACACACACCATCAACCATCTTACATGGGCCAATTCTTTCCTTATGGAAGTAGAATATAAATTTTCATACCATTATTTCAGTGGTCAAATTAGCACATTCTGAAAGCATTAGAAAAGGAAATTTTTACATTTCCTGAGCAACGGACTTTTGCCCTTAAAAAAATTGAAAAAGAGAAAAAAAAACATAATTACCATACTGGTAGAATCATCTGTTGCATTTCAACAGATGCAGCCTTGGTGGAGCAGTGGGCTAATGCCTCCTTAAGTAACACCAGCTGCCTGCAATTAGCTGCCTCCTTAAGTAACACCAGCTACCTGCAATTAGTGCAGGTTCGCGTCCCACCAGGCTCAAGGTTGACTCAGCCTTCCATCCTTCCGAGGTAAGTAAAATGAGGACCCAGATTGTTGGGGGCAATAAGCTGACTTTGTAATAATGCCGCTTGGGGGGGGGCGCGAAAGCCCTAATAAGCAGGCATATACATAGAATGAAGGCTATTGCTAAGCCCATTGGTTTGTGCTTAAATTGTAAGCCGCCCTGAGTCTTCAGAGAAGGGCGGGATATAAATGGGATTAAAATAAAATAAAAAAATAAAACTGCAAATTTAAATGTAAGGACAATTTTTGCATTTAAAGTTGCAACTGAATCATGTGCTCCTGATTAAAATATTATGTGATGGCTGTACAGAATAAATTGCTCACACTTGTAAACCCATCTGGTCAATCTAAGCTCGCTGTATTGGACACATTCCCTAAATACTGCAGAAATGATTCAAGAGTTCTTTATGTCTCAATTTCTGCAGTCCAATTTATTAGAAAAGAGTAGCTGTCTAGCCAATTTGAAAAAGGTACAAAGGCCAAGGAAATAAGGGAAAAAAGATGGCTTGTCAGGAGAAAGAAATTTATCTGGATATGGATCTCATGTAAGGAGCTAAGGCAAAGAGAGTTTCAGTCTAAAAGAAAATAACTGTATCTTTTCTTGAGACGGATGGATGGATGGATGGATGCATAGATAAAACAGAGACAGAAATGTTTCTCTATGTCCATTTTTTATTTTTATTTTTGCAATTTATCATATAAATCCCTAGTACTCGGCATCATTCTCTAGTCTTCCACAGTTTATGGAAGTTCCTCTGAGTGTTTATAGTAAAGCGTGAAAGTTTTAAAATGGATTTGCTCTTAGCAATTATTATGGAAAGATTTCGCACAGAAACTATAAATATAGAAATGCATTTGTCTTAAGAACACTGGCCTGGCAAAGGATCAGGTTTTGCTTTGGGGTCATTTGGGAAGGTGAAAATAAATTTCAGAAATAAGGTATTCCAAAGAGCAAGAGACTAGTTACAATATATACTAACTATACATGAAAATAAATGGAATCTATATTGGAAATTCAGCTCCGTTTATTTAAAACCCACATGTGCACATACACAGACACGCACATTTTTTTCTACTTAAACGTGCTCTTTTCCTCTCATACATACAACACACATAGGCTTCTACAGTTTTTGCAAGTAATCTCAGGAAAGCTAAACAAATGAGCATTTTTTTAAAAATTGTGGAACACATTTCATTAGCCCAGCCATTTCTCTTACTTCTTTCCCAGATAAAACAGTAGGAATCTTTTCCTTTCTATGGGAAAGTGGGGAGAGTTGCTTAGAGGGAAAGAAGCTAGCACACTGAATATCTTGTCCTTAATTTCCTTTAACTTCATTTTATAAAACTTTGGTAGAGAGAGCTATTAAACCCATATTGAATACAAACAAACAAGAATGGTCAGTATGTAGAGAAGGGTGACTTTAAATTATTAATAGTGACTCTCACCTCAATTTTATTTATTTTTTAAATATTTATTTGATAGTTTGATATAGTTCCTTGAGATATACATGTGTACTACCATTAAGTTGCCCTTTCTCTAATGAAGGAATTAAGTGGGATTTCCAGTACAAAATAAATTATCCTGACAATAATTATCATATATAAGGCCAGCTCAATGCAATTTTAGATATATAAGATTTAGTAATATTTTACAAAACAATAACTTGTATTGTTAATCCTTGACTTACAACCACAATTACGTGTAAAATTTCTGTTGTTACGTGAGACATTTGTTAAGTGAGTTTCGCCTCATTTTACAACCTTTCTTGACACATTTGTTAAGTGAATTATTGCAATTGTTATTTTAGTAATATAAATGAATGAATGAACCTTTATTGTCAAAGTACAACCATGTATACATTGAGATTGGCTGAGCCTCCCTTCGTGCCCCCACCCCCAACTTACAGTGACACAAACCCTCCATCTTATTATACCATGTAAGCTAATTGCACAACACACCGGCCTCGCAAGTCAATCATGCATAAAGTTTATAAAATTATATCCCGTTCAAAAGCCTAACAGCCCATGGATAAAAGCTGTTCTTCAGCCTGTTGGTATGGCTGGCTATACTCCTATATCTCCTACCCAATGGTAGGAGAGTAAATAGATACCATCTCAGTCATCCCTGAGAATTTTCCTCACTCTTCCAAGGCAGCGAGCCCTGGCGATTTCATCCAGTGGTGTCAGGGGACAGCCCACAATGTCTTGTGCTGTGCTCACCACCCTCTGTAATGTTTTCCTATCCGCGGCTGTCAGACCAGCATACCAAACCACAATACAGTACGAGAGGATGCTCTCTATAGTAGACCGGTAAAAGAGGGTCATTAGCCGTTGTTCTACCCTGTTCTTCCACAAGACCCTGAGAAAGTGAAGTCTCTGTTGGGCCTTTCTGGCCACCTGGGTTGTATTAACTTTTCAGGTCAGATCTTCGCAGAGGTAGACTCCCAGAAATTTAAAGGAGGAAACTCTCTCCACACAGTCCTCCCCGATGTAAAGTGGGGCAGGTTCCTCCTTTTTCCTCCAGAAGTCTAGCACCATCTCTTTCGTCTTGCCAATGTTCAGGTGCAAGTAGTTGTTACAACACCATATGGATAGTTTTTGTATCTCTGCCCTGTATGCTGTCTCATCCCCACCTGTAATAAGACCCACCACGGTAGTATCATCTGCGAATTTATCACAGTAGATGGGTCGGATGATACACAGATAGAGTACAGATAGGGGCTAAGCACACAGCCCTGTGACGAGCCGGTGCAAAGCTTCAGGGGGGTGGACAAAGCAGACCTGACCCTCACTGTTTGTAACCGGTCCCTGAGAAAGTCTTGAATCCAATCGCAGACGGAGGGGGAAAATTTCAAGTCAGTCAGCTTCTCGATGAGAGTGCTCGCCAAAATGGTGTTGAAAGCTGAGCTATAATCAACAAAAAGCATCCTGACATAGCTTCCAGGTTTCTCAAGATGACTTGCTACAGAGTGTAAAGCAGTAGCTATGGCATCGTCTGTCGACCTGTTCCCCCTATAGGCAAATTGATGTTTATCGAAATCCAGTGGGAGGCATGTCCTGGGATGTTGGAGAACCAGTCTTTCGAAGCATTTCATGACTACAGACATTAATGCAGCAAGTCTGTAGTCATTCAGGCACTCAGCTGCAGTTTTCTTGGGGACTGGGACATTGGTAGCTGCTTTCAAGCACGATGGTACACATGCCGTTTGCAAGGAGATATTAAAAATCCTTGTCAGGACCCCTGCTAATTGGTCGGCACAGTTCTTAACCACTATCCCCAGCACCCCATCTGGTTGTTAAGTGAATCTGGATTCCCCATTGATGGTTGCAAAAGGTGATCACATGACCCCAGGACACTGCAACTGTCACAAATATGAAGTAGTTGCCAAGCGCTCGAATTTTGATCACATGACCTTGGGATAAGTGTGAAAAATGGTCACAAGCCGCTTTTTCCGGTGCCGTTGTAATTTCAAATGGTCACCAAAAGAACTATTATAATCAAAGTCTACCTATAGTAAGAGAAACTCAATATTTAGGATTTGTTTCATCCTATATTATTTTTCAGAATACTTAAGTTTTATGATATTACCATCAATATGCTAAAACATTCCAATCTGATTTTTTGCATTTCCAACAGTTTTTTGAAAGAAGGTTGTTTATTCTGTCAGTCACCACCAAGATCATGTACCAGTGGAGGAACATCTTGTACCAATTTTCTCTTAGTATATTATTCACAGTGAATTTAGTTTTTGACTTCAGTTGATATTCCATTGTTGCATATCAGTTGTTCTGTTTAACTTCTGCATCCATTAGATCATGCCATATTAGGAGCAATTTATATATAAATTCTACAATGGTAAGAATTCTGTCCCCTTCATGGATTACTGCCTTGTCGTGGCAGAGAATAGCTAGAAGAGATAAGAATGCCTTCTTAAATGAACAGTGCAAAGAAATAGAAGAAAACAATAGAATAGGGAGGACCAGAGATCTTTTCAAGAAAATTGGAGAGATGAAGGGAACGTTTCATGCAAAAATGGGCATGATAAAGGACCAAAATGGCAGGGACCTAACAGAGGCAGAAGAGATTAAGATGAGGTGGAAAAATTACACAGAAGAACTATACAAGAATGAGCTTAATGTCCCAGATAATCACAATGAGGTGGTCACTGACCTCGAGCCAGACATCCTAGAATGTGAAGTGAAGTGGGCCTTAGAAAAGCTGAGCAACAACAAAGCTAGTGGAGGTGACAGTATTCCAGCTGAGCTATTCAAAATCTTAAAAGACAGTGCAGTAAGTGGTACACTCAATTTGCCAGCAAATTTGGAAAACTCAACAGTGGCCACAGGATTGGAAAAGATCAGTTTACATTCCAATTCCAAAGAAAGGCAGTGCCAAAGAATGTTCAAACTATCGCACCATTGCACTCATTTCTCATGCTAGTAAAGTCATGCTTAAAATCCTACAAGCTAGACTTCAGCAGTATGTGGATCGAGAACTACCAGAAGTACAGGCAGGATTTTGAAGAGGCAGAGGAACTAGAGATCAAATTGCCAACATACGCTGGATCATGGAGAAAGCTAGGGAGTTCCAGAAAAACATCTACTTCTGCTTCATTGATTATGCTAAAGCCTTTGATTGTGTGGATCATAACAAACTGTGGCAAATTCTTAAAGAGATGGGAGTACCAGACCATCTTATTTGTCTCTTAAGAAACCTATATGTGGGTCAAGAAGCAACAGTGAGAACTGGACATGGAACCACTGATTGGTTCAAAATTGGGAAAGGAGTCCGGCAAGGCTGTATACTGTCGCCCTGCCTATTTAACTTATATGCAGAGCACATCATGAGAAAGGCAGGGCTAGATGAATCAAAAGTTGGAATTAAGATTGCTGGAAGAAATATCAACAACCTAAGATACGCAGATGATACCACTCTAATGGCAGAAAGTGAAGAAGAACTAAAGAGCCTCTTGTTGCGGGTGAAGAAGGAGAGTGCAAAACTTGGGTTGAAACTTAACATTAAGAAAACCAAGATCATGGCATCTGGCCCTCTCAATTCCTGGCAAATAGATGGGGAAGAAATGGAGGTAGTGACAGACTTTATTTTCCTGGGCTCCAAGATCACTGCAGATGGGAACTGTAGCCAAGAAATTAAAAGACGCTTGCTCCTGGGGAGGAAAGCCATGGCAAATCTAGACAGCACACTAAAAAGCAGAGACATCACCCTATCAACAAAAGTGCGTATAGTCAAGGCTATGGTCTTCCCAGTTGCAATGTATGGCAGTGAAAGTTGGACCATAAAAAAGGCTGAGCGCCAAAGAATTGAGGCCTTTGAACTCTGGTGCTGGAGAAGACTCCTGCGAGTCCCTTGGACTGCAAGGCGATCAAACCGGTCAGTCCTAGAGGAGATCAATCCTGACTGCTCTTTAGAAGGCCAGATCCTGAAGCTAAAACTCAAATACTTTGGCCACCTAATGAGAAGGAAGGACTCACTGGAGAAGAGCCTAATGCTGGGAAAGATCGAGGGCAATAGAAGAAGGGGACGACAGAGAATGAGGTGGCTGGATGGAGTCACTGAAGCAGTAAGTGTGAGCTTAAATGGACTCCAGATGATGGTAGAGGACAGGAAGGCCTGGAGGAATGTTGTCCATAGGGTCGCGATGGGTCGGACACGACTTCGCAGCTAACAACAACAACAAGAATTCTGTATTTTATGTTATAAGTGTCTCAAATTCAGCAAAGGCTCGGAATTACTATATTGTCACCGTACCGTAATTCTTTCTGGACTGCACATAAGAAATATTTGGCACTGCTAACTATCCTAAGGAGAAAATCTCATCTCAGTTTCTTTAGCCAAAGCAGTTAAAAATCTTCTTAACTTGGACTTTGAAATTGGTACCATTTTTTATTATTTTTTTAAATCAAAGATAGGAAAACCTTGGGGACTAATGAGCATTTTTTGCACTTAAGAGGCTGTTGTGACCCCTTTCTCAAAATGGTTGTCCTAAGGAGTTTGTACATTTACAGTATGAGCTGCTGGGGAAGGCATGCACAAAGTCACAATGCACCCATTTTACTAGAAGACAACACTGATGTAGTCATCCACCCTTTACTTGCTATGCAAGGGTACGTCATAAAATCCTAGCTTACCTCTTCAGGTAGTCCTTTATTTACAATCATTCACTTTGTGACCATTCAAAATTACGTGACTTTTGATTGTTTTTCAGACTTTGCATTGCAGCATCCCCATGATCATTTGATCAAAATTTGGATGTTTGGCAACTGATAAGATAATCTTTATTGTCATTTTTATGAATAAGGCCCACTACTGTTGTATCATCTGCGAACTTTACAATATGGTTGATGGCAAACCTAGCACAACAGTCATGGGTCAACAGGGTGAACAGCAGCGGACTTAGGACGCAGCCCTGAGGAGAACCTGTGCTCAGGGGAAATGGTATTAGAGGTATTTGTTCCAGCTCGCACATATTGGGGCCTGTTGGTAAGAAAATCCAGAATCCAGTTGCACAAAGGGGTGTTTAAGCCTAAAAGGCCCAGTTTGTCTACTAGATGCTGGGGAATGATTGTGTTAAATGCTGAACTGAAGTCAGCTGGCGTGTATTTAATATGGTTGCAGTGTCCCAGGGTCATGGGATCGCAAAATTCCAAATTAACAACAACGATAAGAAAGGTTGTAAAATGGGGCATAAGTCACTTAACAATTAGCTTAGCTTAGCAAAGGACATTTTGGGCTCAATTCTGGTTGCAGGTCAAGGATTACCTGAATTTTACTCTTAGGCAGTTACCCAGAGAAATAATTGAGATGTTATTCAACCAGTAAAAATTCAGGTAGGAAAATAAATGGGGCAAAGTGCTTGATAGGGGCCAAGGGAATGACCTCTAAGCATATTAGGTTCATAGGAACAAGATTGTTGGCTTACATCTCTCAGTCTTCTGTTTGTTTCTTATGTACCATCTTGATGGCTTCTCAAAGTGATATTAAAATAATGCAAATAAATATAGGAGCAGTATGTTTGCTTTTCAAGTCTGCAAAATCACAAATAATCATGATTATGCCTAAATTTTGCATATATTTTTTTACCTTTTCTCCCTTTTAGTTTTTTGTTTTAAGCTTGTTTGATCCTTCAGTTGTCATTTGTGCCCTTTCTCCTGCTGATCTTTGCAAGGGAATGTATCCATCCAATAAAATATAATGTCAGGCAATGATACATCCTTCCACTAATTTTTTTTTTATTCCATTTATATCCCGCCCTTCTCCGAAGACTCAGGGCGGCTTACAAGCTTAGCAGTAGCCTTCATTCTATGTATATGCCTGCTTATTAGGGCTTTCGCCCCCCCCCCCAGCGGCATTATTACAAAGTCAGCTTAATTGCCCCCAACAATCTGGGTCCTCATTTTACCTACCTCGGAAGGATGGAAGGCTGAGTCAACCTTGAGCCTGGTGGGATGCGACCCTGCACTAATTGCAGGCAGCTGGTGTTACTTAAGGAGGCATTAGCTCAGGGGTGTCAAACTCAATTTCATTGAGGGCCACATCAGCATTGCAGTTGCCCTCAGGGGGCCGGGTGGGTATGGCCAAGGTGGGCGTGGCCTACTGGGTGGGCGTGGCTAGAGTGCATATGGCCTACTGGGTGGGCGTGGCCAGCTCTACATTGTTCACATCAAGGGTGCCTATGGGGGCCTGGTCAGGAGTGGGACAGATCTGAGGGTCTCTGGCAGAAGGAGGGTCTCTGGGCCAGGGCCAAGGCAGTGGGGGCCGTTCCCTCACTGTTTCCAGGATGGCTTCGCGGGCCACATGAAACCACTTCGCGGGCCGGATCTGGCCCCCGGGCCTTGTGTTTGACATGTCTGCATTAGCTCCACCAAGGCTCTAAGATTGGTTTTCAAGGTCTTATTTCTGAATAGGCTTTGAAGAAACTGCTATTTCAATAAATTTCAAGCTTCTAAATGAATCCCAAACATCCCTCACAGTATCTGAAATTATTGCCTATGTTCTCCATGTGCTAAATTTCTCAGAATTCATTTCGAAGTGTGAGCCTAATTTTGAACTTTCCGATTTGCAAATTGTCACACAATAGCATTCTGTGAAGAAAGACTAAAATAGCCTGCCTCCATCTTTGAGAATACAGAAGCTGATTTTCCCTGTCTTAGGGAAAGTTAAACAAAACTAAATCTTATTTGTTCTCTCTGTTCCATGCACAGAATTAAGAGAAATCATTCAAAATGATGTGTTTAAATAAAGTATGACACTATCAACCAACAACTGCCTTGATTCCAGAATGAAGAGAAGCCCTAAAAATATGTTGCCAAAAGCCCAGCACTATCTTGCATTTTTCACATTATCTACCAAGTGAAAAAAGACTCCGTTTTCTATCTTATTTAATGGAGTCATGAATCATGGTGTTTAAATAATGCTTTCCATTAAATCAATAGTCAACAGTATTGTTGTAATCTGTATGCAAGACTGACTTGTATTACTTATTATTTAAAGTACTCTCTCTATATATATCATTCAGCTCAGCTTCTTGCAGCTAAAGACACAGCCAGAATATTATCTGGGCTCTATTAACTCCTTATTTTCTGCAGCATCTTTACTTATATAAAAAAGTCTTACTCTTTTATTTAATATGTTGTTGTATCTTGAATGGAGACCACTTAAATAGATGATAAATAGAACAGCTAAATTGATATCTCTCAAATATACAATATTATTCACCCAATATCTTCCAGGAAATAAAATAAATAAATGTGAAATAAAATAAATGTGTGGTATCAATTTGAAATCAGGCATCCAGCATTGGTGTTGCCAGGTATTTTTGTATGTGTGTGTGTGTTAAGCAAATTGTGATTCTGTCTGATGTATGAACCAGACTAAAATTCCATTGATTTAAAGGCAGACTCGACTTTGTGGTATAACTGTGGTGTAGTTGGATCTGGAAGTTAAAAAAGATACAGATCAAATTTTATACATATACATTCAGGGCAAAAAGCCCCACCAAAGAATGTAGACATAAAGCAGAATCTAGCATTTTGAAAGGCAGGAGTTGAAATATTCTCTGCGATGGGTCATCTAATACCAGGTACCCAATGTAATGTATACATAGAACCTAAAGATTAAACCGTTATTTGGTGCTTTTTTATTCTTAAAAGTCTTTAAAGTTTGGTTTAGTGAATTAGTGAATAGCATTTCCCGCAGCTATATAGTATAAAAGTATATATAATACTTTTATCCTTATCAGAGATCTATTAAAGATAAATGTAATAGCAGACAACTGAGTGTATTTAAAGAAATATATGTATAGCTAGTCCTTGACTTATGACCACAGATGAGTCCAAATTTTCTGTTAAATGAGATATTTTTTAAGTGAATGTTGCCCTCTTTTATGACCTTTCTTGCCACAGCTGTTAAGTAAATCACTGCAGTTGACAAGTTAGTAACACACTTCTTAAGTGAATTTGGTTTTCCCATTGACTTTGCTTGTCAGAAGGTCACAAAAGTGATCACATGACTCTGGGACACAGCAACAGTCATAAATATGAACCAGTTGCCAAGCATCTGAGTTTTGATCACATGATCATGGGGATGCTGCAAAGGATGCTGAAAAATAGTCATAAGTCACATTTTTCAGTGCCATTGTTACTTTGAACATTTACTAAATATTTATATTTATATTTATTAAATTTTTATACCGCCCTTCTCCCAAAGGACTCAGGGCGGTGTACAGGGCAATAAACATTAAAAAACAAAGTACAAAAGTTAAAAACAATTAAATGATTTATGCCCGATATATACAATAGTTAAAACCATATTAAAACCCAACCCCAAACCCATCAGACCAGGCCGGCTTGCTCAAATAAATAGGTTTTTAGATCACGCCGGAAGGAGCGAAGGTCGGGGGGCAATCCAGAGCTCAACCAGCAAGCGGTTCCACAGGTCTGGCGCGCCCACAGAGAACGCCCTCCCCCTGGGGGCCACCAGTCGACATTCTCTGATCGGAGGCACTGTTTTAAGTTGAGGACTACCTGAAAACAATGGACAAAGTTTCTAAATTATAATTATTTATAATAATAATAATAGTAATAATTTTATTTATATACCGCCCTTCTCCCGAAGGACTCAGGGCGGTGAACAGGGCAGACATATAAAAAAAATACAAAAATACAAAAGTTAAAAAGAATTAAACATATGCCCAAGCTAAAAACAGTAAATAAATATATTACAAATGACAATAAAAACCCAACCCATCCCCCATCAGGCCAAGCCGGCTTGTTCAAATAAATGTGTCTTCAGATCGCGACAGAAGAAGCGAAGGTCGGGCGCCATCTGGAGCTCAACTGGCAACCGATTCCATAGCTCCGGGGTGCCCACAGAGAAGGACCTCCCCCTGGGGGCCACCAACCGACATTCTCTGATCGGTGGCACCCTGAGGAGGCCCTCTCTGTGGGAGCGTACAGGGCGGAGGGAAGTTGATGCCAGCAGCAGGTGCTCCCTAAGGTACTCCGGACCTTAGATTTTTATTTATAACATCCCACTAAAATATAAACCGTTTGTGTATGCTTCTTGTGCAAAATTTCACTCACTACAAAATGTATTTGTGACTTTAAGAGAATATTGCAATTCAATGTTCTCATCTCTTTTGGAATAGAAATGAACAGGGGGTTGAACTATAACTGTGGTGGCGAACCTATGGCACGCGTGCCACAGGTGGCATGCAGAACCCTCTCTGTGGGCACATGCGCCGTTGCCCCAGTCCTAGGCCTTTAGCTGGGTTTTATAAAACCTTTTCGCTTTAGGCCTCCACCGCCAATTACAAAAAAAAAGGTTCAATCAATCAATCCTTTTCAACTTCTCGCGGGAAAAAAAAGATCTCGCGAAGTTGGAATTGATTGACTGAACTTTTTAGTCCCACCCAGTCTGCCGTTACCACCACAGCCATGCCCACCCAATGGGCCATGCCCACCCAGCACCTGACAATACATAAGTGGGTTTTCGGTTGCAGTTTGGGTACTCGGTCTCTAAAAGGTTCGCCATCACTGGACTATAAGATCTCAAAGGTCCCTTTCAACTCTGTTATTCTGTTATATAGTTCTCTGTAGTTCTCTTATTTCGATACCAAAGAATCAGGCATTATTATTTACACAAAATCTTTTCTGTCCCCTTGAAAACAACAAAACAGTCTATTTAGATGGGAAATGACAAGGGGAGGACAATAAAAGCCATTTGGTCCTCAAAAGTAAAGCAGAGAATTGGGTGTATATCATGGGCTGTTTATGGTGATTTATATGAGTTCTTTTATGTTATAGGACTGATGCTGTACAGATAATTCTCAACTTACGACTAATCCCTTAGCAACCACTCATAGTTATGGTGGAACTTCCTGGAGGTACTTATGACCCGGATTCAAAGTTCCAGAGGTCACACACCCATGCGTGCACATAATGGGCAGGGTCCATTATGGCTATAACGTGAGCATGGCTATTGTCTGATGGATTTAAGTCTCCAGTGATCTTCACGCAGTGCTTTAAAATGAGATGGGAAACTAGGTTACTGCTTCATTTGCTCAAGGGAAATTTTGAGGGTAAGTTCACATATCATTTTGTCTCTTGGACTATCTGAACTCAGCTTTAAGAAACCATGAAAGGTCTTGGTTACAAGCAAGTTCTGAAATGAAGGAAAAAGTCAACTAGTTACAAAATAAGCCAAATATTTGGAATGGTGCTACCTGCATGCATGCTTTGTCTCCTCTCTGTCTCATTTCTCTTTATGCTATTAAACAGCAGTAGCTGCATGCAAGTGTTGGATGTAGAAGAATGACAATGGCGAAGAATTTGGCAAGGACTTCAGCTTTCTTGTCCAGTTACTTAGTCATAAAGGTGACTCATCTGCTTGAAATGTGCAGAAAGAAAAAAAGAAAAATGCACCATTGGATGCTGTATGCTAAGAAGCTTCTAATTCAGCCCAAAGTTTGAAATCTGGTGAGAAAGCACCAAACAATGAGTTCTATTTCTCTTCTTAAAGTTTCATAATGCTGCACAGCCATGCTCACTTAGGACAACATTGTATGTTACAGGGACATCTAGATCCATGCCTATATCAGAATTGCTGGTACAAATGTTGATCTTTGCTCAGAAAATAGAAGGAATCTAGTAGTGGGTTTTTTCTGAGTAACACATTTTTGGCATAGACGTTTTATGAGTTTATTTCATCAGAGACACAGAATGTCTAGACCGATGTGGGATTTAAATGGGGTGAAGGAAAGGGAAGAACAAGGAAGAAGAAAGGGAAGGAAAATAGGTTGGTTATGCAGATACAAGTAAGACAGATAAGTACCTTGCCAACTAACAATTGTAATATGTTGAAAGCCCGTTGTGTTGGTTCCAAGATGGCCTCACACTTTTTGATATATGTGGAGTTCACAATACTTGACCTCTGGGAATACAGTATAATATCACTAGTGCTGATATACTCCTGATTTCCTAAAACAGTCACTTTGGTCTCTACAATGGAGTTGCATTGCACTACGCTATGATATTCCTTTATCCTTGTTTTGCATCTTGATGTCAAACTTGTGTTCATTAATTCTTTTCTTGGTTTTGTCAGATTTGTCTTAGGTAGAAGCTATTTGTGTTGATGTGGGGGCAAATTAGACATGTGAGTTTGTTGCAGGGTCTGGTTCCCATGTCAGTGTTATGTTTTGTTGGTTCCTGTGAGGATCTGCTTCAAATTTGTGTGGTTGTGTGTATGAGTCTGCTAACAAGTGCTTGACAAAATGAGGTGTCATTGGCTATGGCATATCAATCAAGTATTTGAGTGATTTGAGATGTGAGCTGTAGTGACAATTAGTGGTATTCTGTTTTTTAATAGATAACAAGGCATGATCAAACAAGTTACCTTAAAATAATAAGGTAAAAAGATAAATAAGTCCCTGTGGATTTTACTCCACTAATCATTGCCCACTATAGGGGGCAGTGCTCATCTCCATTTCAAGGCCATTGAGCCAGTGCTGCCTGATAACATCTCTGTGGTCATGTGGCCAGCATGATGCTATGGAGTGCTGTTATCTTCCCACCAATGTGATGCCTATCTACTGTATCTACTTGCATTTGCATGCTTTTGAATTTCTAGTTTGGCAGGAGCTGAAGTGAGGATGGGAGCTCACCCCATCATGTAATGCTTGGGTCTCGAACCTGGGCTGCCAACTTTCAGGTTGACAAGCCCAGCATCTTAACTGCTGAACCACCATGCCACCCACTTTAAAATAACCGTCAACATTAATTCATTATCAATGAATGTAATAATTAATAGTTATTTGATGAATAGATCATTAAATAAGTAGTAGAAGAGCAGTTTTTGCCACCAATTAACCTTCCTTCCTTCCTTCCTTCCTTCCTTCCTTCCTTCCTTCCTTCCTTCCTTCCTTCCTTCCTTCCTTCCTTCCTTCCTTATCTCACTACGCAAAGGAACTCTGGGAAGCAAATCAAGTAGATTATGTCTAAGAAATTAAGAAGGAACCATTCAATGCCACATTCTTCCAAGTTCTCTCCTTAGATCCCACAAGAATATTTATTTATTTAATTAGATTTATATACCGCCCTTTCCCGAAGGACTCAGGGCGCTTTACAGGGTATTTAAAACAAGAAATACAAAAGTTAAAAACAATTAAAAATAATTACAACAGTCCCTGAAAAAGTAAAAAAAACCAATTAAAATTAAAATTAAAATTCTCAGCCTGGGCCAGAGAGCTTGAAGAGCCAGGTCTTCAGGTCCCGGCGGAATGAACGGAGGTCGGGGGCAGTCCTAAGCTCCAAGGGCAGCTGGTTCCAGAGGGCAGGCGCACCCACTGAGAAGGCCTTCCCCCTGGGTGTTACCCGCCGGCAATCTTTTACCGGCGGCACCCTGAGAAGACCCTCCCTGTGGGAACACACTGGACGAAGGGAACTTGATACTGGCAGCAGGTGTTCCCTCAGATATCCTGGACCCAAGCCATTTAGGGCTTTATAGGTCATCACCAGCACCTTGAATCTCACCCGGAGGGCAACCAGAAGCCAATGCAGCTCGCGGAGTAAAGGTGTTACATGGGAGTATCGGGAAACCCCCATCACAACTCGCACGGCCGCATTCTGCACCAGTTGAAGCCTCCAAGTGGTCCTCAAGGGCAGCCCCATGTAGAGAGCGTTGCAGTAGTCTAAACAGGAGGTCACGAGCGCATGAATGACTGCGCGTAGGGCATCTCGGTCCAGATAGGGTCGCAACTTGCGCACCAGGCGAACCTGGGCAAAAGCCCCCCTGGTCACGGCTCCTATATGGTCTTCAAAATTGAGCTGGGAGTCAAGGAGGACGCCCAGGTTGTGAGCCCTATCAACGGGGGATAACACCTCACCCCCCATCGTTAAAGGTGGAATGGTCTGGCTAACCCGAGATGCCGATATGCACAGCCACTCAGTCTTGGCAGGATTGAGATGAAGCCTGTTTCTCCCCATCCAGACCTGGACCATCTCCAGGCAACGGGACATCACGGCGAGGGCATCGCTGGGTTGGTTCGGGGTGGAAAGAAAAAGTTGGGTATCATCAGCGTACTGATGATACCCCACCCCAAAACCACGAATGATCTCACCCAGCAGCTTCATGTAGATGTTGAACAGGAGGGGTAAGAGAACCGACCCCTGAGGAACTCCACAAACAAGAGGCCTCGGAGTGGATCTCTGCCCTCCCATCAACACCGACTGCCCAGGAGATAGGAGAACCACCGTAAAACGGTGCCTCCCACTCCCAACCCACTGAGACGCCGCAGTAGGATACCATGGTCGATGGTATCAAAAGCTGCTGAGAGATCTAATAGGACTAGGACAGAGGAGCAACCCCTGTCCCGAGCCTGCCAGAGATCATTCACCAGTGCGACCAATGCCGTCTCCGTGCTGTGTCCGGGCCTGAAACCCGATTGGTACGGGTCCAGATAATCAGTTTCCTCCAGGAACAGAGGAAGCTGATGCGCCACCACACTCTCAACAACCTTCGCCAAAAAGTGAAGGTTGGAGACCGGACGATAGTTATTTAAAACAGCCGGGTCCAGGGCAGGCTTTTTGAGGAGGGGTCTCACCACCTCATCCTTCAAGGCGGTGGGGAAGACACCCTCCTTCAAAGAAGCAGTTATTACTGCCTGGAACCAGCCTCGTGTCTCCTCCCGGGCCGCATAAACCAGCCAGGAGGGGCACGGATCCAACAAACAGGTGGTGGAGCTCAGCCTCCTCATGATCCTGTCTACATCATCAGGGGAAACAGGATCGAACTCAGTCCAGATAACATGCTCAAGACCGTCCGATTCCTCCACGTCAGACTCTGCCCAGTCAGAGTCCAGGCCGGCCCGGATCTGAGCGATTTTGTCCGTCAGATGATGACTGAACTCCTCGGCCCGTCCCTGTAAGGGATCCTCCCTCACCTCCTTGTTAAGGAGGGAGCGAGTCACCCTAAACAGGGCGGCCGGGCGATTATCTGTGGACGCGATGAGGGCAGCGAAGTAATTAGACTTCGCCATCCTTATCGCCGCAAGATAAGACCTTATAAAGGTTCTTAGCTGCAATCGGTCAGATTCAGATCGGCTGGACCTCCAACTGCTCTCTAGACCCCATCTCCGCCGCTTCATCTCCCGGAGCTCCGCAGAAAACCATGGAGCCCAGTGGGATCTGCGCCGGGTCAGAGGTCGCGAGGGTACAACACAGTCAAGTGCCCTGTTGGCCGCCCTTTCCCAGGCATCCACCAAGGCATCGACTGGGCTGTGGGTGAGGGCGATGGGTATAGAACCAAGCGCCATCTGGAACCGTTCCGGGTCCATTAGGCGCCTGGGGCGGAACCACCTGGTTCTCAGAGAGAACCATACAATCTGATTTTAAAAATTCCTAAAGTTATATAACACTCCTGACCAGTTATATGAAGTGCCCCGAATACAAAAAAAAGGCAACATGGGTCATCCCATTATTTCAAATATTGGAACTATAAGAACTGATAGATAAACAGCTAGGTTGGTCTAGTGGTTAAGGCACCAGGTTAGAACTGGGAGACTGTGAGTTCTAGTCCCATTTTAGGCATGAAAACTAGCTGGGTAACTTTGGACCAGTTATTCTCTCTCAGTCCATTCTCTCCAGCCCACCTGACAGGATTGTTGTTGTTGGTGGGGAAATAGAAGAAGGAGGGAATATTAGGAATGTTTGCCCCCTTCAGTTATTTCTAAAAATAATAAAAGCAGGATGTAAATAAAGTGGAACATCAGGTGTCATGACTTCTGTCTTTTTACCTTATGCCATCAGCATTCCTATCTACATAAAAGACACCACAGACTTCCTAAGAAACGTCAACCACGCTCCTCCTGATTTTTGTCACTATAAACCATAAACAGCTGTCTTCATAGAATGATCTTTGCCAAGCTTTTGAATTATTGGGAATTATTGGCAGGAATGCCAAGTGGCCCTATTCTAGATGGATGGTGTTCTAAAGATTAGTGTTGTTCTTTAATCTTTTTTCTTCTGATTTCCTCCAGACCTCTTGCTAGCTTGGAAGTATTAACTTTTTAATAACCTCCAACTCTTTGGTGTAGCTTGAAAACAGAAGCAGAAATGGGCTATGGGTTTGTGTGCTAATTCTTGATCTGGTGAATCTGGCTAGTAAATTTTGTACAAATTGTATATGAAAGGAATGATAATTTGTGGCCATTCAGGCAATGCAGAAAATATGGGACTCTTGCTATGCAGACCATACTGGAGTACTACAGGTTCCATCGTTCTCTAAAAAAGTAAAGGTAAAGGTTCGCCCGCACATGCGTACTAGTCGTTTCCAACTCTAGGGGCCGGTGCTCATCTCCGTTTCAAAGCCGAAGAGCCAGCGCTTGTCCGAGGATGTCTCCGTGGTCATGTGGCCAGCATGACTAGACGCCAAAGGCGCACGGAGCGCTGTTACATTCCCACCGTAGTGGTCCCTAGTTTTCTATTTGCATTTTTACGTGCTTTCGAACTGCTAGGTTGGCAGAAGCTGGGACGAGTAACAGGCGCTCACTCTGTTACACGGCACTTGGGATTTGACCCGCCAAACTGCTGACCATCTGATCGAGCATTGCAAAATTCTTCTCTTGGGTAGGTGTAACGTGAACAGTTCTACAGTACTTCTGCCATGTTGCTTTCAAATATTTACATGTATCAATCAATAACAATAATAATATGCATGTTTATTTATTTCGGATGTATCTTTCATGCCATAGTCTGTTTTATAATATGCATCAGTCATGCATATTAAAAGCAACTCTGCTTTCTCATCTGCCATCAAGATGTCTTGTGAGATGGTTGAGAATTGCTTTGGTTACAATCCTCCTCGTCTAGAGGGAATCCTGTAGGGAATGCCTGTGATATTGTACGATGAATGCATGTATTTATGAATGCATGTAGATGCATGTATTTATGTCTCTATTAAATATTGAAATCATTAATTACAGATGTTCCACACCAGTTAAGAGTTTCCCTGGAATGAATTACTTATAAATTAAGGGGTTTTGTAAAATATTTATAGAGCTTTTGGTGCAGTTTGTTTGTTTTACTTCCCAGAGATCAACATTTGGATTATTTTGGCCATCTACCTTCACCATCCAATTGCTTGGGTACCTTTCTTTAACAGTTCAAAGCATTCCATAGCAGTTCATATTTGAGCCATTGGCTGCTCCTTTACAATGTACCACTTCATTTTTGAATTATTGTCTGTATCAAAGCTCTATAAAATACTGGGGAGTGGTTCTCTTTCAGCCATTTATCATCAAAAATGTCCTGTTCAGACGCATGCTCTCCAGCGAAGAGACATGTTATTCCATTTCCCAATCACTTTGACAACAGACCAACTCCAAAGTTGAGGTGACCTCCAAATTGACCTTGGAAAAGGGAAGCTGGCAGTCCACCATAGTGTCCATTCCACTCTCTAGCCTTTGATCTACATTTTGGCCTTGATCCTCACCCTTTTAATGGCTCTGGGGGATACTCAAAACTTGCACTCTCATGGATAATATTATGGAAGGTCTTCCTCATCCAATTATTTTTTTCCAAACTACTGACTTTGGTGTTTTTTAAACTCCCCGCCCCCATATCCTCATTCCCAACCCCGCCCCACGGATCAACGCAGCTCCTGTTCTTCACACCCCGACGAAGTTAAGGCAAGTGAGATTACGCGCCATCATCCCAAGGCTCTGGAGAATATAGCTTTCACCATCTCCAGTCGAGGCATCCTAGACTGCTGCGGAAATTGACACGGTCCTTCTAACTCAATGGATTAGAAGGGAAAGGTTGTTTTTGCATCTCACCCCCACCTTTTTTGGTGGGGAGGGGGGAAACAAGTAACTCACGGAGAGATTAAGTCGCAACTCCCGGAGGAGGACCCGGCGAGGAGGGAGGTGGAGTCCGGAGAGCGCGCAAGACCACGCGGCGGGAGTGCGGCGGGCACAGAGTGGGCGGACGGGTGGGCGAGGCGACGCGGCTCTTCGTCTGGCCGCGAGCTCCAGTCAAGGCTCCAGGCGGCGGGGGAGGGGGGGAGGCGAGAGCCCCGTAGTAAAAGCGCGCGGCTGCAGACGGGCAGCGCCGGCTGGACGACCGCATGTTCCTCTGGCTGCGGGAGGCTGCCCGCGCCAAGGAAGGTTGCCGCGAGTCCCGAGAAGCTGGGACGGGATGCAGCTCTCGCTGCTGCTGCTCTTCTCGACGTGCTGGTGGACGTTGGGGCCGGTGAGTAGGGATCCCTGGCGAGTTGAGCCTCGCCTGTCGGGCTTGGTCCTGACTGGAAAGGTCTGAGTTTCAGAGCAACGTGCAGAGCTCTTTTCCTGCGGCTTCTGCGAGAAAGGGGCGCGTTAGCTTCGACGCCGCGACCCTTTCAGCAGTGCCTCAGGGATGGAGAGACGCGCCTCGGATCTTGCCTTTCTGCTCTTCTTTTGGAAGGAAACCTACGGGGCGAAGAAGGAAAACGCGTCCATATCGGCTCCTGTTTGTCCCCCGGTTGTGGGGCTGACTCTGCGGGCCGAGTTTGGCCAGGGTCGGGCCCCCCCCCACCCTTAATGTGGGGTATGAACTTATTCCTCCCCTCCCCGCATCCCCTTAATACGTTACACATACACACAAACACGTACCCCGAATAGTTCCTATTATTAATACTTAATACTAATAGTTATCACTTTTTAGAATTGCTGCTTATTCTTATGTCCCTCCCATTAAAAAAGGAGCGAATGGGTCTCCTCTGGCTGTGCTGGATTACAATTCTTATTATTCCCTTCCATTTCAGGTTGGGGAGGATGCCAAGCCCATCTGCACAGTCCCCTGTTGAGTGTTTGGTTATACTACTGGGCTACTGTTAAATTTGAGCACAGGATAAGAAGCCAGCTAAATTTGAATCTCTATTGGGCTGATGTATAGGATTAAAATTTAATAAATAATTGATTTAAGGTGCACAGGGCTTTGGCAGTTCCAGTGTCTACTGTAACTCCCTGAAAAAAGCTAATTGAATTTTAATTGATATCAGTGAAATTGCTATAAACAACAGGATGCCTTATTTCAAGGAGTTTTAAAGCTTGTGAAAACTCCACCCTCCCACACATGCACCAGCTTTCAGGATCATTTAAAGCCAACAGATTTCACCACACATTTAGCACTCAGAAATATAACAGTGAAAAAAAGACAAAAGGGTGGAGTTTTCACAAGCTTTTCTTTATTTAAGGTTGGAGTGAAAATTCTGTACTACTTTAAGGCAGAAATTCTGTCCGTTTTAACCATTTTAATGGACAATTTGATTTTTGTGTATGTAGCACTGTAAATTTTGGTGCACTTATGGCATGAAGTTGTGAGGACTAGTGAACTTTAAAAGAAGACAGCAGATGTGATTTTTGCCAAGCATTTGCAAAATACAAAATATTAAGGAAAAGAAGGCTAAGCTAGGGATAAATGTGTGTTTTCTGGATAAATCAATTGGTTTCTCTTTTTCCATTGTTTGTTACCTGTTTTAAGTGAACCAAAGCAGGCTTATGTAGAGTTTATACCTGCAGCAGAATGAAGTATTCATTGACCTAATATTGTATATGTTTAAAAAATACAAAGGTCATCCCTGCCAGGAGCCAGATTGAAGACCTCCAAATAGGAAATAACATTTATAATAATTTATTAGAAAGTAGAGGAGAAAGCTTATGAGATTTTGGGGCTCAACTTCAGGGTCTATATCATGATTTTTGAGAATTATGAAGCAACAACTAAATGTCTTCAGACAGTCCTGTTGTGTCCCTCTTTTATAATCCTCCTTGAAAGCAAAAAAACCAAATGCAGTGAAAATGATTTTGTCTCTGTATAGTTTTCTAATTCCAAGGAGATAGTTTGCCCTGCCATTTGGTTTCTATCATTATGATAACCTCATTCTATGATATTAATTGTCCTAAACTTAGAGAGAATATGAAGTGGCCTAAGAAAAATCACATTAGGTCAATGTTTATCATTACATTTTATATAAACATTTTGGCTGTTGTGTATTCTCTTATTTGTATAGTGTATGATACATACATTCCAGAGCTATTAGTTTTGTTTACTAACTCCTATAAATGTAAAGTCTCTTTTGAGTCACACTTGATTTCATGTCTTCATAGATAGGTCCTTCTAGTTTTATTAGTTGCAGTATGGAATAGCTTACTACGGTATTCTCATTTTCAAGATGATTTTTTAATTTCTCAGTCTAACTTGCAGCTTTAAAGTGTTTTGATAGTCTCCCATTAAACCACTAACCAGACCCCCAAAAGTTTAGCTTTTTGATATGGCCTGGCTTGGTTAAGTCATCTGATAGTTGAGCACTGAAATATTATTGCACCTAAAACAAAAAAAAAAGGTCACAGCATTTCTCAAACAACAATACAAACATGGTACAACTGCTTACCACAATTGATTCATGAGGTTTTGTGGTAAAGCTAATCTTTTTGTTTTATAGTTATCACATATAGTCCTTAAACATGTTTTCATATTCAAGCAAGGAGCTACTAGATAGGTATTTGATAAGCAGATACAATTGTTATTAATCTCTATAAATTGATGATTTGGTGTTTGAAATAGTATACTGGAATGTTATTTAAATAAAGGAATAGTTGTGTTATGTGGATATGTAAGAGATGTATTTTTTAATGCTTATATGTGTGAAGCACAACCCAAAAAAGTTTAACTGAAGTTTAGAGCTTAGTCATCTTAATAAAAGACAAATAAATTCAGAATATCCCTGGATTATCTTCCGTAATAAAAAAAATTGGTTCCACTCCACTGGAGTAACCAAAATCTTTTCATTTCTTAGTCCAAACAAAGAGAAAATAGAAAAATATATAGAATCTAAGCTAATTGAGCAAAACACAGTTGCTTCTCTCTTATTGAAGAGGAGGAAGAAGTAGACAAAATTTATCCCTGTTAGAAACCCAGCATTGCTCTTAAATGATTTTCTAAAGTTCCTGAAATTCTAGTACAGAATGAGGAAGAAGATTATTTATAAACTCAACAAAGCTTCACTTTTGCAAAAAGAAGCTTCTATATTTTGCACTTGGTTATGCTATAGCGACCCAAAACTAAGTTGGATCAGTTCTTAAGTTAACATCAGAATTGGAACAATGTTTTCACCACCACAACATTGTTCTGTAAAAGTCTAATTTTTGACAAGCTTCTGATATTTTTTTACCTTAGTATTTTTTTTAAATTCAGCTTTAAAGTTGCTCAGATTAATTGTTGTCATTTTACATAATTTCATATCTTAAATTTTCTAAGGAAAAAGAACATAACTGAGAAACTGTTGTTTCATAGTGCCCAGCTTTTATGCTAGAAGGACATCTGTGTAGAAATTAGCAAGACTTTGGTTTTGTTAGTACAAAATCCTTAATCGGTCAATTACAAATCCTGAAGAGGCATTTATATAATATGCTAGATTTCACTTCTTTAGCAGTAAACTACATTATTGTGGCTTATTGGGTTGTTGCAAGATTATTTTGTTAGTCTATGACTTGTTTGGACTCAGAAAACAGAATAATTTGATAACTTAGGTTAAAATATGTATAAATGCAGTTTTTGAGTATGGAATTGTTTGGTTCAAATTTTGAACGTAAAGGTTAAAAAACCCAAAATCTTTGAAAAGGAGTTGTAGTTCAGAAGTAATAAAGTTCTTGGACTGAGCCAATAAATCATGGCTACAAACACAAAAACAACAATGAGAAAACTCTGGTTCTTTGTTGTCATCTAGTGTTCATCTAGGTTTTTGCAGTAGCCCTGATTTAGAATAAGATAATTTTTACATTAAAAGAGATTTCAAACTGTCTTATCCATTCCTCTGTTTAATGTAGGATCTACAATGTAGAATACTCTCTGGCTGTACAGATGGACTCCTTAGGGCAGAGGTCTTCAAACTTGACCCTTTTATGACTTGTGAACCAACTCCAAGAATTCCTCAGCCAGGCATGCTGGCTGAGAAATTCTGGGAGTTGGAAGTCCACAAGTCATAAAAAGGCCAAGTTTGAAGACCCCTGCCTTAGGGATATATTTGTCAGACATTAAGCCTTGACTTCCACAGAGTACCTTCTAAAACAAAGAATAGTGTAGAAATTATGAGAGCCTGAGGTACTGAGTTGTGGAAGGCTTATGAAGATGGATCTAATTCACAGTCAGTAGATTAGCCAGTCATGCCATGTCTCATTTGAACTACAGCACATATCTAAAGCATTAGAAGTTGAGCATCTAAAGCGTTAGAAAGCCAGGCTTTACTGTGGTTTAATGTTGGAATTGGGAAGAGCAGCACTGACATGGGGAGAGAGAGTAAAAAACATTGCAAGAAATTCTTGCTCATGTTTTTAGTTATTTTAAGTAGACGTTGAAGTTGCTTTAGCTGCTTGCTTGCAACTGCTGTACTCTGCAATAATAATTGCAGAGCAATACTTAATTCTTTGACACTTGAGACAAAGATAGGAAGTGAGAAAATACTTGTGTCTCTCAGGCATGACCAGAAACTAGAGTTCTACATAATTTATGGTGAATTGACAATATTCTACTACGTAGGTTTGAGGTGTGGTTTGCAACAGACAAAACGTCCAATGTGTGGTGTAACTCGGTGTTTGTCTCTCTGTTATTTCTTATTTATTTCTTATGCCTTCAAGTCATTGTTGACTTCTAAGAACTGCCTAGACAAATCCCTGCAGTTTTCTTGGCAATGTTTTTGGAAGTGGCTTGCTATTGTTTTCTTCCCAGAGTTGAGAGAGAATGGCTGGCCCAAGGCCACCCGGATAGCTTTGTGCCAGAAGGTGGAAGTAGAACTCCCAGTCTCCAGCTTCTGTGTCGGTGCGTTAACCCAGGGGTCTTCAAACTTGGCTCTTTTATGACTTGTGGACTTCAACTCCCAGAATTCCTCAGCCAGCGTGCCTGGCTGAGGAATTCTGGGAATTGAAGTCCACAAGTCATAAAAGGGCCAAGTTTGAAGACCCATGCTTTAACCTGTACACCAGATTGACTCTCACCAAAACTGTCCCTCTGCTAACTGTCTTTAAAGAAATAATTCTCAGAATGAAGGGAGTGCTTATTTGGTGTCCCAGATGAGGATATGGTTACAATATGAGTGTCTGCAGATGGAGATTTTAAAGAAGTCAGTCTGATGGCTGAGCCCACAAAATCAGTGCTCTGCCCTTTTTTATGTGTCCTACACACAAACACACACATGCACAGACACTATAAATGTTTTATGTAAAGCTGTGAGACATTTTGGTTGACATTTCTAAATAACTGGGGTTCTAATTGTCACCTGATGTTTTATTTTCCAATTTAGGAATCGCCAACATACAAACAAGGTGGCGTTCCTTAATCCAGCTATACAAAATTTTATGTGTTGAAATTTACATTTGGTCAGATATGCTTAACCAAACTGTTGAATAAATCAGAGTGCGTGGATATGCACAACCATAAATCATTATTTTGTTTGTTTAATCTTGGCTATGGTTGTATATTTATGAATCTAGTTTAGCATGATATGTGAAGCCAACCATATCGGTTAAGAGGCTGGCTTTTAACTGAACATCAGATGTTTGGGTCAAGTCATGTTTAAGTCATTATCTCTTGGATATAGTTCCTCAGGAGCTACCTTTTAGAACCAGATATTTTTTATCTCAGAATTAATGAATTCCCAATTGAAATTTAAGGAATCAAACTTTTTTGCTAAGCACATTGATTTGTGCTTTAGATTGTAAGCCACCCTGAGTCTTCGGAGAAGGGCGGGATATAAATGGGATTAAAAAAAACACACTGATATTGCTACAGCTATAGGTAATCTGCAACTTGTAGTAAGTCCTCAAACTTAAAACTATTGTAGTATGCCCCTCCCCACCTAGTTACATGATCAGTTTTTGGGCATTTGGCAACCAGCATGTATTTACAACAAGGTCATGGCAGCATCCTGGGGTCATGGGATCACCATTTGAAACATTCCCTGCCGCTTCCGTCATGCAAAGTCAATTGGGAAAGCCAAAGTCAATTGGGAAAGCCCGATTTACTTAATGACTGCATGATTCAACTGAGAACAGCAGCAGTGATTTGCTTAACAATCATGGCAAAAAAGATGTATAATGCAGCTTTATCAACCACCTTCCTTAGCAATGGAAATTAATCCCAGTTGGGGCTGTAAGTCAAGGACCATCTGTAATTTGTTGCTCTGACCCTTTTAGTCTTCTAAACATTTTGAAGATATTTCAGTTTGACATATAATATTTTTTAATAATAATGGTTGTTTGCAAGCTGATGCTCCCAAACTGTCATTTATCAGTATTGAGACATACTGGACACTAAAGTTTTCCAAAAAGCAGATGCTAGCTAATTTCAATAATTGCATAATTAAATAAGCCATAATTTGCTAGATTTTTAAAACAAACTGTACCGTAAAATATAGTTTACAAACAGCAAAGGCTGTTAGTATAACACATACTAAGCCAACACAAACTAAGTCGTGTTTATAAATTAGTGCAATAGGTGAACCACTTTTATGGTTTTTTCTAAGTTGCACAAGAATTTGGCAGAGAACAAGTTTGT
The DNA here is from genome assembly GCF_947247035.1 of Vipera ursinii. Lineage (NCBI taxonomy): Eukaryota > Metazoa > Chordata > Lepidosauria > Squamata > Viperidae > Vipera > Vipera ursinii. Next base: position 118,142,084 of record NC_139517.1, read on the forward strand.
TAGTGAAATTTAGCATAACCTGTTAATTTTGGGGCTCTGGTATCTTACGCCAGAAAGAAACTAGAGCATAAATCTCTAGTTTGTTAATGACTTTGTCCTCTTTTTCTTCTGGTTAGAAGAATTCTATAATCTTAGGTGAATTTTGGTAATCATATTATAGATAATCTTACAAATTATGCTCTTTTGTAGAAGAACCAGCAGGTGCACTTGCTGCTAAGCCAATCTTGGAACCTAGTGTCAACTACTTTTAAAAAAAAGGTTGGCTAAACCATTAACTTTGGTTGTCATGAATGGATAACATATTTGCTGCAAAATTCTAAACAACCACATGATGGCAACAAAGAGATTCGAAACTCAATCAGATTTTTGCAGCCTGATGTCAATAATCCTAGTGTGACTTCAATCTGTACTGGGGATCTAATAATATAGAAGTGCCTTTTATAATCTTTATATGAAGCATAGACTGCTCCAGGCATATAACTAGAGCAATAAATAAAAGCTTCCTATTATAACTTTTTTCCCCCAGTTGGTTTTTCTAGCATAGATATCCTTTCTGCAAAATCAAATGTTTTAGTTTTTGTTTTTATTCAACAGGTAAACAGTATTCATCCAGAATGCAGAATGCAACAGGAAATCTATCAAGAAGAAAAAAAGTGTATGGAACGTCTAAAGAATGCCAATACAGCGAGTTTAACAGGTAAGATAATGGCTTATAGCTCAAGATTCCAAAACAAACAAACTCACTTGGAATTTCAGCAACAAAGTTTTATTTAAAAAGAAGCATTTGCAAAGGCTTGGTGAGCTGAAGCACACGGAGTCCAGCCAAACCTTAAAGAGTTGTTTGACACATTTTTATATTATAGATTCCCACCCCTCCCCATCACACTCAATGCCCTTTCCCCAATCATCCAATAACTAATCCGGACCGCCTAAAACCACTATCCCTCCCATGTTCCAGGAAGACCCTTTGTGCACATCATATCTATCACCATCTAATTTTCTATCAACAAAGCTCAATTCTTATAATTATCTCTATATTTGTTTGCGGTTGTACCTTTGCTACCTTAAGCTCTAAACTTTATCTTCAGTTTTTGTGTTTCCTTTGTTTGCGGTTTCAGTTAGCTAGCAACTTCTGCTTTTCTTATTTGTATGTAATTTGCTTGTCTGACTATGACTTTCAGGTGGCTTCTGTCGACCTTTAGACTCATTAGAAATTTCTGAATAATAATCTACTCCTTTCAGTGGCATAGCAGTCACTCGGTAACAGTCCACTGGCTTTCTATACCGGCTTACTGAGGACATGATGATGTGGCACAAAATGGTACCTTGTTCTAAATTATAATATGATTTGGATTTTGGTTAGTGTTGTGAAGAACAGCCTGTGATACCAAAATGGTATAGTTTCTCCATTTGAGGTTCTTGGAACTTTTCTGGTGTTGATTGCTGAAAACTGGTAATGCTTTTTCCTGCTGTTTTCAGATGGAAAACATGAAATTTGAAAAACCTAAAATTAGCATTTATACCGGTAGTTTTTAAAAAGTAAAAGACCTTGCACAAATTCATTCCGTAGCTGGGCACTCCACATATATAATATGGCTCCATCCACATTGTAGATTGTTATCAGCAAAAGATAGTCCAACCCTGAGTGAGTTAGCTCTATTTCAACTGAAACATTCAACATGTAGAAGCATCATATCTGGTGTACAAACCAACAAATGGCAACCAAGAGTTTCATAAACGTTCTCTCCTGCCATCTGCTGGTCATCTCAACATTTGCAGACCTATATCTTGAGCCTAACAAGCAGCTGGCATAAAAAGTCTATACACCCCTGTTATAATCTCAGGGTTTTGAGATGTAAATCAGACCAAGATAAATCACTTCAGATTTTTTTCCCCCACCTTTAATATAATCTGTAAGATTTTACAATTCAGTTAAAAAACAAACTGAAATCTTTTGGGGGAAAATAAAACTAAAAAACTTAAAAGTAATATGGTTGCATAAGCATGCATACCCTTAAACTAATATTTGTTGAAGCGTCATTTGATTTTATGACAGAATTCAGTCTTCTGCAGTAGGAGCCTATCAGCAAATCACATCATGCCTGGGGTATCTTTGCTGACTCTTCCATGCAAAAGCATTCCAAATCTGTCATATTGTGAGAGCATCTCCTATGCATACCCTCTTCAGGTCACCCCACAGATTTTAGATAAGATAAGATGAGATAAGATAAGATAATCTTTATTGTCATTTTTTACTGTGAGAACACTGGCCCATATTAAAAATGAACTTCTGTTGCCTGCTCTCAAAAGAAAGTATATATCTACCCATATACATACATAACACACGTATACACATGCTATATACATACCTATATATTCCTACATCCATACACACACATACACATGTATGTGTATGTGTGTATGTATATATATGTATGTGTGTGTGTATGTATGTGTATGTGTGTATGTATATGTGTGTGTGTGTATTAATCATTGTCCATTTTGAATACATAGAAGAAAGAGGGCTCAATTGGATTCAGGTCCAGACTCTGACTCAGCGACTTTGATCTTTTTCTGTTCCATTGTTTTCTTGATTTGGAAGTATGCTTTGGGTCATTGTCATGTTGAAGGGTGAAAGTCTTCTTCATCTTCAGCATTTTAGCAGAGCCTTTGTGCCAAAATTGATTGATATTTGGAATTGTTCTTCATTCCCTTCACCTTGACTAAAGCCCCAGTACCAGCTGAAGAAAAGCAGCCCCAAAGCATAACGCTGCCATCATCACGCTTCATTGTGGGTAAGAGGTAATTCTGGTTGCGCGTAGTGTAAATTTTGAATCAAACATACATTTTGGAGTAATGGCCAAAAAGTTCAACCTCGGTCTCATCTAATCATAAGAAATTTTCCTACATGATTTTGTCGGACTTGATGTAGATTTTTGTAAATGTAACTGGACTTGAATGTTTTTCTTTGTAAAAAAATGCTTCCATCTTGCCACCCATCCCCACAGCCCAGAAGTAGGGGAGACTGTTGTTACGTGCCATACACAATCAGTACTTTCCAAAAATTCCTGCAGTTCATTTAATGTTGCAGTAGGTCTCTCTGCAGCCTCTTGGATCAGTTTTCTCATTTTTTAAAATAGTTTTGGAGAAACATCCAGTGCTTGGCAATGTGTCATTGTTGTGCCATATTTTCTCTACTTGTTGATGGCTGTCTTCACTGTGTTCCATGGTATATCTAATACCTGGACATTTTTTGTATCTTTCCCCTAACTGACAACTTCCAACAATGAGATCCCTTTGATCCTTTCTTGGTAAGCTCTTTCCTATTAGAGGCAATTGAGCCAATGTCAGAAAAATCCTACTAAAACAGCTGAACTTTAATATGGACTTCATCAGAGTCACTTTCATTGATGGCAGGTATGTAATGACTACTATTTAACATCAGTTTGAATGTGATTGATTATTTCTGAACATAGCCACATCCCTACTTATAAGAAGGTGGGCACACTTATGGCATTATATTATTGTAAGTTTTTTATTTTTTTATTTTGGTTTGTTTTTCAGTTGAATTGTGCAGCTTATGAGTTATATTAAAGGAGGAAAAATTTCTGAAGTGATTTATCTTGGTCTGATTTTTTTTATATATATATATATATACATACCGGCATCAAATGCCCTTCGCCCAGTGCGCTCCCACAGGGAGGGTCTGCTCAGGGTTCCGCCGGTGAGAGATTGCCGGCGGGTGACACCCAGGGATAGGGCCTTCTCGGTGGGAGCGCCTGCCCTCTGGAACCAGCTGCCGGTAGAGCTGAGGACTGCTCCTGACCTCCGATCATTCCGCCGGGGCCTGAAGACCTGGCTCTTTGAGCTCTCGGGCCCAGGCTGAGGAGAAAATTTTAACTGGGGTTTTAATCTACAGGGTGAATTTAATGCTTTTTAAATTGGTTTTAACTTTTGTATGTTTCGATTTTAATTCCCTGTAAACCGCCCTGAGTCCTCAGGGAAAGGGCGGTATACAAATGCAAATATTAAATTAAATACATACATACATACATACACACACACACACACATATGTGTAAATTTTAGATTGCTAACAAAGAATTAAAGGGAGACTGATATGCATTTCAAACTTATTTGTTTTCATCAGTCAACAATACCCTTCTGAGATTCGAACCTGGGATGATTGCCCATTAGGCAGTTGTTGTGGCCTAGAGGTTAAAACAACTGCCTAATGTGCAATCAGCCCAGGTTCGAATCTCAGAATGGTATGGCTGACTGATGAAAACAAATAAGTTTGAAATGCATATCAGTCTCCCTTTAAATTCTTTGTTAGCAATCTAAAATTTACACAAATATGAGCTGTCACTGTTGTGACTACTGCCTGTGGATGGCCTTCGGTTAGGCCGAAACAGGAAATAAAGATTTGTCCCATGTTTGGGGGACAAAGCAAGGTAATCTAAATAGTTAACAAGCATTTAATACACACACACATGTGTGTGTGTGTGTGTACGTACATACATACATACATATATAGCTCCTACACCTTCAATTCTACGTGGGGAAAAACCCGAATGACCAAAGATACACACACACACACACACACACACACACACACACACACACACACACACACACACATATATATATATATATATATATATATATATATATATATATATATATATATACATATATATATATATATATATATATACATATATATATATATATATATATATATATATATATATATATATATATATATATATATATATATATATATATATATATATATATATATATATATAAACCTGGCACTTTAATGACAGCATGCAGACTTTTTATATCCACTGTAGAAAGTATCCTTGGGCAGTTTCTGGGATTTGAGCCTTCTATCAAGCCTCAGGCTTTTCAGGAAGGTAGGAAATTGGTGGCTGCAGTTCATGTGTCAGTTGCCAGTTTATTTTTCTCATAATGCCATAGGCTTTATGGAAGAAACAAAATCATGGGTGTTGGAAAATGCTTCCCGTGGATCACCCTTGGAAAAGCAGATGGTATTGCAAGTAATCTGTGGCACGGATTATAATAAAATTAGAAACACGACGCTTTAGCCTATAAACCAGGGGTCCCCAGCCTTTGGGCCATGCCCCACTAGTGGGACATGAGGGGATTGCAACCGGGCCATGGAAATGGCCAGCAAGCATGGATAGATGGCCATCCACACTTGTGCAAGCAGCAGGTGAGTGCGTGCCCGCCAGTTCCATTTATTGGGCAACAAGCTCATATGCCCACCACTCACATGGAACCATCCCCTACCCACTGCTTGTCTGCAAGCCGTAAATGTTGGGGAACTCTGCTATAAACAATGATATTGTGGATTGATTCTCCCTAATATTCTTAGGGCATAGGCACTTACGGAAAAAAAGAAAGGAAAGGAAAGCATGAAAGTTACCTCTCCTGTTATTTTGTGCTCCCCTTAAAAAAGCTGTAATGTTTTAACAAATGCTGAGATATAGTTGTTCACATTTATAGAAAGTTAATGGCATTTTCTAATGACCAATGAGAGTTGCTTCACATTGCATATTCAGACCACCTTTTAAAAATGTTCCATGGTTACTGTACTTTAGGAGATGAAACTGTGATGAAAGGAAGTAGCTGTTTCCATTCCTTTTCTGTCTTTTAAAAGAAATTTTGTTGTCCCTTTAAGTCAAATGGAATAGAAGATTATCAAAAAGCAAATACAAGAAGTACAATATTTTCCACAAGTAGGTGCCTAAGTCAAGACCATCTGCTCATAGTGTAAATAAATGATGTTTTTATTCTTCTGGTAGGGAGACAATAAATATACCGGTGAGCTTATAAATGAAAAATAAGTGTATCTTTGCCAGGAGTGCAAGGAAAATATATCAGTAGCCTAATGTTACTTTATAGGCAAGGATAACTCTGTTAGTGTTATGCAAAGCTAAAATTCAAAGACAATTGGGTTGAATTGTCCTTTCAGATTGCATTTCTAAATGTGTTAGGTTGAATCAGTTGACATTCCTGATGAAAACACATTTTTATCATATTTAATCTTTAAACTGAACTGAGTCACTACAGAGTTTGAATTGCAATTCCGAATTCAACAAATAAGTCAAGAGATCTACTGGTAAATCAAATTTTCTAACCTCAGTTCTTGATCATGGCTAATCTGCATGGTCCTAATTTCTGTTTCAAAAGGATTACCTAGAATTTCATACTAATAGGACATGTGAACTAGTAACCAATCCAAATCTGGAAGATCCTTTCAATGACAAAGCTTAAAAACATTTTTGTCATAAATTCTAAAGGAATTTATAAGATAAGATACTCCCTACATTTTATCTTCAAAGGCTATTTTCTGAACTAGGAAATCACCTGCATTAATGAGCAGACTACTCTGATTGAACATCTTTGACCTTATTGAGTAGCCAATCAACATTGCTGCTCCCAGATTAATTAGCCAATTATAATTATACCTTATTTCTTGTGTTTTATTCCAGAGAAAACAATGCTATAAATATTTTGCTAGACATCTAAGTGGAATGAAATAAGGAAACTTTTACTTATATATCACCTATCACATATATTTTAATCAAGGCAGCTTAAAAAAAAATCTATAATTGGCTGGGTACACAGATAATGCTAAACCATAAAACATGATTTACTAATCATATTGGCTGCTTTGCCAATGAACTAAGCCAAAATGTCTGTTTGTTTTGAGTTAAGTAAAGTGTAATTAATTTGGCTTTGATTGCATTCATTATAGTTTATCTTAAATCAAGAGATAGGAAGGAATTGAACTATGCATAGCAAGAAGAGGAACACTACAGTACATATATTGTGATTCTGCAGATGATATAGTGGTGTCTCATTCATATGTTTCATTTTAGTGGCAATAATAGTACGTGTGTAATCTTTCTTCTTTTAATAGCCTAAACTGCAAAATATTTTTTTTCAACAAAAAACTATTTTTAATTCTTTGTCTTCTTGGTAGAGTGAATTTCAGTAAGAATGATTAAATTACTGTTCATTACTGTTTTTCCAGACCTATTTTCTCTCCCCACCCCCGCCTGGTGCCTTTGAGTCAGCATTGACTCTTGGTGACCCCTGGTTCCTATAGTTTTCTTAGCAAGGATTTTTCAGTTACATCTTTCCTAAGGTTAAAAGAAAGTGACTGTCTCTAGATCACACAGCTGGCTTTATGCCTAAGGCAGAACTCGAACTCAGAGTTTCCCGGTTTCTAGGCTAATGCCTTAACCACTACATGAAACTGGGTCTTCTGCTGTATCTCCTCTGTCATTTCTGCATCTTACTGTATGCTTGGAATATTTGCTTTCTAATCTCCTTTTTTAATTCTGTTACATTCATTAGGAGTCTTAATAATAGGTTTCTTAAACTTTTGTTCTTTGAAGAGATAAGCCTCTATTGGCCAAAGAAATTACATGAAAATGAAGATACTTAATATGGAGCAAAAAATCTGTCTTTAGGTAAATTGCAATCCAATCTGAACTCGAGGAAATAACAAGAAGAACGGAAAGTTGCAACTGAGAACCAAATTTGTTTTTAGATAGCTGAGAAGCTCTTAGTTCTTTTTTTAAACTGCATTGTGAGCTTTTCCAGAGAATGATACAAAAGCTAGGGAAATAATATTGTAATCTACTGTACCTCTGTGATCTATATATAGAGCATACAAATATTGCTTTAGTTCATCCATGTATGAATCACATTTCTGTGGGGACCATTGACTTAAATGCAGGTGCAAACACATTACTTTTCTGAATTGATGTTGTTCAGAAAGGAACCCATTAAAAAAGACACCCTTTATTGATTACTAGCTTTTCCAAAATCGGAATATGGTCAACTTACTTGTAGTTATAAAACTCCCCCCCCTTTTTTTTAAAGTGGAGATAGCAAGCTGAAATAGTGTACAATAGTTTCCATCTGTTTGGGAGCAGCCTTTACCTGTCTGTCACTCTAACCTATTTCACAATATGAGAATAGAATTGGGATAAAATAGTTTGAATATTGATGTACTCATAATTTAGTCTTCTCTTCATGAATCAGCTACTTAATCTACAGAGCTGCTTGGTTAGCTCCTCTTATTTAACTGATTAAGTTTATATTCTTCCTTTTTGCATTTGTAAGCATTTAGGTGGCTAATGGTTATCTGTCTATCTTAGATAATCTATCTATATCTATCTATATCGATCTATCTATCTATTGATCTATCGATCTATCTATCAAATGTATATATCTCTCTATCGATAGATAGATCGATAGATAGATCGATCGATCGATAGATAGATGATAGATAATTATTGCAGCAAATGTATCCAACATACCTTCCTTCACCTGTTTTCCCCATAAAGGCAACAACCTTATGCAGTGAGTTGGCTGAAAGAAAGTGATTGACTCAAGGTCATCCAGCTGGCTTTCATAGCTCAGACAGGACTTCTTTCTAGCCTGGAGCCTTAACTACTAGACACCCCTCCCCCCTCTCATTAAAATGAAACAACTTTGTAATATAAAACATGACATTTAAGATCAATAAAATCCAAATGGCTCTAACAGTTAAAAGCGAAAATATGTTTTTGCTGCTTTCCTGGGAGAAAGGAGGCTGAACACTAGAGATATGGGGTGAAAAGGTTGCTGGGGTACACACTCAACACTTGTCAAAAACTTCTTTAACAAAGTGTGTCTTTCCCTGGGATTGTGCTGCAGCTGTAGAGAGGGCCTACAGAAGTGCCCTTGTATAGTCTGAAGGACTTTTATTCCTTAAGAACAAAAGTCCTGCATAGCCTGCCAAACACTTCTTCCCAAAGAGCACGTTTTTGCAGTATTGAAAGTCCTACAGAAAAGAAAGTCCTAGCCCGCATTCCAGACAGTTAAGCTTTGGGTGGAAAAGACATCTTCAAAAGTTGTTACTGCTGATTTAATAACTAGGCAAGTTCTTAGCAAGAGAGATGTTTTAAACAGTAGCACTTTAAATGTTGATAAACAATTAGCAGCCAGTCCAGAGCTTTCAATGCAGACATTTGTATTTAATATCTTGTATCACTTATACAACTTGTCTGCTGTATTTTGCATTAGTTGCAATTTCTGGAATTTAAAGCACTTTGCAATAATTGAGACAGGTTATATCCGAGGCATGTGTAATTGTTGCTAGGTCTGACTAATAAAGAAAGGATATCAGGGGGTTTATTACTGTAGTTGCGCAAATGAACTTGTTGCTACAATCTCCATCTGTGAATCTAGTGCCAAATCTGGGTCACAGAGCATATAAAAACAGCAAAGTTGTTAGGGGAATGCAGTAGGTGGGAAGTTCAGAGAACAAAAGACAATGTATGAATTTGGGTATCAATGTGATGAAAGCAAGGAGGATGTGCAACCATAAAAAGTTGTTGTAAAGTAACTTTAGTTATATTTCCTTTTTTCATACTTCATGCTTTTTTTTTTAAAAAAAAGAAGCCTTCTGGGTATATGTGTATTCTTTAATTCCTCAACTTCCCTGTCTCCTTGGTCTGGTTCCCAGTACTAAAGTACAATTAATATTAGGATTACAATAACTGTACTTTCAAATTTTACATGGTCACCAGATGGCATTAGGTTTTTTTCAGAATGTTCTGTAACTTTGTTGCCATCTAGTGGTCATCCCTAAAAAGCAGAGACATCACCCTGTCAACAAAAGTGCATATAGTCAAGGCTATGGTCTTCCCAGTTGCAATGTATGGCAGTGAAAGTTGGACCATAAGAAAGGCCGAGCGCCAAAAAATTGAAGCCTTTGAACTATGGTGCTGGAGAAGACTCCTGCGAGTCCCTTGGACTGCAAGGCAATCAAACCGGTCAGTCCTAGAGGAGACCAACCCTGACTGCTCTTTAGAAGGCCAGATCCTGAAGCTGAAACTCAAATACTTTGGCCACCTAATGAGAAGGAAGGACTCACTGGAGAAGAGCCTAGTGCTGGGAAAGGTTGAGGGCAAGAGAAGAAGGGGACGACAGAGAATGAGGTGGCTGGATGGAGTCACTGAAGCAGTAGGCGTGAGCCTAAATGGACCCCAGAAGATGGTAGAGGACAGGAAGGCCTGGAGGAACGTTGTCCATGGGGTCGCGATGGGTCACATGACTTCGCAGCTAACAACAAGTGGTCATCCAGACAGTGCAACCCAGATATGGTGACCTTATGACAACTGCTCCTTTAAACCTCAATGCTTTCCCAGTGTTTATACATGAAGATGAGCAGGGACAGCTTTCTTTTGAATTAACTCATAAAACAACAACCCATCATTACATCTGTTTGCCCCAGAATTCTTTTCATACCTGAGAAAAATTCATAAAATTTTTATTTGTGACGGTTGCAGTATCATGGGATCACTTTTTGCAAGAAAAAAAATCAGATTCAGTTAATAACCCTGTTATTAACTTAACAACTGTAGTGATTTACTTAGCAACTGTGGCAAGGAAGGTCATAAAATGGGGCAAAATTCATTTAACAACGGTCCCACTTAGCAACCAAAATTTGGGCTCAGTTATGGTTGTAATTCAAGGACTACCTGTACTTAAACTCTTTTCAATCGACACAGCAGTTTTTTGTGTTGGAGACTAATGGGAGCTCCAGAATATTTAAAGAACATCACAAATCTGTATATGTTTACTAATAATCCTTTTCTTTGGATTAATTAGAGATATATGGTCATTAGTAGCCTTAAAAGCAATTTGAGGCTGCATAAGAAGAGATGGTGCAGTTGTTTGTCGGATCACGTAAGTGGCAATATTATAGGGACCATTCAGATACAGGTAGAAGTCAACTCGCAACCATTCATTCAAAGTTACAGCAGTACTGAAAAAAGTGACTTGAAGATTGGTTTTCACATTTATGACTGTTTTGGCATCCCCAAGGTCATGTGATCAGAATTCAAATGCTTGGCAACTGGCATTTATTTACAACAGTTGCAGTATCCTTGGATTGTGTAATCACCATTTGCAATTGTGCATCTGGTTTTCAACAAGCAAAGTCAGTGGGGGAAACCACTTACCGTAACCACTGTATGGTTCACTTAACATCTGTAGTGATTTGCTTAACAACCATGGCAAGAAGATTGTAAAATGGGGAACAGTTCACTTAACAATTGTCTTGCTGAGCAGTCAGGCTCCATTGTGTTCTAAGTCAAGGACTACCTGTATATTAGTGTCTCCTGGGAACAAATTTGTACAATGCTAGTTTTTACCGGAATTCAAGAAATAATATGAATTGTCCACCTGTTTTGCTAGGGGTCATGGCAGTGATCAAGTGCCCAGGCAACTGATTCTTTTAGATCTGGAGACAATGAACTTTCCAATAAATAAAAGGTTTTTAGACTTTATCACTAGCTCAAGCAAACATTTAAAAGCACAACATAAAAGACATATATTTGGGTTTGTATGCTGTCCACTTCTGGATAGGTCTGGGCCCTCTGTGAGAGAGAGGTGCCCGATCTGTCTTGGGAGTTACCTAGCCAGCTCAAGTGGCAGGGAGCTGGTGGACTGGACATTGTTGATCTTCTGTCTTACATCTTTCCGAGTGACTATGGGACTGCCTGGCTGGATCTACCCGAAAAATGGTTTTATCCTACTCAAGCACGGACTTATTCGCGCTCAGGGGTGCCCCCCCTTCCTGGGCACGACCCGCCTTTATTTCAATCTATCCTCTTGATGACGGGCCCAATTACTGGGACCCTGAGAGATGGTTGGGCAAGGACAGGAGCCTCCATCACAAATTTAATAAGAGGCCCCTGGTGCATTTTTAGCTCAATTTTTTGTGGGGTTAGGGAGAGGGGAGGGTTCTAAAAAGGTTTGGTTGGAGACTGGGCGGGGTTCCACCAACCGTTTCTCAGACCAGGCCGCGGATTGCTCACGCCGTGGTGGGGCTTGGTAGGGAATGGCCGCCGTGGTGGGGCTTGGTAGGGAATGGCCGCAGGTGTATGAACAGAGGGCTGTATCAATATCCGGGAGTGCGTCCCCGCTGTCTTCAAGCGGTGATGCGCTCCGACCCTCTGATTTCAGCCCGTGGTACCAGGAGCGAGGATGAGCAGCCACCTGTGGAACCGCATTCCGGTTGAGCTCTGGATGGCCCCCGACCTGCGCTCCTTCCAGCGTAATTTAAAAACCTATCTATTTGAGCAATCTGGCCTGGTCTGATGGGTTTGGGGTTGGGTTTAAATAAGTTTTAACACATTTTTAGTATTGTATTTTTGGGCATAATTATTTAATTCTTTTTAATCTCTTTTTTAACTTTTGTATTTACATTTTGATATTTATTGCCCTGTACACCGCCCTGAGTCCTTCGGGAGAAGGGCGGTATATAAATAAATAAATAAATAAATAAATAAATAAATAAATAAATAAATAAATAAATAAATAAATATTCTAAGCAAGATAATACCCAAAGCTTTTACAAACTGCCAGGAGCTTCTTGACAACTGAGTTACCTTGAAGGTGGCCAATTTTTCCACAGTACCCAGAGCTATGCTCCATGCAGGAGCTTCTCACTAATAACCCCACAGGTTTTATCAAAATCTGACACCAGAACTTCATGATCCTGTTATAGTCAGGAGCTTGCAAGACCTAACATTGACTGAGTGAGACATGACTTCAGGACAGGAATCGAAAGTCCTGAGACCTTCACAATGGCAAAAGTTTTGAAGTTATGAGCATAATTTTGGATGTTAACAGAGAGTATCAAGGATAATTTAAGAGAAAGGTGCTTTTCTTAATCAGAAAGGATCGTAAGGTTTTTAAAGAATGCACTGTATATATTTTTCTTAGATTGGTGAAATTGGGTAGTATTGTTCTGAAAAAGTATTATAAGTTATAGATTTCTTAATAACAGTATCAAGGATAAGAGGCAAGGATTGTAAAAGATGGATCAATAAATGTCTCAAAAAGACATTTCTAGACATAGAAATTTCCAATATTTCATTTCTGAATGCATTTCTAACACAAAACAGATTTTTCATTGGGAAGAAATATTGAAGATGTGCTTGCCGAGGACTCATTTAAAAAAAAGTTATTTTAAACTTGGTGAAAAATTTGAAGTCACTGTTAATTCTAATTTATGCCTGTTTATTGCATTTCTTTAAACAGCAAATGCTTATGTGGCTCTTACTTTTAGAAAATCCAGGCTTGAATTTTAATAACATTTCCATAGAGAAAGGTATTCCAGAGTTTAAAAATGTCATTAAGGTGCAAAATATATGGCTTCATTTGCAGGTTGCAAATGAATGAATGAATGAAGGCTACTGCTAAGCTTGTAAGCCGCCCTGAGTCTTTGGAGAAGGGCGGGATATAAATGGATTTTTTAAAAAAAAGCTCCTCTAGGTTTCATGAACATTTATATTTGTGCATGGAAAACATGATTCTGTCATTTTGTTTTAAGGGAAGATTTTTTTTTCTAGTGGAGAGCTTTAATATGCAGAAATATATAAACAAGTGTATTACTGATCATGAAAGAACAAACTGTGCTCCATTACTTACCAAGATCTTGCATGACTTTTAGCTAAAGCATGCACTCAAAAAAAATCAAGTAGATAATCAAAGTTCCATTGGGATATATTTCTCTTGGGATCTTAAATATACCATATTTATCTTTAAACCATTCTCTGAAGAAAAAGTATCTTTCTCTTTATTGAAACACAAATCTGTTAAAAGATTACAAGGTTAGTTTAGCAGAGTATAATACTATATTCACATCACCAAATCCATAAAGCATTTTTTGTATTATGGCATAACTGCTTATTAAGTCTACCTGAATTAAGTACACATATGAGCTATTCATTTTGTGTAGCTGAAATAGATTCTCAATCAGTTACCTTTTATTTTTCTCCCATCCTCATTTATTTCCTTCTCATTTCATGTTTCAGAGATCATTATGACCTGATAAAATAATTTTCTTTCCCAAATCATTGGGTCAAATATTGTAATCAAAGTGTATGTATGTAAGTAAAGATGTAGAGTTTAATACATGGAGTGTTTCACAGTATTTCCTTGTACAACATCTTTGCCACTTTCTGGGAATCTGCACACAGACCTTATCTTTTGTAATCTTTCTTAACTTTGATCTAACTGATGCTTCTTTTAAACACTATATCATTAGATATTACAGTAAGAAAAAAAGCAGTATCAATTTTTTATTCCATTATTTGCATCCCACCTTTATTATTTTTACAAACAACTCAAGGGAGTGAAGATATCCAACACATCTTCCTCCTATTTTCTCTACAACAACAACCTTGAGAGGTGGGTTGGATTGAGAGAGAAAGAGAAAGATAGAAATGTAGGTTTGAATTTTTGCATGCCTAAAATCAATTGGGACTCCACTGTTTGTGGCCTGAATCCTCTCTGGCATGGCAGGGTAGACAGAGCAAGGCATTAAATAGGAATTTTGCTAGGCATTGTGAAAATGAAACTCCAACCCTTTGATTTCCAGGCTACCTTGTAGCAACAGTAAGGATAAAAACAGCAATATCCTCTTCTATAGTAAATATACATTTCCTACCTCTATTTGTGCATTGTATATATTCCATAGGACCACAGTGGATACTAAATTGGGGAAGGGGGAGGGACACATCTCATTTCTGTTGCAATTCGCTGTAAGTAGGTAAAAAGATGATTTGGAGATTCATAGTTTAGATGTGAATTGAGTGAATGGAAGCCTATGAAAAAATGGACATTCCTATCCTCTTTCAAGCCTTGTATAGAAAGGCAGTTGATTTGAGCCACACTAAAATTAGCTAAGTACATGCATAGTACAAGGGGGTTGGATATTTTGAGGAGAAACTGACTTGCTTCAATAGTATTCTACAACCTGCCTTTTACCACAGTATCCCAGTCTATTTTAATGTCTGGAATGGGGGATTTAAAATAATAATGCCAAACATTCCGACAACTCTAATCAGAACTATTACGGTTCTGCAAATAGGAAACTGATCCTGAAGCGGTTGGTCTCATGATTTCTCTAAGGCCAAAAAAACAAAATGAGGCCTGAGATTCAGCCTTCAAGATCCCAGCCGGAATTCACTGGTTCTTATGTTGACATTATGAAACGCATAATATTTACAGTAGTGAAAAGATGCTTGGATCCTTCTATTATACTCACAGAGACCTGGGTGGAGTAGCTTGACTATGAATAGCACAGGACTGTCCTGTAATTTCTGTTCTTTTCTCTTTTTTAAAAAAAATACATGTCTTTTTTGACATGAAAACAAAGTTAATCTGCATAAGATAAGGCTGCAGTTTTCTTTCAAGTCAGAATATCTGTAGATTATAGGAAAGAATGATACTTCCTTTTTTCCATATAATAGACACAGTGCATCTCACCGATTCCCAGCTACTGTTATTTCAGTGATGATTATGACAGAGACATTACTCTTGCACCCAAAAGTAGGAGGTTCAAATCATCATCTCAGCAGGGCAAAGAAATACTTTTATCTTTATTAAACAAATAATAGGCATGCAGTAGGTACTTTAAAGGTAAAGGTAAAGGTTCCCCCGCACATGCGTGCTAGTTGTTTCTGACTCTAGGGCAGACATGTCAAACACAAGGCCCAGGGGCCGGATCCGGCCCGCGAAGTGGTTTCATGCGGCCCACGAAGCCATCCTGGAAACAGTGAGGGAACGGCCCCCACTGCCTTGGCCCTGGCCCAGAGACCCTCCTCCTGCCAGAGACCCTCAGATCTGTCCCACTCCTGCCCAGGCCCCCATAGGCACCCTTGATGCGAACGATGTAGAGCTGGCCATGCCCACCCAGTAGGCCATACGCACTCTAATCACACCCACCCAGTAGGCCACGCCCACCCAGGCCACACCCACCCGGCCCCTTGAGGGCAACCGCAATGCTGATGTGGCCCTCAATGAAATTGAGTTTGACACCCCTGCTCTAGGGGCTGGTGCTCATCTCCGTTTCAAAGCGGAAGAGCAAGCGCTTGTCCGAGGACATCTCCGTGGTCATGTGGCCGGCATGACTAGACGCCAAAGGCGCACAGAACGCTGTTACCTTCCCACCGTGGTGGTCCCTATTTTTCTACTTGCATTTTTACGTGCTTTCGAACTGCTAGGTTGGCAGAAGCTGGGACGAGTAACAGGCGACCCGCCAAACTGCCGACCATCTGATCGACAAGCTCAGCGTCCTAACCCACTGAGCCACGCATCCCTAGTAGGTACTTAAGTTTTCTAAATGAAGATTAGACATTGCCCCTTATAGAATTTTGCACAAAATGGAACAATGCATTTATTATGTGTGCTTTTAATTATTAGGGGGGGGAAACAACCGCTAGATAATAGAAAAAAGGTTTTTTTAAATAATCATAGAATAAGAAGTAATTATGTAACTATGCTTATATTTGCTGCAAAAGAACTGGAAGCTTTCTTTTCTTTTTTTTATTCTTTCTTTCTGGATTTTTTTTGTCTTTCTTTCCTTGCTTCTTTTATTCTTTGTTGGATGAGTTAGTTTTTATGTTCTTTGTAAAACCTTTAATAAAACCTATATTAAAGATTATGATTGTAGACATTTATGACCCGTTCTGAGAATTATGGGAAAGTCACTTATAATGTATGTAAATATTCCACAAATTCTTCAGGCACTCTGCAAATGCAACAAGGCCAAAATATTGTGTGTTTAAATATTCTGAAGATGTTTTACTTATTTATATAGGAGTTTGCTTCATATCAACTGAGGAATTTTATTTTAAACTAAAAAAACATTAGTGAATAAAGCAGAAAGTAGTTTGCTCTGAAAAGTTAGGATGGATTAATTTGTATTGCTTTCTGTAACATATGTTTTTCAAGGTCATGTTTATTTCATCCCACTTACACAACAGTGGTCAGTTTTTTTAAAAAAAAAACATTCAAAAACCAATAAACATTTTAATGCAGAAGTTTACTTAATACATATATGTTGGATGCAATTTTATATGTGCTAAATTACATGTACCGTATTTTCCGGCATATAAGACGACTGGGCGTATAAGACGACCCCCTACATTTCCTGTTAAATTATAGGGTTTGGGCTATACTCGCCGTATAAGACTACCCCTCTTCCAACGCACACTAAATAAAAATTAAAAAACATAAGATTTGATTTTAATATGGTAATTTTAATTCAAATGCTTGTGACATGCAGGTGCTTAGTAGGAAAACTGTCACTTATAAACATAAGGCTGTTTGTCATCAAACATGTAAACATAAAACAGTGCAAGTGGATTAAACAACAACAACAACAACAATGATAATAATAATAATAATAATAATAATAATAATAATAATAATAATAATAATTTGGAGGGGACCTTGGAGGTCATCTAGTCCAACCCCCTGCTAAGGCAGGAAACCCTATAAACCCTGTAAAAAATCACAGACTGCAGCTTCTTCTCCAATTGGTCCTACTTTCCCTGCGCAGACTAAATGGGAGATCCGCTCCAGGTTTTCCAGCCAGCCCTGTCCCTAAATTTTCAGTACCCGGCGTATAAGACGACCCCTGACTTTTGAGAAGATTTTCATGGGTTAAAAAGTAGTCTTATACGCCAGAAAATACAGTATTCAGTATTTCCAGAGTGTCTAGAAAGGAGATTAAGATTTCAAATGTTCCCTAAGGCATTGAAAAATTTGTAAACCAAAAAATAATTGTGTGGTGGTTCACACTTTTATTTGGGCAAATGCAAATTGTCAATTTACATTAAAATATAAAGCAAGCAACTTTATACTAGGGAAAAAACCCCCAAAGGTCATCAACGGATAGCAAATAGAATTCAGAGTCACTTTTTCCAATGGAGTTATGGCATGCAAGACAGCTTGATATTGTATTTCTATATTTCATTTCTACTAGAAGCTCAAGACATCATAAGCATTCTTATTCCACTCGTTTATTCTTACAAGAACAAGAAGAGTGTGGTCTAAGTTATCCTAAGGAATACAGGTAGTCTTCTTTGACTTAAAACCATTCATTTAGTAATCATTTGAAGTTACAACAGCACTGAAAAAGTAACTTATGATTGGTTCTTTCATTTATGACCATTGCAGCATCCCTATGGTCGCATGATAAAAATTTGGGTCCTTGGCAACTGATGTGTATTTATGACAGATATATTGTCCTAGAGTCATGTTATCACCACTTGTAACCTTCCCAGCCAGCTTCCAACAAGCAAAGTCAGTGGGAGAAGCCAGATTCATTTAATGACTGCATGATTCACTTAACAATTGCTGTGATTCACTTAACAACTGTCTTACAACAAAAATTTGGGGCTCAGTTGTAGTAGAAAGTCAAGGATTATCTATATTAACTGCTTGATATAAAGACATTCTTGAATTTGGGAACTTCACAGCTGAATGGAAATTTGAACCTGAATATTTAATTAGAAGTCAGCCTACTGATCCGTGGGCCAAATCCAGTCCTTCAGCTATCCCTGTCCGGCCCATGGCATTGGCGGCAGGAGGTGGGGCAGCGCCAGCACCAGGAGAGATCAGGGGGCTCTGTCTGGGTAGTGGGCGGCTTTAGTGGGGGCTTTTCACAAAAGTCCCAATTTCTCATGTGGTCTCCTTGGAAAAATTAATTGCCCATCCCTGGCTTACTGCCTTCTAGAGCAGGGGTCCCCAACCCCCGGTCTGTGGACCGGTACTGGGCTGTGGCATACTAGCAACCGGTCCGCACAAAAAAGCAAATCCCCATCCACAGGATGCAGGCAGCACACAAAACCATGCCCCCTCTGGTCCATGGAAAAAGCTCTCTTCATGTAACCGGTCCCTGGTGCCCAAAAGGTTGGGGACTTCTGTTCTAAAGAACTGAGAGTAAAGCAAGTTCTGGTTTCATTTAATTCGTGATGCAGATGTAAAACCAAGCTCTCCATGCATATTACTATTAAGGCTTCTGCTGTACATTTCCTCTATCAAATAAATCATGATTAGATAATGATTAGATAAAATTACATAAAGTTAAATAATGGGATATAGAAGTTCAAACAAGCTTGTGGTTGTTACTTAGGATTTACACAGTCTTCCGAAACCAGCAAATGTGTCCAATTAGCCATAAGCAAAGGATATGGCTGTTCTTGTGCCTCTAGAAGAGCTTGATGTACAGACGTATTTTACATGGGAAACAATAATTTAATCATTTTCTAATATTAGCTCTTAAATGCACTTTTAATGACAGGAGACAAAATTGCTTCTTTTTGCTTGCAAAGCAGTTTAATTGCCCATACTGAATTAGGGCGCAATCTGGAATCTTCCTGGACTGTCAATTCCTGTTCAAGGAACAGGTAGTAGGTCTGGCCAGGATTGACTTTGCACAGCTATGTATTGTATGCCAGTTATGTCCTTTCCTAAACCACAACAACCACAGTCTATTCATGGTTGCTCCTGCTCTAATCTCCTTCTAAATGGACTACTGCAATGCACTTTATGTGGGGCTGCCTTGTAGCATCTGGAAGCTACAAATGTACAGAATGTAATGATGGGTACTCCTCGATCAGTTCATGTTACACATCTTGTTTTCCAGCTTCATTCATTGCCAGTTTGCTTCTGGGTGAGTTTGAGGGGCTGGTTATAAGTTATGAAGTCTTTTATGGCATGGATTGGGTTCTTTGAAGGACTTCCTCTGCCTGATTATTCCCCATCCCTATCCCATTAGATCTGGCAGAAGCAGCATAGTCCAGATGCCACCTGTTAAAGAGTGCCATCTGGCCTTTTCTGTCATGGTGCCCATCATTTCATATATTCCCCCAAATGTTAAGCTGGCCCCAATTTTTATAAGGCTTGCAAGATGTGATGTGTGTGTGTGTGTGTGTGTGTGTGTGTGTGAGGAAATGGTTCTGAGCCCATACATGGGTTGTGCAGATTTGTTATTACTAGAGTTATTTTTACTTGACTTTAAGTATGTTGTCTTTCTTTTTTTTCTGTTTTAATGCCTTTTTTTCAATATTGTTAACAACTCGGGGTAATGAGTTTGAGATGGTGGCCATAGAAATCAAATGGATAGATACATACATGATGGTATGTGGTAGGCTAAGATGCCAAAATTCACCTATTCATATTTTGGAGGGTTTTCTCTAGAAGCTGTTGGACATAATGTAGATCTTTTCAGAAAAAAAGTCTTACCATTTAAATATGAGAACTATTTTGCTTTTCCTATAACTAAGATATAGGAGATGCTAAATTATGCTTTCCCAGTCTGGCTAATAGTTGTGATAAATGATTTTCATAATTATGACTTTTATTCCTTCTTATCTCATCTGTGACTGAAATGTTGTATAATAAAAAATCCAGATATATGACTAACAAAGGTTCTTAGTTAATAGCATTATTTTTCATAGTTTACCATAAATTGGTTTCCATTAAAAGGAATCAGTTAACGTTTAGACAGCAAACATTATAAATCCGTGGAGTTAAGAGATCAAACTAAAACTACACCAGTCAGAGAGAAATGGATTAAAAGAATGGACTTGTAATCTGTAGATATTGTTGGGGAGATAAACATCTGCTACCAAGCTTTATTTTGGTTGGATTCCTCTTCATTTGCATTGCCAGCCCTTGTAAAGATTGGAAGTATTTTGAAAGCAGCTTGAGACACAGGATTTACAGATGGGTGTCATTAAAAGCAGGCTCTCCAATGATATATAGATAGCTGGTTTGAAAAATTACTTTGAAATTGCATGAGAGTCATTTGTCTAGCAGTAGAGCAGCTGTATAAATATATATTTAACTAATCCTTCATTGATATTAAATTCAAATCATTATTAAGAATCCACCTCAAAGAATGGTTAAGTAGTAACTATTTTTATTAATTTGTAATAAATGATGGTTTCTAGCCCATCATTTATCTCTCATAATAGCTTGAAGCAATTCTTTATGTGCTGATTTAACAGGCATTTTTACTTTCTTTAATAAATAATTCTTGGGTTTAAATAATAAAAGTGGCATCTATTAATCTCAAAAGTATCAGCATTTTATACAATTATGTAAGCCTAATAAAGAATATTAGTGTTATTATGGTAGTTGGAAAATATTAGTAATGCTGAGCAACATCTGAAGGCTGGGACTGTGACTGAAGGCTAAAACATATAAAGAATGATTGCTGGAATTCGGAATGTCTAGTTTAATGAAGAGAAGGACTAAGGGTGACATGACAGCAGTGTTCCAATATCTCAGGGGTTGCCACAAAGAAGAGGGAGTCAAGCTATTCTCCAAAGCACCTGAAGGCAGGACAAGAAGCAACGGATGGAAACTAATCAAAGAGAAGAGACATAGAATTAAGGAGAATTTTTCTGACAGAACAATTAACCAGTGGCACAACCTGCCTCCAGAAGTTGTGAATGCTCCAACACTGGGAGGTTTTAAGAAGAGACTGGACAGCCATTTGTCTGAAATGGTATAGGCCAGACATGTCAAACACAAGGCCCGGGGGCCGGATCCGGCCCGCGAAGTGGTTTCATGTGGCCCGCAAAGCCATCCTGGAAACAGTGAGGGAACGGCCCCCACTGCCTTGGCCCTGGCCCAGAGACCCTCCTTCTGCCAGAGACCCTCAGATCTGTCCCACTCCTGCCCGGGCCCCCCTAGGCACCCTTCATGCGAACGATGTAGAGCTGGCCATGCCCACCCAGTAGGCCATACGCACTCTAGCCACGCCCACCCAGTAGGCCACGCCCACCCTGGCCATATCCACCCGGCCCCCTGAGGGCAACCGCAGTGCTGATGCGGCCCTCAATGAAATTGAGTTTGACACCCCTGGTATAGGCTTTCCTGCCTGAGCAGGAGGTTGGATTAGAAGACCTCCAAGGTCCCTTCCAACTCTATTGTTGTTGTTATATCTTTTAAACTTCCTTACAACATAATCATGATAAACATTAATTTTTGGCAAATGACAAAGTTAATAACTTTCTGTTGTATCCTTCTCTATTGTAATATAAATCTGACTAGGTTGCAAATAAGATTTATTACCTTGTCTCAGGCACAGTCATTTATCTTTGCTTGCCAACACTGAATATCTACTTTTATTTCATCGTTTGGTCTGTTTTCTCAACCTGGCAATTTCCAGATGTGAAAACTTCAATTCCCATAATTTCTTAGCCATCTTGGTGCCAATGTTAAAAATTCAGAGGATTGAAGTCCATGTTACTTGGAGTCTTGCTTTGATCTAACCTGTTCCTGTTTCTGCTAAGTAGTAAAGAAACAGATTTATATTGCATGATTCAGATTTAGACCAGGACATTTAACATCTATGGGGTCCTTGGTGCTCTCTTGAGTTTGATTATTTGCTTGCAGACATTTCAGTACCCAACTAGGTAAAACCATCAAAGCTAGGATGAGCTGTGTGAAGCATTTTACCCACATATGGTATCAATAAAAGGGAATATTTGTAGCTCAGAACTGAATTGTGGGTCTTTGGTGTTTTCTGAGCTTGACTGTTTCTTGCAGATATTTCTTTAGCCAACTAGGTAACATTATTGGTGCTATTCAACCTCTGGTAGTGTATCATTCTGTACCATTGACCTGAAGTTAGCATTTGATGCAATTCTAAGAAAAATTGGGGAGACAGCTTCGTTTGACTTCCTGTTATTTGGATAGATCATACTGCTCCATGAAAATATTTATATGAATACAGTACCAGTGAAATCCTTGCTAATCTTATTCCCATCACATTATCAGTTTAATAGAGTAGAACTCTTGACCCATTAATCATAAACTTCTATTTTAATAGTATTATTTAGGCTCTTTCACAAAACACATTTCATGCACCAAAACTGACACACTGACCCATCCCTACATTACTGTTGATGCCATTCTTTCTGTCTCGAGTAGAATTTCAGCAAAGCATCCAAATATAGATAGCCCTTGACTTATAATCAGGAGTTTAATTATCTTTTGAAGTTATGATGTATTTTTTAAAAGCTTCTTACAACCTGTTCTCAAAAGATATAACTGCTTCTGCAGACATATACACACACCCTGACGCCATCATGTCATTGCATTTTGGACACCAGGCAACTGGCTGTGTTTGTGACCCGTTGCAGCATGCTGTGGTCATGTGACTATGATTTGCACTGTTTTTTTTGGCAGTTTCCAGTTTTTACTAATCAAGGGCAGCAATGCATGATTTCTTCTGGCCAGCTGAGAAGATGGCTGGTTGCCCATTTTTTCCCCTGTGATGCATTATAAGGGAATCATCATAGCATTTTATGACTTCTGCAGAGACAACATGTTCTGGTTCATCTGCTGTGCTTCCTTTTATTGTAGACAAGTAACTTTAATTCCAGTTGTGCACTACACACCATCTTCAATAGTTACTATCCTTCATGATAATTTTTTGTGCCCTCCTAGCTTCCTGCTTCCTTCTGAAGGTACTTCAAACAATGGATCTAGGAAGATGGACCAATCAAATGCTGTTTATTTTTCCTTCCAAAATTTAACTGATGGACTAATAAACAGTGGAGCCTTTGCCCCCAGTTTTTTTAATAAGATGAAATTGAGAAGATTTCCTCCAATGTTCCCTTCTGTTGGTATTGTTGTTTCCTCTGGAAACATTAATTTGCTCAACAAGTTGAATGTTTTCTACTTATTTTTCAGGATGTGCTGGGAACTGGGATAACATTACCTGCTGGCGTTCTGCAGAAATTGGAGAAACTGTAACAGTCCCTTGTCCGAAAATCTTCAGCAAATTTTTCAGCAAACAAGGTATTAAAATGTCTTTCTGTAATTTGGACTGATGTGTATCTTTGGTTTCTGTGTGTTTTAAATGTTGGAAATAATGGTTATTTCATTAGGCGGGATACAGATTGAAAGGAAAATACATTTGACAAGTGCCTCTTAAGACTTGTGTTTTAAGACAGGTACAACCACCACCATAGCAGGTGGCATGCACCTCTTGTTGCAATTTCAGATACTGACTATATTTAGAAAATAGTCTTGAACAAGGGTTAAGGACAATGAAAAGTATTTTATAGCTTTGATGTTTAATGAAAGGAAATTCTTTTCTCTGATCATCTGTTGGTTTATGATAAGTTTTTTACTATGAAGATATGGGAAATCCAGCAGAGTATTTGGAAAGTCAAATTCATTTTCTTGCATACTTCAAAAGAATCACAAGGATTCTTTTAGGACCCTTATTCTAGGATCAGATCTGTGCTTTCTTTTTTGTTCCAATATTAGCCACCCCGCCATTTCTTTAATATACGAATGGATGATATATTTGCCAACATGTCTGGCTAGGAGACTCTGGAAGCTGAAGTCCACATAGCTGGAAATTGCCAAGACTGAGAAACACTGCCCTAAATGGAAAAAGCAGACTCCTGCCCCATATAGGGCCAACTGATAAAAGTTTGCCCTCCCGCCCAAGCATGAAGAGCAAGAGGCAGAGAAAAAAACTGATCAGGGTTTGAATTGGCCATAGGTCACCAATCTAGCCTTGTTGACTACCATTACATTCTGGATTGGAATTTGTTAAGTCATCTTCAGGAACAACTCTGATCGATGGAGGAGACAAGCAGATTAGGCTGACACAAAGGATTGTCCAAAAAAACTCTTCCTCAACTTTAGCCTTTCTTCCATGTTTGGATGAGTGTTTTTAAAAATGCATTTTTACCATTCTTGTGTGTCAGATGTGCATTAATCTCTGACCAGTAATTCATCACAGGAACTGAAGCCTTTGATACTCTTGCCATAGGTCATTCAAAATCACTTTAAATAATGATGTTGAGTAATGAGAGACTTTTATGGAGACAATTTAATTTAAATTATTCTCCCATCCGGCACATAGCCTCAGATTAGTTGTATCTAAAGCTACATATGTTGCTTTAAATGTTAAACAAATTTTTCTGGCCACCGAGTTTCCTTGAGTAGTTGTCATATCCTTAATGACAGACACTTTCTCAGAAAATGAAGAGGGAATCAAAGTCAGTTTGTGCAATAAACTAGGCCTATCATGACAAGCAAGCAACACTTTGCATGGGTGCAATAAATAATGTAGTATCAAAGGAAGTCCAGGAATGTGAGATTGCAAGGAAAAACGTACTGGGAGTGATGTATTTGGGAATCATTTTTGTTTCCAAATCAACTTACCTCAAACTGAATTATATACATAGGGTTCTGTTAGATACAAAGAAACATTTTTATATAAAGTTTTCCTTTTCCCCCCAAAAATGGTTTATTCCCAGTTTCAATATCTTGTTTGCTCCTATGGCCACCTCTTTTACATCCAAATCTTGTCAGTTGGATTGATATCTTGGATTTTGATATTGCCTTGTCTGGTGAGTTATGGGTTGAAACTTTGATTACCTTACCTTGGCTTTTTAATAAGCTATGCTTCTTTGCTGAATCTTATGACAAGAAAAGTGCGTATAGTCAAGGCTATGGTCTTCCCAGTTGCAATGTATGGCAGTGAAAGTTGGACCATAAGAAAGGCTGAGCGCCAAAGAATTGAGGCCTTTGAACTATGGTGCTGGAGAAGACTCCTACGAGTCCCTTGGACTGCAAGGCGATCAAACTGGTTAGTCCTAGAGGAGATCAACCCTGACTGCTCTTTAGAAGGCCAGATCCTGAAGCTAAAACTCAAATACTTTGGCCACCTAATGAGGAGGAAGGACTCACTGGAGAAGAGCCTAATGCTGGGAAAGATCGAGGGCAATAGAAGAAGGGGACGACAGAGAATGAGGTGGCTGGATGGAGTCACTGAAGCAGTAGGCGTGAGCTTAAATGGACTCCAGAAGATGGTAGAGGACAGGAAAGCCTGGAGGAACATTGTCCATAGGGTCGGACACGACTTCGCAACTAACAACAACAACAAAATGACATGTTGATTGCATGGGAGAAACTTTAATCCACCCAACTAAATATCACTGTGTTACACTGCTGTTAAATTTTGTCTGATACATTTGGATACAAAGTAGAACAGTTTTTCCAAAGTATTATTATTCCAATAGGAAAAACACTTGGAAATACAACATATTATCACCTAGCACTGATAAGAGCTGTGCTAGTTGTCAATGTTAGTTAGGAGTCTCAGAGTCGTCGTCTCAGTTTATCTGGAATCCATGAGGTTAGAGAAGATTAAATAATTTAATAAAAGTGGAAGATCTAACAAATAAGTTTTAAGGTTAGAGGTTTTGTTGACTTAATGGTGGTGGGAATGTCTGATGCTCATAAAATATATTGCAGTTCTCCCTTGTTCATTTTCTTAGGAAACATCAGCAAAAATTGTACAAGTAAAGGATGGTCAGAGATGTTTCCACATTTTTTCATTGCTTGTGGATTCAAAGATATCGAAGACAACCCGGTAAGAAAAACTTATTGAAAAATACTAAAGAACCATCTTCATTTTTAAGAGATCTGGTATTTGTATGACAGGAAATAAATACAAACGTCCATCTGATTGCATGTTAACCACTGAGTTATTAGCTTCTTTAGGACGATGTTCTGCATTGTCTGTCTTTGCCTCCCTAGAGAAGTCAGTTTTGCAGGTTAAGTTACCAGATTTGGATTGTAATTTCTTTGCTTCCAAAGTATCTTAGCTTTATGCTAGTTAACACAGAGCTTAATGGCAGAAAGTGAAGAGGAACTAAAGAGCCTCTTGTTGCGGGTGAAGAAGGAGAGTACAAAAGTTGGCTTGAAACTTAACATTAAGAAAACCAAGATCATGGTATCCAGCCCTCTCAATTCCTGGCAAATAGACGGGGAAGAAATGGAGGTAGTGACAGATTTTATTTTCCTGGGCTCCCAGATCACTGCAGATGGGGACTGTAGCCAAGAAATCAAAAGACGCTTGCTCCTGGGGAGGAAAGCCATGGCAAATCTAGACAGCACACTAAAAAGCAGAGACATCACCCTGTCAACAAAAGTGCGTATAGTCAAGGCTATGGTCTTCCCGGTTGCAATGTATGGCTGTGAAAGTTGGACCATAAGAAAGGCTGAGCGCCAAAGAATTGAAGCCTTTGAACTATGGTGCTGGAGAAGACTCCTGTGAGTCCCTTGGACTGCAAGGCGATCAAACCAGTCAGTCCTAGAGGAGATCAACCCTGACTGCTCTTTAGAAGGCCAGATCCTGAAGTTGAAACTCAAATACTTTAGCCACCTAATGAGAAGGAAGGACTCACTGGAGAAGAGCCTAATGCTGGGAAAGGTTGAGGGTAAGAGAAGAAGGGGACGACAGAGAATGAGGTGGCTGGCTGGAGTCACTGAAGCAGTAGGTGTGAGCTTAAATGGACTCCAGAAGATGGTAGAGGACAGGAAGGCCTGGAGGAACATTGTCCATGGGGTCCTGAGGGGTCGGACACGACTTTGCAGCTAATAACAAAAATCTTTTTTTTCTCTATAGAAGTGGGGTCTTGCCTCATTTTTATTTAACTGGAGAGCAGTATTTCACAATCTTGGCCACTTCAAAATGTGTGGACTTCCATTCACAGAATTCTCCAGTCTGCCATGCTGACTGAGGAATTCTGAAAGTTGAAGTTCATACAGCTCCATGTGGCTAAGGTTGAGAAACACAGCTGTAGGGGATCATTTCTCATTATAATTTTATTACTTCAGCTTGTAATGACATTCTTTGAAATGATCAGAACAGAAGGTTTCCAAAGCCCATCCTGGAGATATGACTTCTATGAATATGTCACGTTATATGTGGTTTGCACCTGTAATTCCTTTACTTAATAAATCTTTGAGAAAGTGACATTCTGGCAAAAATGTCTGTGTGCTTTCTCTTGTGAGTTTTGACAGCTATAATAAGTTTATTTCTCCTTTTTTCTCATCAAGATGCATCAGGGCTATCCATGTGTGAACATATGTCATGCGTACATGTCTTATATAAATATGGCAGCTGCCTCTAGGCTTATTCTGAAGGATTTTTTTTAAAGAAAAGAATGATTGTTTCATGAACTTTGTAAATTAAGGGATTTTTAGAAGGCTAAACAGTTGTAAGTTCTCATGGAAGTGGAATGAGTTTGTTCTTCCAGATGGTTTTTGTCATTCCACATGTCTGGAATACCTCCTACTAACACATGTTATGGCCCCTGTCCAAAGCTCCTTCTCAAATAGCAGATCCTACACTTATTGGCCATTGTGAGCCCTTTGAGGTAGTCCAGATAATGAGCACGACAATGAATACTAAGCCTATCTTTATTGTCAGGTTACATTAACAGAATCTTGCAATCTGAATATCCCTTCTGATCCTTACTTTTGCTCTTGAAAAGTAGGGAGGGCCCCTTCTGAGGTGTTTTATTTTACTGTACACCTTCAGACTCGAATTTTGTTTATCAGACCAATCTAGTCTATGGCTTTTCTTCCTGTCTCTTAAGATCATGCCATTACAGAATGAATGGAGCAAAAAAAAAATTAGATGCTAAAGGGCATTTGGGGAAGGCAAATGGCACAATGGGAATTTGACAGCCATGCACAAAGATGCGTTCATTAGAAGGAAAGCTGGTGAAGATAATCTCCTTTAATCCCTTAGGATGGTGTCTGTATTTCATCTTGCTTTTTGTCTTTTTCTTAGGCATGGGAAAAAAGAATTTTTGTTCTATTAGTATCCATGTAGAAGTATAAGAACCCTCAAGATGAGTCTTTCTATTTTTAAACTACTAACTAATTTTTAGAAATAACTTGTGGACTTCAACTCCCAGAATTCCTCAGCACATTGGTCTAATGCAGGGGTCGGCAACCTAAAAAAGGAAAAGAGACACTGGGAACCGGTTCCATCACAAATTAAAAAAAGTGGGAGCCGCGTGCATGTGTCCATGCACGCGCATGCGCAAAATTGCGCAAAACGGTTTTTTGCGCATGCGCGGACGCACACGGCTGCCATTTTTTAAAAAAGTGAGATGGAATCGGTTCCCGGTTGCCCGACGGCGACGGCCCGTCTGCAAAGCTGCCGCTTTCGGCAGCTTTGCAGACGGGCCGCGGCAGCCTCCTCAAAGAGCGGCGCCCCTGCCCATTCCGGGAGGTGCGCGCGTACCTCCGCGCGAACGGGCAGCGGTGCCGCTCTTTCAGGAAGCTGCCGCGGCCCGTCTGCAAAGCTGCCGAAAGCGGCAGCTTCGCAGACGGGCCGCGGCAGCTTCCTCAAAGAGCGGCACCGCTACCCGTTCGCGCGGAGGTACGCGCGCACCTCCCCAAAGGTTTGGGGAGGTGCGCGTGGAACTCCGGTCGTTCGGAGAGGTGCACACGCACCTCTCGGAATGGGCAGGGGCGCCGCTCTTTGAGGAAGCTGCCGCGGCCCGTCTGCGAAGCTGCCGCTTTCGGCAGCTTTGCAGACGGGCCGTGGCAGCTTTCTCAAAGAGCGGCGCCCCTGCCCATTCTGAGAGGTGCGTGCGCACCTCTCCGAATGACCGGAGGTGCGCGCGTACCTCCGCGCGAATGGGCAGCGGTGCCGCTCTTTCAGGAAGCTGCCGCGGCCCGTCTGCGAAGCTGCCACTTTCGGCAGCTTCGCAGACGGGCCGCGGCAGCTTCCTCAAAGAGCGGCGCCGCTGCCCCTTCGCGCGGAGGTACGCGCGCACCTCTCCAAACGGGCGGTGCCACTCTCCATTTGGAGAGGTGTGTGCGCACCACTGCCCGTTCGAAGAGGTGCGCGCGCACCGGGCGGCTGGGAGCCGCATGCGGCTCCGGAGCCGCGGGTTGCCGATCTGTGGTCTAATGCATGAGTTCCTGGTGAGGAAAGCTTCATGTCATGAATGAAAAGAAATCTCACTCCAAAAGTCTCAGACATGAGGCATTTAAAGGGAAACCTACAATTGATCTATCAATCAAATATGGATGCCAATAGGAAGTTCAGTTATTTTGTGAAAAATTATCTGAGTTGTTTTGCCTTTGTTCTGCCTTCATTCTTTGTCTGCGTCCATGTGTTGCTGGCTGAAGGAACAAGCCGAGATAATCTCTTTAAAATCATTATTTTCTTTTGTTTCCTTCCTTTTTTTTGTTTTTCATCCCTGTTTAGTTACTTATTATTCATATACATAAGTTTTGAATTCTTGCTGAATTGGTTGTCTTATTCTGAAAGGATTTTCACTTAGCGCATGCATCAATTTGTTCAGAACTTTACCTGTTTCAAGTAATTCAGTCCTAGAGAACATAGAGAACCAGAGACCATGTACATTTCATTAAATAAGTAGATAAGGATAGTGGCAGCATTTACATAATAGGACATCCACAGAAGTATGGGAGGGTACAGTAGGATTTGATGGGGAAAAACAAAGGGAAACTCACTTAAGTCAACTGAGAGACCAATTCACCACATCTGCATCTCATTACAATAAATAGGAGCAGCAATGCAGCTGGAAAGGACATGGGTTCAAGTTCAACACAATAAAAAAGCTGGTTAACTCCTATGGAGTTTCTCAATTTGCAAAAAAGTTTTGTTATTAGATATTCCGAGCAGCCAAGCTTTGTCAGCATATGGACAAAGAGTGCGGTATCCTTGCAAGAACAATGTCAATGTTGAAACTTCTCAGTTAAGAATATATTCAATCATCAATTAATTTGAGGCTGCACATTGCCCTTTCCCAAACTATCACCCTCCAGTTGAATTTCCAACTAACATTTTTAATAGAATCTATTCCACATGATGGAGTAACCATTATTGGATGATTTCAGAAGTGCTCTAAACAAATGAATGAAACTACGAGGGCAATTTGGAAATAAACCTCCATTTAGTTATCAGTGACAGATATAGAACTTGTACACATTAGAAAACTACAACTTTACATTACTTTTCGACCTAATCGCCATTCAAACTGAGGCACTTGTCATAACGTCTTACAAAGTTTGAAATTCCTTCTACAAAAAAGGAAGGGCGGGGTCTTTATCAATTTGAGGGTGGATGTTGGTTTGTGTTGGTGGGGTGTGGCTGGGGTGTGGCCGGACGATAAAGGAGCATTGGAGCAGGATGCTGCCAATGCTGACTTTGTTCCGGTTTAGTCTTTTGTTTGGCTGCAAGACGAATAAACAACATCACTCGTACCTTGGACGTGTCTGTGGTTTGTCAGCAAGGACGGTTCGTGATAATCTCCTGCCTGAGAATGAAGCCACCCTGTAACACAGTATTGTGAAGCGCATTGTCATAATTGAAGTGATGTGACACAAGCCACTGTTTCATTTTAAAAAATGGTTCATTTTCAATTGATCTAGAGGATGAGTCAACTGCAACACAACTTTCTCCTTCCATTCCTCACTGCCTACTGAACTATTGCGCAGGGCGCCATAGGACAGGCGTCACTATCCCCGCCTATTTCTCGCACATGCTCAAGTGGAGATTTATTTCCAAATTGCCCTCGTACATAGAAGCTTCACAGTATTGCAAGGAACACAACCAGAGGTGTGGTGTTGCCTGCAAGCTTTGTTTTTAGACTTTCTAGAAGAGCATTTGATGAACAACTGAGAAGGAAATAAGAGTGATAAGCACACTAGGATAAATCACTTAAATTTCAACTGGATTGGATTGGATGTGGGAATGAATGGAGGTAGTCTAATTTTTCTCAAGGTGAGATTTCCCTTCTAATGTTTTTAAAATAGGCTTCAGAAAGGTCAACATTAGAAATGCCATATTTTTGAAGAGCAGAGGCCATACTTCTGACATTGGCCCTGACCATATAATATATTCATAACACCATGCCAACGGTGTCAGGAAAGGAACATTCTCCCTTAAACCCAGCCCTGCTGTCAGTGTAAGGACCTCTGTAAATCAGTTTTATGAAAATCAAGAGAGGCTTTTCACCATTTTAGGAACATGAAAACAATTTCTACCTGTACCTGCCATATATTTATTCCTATAAAGAACAAGCTATAGTTAGCTCCATCGTGCTATGGAGCATCTAGAGATGTACCGCAATGAAACTCCTAAATTTGCTCCTGGCAGGATGTGTGGCAGAATTCTTTTTTAATCTCTTAGCAGAAAATGAAATCTATGTGGCTCTTTAGTCTAATCCTACAGAGCCCTTTTAATATTTTCAATATGCCCTGTAATTTAATTCAAATGGCAATTATGTTAAGAGTGTGAATGAAACCAAAGTGTCAAATGTCATGTAACTTGTTCCAGAGAGAAAAATGATACATTCTGCAATTCTAAGGCTTTGTGCACGGAAAGCAATAAATTA
This sequence comes from Vipera ursinii, assembly GCF_947247035.1. Classification (NCBI taxonomy): domain Eukaryota; kingdom Metazoa; phylum Chordata; class Lepidosauria; order Squamata; family Viperidae; genus Vipera; species Vipera ursinii. The sequence continues at coordinate 118,174,194 of NC_139517.1, forward strand.
ACACTTTTTCCCCCACATTAAGCAGAAGTGAGAAATATACTTGAAAAGTAGGGGGAAAATGTCCCGTCAAGCAAAACCTGAGCAAGTTAATTTCAGCATAGTAAATCCAATAATAATAGCAGCACTAGGTACTCTTTTGTGATGCTATACATTTTTAAAGAAATAAAATATTCTTTTTTTATTGAAAAGTTTTAGAATACATTTTAGAATACAAAACCCTCCCTCCCCCTCCCCTCCCCCAAGCCCTCTCCAACCCTCCCCTCCCCCCTCCCCGACTTCTCAGAGCTAAATACAGGGTATAAAAATACAAACAAACATAATCTAAAATATGCAAACAACAATAAAATATTAAATTCTATCGCACTTTAACTCTTAGTAAAATAACTACAAGCTAATTATACATCATATAAATCCGCTACTTATTCAAATGCTAAGTGAAACTTAAGAAATAAAATATTCTTGATTTGAAGTAAATGTATTTTGATTTAAAATAATGTACCAATACAATTGAATAATAGCTTTTCAAACAATAAGCATCAAGCACTATATAAGCTGAAAGAACATTTTCCCAGAATTATTATAGTACCATTTTAGAATATCGGCAAAAAGGTTAGCTTTTTAAAGGATTTTTACTTTAAACATAACTTCTGAGGCTATTGTTCCTAAAGATGTGGTGAGTTACTCTTTCAAATGCTGCAAAATAACAGGAGCAAAACCTCCCTCAGAGTGTCTTGATTCACACAACACTTAACTCCATAAAGTGGTTTGATTAGTTTTGATTTCTGTATTATATGAAACCAGTTATTTTGTGTATATCATAATTTATGGCAAAAGGTGGAATAGGCAACATCACCACCAGATGGATTTGTAGCTGGCTGGCAAACCATACTCAATGAGTAGTCCTCAACGGCAGTACATCCACATGGAGAGAAGTAAGCAGTGGGGTACCACAAGGTTCTGTCTTAGGCCCAGTACTCTTCAATATCTTCATCAATGACTTAGATGAGGAAATAGAAGGGGAACTCATCAAATCTGCAGATGACAGAAGTAGCCAACACCCCAGAAGACAAACTCAGGATCCAAACTTGAACAATGGGCCCTGTCTAACAAAATGAGTTTCAGTGTGGAGAAAAGCAAAGTTTTACATTTAGGCAGGAAAAATCAAAGGTACAAGTATAGATTGGACAAGACCTGGCTTAAAAACAGTAAGTGTGAGAGGGACAGGAGTCCTAGTGAATGATCACTTAATCATGAGCTAGCAGTGTGCAGCAGCAGCCAAAAAAGCTAATACAATCCTGGGTTGTATAAACAGAGGCACAGAATCAAGATCACGCAAGGTATTAGTACCGCTTTATAAAACTTTAGTAAGACCACATCTGGAATACTGCAGCCAATTTTGGTCATCATATCACAAAAAGATGTTGAGAGTTTGGGGGAAAAATTCAGAGAAGAGCAACTAAGATGATCAAAGTCCTGGAGACTAAAACATACAAAAAACGGCTGCAGGACTTGGGTTTGGCTAGTTTAAAGAAAAGAAGAAACGGGCAACATGATAACAGTATTCCAGTATTTGAGGGGCTGCCACAAAGACAAGGAGGTCACATTATTCTCCAAAGCACCAGAGGGCAGGAAACAATGCTTGGAAACTGAACAAAGAGAGAAGCAACCTTGAATTAAGGAGAAACTTCCTGACAATGAGGACAATTAGCCAGTGGAACAGCTTGCCTCCAGAAATTGTGGGCACTCCATCACTGGAGATTTTAAAGAAGAGGCTAGACAGTGGTGAAATTTTGGAAATATGAACTTGGGATGGGTTTCTGTTCTCTGGAACAATTTCTCCTTTCCCCTGTATATGATATCCCAAAGTCTTCTTGCCTTTAGGAATATGCTTAATATTTGGCTCTTCCCCCAAGCATTAGTGGTCAGTTGTGTGAATGGTTGAGCGCTTGGTCACCATTTTACATTTGTATATTGTTTGCTTGTTGTTAGGTGGGTTTTTTTCTTCTTTTTGATTTACTGTGTTTATGTTGTATGGCAGAGGTCCCCAGTCTTTTGGGCACCAGTGACCGGTTCCATGGAGAGAGGTTTTTTCATAGACTAGAGTGAGTATGGTTTCATGTACTGCCTGCATCCCGCAGATGGGGCTTTGCTTGTTTGCGCAAACTGGTTTCTGGCATGCCGCAGTCTGGTGCCAGTCCATGGACCGGGAGTTGGGGACCCCTGTTGTATGGAACCCAGAAGCACACAATCTGAGTTGGGCTGTATTATAAATGTATGACTGACTGACTGACTGACTGACTGAATGAATGAATGAATGAATGACTGTTAGATGGTTGTATGCTGGGGTTTGTCACTTACACAATATTGACCAAGATTCTGGAAAGGACAGTATTTTCTGCCTAAATAGTGAGATGTGCAGTACACAAATTTAATAAATAAATAAATTTCTCCATTTGACAGGTACAAAAGTGTTTTATGTAATATCCATGGTCTACTGTATTTAAAAGGCAATTCTCTTGCTAAATCTTTTCCAAATGTCTACTCATGGCAATTAATTAAAATACATCTTTGCTCCATAGGTTTTCTATGTTTGGGTGAAAGCAGTTTATACCCTTGGACACAGTGTTTCTCTCATTGCTCTGATCACAGGAAGCATCATTCTTTGCGTTTTCAGGTAAGTTTGTTGAAACATTGGCAGGGACTAAGTATTTTGGAACAGTGGTAGAATAGGAAGAGGTAGCATTCTCACTAATCGCTTAACAGGTCCCTTATTTTATTTTTTAAATAAAGCCTCCTTTGAATCAAAATCAGCTCCTGGTGATCTGAAGGACATGACCATGTAGTTATCTTGGCAACAGTATATAAATTGTTTATTGTTATCTTCTTTGGAGAAGGGACGCGGTGGCTCAGTGGGTTAGGACGCTGAGCTTGTCGATCAGAAGTCGGCAGTTTGGCGGGTCGAATCCCGAGTGCTGTGTAACAGAGTGAGCGCCTGTTACTCGTCCCAGCTTCTGCCAGCCTAGCAGTTCAAAAGCACGTAAAAATGCAAGTAGAAAAATAGGGACCACTCCGGTGGGAAGGTAACAGTGTTCCGTGCGCCTTTGGCATCTAGTCATGCTGACCACATGCTGACCACATGCAGACAATCGCTGGCTCTTCGGCTTTGAAACGGAGATGAGCACCGGCCCCTAGAGTCGGAAACGACTAGCACGCATGTGCGGGGGAACCTTTACCTTTACCTTCTTTGGGGGTATTTTTGGACTTCTAATCTTCTATAATTTTAGAGTCTTCATCCAAAATCTTAAATAGTTTGTAGGCTGATACAGATGTTAAGGTTTTGCATTTGTTCAGATGTGTTTAATTGCAACCATTTAATTAAAATGATAAATGGAAAGCAACAGGTTTGCTGCAAGCCAGAGTGCCATTCTGCAGTATTATCTATATTTCTAAAAATTCTTTCGGAACCGAGACAAGCCCTATAGAAATGTAGATGAATATAGTCCTGTGCTTTGCCAGCCCTCTGGAGCCCAGGACCTTGCAGTCCAGCAAAGAGGCCCACCTGCTGAGGCAAATAGGTAACTGGGTGGGGAGATCTAAATGAGGTAATGTGGGACAATCTTATTGAATTGCCTTCTAAAGAAGAGTTGTTTTGAGGCTGGCTGTTGTTGTCAACTCAGCCATTTTCTGAATGGGCAGAGCTTTCCCTCGACAGGCATTTTATGTGAATACCAACATAATTTCAAAATTCCTAATGTATCCAGGGCCTAAAATGGATTTGGAACAGCAGCAGCCATAGACGATTTATTGTTTTATTAAAGAACAGTGCTGATTAGTGAACCTAATTTAAACTGGGCAGTATTATACTGCAGAAAGCTTGTGGGTTCAAGGGCAATTCTAGAGAAGATTGCTAAAGAGAGTTGTTGGGTAAGAGCAAGAAGGGATCACAAAATGAGGAACAGGATGCACTGCAAGACCTTCCCCCTCCTTTGCAAAAGATGTCCCCAGGACTAATGTAGTTAGAAAATGTTCTACCAGTCAGTCAGGCAAGAAGGCAGTGTCAGTCTAAGAAAACGAGGATGGGCAGCTAATATACAGTATATTTAGTCCTTTCTTTATTGTATCTTTAGGATGTAAATAAAAAAGAATAATTAGGAATTGCCATTTATACTTACACAATAAAGCAATAATATAACTTGCAAATATAAACAGTTAAAAAAACAAGGCTATGATATTTAGTAGTAGGAAAAAGAGTTAGCTCTGTAAGGAAGCAGCTTAAAGAAGTGAGTGCTGAAATGCAACTATCTTACTTGTAAAATCAGGTTCCCCTTTGAGGCAAAGGGTGTTCCTGGGACAGATCAGTGAGGAACATTATAGGCAGAGCTTTTTTGTAAAAGAAAAAGGTGCCGGAACTCACACGTCATACAACCTGCCTTGCCTACAAGGTTCCATCTAAAAAGGTGCCGGAACTCTGTTCTGAGCATTCTATGAGAAACAAAGCCCTGATTATAGGATTTGCCAAAAATATGTACCCCCAGCAGGGTCCCCCAAGACATGCAGGTAATCCTAGCTGCCCAGCTAAGCCAACATAATGGCCAACAACAATATAAGATGTTGGAGGTGGATTATCACTTTAGTAACAATGGCAAAGACTGTTCTGTACCAGCCTGCTACCGGCCCTGCAGAAAAGGCAGGGACAACCCCTTTTACAAGAAGGCAAGAGGCTGGAACTAAGCCTACCAAATTTATGGATACAAAAGCAAACAAGACACGAACCATGAAACAGGAGCTATTCAAGCGGTTGCCTTCAGCAAACCAGCCCTCCCACGCATTCCCCTTTTATACAGTTCAGGGCATGGCTTCTCTCTGCCTCCTTCTGAGGTGCCCCATTGCCTTCCTCTGTTTACTCCTGATTGACTGCCTCCTGCGTCGGGCGTCCTTGAACAGGGCCAGCTGTGGGTCATCTTCATCCACGCTGTCAGGCTCACACAGCTGGGTCTGCGTCGTGACCAGGTGGGAGGGGCCTGGCTGAGGGCTCTCATCAGCAAGCTCTCCAACCCCCTCAGCAAGCTCTTCAACACCCCCCCTCCTCTGAGTCGTCCGACCCAACTGCCGAACCCACAGGCTGACCCTGAATCACAACAAAGACATCATTTCATACTGCATAGAAGAAAGCAGTATAAACCATATTTTGCCAAGTAGACCATATGGATAAGCAGAAGTAGAATGTTGTTAGGTAAATAGGTACCACAGAACATCTCGCCATCTTCCATGAGAAAACTTTACAAAGAACAGGAAGCTGCAGTCAGGATGCAGCATGTAGAAATAATCTGTCTCTTGAACAATAGACTGTTCTAGGAGGTTTAACACATCTATTTTTAAGGGAAATTTTTTTGTTGTTTAGTTGCTAAGCCATGTCTAACTCTTCACAACCCCATGGACCATAGCACACCAGACCCCCATCCTCCAGTGTCTCCTGGAGTTTGCCCAAATTCATGTTCAATACATCAATGTTACTATCTGACCATCTCATCCACTGCCATCCTCTTCTCCTTTTCCCAACATCAGGGCCAATGGCCCTCTCTTCTCATTAGGTGAAAAAAGTATTTGAGCTCCAGTTTTAACATCTGTCCTTCCAAAGAAGAGTCATAGTTGATTTGCTTTAGAATTGACTGATTTGATCTCCTTACAGTCCAAAGGACCCTCAAGAGTCTTCTCCAAGACCACAACTCAAAAGCATCAATTCTTCAGCACTTCCTTATGATCCATCTCTCACAGCCATACATAACTATTCTAAAACCCAGCTCTTTCAAGTAAAGGCTAAAATGTTGGCCTTATCCTTTCACAACTATAAAACTATAGTGCCTCCTTGTAACCCTCCAAGGAGAGAGAGAAAAAATAAGAAAGCACATTATCTCATCCCTGCCTTAAAATAAATCACTTTAACAATTCTTTCAAGTTAAGACATAGCCATCAGTTTTTCTTAGTTTTCAGTGAAATTCCTCAAGATCCCTCATTTGTCACACAAGAACTTGCAAAAAAGAGCAATTTTGCATTTTGTTGTTGTTGTTAGCTGCGAAGTCGTGTCTGACCCATTGCGACCCTATGGACAACGTTCCTCCAGGACTTCCTGTCCTCTACCATCTTCTGGAGTCCATTTAAGCTCACGCCTACTGCTTCAGTGACTCCATCCAGCCACCTCATTCTCTGTCGTCACCTTCTTCTCTTGCCCTCAATCTTTCCCAGCATTAGGCTCTTCTCCAGTGAGTCCTTCCTTCTCATTAGGTGGCCAAAGTATTTGAGTTTTAGCTTCAGGATCTGGCCTTCTAAAGAGCAGTCAGGGTTGATCTCCTCTAGGACTGACCAGTTTGATCGCCTTGCAGTCCAAGGGACTCGCAGGAGTCTTCTCCAGCACCAGAGTTCAAAGGCCTCAATTCTTTTGCGCTCAGCCTTTTTTATGGTCCAACTTTCACTGCCATACATTGCAACTGGGAAGACCATAGCCTTGACTATACGCACTTTTGTTGACAGGGTGATATCTCTGCTTTTTAGTGTGCTGTCTAGATTTGCCATGGCTTTCCTCCCAAGGAGCAAGCGTCTTTTAATTTCTTGGCTACAGTCCCCATCTGCAGGGATCTTGGAGCCCAGGAAAATAAAATCTGTCACTACCTCCATTTCTTCCCCGTCTATTTGCCAGGAATTGAGAGGGCCGGATGCCATGATCTTGGTTTTCTTAATGTTAAGTTTCAACCCAAGTTTTGCACTCTCCTTCTTCACCCGCAACAAGAGGCTCTTTAGTTCTTCACTTTCTGCCATTAGAGTGGCATCATCTGCATATCTTAGGTTGTTGATATTTCTTCCGGCAATCTTAATTCCAACTTTTGATTCATCTAGCCCTGCCTTTCTCATGATGTGCTCTGCATAAAAGTTAAAACGGCAGGGCGACAGTATACAACCTTGACAGACTCCTTTCCCAATTTTGAACCAATCAGTGGTTCCGTGTCTAGTTCTCACTGTTACTTCTTGGCCCACATATAGGTTTCTCAAGAGACAAATAAGATGGTCTGGTATACCCATCTTTTAAGAATTTGCCACAGTTTGTTATGATCCACACAATCAAAGGCTTTAGCATAGTCAATGAAGCAGAAGTAGATGTTTTTCTGGAACTCTCTAGCTTTCTCCATGATCCAGCGTATGTTGGCAATTTGATCTCTAGTTCCTCTGCCTCTTCGAAATCCTGCCTGTACTTCTGGTAGTTCTCGGTCCACATACTGCTGGAGTCTAGCTTGTAGGATTTTAAGCATGAGTTTACTAGCATCAGAAATGAGTGCAATGGTGCGATAGTTTGAACATTCTTTGGCACTGCCTTTCTTTGGAATTGAAATGTAAACTGATCTTTTCCAATCCTGTGTTCACTGCTGAGTTTTCCAAGTTTGATGGCAAATTGAGTGTAGCACTTTTACTGCATCGTCTTAAGATTTTAAATAGCTCAGCTGGAATATTGTCACCTCCACTAACTTTGTTTTTGCTCAGCTTTTCTAAGGCCCACTTCACTTCACATTCTAGGATGTCTGGCTCGAGGTCAGTGACCACCTCATTGTGATTATCAGGAATGTTTAGCTCATTCTTGTATAGTTCTTCTGCGTAATTTTGCCGCCTCTTCTTAATCTCTTCTGCCTCTGTTAGGTGCCTGCCATTTTGGTCCTTTATAATGCCCATTTTTTCATGAAACGTTCCCTTCATTTCTCCAATTTTCTTGAAAAGATCTCTGGTCCTCCCTATTCTATTGTTTTCTTCTATTTCTTTCCACTGTTCATTTAAGAAGGCATTTTTATCTCTTCTAGCTATTCTCTGGAATTCTGCATTCAATTGGACATATCTTTCTTTTTCTCCCTTGCCTTTCGCTTCCCTCCTTTCCTCAGCTATTTGCAAAGCTTCCTCAGACAGCCATTTTGCTTTTTTGCATTTCTTTTTCTTTGGGATGGTTTTGGTTGCTACCTGTTGTACAATGTTGCGAACCTCTGTCCATACTTCTTCAGGCACTCTGTCTATCAGATCTAATTCCTTAAATTTATTTGTCACCTCTACTGTATATTCAACAGGGATATGATTTAATTCATACCTGAGTGGCCTAGTGCTTTTTCCTACTTTCTTCAGTTTAAGCCTAAACTTTGCAATGAGAAGCTCATGGTCTGAACCACAGTCAGCTCCTGGTCTTGTTTTTACTGACTGTATAGAGCTTCTCCATCTTTGGCTGCAGAGCATATAGTCAATCTGATTTCTGTGTTGACCGTCTGGTGATGTCCATGTGTAGAGCCATCTCTTGGGTTGTTGGAAAAGAGTGTTTGCTATCACCATCGTATTCTCTTGACAAAATTCTATCAGCCTGTGCCCTGCTTCATTTTGTACTCCAAGGCCAAACTTGCCTATTATTCCGGTTATCTTTTGGCTTCCTACTTTAGCATTCCAGTCCCCCAGGATGATGATGATGATGATGATGATGATAATAATAATAATAATAATAATAATAATAATAATAATAATAATAATAATAATAATAAGTTGGAAGGGACCTTGGAGGTCATCTAGTCCAACCCCCTGCTCAGGCAGGAAACCCTATACCATTTCAGGCAAATGGCTGTCCAGTCTCTTCTTAAAAACCTCCAGTGTTGGAGCATTCACCACCTCTGGAGGCAGGCTGTTCCACTGGTTAATTGTTCTAACTGTCAGGAAGTTTCTCCTTAGTTCTAGGTTGCTTCTCTCCTTGACTAGTTTCCATCCGTTGCTTCTTGTCCTGCTTTCAGGTGCTTTGGAGAATAGCTTGACTCCCTCTTCTTTGTGGTAGCCCCTGAGATATTGGAACACTGCTATCATGTCACCCCTCACCCTTCTCTTTATTAAACTACACATACCCAATTCCAGCAACCATTCCCTATATGTTTTAGCCTCCAGCCCCCTAATCATCTTGGTTGCTCTTCTCTGTACCCTTTCTAGAGTCTTGACATCTTTTTTACATTGTGGTGACCAAAACTGGATGCAGTATTCCAGATGTGGCCTTACCAAAGCATTGTAAAGTGGTATTAGTACTTCACTTGATCTTGATTCTATCCCTCTGTTAATGCAGCCTAGCACTGTGTTGGCTTTTTTGGCAGCTGCAGCACACTGCTGGCTCATATTGAAGTGATTGTCTACTAAGACTCCAAGATCCCTCTCACAGTTACTACTATTGAGCAAGGTACCACCTATACTATACCTATGCATTTGATTTTTCCTGCCTAAATGTAGAACCTTACTTTTTTCACCATTGAATTTCATTTTGTTAGATAGTGCCCAGTGTTCGAGTCTGTCCAGATCCTTCTGTATCTTAAGCCTATCTTCTGGAGTATTGGGCTATTCCTGCCATTTCCCCATCTATCCCCTCATCCAAATCATTAATGAAGATATTGAAGAGCACTGGGCCCAGAACAGAGCCCTGGGGCACCCCACTACACACTTCCTTCCATGTAGATGCGGTTCCATTGAGGACCACACGCTGAGTACGGCCTGTCAGCCAGCTACGAATCCATCTGGTGGTAATGCTATGTAACCCACATTTTTCTATCTTATCAAGTAGTAGGTTGTGATCTACTTTATCAAATGCCTTACTGAAGTCCAAGTAAATTATATCTAAGGACATCATTTTTGGGTGTTAGTTCTATAAGGTGCTGTAGGGCTTCATAGGGCTTCATCCTCTTCAGCACCGATGGTTGGGGCATAGACTTGGACTAGTGTGATATTGAATGGTTTGCCTTGGATTCGAAGTGAGAATATTCTGTCATTTTGAGGATTGTATCCCAGTATTGCTTTTCCTACTCTTTTATTAACTATGAAGGCTACTCCATTTCTTCTGAGGGATTCTTGCCCACAGTAGTATACCTAAAGGTCATCTGAATTAAATTCACCCATTCCTGTCCATTTTCGTTTGCTGATACCTAAGGTGTCAATGTTCAGTTTTGTCATCTCTTGTTTGACTACGTCCAGCTTTCCTTGACTCAAGGATCTTACATTCCAGGTTCCTATGGAGAAAAAATCTTTACAGCATCGGACTTTCCTTTCACCACCAGACACATCCACAGCTGAGCATCCTTTCAGCTTTGGCCCAGTCGCTTCATTCTTTCTGGCACTACTAGTACTAGCCCTCTGCTCTTCCCCAGTAGCATATTGGACAGCTTCCGACCTGAGGGGCTCATCTTCCAGCGTCATATCGTTTTACCTTTTGGTACTGTCCATAGGGTTTTCATGGCAAAGATACTGGAGTGGGTTGCCATTTCCTTCTCCAGTGGATCACGTTTTGTCAGAACTCTCTGCTATGACCTTTCCGTCTTTTGGCTTCCTACTTTAGCATTCCAATCCCCCATGATGATAAGGACATCATTTTTTGGTGTTACTTCTATAAGGTGCTATAGGGCTTCATAGAACCGGTCAATTTCATCCTCTTCAGCACTGGTGGTTGGGGCATAGACTTGGACTACTGTGATATTGAATGGTTTGCCTTGGATTCGAACTGAGATCATTCTGTCATTTTGAGGATTGTATCCCAGTATTGATTTTCCTACTCTTTTATTGACTATGAAGGCTACTCCATTTCTTCTGAGGGATTCTTGCCCGCAGTAGTATACCTGATGGTCATCTGAATTAAATTCACCCATTCCTGTCAATTTTAGTTCGCTGATACCTAAGATGTCGATGTTCAGTCTTGTCATCTCTTGTTTGACCACGTCCAGCTTTCCTTGATTCATGGATCTTACATTCCAGGTTCCTATGGAGAAAAAATCTTTGCAGCATCGGACTTTCCTTTCACCACCAGACATATCCACAGCTGAGCGTCCTTTCGGCTTTGGCCCAGTCGCTTCATTCTTTCTGGCGCTACTAGTACTAGCCCTCTGCTCTTCCCCAGTAGCATATTGGACGCCTTCCGACCTGAGGGGCTCATCTTCCAGCGTCATATTGTTTTGCCTTTTGGTACTGTCCATAGGGTTTTCATGGCAAAGATACTGGAGTGGGTTGCCATTTCCTTCTCCAGTGGATCACGTTTTGTCAGAACTCTCAGCTATGACCTGTCCATCTTGGGTGGCCCTGCACGGCATAGCTCATAGCTTCATTGAATTACGCAAGCCCCTTCGCCACGACAAGGCAGTAATCCATGAAGGAGTTTGACCCTTTTAGCAATCTCAAATCCAGTTAATCCTTCTAAAAGAGCCTTTTGCGATACTGTCATATTTTTGGCCAGAATTTTAGTTTTTTGTGCATTAACTTTAAATCCAGAAACCTTCCACATTGCATTATTATCTCCATCAGGTCCACAACAGACATGAAGGGGAATTTTTAATAATTTAATTTAATAATTTAATTTGTATACCGCCCTTCTCCCGAAGGACTCAGGGCGGTGAACAGGGCAATACACAATAAAAATAGAGTACAAAAATTAAAAAGCCATTAAACAATATGCCCTTAAAATTAATACATATTAAAATTAAAACTATTTATAAAAACCCAACCCCATCCCGTCAGACCAGGCCAGCTTGTTCGAAAAAGAAAGTTTTGAGATTGCGCCGGAAGCTATGAGCTATGAGCAAAGGAGGCAGGTGGGGACCCAAGCACTGTTTGGAACCGCTCAGGGTCCATTAGGCGTCTGGGGCAGTACCATCTCATTGGTTCAGTGACCCCACGACGGGGAGTGGCAAAACGGAAGACCATCCACAGGAGATGGTGATCGGTCCATGACAGGGGTGAATTAATTGGGGAAACCCCCCCCCAAGATCATCTAACCACCGTCCGGATAGAAAAACCAGATCGAGTGTGTGACACCCCCCCCGTGAGTTGGGCCCAGAATAACCTGCTTCAGGTCCATGGCCGTCATGGAAGCCATGAACTCCCGAGCTAACTCAGATGATCCCCCCAGGGATGGTAGGTTGAAGTCACCCAAAACTATAAGTTTGGGGAACTCAACCACCAAACCTGAGAGGATATCGAGAAGCTCAGGCAGGGCTGCTGCCACGTGTCTAGGTGAAACGTACACCAGCAGCAAGCCCAAATGAGCTCTGGGACCACATCTCAGGAGGGACTCACACCCGGCTATCTGGACTGTGGTGGCCTCCCTCACAAGAACTGCCACTCCACCGCCCCTACCCTGAGCCCTAGGCTGGTGCAACACCCGGAAACCTGATGGGCTAAGATCAACCAGGGGGACCCCGCCCTCTGGGCCCAACCAGGTCTCCGTAATGCAAGCCAGGTCCGCATGCTCCTCCTCAATCAGATCACGAATGAGAGGTGCTTTATTCATTACAGACCTGGCGTTAAAATACACGAGCCTGAGCTCAGGTGGCTGCTCATCCTCGCTCCCGGTACCACGTGCTGAAATCAGAGGGTCGGAGCGCATCACCGTTTGAAGACAGCAGGGACGCACCCCCGGGTATTGATGTGGCCCTCTGTTCCTACACCTGCGGCCATTCCCAACCGCCATGGGAATAGATAATTCCACACCCCGCCCTGGGGCCCCGTAGGCCCCCAGCCCAGCCCCCACCAGGGCACGATCAGTCCCTGACCTGGTCTGAGAAATGGTTGGTGGAACCCCCCCTAGTTTCCAACCGAACCGGTAAACCCACCCCCCTCCCTAACCCCTCAAAACATTTGGCTAAAAAACACACCAGGGGCCTCTTGTTAAATTTGGAAGAGGCTCCTGTCCCTGCCCAGCCATCTCTCGGGGTCCCAACAATTGGGCCCGTCATCAAGAGGAAAAATCAAAAGACAGGTGGGTCGCTCCCAGGAAGGGGGGGCACCCCTGAGAGCAAACAAATCCTTGCTAGAGTAGCGTAGTCGAGCCATAATTGTCTATGAGAGTCCAGCACGGCAGACCCATAGTTAATAAGAAGTCTTGAAACAGAGGAAAATAAATGTCCAGACCCCCACACCAACTCTACTGCCACTAGAGTTGGATAACCGCTGAGCAGGCCAGGCCCCATCCTCTCACGACGGTTCGCTGGCCAGGATCAGGAAGCGGAATAGAAAAAACATCCAGGATAAGGCCTACCCCCCATAGAGTTCACACCTCAAGGGGGGTAGTAGATGGTAGTTCCGGGCCACTCTCTCACAGTGGCACTACACCTGGGGCCTTCTGAGTCTTCAAAAGGGAGGGAGAACCAAAGAGACAGTCACTGGGGTAGATATAAAAGCCTGCTAGATGGTAGAATAAGCAGGCGTCCCCGATGTAAGGATTTTAATCCATACCTAAAGAAATTGGGCAAAGGTGGGTATAGCACTGGTTGATGGAGTGCAGGAGCTATAAAGCCCCCTCTGCCAGTCATGATAGATAATATTGCTGTTCCTCACCATGCCACCATTCCACAAGTCGCATTGACCGTACCAACCGCAGCTCTACCGGCTCCGAGAATCAGCTAGCAACAGTCCTAACATGACAAAACCAGCTGGTTGGAGCCGTTACAAGCCGCAGCTCTTCCGGGATCTTCCGGGCCCAACCAGGGTCCTCCGAAGGTCGTCGGAGCTCAGGGAAACAGCTGCAGGTCCCGTTGCCACTCTGCTGAACCAAATCACACATGCCCTTCTTCCGCGTGTCGCTCCGAGCCATAGCTCCAACGGCTCCGAAAAACCACCGGTCGGAGCCATTACGGGCCCAAAACCAGCGGGTTGGAACCGCTAAAGCCATGGCTCTTCCGGGATCTTCCGGGCCCAGCCAAGGCCCCTCCGAGGGTCACCAGAACTCGCAGGGACGAACCTCCGGGTCCTTGGGAACCTCCGCTGCTCCGCTGCTCCTCAGTTTAACGTTCCAAAACGCTCCCTTCGCACGCTGTTTCGGTGAAACTCTCCTCCTCGTTGTTCTAAGCAGCGGCTCCATCGGCTCCGAAAATCAGCTGGTCAGGCTATTATCCGCCGAAAACCAGCTGATGGGAGCCAACCCAAGCCGCGGCTCTTCCGGGTCCTCCGGGGCGAACAACGATCTCACGGAGGCAATTTTAGGTATGGAGAGTCATTCTACAGTTCATTTCAGTTCTCTCCTGTCCTCTCCAGTTCTCTCATTCCATCTCCCCACAAAAGAAGGCAAAAGTCTCTCTCTGTAACTTCCAGGGTCGCCAAAAAGCCGGAGCCCCTCACGGAGCTCGAGCAAGGACGTCCGCCATCTTGGGCATGCGCATGTAATGTAATTTTGCATTTTAGCAACTATTTAATTTTTATGCTGTTCAGATGGAGCATGAGACATCCTGATCCTTCACTGCTAGCTTCAATGTATGGTGCCTCAGGAGTTTCTGGACTAAAAGCAGAGATTTTGGCATTATTATATCTTAACAGTAAAGTTGATGCAGCTTGTAGAATAGCAGAGGGCAAAGCAGAATATAGATATGGTGCTCTCAAGAGCTACACCTACATTATAATCTTTTCATAGTTCTATCAAATAACAGAAGGTAAGTAGAAAGATTTTCAGCTATACTTTGGTTCCAGAAACTACTTTGTTTTTCTTTCCATATGTAGGAAACTTCACTGCACTCGGAACTATATACATTTGAATCTGTTCCTGTCTTTCATTTTAAAGGCAGTCTCTGTCTTAGTTAAAGATGGAATCCTCTATTCCGACACTAGTACAGATAAGTGTTCAGATGTTCATGCTTCTTGGGTAAGTAGTTAATATTACTTAATGTGTTTCCTTTCTAATGATCTTTGAGATGGTTGTAGGTTATATCAAACCTCACATGAGATGAGTACCAGCAAGGGCAGTGAGGCTTTTGTTGGCTTGCTGGAAAAGAATTGGAACAGAGTAAGAGTGTCTATGGAGATTCTTAGTCATCCAGTTCATGGTTGTCCCAAAAGTGCTTTTTCAGGAGGCAACTGGACTTTCTTGTTTTTCTTTGAAGAAATTTCACTTCTCAATCAAGAAGCTTCTTCAGCTCTGTCTGGGTGGTGGGGAATGGAAAGATTTATATTCCTTGCAGACAGAATTATTGAGGCTATTTGGAGTTGTACCTGTGTCCTCAGGGTCACCTGAGTAGTGCAAATGTGCGTGGAGTCTTTTCTGCTGCAGGATGTTTTCTGCCCTGGGTCCCTTCACTGTTGAAGACAGGCAGAGGCTGTTGGGGATGTGTTTTGTTCGCGGCGGGTTCCAGTAAGAAGGAGGACAGCAGGCTTAAA
The DNA here is from genome assembly GCF_947247035.1 of Vipera ursinii. Lineage (NCBI taxonomy): Eukaryota > Metazoa > Chordata > Lepidosauria > Squamata > Viperidae > Vipera > Vipera ursinii. Next base: position 118,189,368 of record NC_139517.1, read on the forward strand.
GTTCAAACAGCTCTTTTTATTTGCCTCACAGGAACGAATGGCAAGGGGACAATCTCCCCCTTATATAGGGATGTCAGCAAGAGGCTAGCCAATCCCTGTCTTAGAATGCTTCCCGCCATTTCAGCTCCTTCCAATCCCCGTGGACCATGTGTGCAGCTGTCAAACTCAGCTGTCAACTGTAGCCGCGTGTGGAGCTGTCAACTAAAACCGCGTGTGCGGCTGTCAGCTGTCAAACAGAGCTGACTCGCGAATCTTTGTTAAACAGTATTGATAATCACATATAATACATCCCTTCCCCCCATAAGTAACCATTTAACTTATTTACATTATAAAGGTTGTTTTTAGATGTCCATTTGGCCTACCCCTGGGGTTTCAGCCAAACGTAGTCTCATAGGTATGCAGGCGGCTTTCTTTCTCGGTTGGAGCGTCAGAGAGGTTGGTACGTCGCTTTCTCCCTGGGGAGGGAGATAGTCTCTCTGCCGGCTCGGCTTCCGGGCTTGTTGGGGTGCTTGGCATTTCTTTGGGGTCTGGGCGGCTCCTGTTCCTTTTGGGCGGTGTTGATTCTCCGGTGTTTGGGGTGATGTAAATGGGGTCTGCTGCAACTGGATCTGCCGCCGGTTCAGGGTTGCTCAGTCCTCGTTTTCTAAGCTGGTCGAGGTGTCTCCTCATCTGACGGCCCCCTTCCCCCTCAACCAAATAAGAAATTGGTCCCGTGCGTAGAATAACTGTCCCAGGCAGCCATTTGTCCCCTTGGCCGAAATTCCTAGCCCAGATAAGATCACCTGGGTTAAATTGTCGTGGTAGGGGTGGTAGCTCGGGTGCAGTAGTTACCCTGTCGGGGTGGAATCTGTTCATCTTGGTTGTTAGTCGACGCCCCCAGCATAATTCTGCCGGGCTCTTGCCAGTAGTTGTGCAGGGGGTTGAGTGCTGTGCGAGCAGGAATTGTGCAAGCCGCTGGTGCCAGTCTCCTGAGATGATACGCCACCAAGAGTCTTTGGTGGTCCGTACCATAATTTCTGCAAGGCCATTAGTCGCTGGCCGGAAGGGAGCCGTGGTGACGTGCTTAATTAAGTTGGATTTGATGAAGATCTGGAAAGTAGCAGAAGTGAATTGCGGGCCGTTGTCGGATACAATAACGTCTGGGAGACTGTGCGTAGCGAAGAGCCCCCTAAGCACTTGTATTGTGCTGGCTGAGGTGAGAGTCCTAACGGGGACGACCTCTAGCCACCTGGAATAGCTGTCCACTACTATGAGGAACAGCTGTCCTTGGAAGGGTCCAGCATAATCTATATGGATTCTTGCCCAGGGTCTCTGCGAGGGCTCCCACTTGTGCAGCGGTGCATGGGGGGGTCCTGGTCTGCATTGCTGGCATGGGTAACAGCCTGCAACATAATTCTCAATGTCCCTATCTATACCCGGCCACCATAAATAGCTTCTGGCCAAGGCTTCCATTTTAACTATGCCAGGATGACCTTCATGTAATGTTAAGAGAGTTTTGGTTCTAAATTTTTCGGGAATTACTACCCTGCTTCCCCATAAAACACATCCCTGGTGTGTTGAAAGTTCAGTTCTTCTATTGTAAAATGCTTGTAAATCGCTGCCTGGGCAGTGGTTTTGCCAGCCCGAAGTTACCCATGCTAAGACTCTGCTCAGAATTTTTTCAGAGGCTGTAGCTGATGCTATGTCTTTAACCTGAAGAGGGCAATCTGGTAGTTCGTTGATGGCTAGGATTTGTCCCCCCGGAGCAGGGTCTGGGTCGTAACCAGGAATGGGAAGCCTACTTAACCCGTCTGCGTGACACATTTCCCTACCTGGTTTGTGTATTAATTTGAAGGTATAAGCTGACAGGAAGGTGGACCACCGCAGGACTCTCGGGGACAGGATCTGGGGGGTTTGCTTGTTGACTGTAAAAAGTCCTAATAGAGGCTTGTGGTCTGTGAAAATCGTAAATTCTCGACCATATAAATAATCATGAATTTTTTTAACCTCAGCGACAATAGCAAGTGCTTCCTTGTCAATCTGGGCGTAATTTCTCTCTGCCTTAGTTAGGGTTCTGGAATAGAATGCTATGGGTTTCTGGTTTCCCCCTTCCTCTAAATGGCTGAGTACGGCGCCAACCCCATATGGTGAGGCATCGCACGCTAAGCATAGGGGCTTGTGCTCATTGTAATGGGTTATTGTTGAATTACTGGACAGTAATTCTTTTAGTTCCTTGAAGCACGCTTCATGGAAAGAGGTCCATTGCCACGGTGTGTTTTTATCTAACAGTCTGTGCAAGGGCTCTGATTTGGCTGCTTTGTGATGAAGGAATGAATGCTAAAAATTTAAGAGCCCTAAAAAGGCTTGCAATTCTGCTTTGTTCTGTGGTGCTGGTGCTTGTTTAATTGCCCTAACCTCTGATTCAGTGGGGTGAATTCCCTGAGCATCTATGCAAAATCCAAGAAACTCTGTGGATTTAACTCCGATGGAGCACTTTTCTTTTTTTAATTTTAACCCTGCGGCTCGGAATCTGTCTAAAATGGTTTCTAATCATCCTGCTAGTTCTGCCTCGATTTCTTCATTGCTGGCAGTGTGCTGGCAGTGATGTATAGAATTGTTGGCCCCATTGGTAGGGCATTCTTGATGCTCGTCACGGGTGGCCTCGTAAGCTTGGATCTCGCTGAGTACCTCAGCGAGGCTTAAGGTCGGCTTAGCGACTGTCTTCCTCTGGAGTCTCCTGTCTGAGAGTCCGAGGACGATCTGGTCCCGGATCCTGTCTTCTAGGTCCGGGAAGTGGCACCATCGTGCGGCATGTTGGACGGCCGAAATGAAATCTTTGGCCGCTTCGTCGGGCCTCTGAGTGCGTTGGGCGAACCGGAGACGCCAGTAGAGCTCTGACCGGGTCGGCACGAAATGCTTGTTCAGCATGTCCGTTAGTTCGGCATATGGCACGGCACTGACAGGGTCAGGATTGCAGAGGCCAGCCGCGACATCGTACACGGGTGTGCCGCTGAGGCAAAGTAGGGCCGCAGCTTTCATGCGGTCATCTGTTATCCTGTTGAACAGCAGGTACCCTTCGACTTGGCCGAGGTGTGATTCCCATCGTTCTGGGTATTTTAGGTCAAACTCTTTGATTTGACCGACTGCTGCCATGCTATCCTGGTGTTAACTGCTTCACAATAGTACGGGAATTAATTCCCCTTAGTGACTTCGCTCGGTGACTAGTCAGCTCGTGACTTCGCTCTATTGTCGTGAAGCAGCACCACCTTCATCGCCAGTTGTTTTGTTCGCGGCAGGTTCCAGTAAGAAGGAGGACAGCAGGCTTAAAGTTCAAACAGCTCTTTTTATTTGCCTCACAGGAACGAACGGCAAGGGGACAATCTCCCCCTTATATAGGGATGTCAGCAAGAGGCTAGCCAATCCCTGTCTTAGAATGCTTCCCGCCATTTCAGCTCCTTCCAATCCCCGTGGACCATGTGTGCAGCTGTCAAAGTCAGCTGTCAACTGTAGCCGCGTGTGGAGCTGTCAACTAAAACCTCGTGTGCGGCTGTCAGCTGTCAAACAGGGTTGACTTGCGAATCTTTGTTAAACAGTATTGATAATCACATATAATACAGGATGAGTCTGTGTTGTTTGCATCTCAGGATGAAGCACAAATGGCTCCTGTAGTCTGCAATGTTTTCTGGAAATCCATTTGTACTCCTGCACCATTCGAAGGGTGTACATCCCAAAGTGCATAGCTAAATGTCTATGGAGATTCTTCCATTCCTCACCATCCAGTCAGAGCTGAAGAAGCTTCTTGGCTGAAAAGTGAAAATTCTTGAAAAAAAAACCAAGAAAGGCCAGATGCCTCCTGAAAAAGCACCTTTGGGACAACAGACTAAGACTGCAAGGGGGAAAAGTTATCTATTCTGGTAATGGCTTCCACTTTGCTTTTGGGAAGACAGCATTAGATGCAGCTGATATGCAGATTGATATAATTAAAATTAAGGTTCTCCTTCCTCAACCTTACATCTTGTAAAGAGATAGAAACAAGAAGTTGGAATGGGATCTGGAAGCCTTTATTTCAGGTTTAATAATTGTAAAATCACTACTGGCTAGTGCAGTGGGCAAAATGCTGCTCAGTTCTGCATCTGAAACTTTGATCCATCTGTCACTGAACTTGCAAAATCTTCCTAGTCAAAATGCGTTTTCTAACTTCCTAACAATGAGTGGTGCTAGAAATGGGAAAGATAATTTGAATATTTTTAAAAAATGAATAGTGATATGTGTGAGTGTGTGCATGTAGTTTTGCCTGTCAACACCAGACAATATTAATCTGTCAAGCATCTTAACTTTTGAAATTAAGAAATAAAGATAACAACCCTTAGCATGCTTAGTTTGGGAGGGATAAACACAATTCTGGTGAATACGAAGGGATTTATAGTGAAACTTGCTTGCAAGAGTGTCATAACACAGACACACCCAAAGGGAGAACTCTCAGAGGGCATTGAAGGATATGATTTCAAAGATGTTGCTACTCAGTATGAAACTCTTGTCTTGATGGGGAAGACAACTTGAAGAAATATGGCAATTAAATACTTAAGTGCAAAATTTCAGTTTCTCAAATCCATGGATATTATGATTCCATTCTTTTCTGCTTAGTTAATAGGAACTGAGGATGTTGGTAACAAGTGGAGGCGTTTTAGTCTTCAGCATGATGCTTCCTCATATGTAATCCCTCTCCTTCCCCCGTTAATTAAATCGTGACGTGGCTTTTCACAAAAGTGCTCTGTGATAAAAAAAATGTAAAACAATGGATCACCTTTCATATTTTGCATGTTCAGCCTCATACAAGTCAGACTGGAGTGACTTGTCTTGGCTAATTTAAGAGGGAATATTCTCCTTCTCCTCCCCCCTCCCCCCATTTCTGATTAATTCTTCAAAGTCCTATCTTGCTGGCCTCGTTGTAATATGGTCCATGTGTTAAAAGATCTGCAGCAACGAATCACTTATGCTGTGCTCATTCTGGTTTACTTATACAATAGTCAAGCAAAACCTTTCAGTTTTTCCTCAGGGTTGTACATTCCATGAGCTATTTTTTGCTTCTGGCACAGCTGCTGTAGAATAAACTAACTTTAAAAAGGGATGGGAACATGTTTCCCAAACCAAATTGCTCCTGATTAATGGGTGGTCTTAAATACCTCTGCCCTCTCCTGATTCTCAAAGGAGGTGACGTTTTTATTCCTGGGCCTTTTTGCCCTGAAATTTGTGAGAAAGTGTGAGAGAGATTTCATTATAAAGACAAACACAATATGATGAATATGCCACTACTTTAGGAGGTAACAACCAAGTACATCAGTCTCAAACCTGGTTTTGAGAAGCACTTGGCATTTGCATTCATTCATTGGATTAAGTCCAAAACAGTTGAAAGAGGCTGTTTCAACCCATCAATAGCTAAATTCATGGAAGGAGAAATCTCTTGTCAAAGCTTGTATCTATCAAAAGAGCTTTTAAACAAAGGAAACCATTTACTGTATTACAGCAGTTTCTTTGCATAAACATTTCATCTTTGATTTGTAACTTTTAGGTCGGCTGCAAGGCTAGCTTGGTATTTTTCCAGTACTGTGTAATGGCCAATTTTTATTGGCTCTTAGTTGAAGGACTTTATCTCCACATCCTCCTCATGATCATGTTCTCTTCTAACAGACACTTCACCATGTATCTCCTTACTGGATGGGGTAAGAAGGTCAATACAGTATCTCTGTTTTTTATTCCCTCAAGAGACTTTGGTATCCTACTTAGGACCTCTAAAACAGGGGTGTCAAACTCAATTTCATTGAGGGCCGCATCAGCATTGCGGTTGCCCTTAGGGGGCCGGGTGGGTGTGGCCTGGGTGGGCGTGGCCTACTGGGTGGGCGTGGCTAGAGTGCGTATGGCCTACTGGATGGGCATGGCCAGCTCTACATTGTTGGCATCAAGGGTGCCTATGGGGGCCTGGGCAGGAGTGGGACAGATCTGGGGGTGTCTGGAGGAAGGAGGGTCTCTGGGCCAGGGCCAAGGCAGTGGGGGCCGTTCCCTCACTGTTTCCAGGATGGCTTCACGGGCCGCATAAAACCACTTCGCGGGCCGGATCCGGCCCCCGGGCCTTGTGTTTGACATGTCTGCTCTAGAATGTGAGACTTGGCAAACTCCATGTTCTCTGTGCTGGTGGTATCTGTCCCATCTTTGACCCACTGTTGTTTTGAAAGTTCAGGCACATGCAAAAATACTGGAGATGCATACAGAGCTCTTGCTCCATGACTGATGGGATTTATATAGTTTGATAGGTCACAAATTTTGTAGTCCTCTGACCTTAGTGCTTGGACTACAGGTAGTCTTTGGCTTTTGACCTCAGTTGAGGCCAAAATTTCTGTTGCTAAGAAAGACAGTTATTAAGTGAATTTTGTCCCATTTTATAACCTTTCTTGACACAGTTAAGTGAATCACTGCAGCAGTTAATAACACAGTAGTTAAGCGAATCTGGCATCCCCATTGCTTTTGTTCATCAGAAGGTCACAAAAGGTGATCATATGACCTCAGGACACTACAATCGTCATAAATATGAGCTAGCTGCCAAGCGTCTGAATTTTGATCACTTGACCATGGGGATGCTGCAATGGTTGTAAGTGTGAAAAATGGTCATAAGACAATTTTCAGTGCTGTTGTAACTTCATTAAACGAACTGTTGTAAGTCGAGGACCACCTGTACTTGGAGAAACAACTATAGAACTCCTATAGAGGAGCACGAGAAAAATTCTCAAGTGAAACCAAAACCATGCTGGAAAGAAGAGTCAGAGTTGCTAGGTACGATAAAGTCTTGGCCTAAATCGAGTAAACTTTAATTTTCCAGAAACAAAATCAGGGAGTCATATTGAGGCACATTCAGTGAGCGTTCCCAGTTTCACGACACCCTGCACAGCTGCTTATAGTTATATAGACAATTCTGGATGCACAGATGTTTTAGTTATTTGTTGGATTTGGAGACCACCCCAATTGTAGATGACTAAGGATGGTTTAAAATACAGACACAAAGACCAAATAGTAATAAACGTGTGTACAGAACACTAAAAACAAGGTCTATTAGTGATTTCCCTTCAGCTGATTCTCATGCTATGTCATATTATATAGTTTGAATTCTTCATCTACAAAGTGATTTCTGTTTACATGATTAATTTTGTCAAATCAAGTATTGTTTATATATATATTCTTTTCCCCCCTTGCTTCCTCTGCTGTCTTTCTTCCAGGAATCCCTACAGTTTTTATAATCATATGGATAATAACTAGAGTCTATCTAGACAACAATGGGTAAGCACTAATTGAATAGCAGCATATACATTTCCAGGCTTTATTGTACAAGATAACTGCTTCTGCTTGCATGATGTCGAAAATTTAATCCTGTATATATGGGTTGCAATAGATAATATGCATAGATATGTTAAACATAAACTTGAATTGTATTGTCAAGGTTAGTTGCCTTTTCTTAACTAGCTGCTTCTGTTTGATGCAGAATGCCTTTATGGGAAAGGGGGTTGAATCAGAACCTCCTGATCTTCTGAAGCATCATAGAAGATCAGTTGGTTATACCAACAAAAAGAACGCAGCTTTCTGATGAGATTTTAAGTGTGAGGATGGAACTCTTACTTTTGAATCAAAATGGTATCATTCAAGTGGAGTCAGTATTGCAATGCTGAGGTGCTGGATCATGCAAATGGGGTGGTTGGAGAGTCCATTTATAGGCATAGTCCTGATATGGAGTAAAGACATCTAAGCAGTAAAGAAGTAACAACTCTGCTCCACAAAATAATGGCTACATCTGATGTGAAAACAAGTTTCATGTCTTGGAGGAGGAAAAACCCCAAATATAATGTAATGAATTTAATGTATGATCTTTATTTAAAATGCAGAGCAAATAACTGAAATATAATTTCTGAACACTGTGTTCCTTCCTTGTTCCCTCCCCCTTCCATCTTACCTGACAATGACCATAATGTGGTTGCCCATTCTAGACATCATTTATTTATATAGTAGATTTACAAGCTTCCTGATACTGGGTAGCTTACACTTAAATGGGAAAACAATAAAAAGAATCTAAGTGTCCAGACAAATTCTGTCACAGCCTCCACAAACAACCTCCCACAAGGCCTGGGAGAACAGCCAGTCTTTTAAAGACTTGCAGAACATCTTTTTTTTTCATTGATTGATTATGTCTCGTCAAGCTGGTGTTGATGCTTGGCAACCACATAAATAGATATTTCTCCAAGAAACATAGTCAGAAAGGGTGCTATTTGGATCTCTAGAGGGGTAACTTTCCAGAGGACAGGTGCTTCAACAGAGAAGGCATGCTTTATGGGTCTTGATAGATGGCATTACAATGATGCAGGACAGTTGTCAATCAAGTAGGAAGCCATTTCAGACTTTACTACCACCAAAAAAAATCAGTGTCTATGCCCTTCATAGTATATATTGTTTGTGATATACAGGTAAAACTCTCCTCAGTGCAACTTGCATTAATTATTCTGGGCTTTTATTTTGAGACTTGCTTATTTCACAGCAAGATATGAAATGCCTCAGATAATAAATATGGACTGTAAAATGATATGAAGGCTTGTCAGAGACGTGAAGGCCTGGAAAAACGTATAAATGCAAATAAAAAAAATTAAGTGTTTTCTTCCGCCATCCAATATTTCCAATAATTTTCCCAGGCTAAGACCTCTGTGACTGCTAAACTGATAACTTAGATTTGGATTTGTTGAAAACCATAAAGTTGTACCTGGCTAGGCTTTTTAAAAAAAGGAAATTAAGGATAGTGAATCTCAAACAATATCAGTGAGGATGAAAATTAGGAGATATTAAAAACAAGTAAATATAGTTTTATAGGCAGCTTATGAAGGAGTTGAGTCAACTGAAGATGCTTATATGGAATGGAAGGTAAAGCAGACAGCCAAGGAAATTCAGAAATGTAGAAAGTTAGGAAGACTCACAGGGAAGATTTCTTCAAATAAGTCAATAGCAGGAGGAAGGCGTAAGAAAGGAAAAATCAATGTTAGTCCAAGTGGAGAAATCTTGACATATGACCCCCCCCCAAAAAAAGGAAACAAAGGAAGTCAAGTGCTATTTTCTGTATCCAAAACATATGGTCATTTAAGTAGCTTCGATTTTAAAAGAATATTCGCAGGGTGGATTGAAGTCAGTAGAGATGTGGTAAAAGAGCCACTTTGAATGTCTTCATGCTTGTGAGAGGAGTGGAGAAGAGCAAATTATTGCTTCTCCTCCTCCTCCTCCTCGTCCTCGTCCTTCCAAAAAAAAAATCCAGTAATTATTGACCAGTCAGCCTAATATTAATAGCTAGAAAGATGTTAAGTAGAGCAGAAAATAAACATATCATTTGTAAACTTGTAAATAGTGCTTTGATTCCTAAGTGTCAGCATGGTTTTGTCAAAAATAGGTCATATGAGACAAATTTCATCTCCTTGGACAAGATAATTACTTTAAGGGAGTAGGGAAATGCTATGTATATCACTTATTGGGAGAAGAAAGTGGAGATGGATGTGGAACGCACATTACTGGACAGAGAGTAAAGCCTTTGCTTTCTCTTCCTTGTAGCAGTTGATCAACCAAAAGAGACAAATGTTTTCCCAGTCCTAATCTGCTACCAAATAAAAGCCCTATATATATAAAATAGAGAAGGAATGCCTAGTTTTTAAATTTATTATTTATTAAACAGGTGTATATAGCCCCCAACTCACACATTTATTTATAAATTTTATTTATTTATAAAATTTATATTTTTGTGACTGTAAGCTACCCCGACTGGTCACTCATCTTATCATAGGGTAACTCTGGGTAGCTTACAGTCATAAAAATATGTCTTTACGTATACAGTTAAAACATAATTAAAATCAAACTTTAAAACTTAAGGACACTTGGGGAGGGCAGGAGCAGTGTGGTGGAAGGTGGGATCTGTGGTTACTCGAACAGTCACCTCCACCGTGCTGTTCCCCTCACTGGGGCCTCAAGCTGACTGGCAGATCCATGTGTTTAGGTGCTTACAAAGGGAGGGTTGGGCAAGAATCTCATCAGAGGGCAAGATGCTCCAGACCAAGAGAAGGGGAGGTTGGAAATTGGACAAAAATCATCTAGGCAGGTGGAATCCAGTGATGGTTTTTTAAGGAGGGGGCAAACTTGGGCTTCCTTAAAAGCATCCCGAAATGTCACTGCCTGGACCCAGCCACTAGTCACCAACCTGCAGGCTTTCACCATCCAGGAAGGACAAGGATCTAAATGACAGGTGGTGCCACTGACAGCATCAAAGACCTTGTCCACTTCATCAGGGCTAACAGGACCCAACATTACCAGATAACAAAGCAAGACCTCTCCCTGAGCATCTAACATCTTCACACATGGGATCCAACTGGGAACAGATCTGAGTAACTTTGTACATCAGGTACGGAACAAGGTCCTCTGCCTGTCCCCCGGCACTCTGGGGACTGAATAAGAGCAGAGAAATACTAGGTTTTGCTGCTCTTACCGCCATGAGATAGGCCTTAATAGCGGCTCTAAGTCATGCCTGGTCAAAGTCATCCCTTGTGTTCCTCAGCAGCACTCGTGGAATCTCTTGGCCCTTTTCAGAAGCCATAGCTCCTCCATGAACCATGAAGAAGGTCAGGGCATTATCCTTAGATTTCAGGGCATTATCCTTAGGCCACAACCATAGCTTCAGTGGGACTGTGTAGCAACATCTCCTGGATATCCCTAGTTCTCTCTGGAACCCATCAGCATCCATCAATCACTGGGGGCAGACCATCTGAATGGATCTGGCCTCCATGTGGAGAGGGACAGTATACAGAGGTGACAAAATTTTAAAGATCTACCATATAATAAAAATCCATTTAAAAAACTCATTCTATTCCTCATGGCAGCAACAACACAATCAAATCAGCCACTTAATAAATTGTAGAGTGTGCTGTCCCACTCACACACCGCAGTGGATAAAAGGTCTTACTGAGCTACCCACGCCCAATTATTCAGTCCCCAGCAGTTTTAGAATTGCTAAAATCCTTTTTCTGGAGCTCTAAGAAGTCAATAAGTGCGGGTTAAATTACCAAACTTAGGCAATGGCTAGAATGACCGGACAGCAAGGCAAGAGTCCAAGGCAAGAGGTAATCCATGAGGCAAGGCACAAGGTCCAGGCATCAGTCCAAAGTCCAAACACAAGTCCAAAGGCAAGAAACATGGGAAACAAGAACATGAAGCAAGGCAAGCAGGCACCTTGTTCCAGCAACATCCTTCTCTTTGGACAGGCCTAAAAAGTTAAGCACAGCTCCTCATGATAGGTGAGGCTGCTGCCTTGCAAGTAACTTGGTCGACCAGTGCTGTTCTTGGCACCTCTCCTCCCTGTGCGCTCCTGGATCAGATTGGGGTGTGTGGTTGACTTCACTTCCTCATCCTCACTGGCCACTGGCAGCTGCCCTCACTCTGGAGCCTCCAGGCTAACTTGTTGCAGCTGTGTCTCACTCTGCTCGGGCTCAGCTGGCTGCCCGTCCAGTCGTTCCGGCTGCAGTTGAGCTGGGTCTCTCTATGCCCTGGTCTGTGTCTCCCACAACCCCTGGACTCACTGCCCAGAGGTGCCAGGGACCAGGTCATCCTCTTCCTCTGAATTAGCGTTTGGAGAGGACACTGGCAGCACATTACATAGAGAGGTTGTTGTCCTGGTACTACTATAGCTCCCCTCCCACCTATCTATTGTCATATAGTCTAAAAATAGTACCTGTTTCTGATTTACAATTATATTGTAGTCCCCTCTGCTTTTTGTTTTCAAATTTTCTCACAATTTTGCTAGAGTTAAGTAATAATTATGGTACAATGACACAGGATTTATGTTTGTTCATTATTTTTTCCTTTTTTAACAGTTGCTGGGATACAAACGAGCATAGTGCTCCTTGGTGGATTATACGAGTACCAATCCTAATTTCCATTTTAGTAAGTAAACTCATAATTGGAAATGAATTATGTTAATGTAATTTTTCACACTAGTTTTTATCCCTTGAAATTTCATACACAGATGTTGGTCTGGGCAAAAGTCTAATATTTTTCATTATTAATTTTAAACCCACCCTTCAGCAACAGAAGAAGCAGCTAATAATAAAAATTCACAAAAAACAATAATTAGCACTACAGAAAGCAATTCCACATTCCTAAAAACAAAAACGAACAAAAAATCAAGCATTGACATTCTTTCTATTAGATAATCCCTGGTGAATTTCAAAAACCTTAGTTTATTTTCTGAAAGAGTAGCTAAAATTTATTTATTTAAATTTATTGGGTGCCCAAGTCCAATTGAATCTGGCCAGTGGGCAAAACTAAAAAAGTCATCTGCCAAAAATATTAAATGAAAAAGCTTTCCCATTATTAGTTTGACAAAAATCAACATTTTTCTATATTAGATATTGATGTTATAATAACTGCCCCAAATTTAGTTTTTATGTATACCTTACAGAAATATAATTCAACTGTATCTCTCCAAATTGTAAGTACATATAGTCCCACTTTGGATTACAATTGGGACAAGACATTCTGTTGTTAAGCAAGGTGATTGTTAAGTGAGTCATGTCCAACTTTATGACTTTTTATTGCTATGAGTGTTAAGCAAATTCACTTGTTAAGTGAATTCAGCTTCCCCCATTGACTTTCTTTGTGAGAAGCCAGTGGGAAAGGTTGCAGGTGTGATCACATGATCCTCGAATGCTGTAAATATATCCCAGGTATCAAGTGCCCTAATTTTGATTACATTACCAGAGAGGATGCTGCAATGGTCGCAAATATGAGGACTGGTTGTAAATCACTTTTTTGAAATGATTGAGGGTGAAGTTTCATTCTCCAGCATGACGAATGGAGAATCCACAGATGGGTTGATCTTGCCTTTCTGCCCTAGAGATTAAGTCGATCAACCTTTGACATGCCTCTCTTCTTCCGGCTAGGAATCTCCAGTCACGACTTAGTCTTAGCCCAAGAGAGACGTGGTGAAGGTTGGCTTTAGTAGAAAGGCAACACCATTGGATTCTTCTCAGGTTGTATCTTTCCTTCCCTTCCCTTTCTCCGTGCTGATATCAGTGCTGAAATTTAAACCGCTGTGAGGCTGAGCGGTTTTTTTACAGACTTCAGCTGAAGCCTCAAGGTACTTTTAGCTTCTAGGCAAGCCATGAGTGTTGTTGTTGTTGTTGTTGTTAGCTGCGAAGTCGTGTCCGACCCATCGCGACCCTATGGACAACATTCCTCCAGGCCTTCCTGTCCTCTACCATCTTCTGGAGTCCATTTAAGCTCACGCCTACTGCTTCAGTGACTCCATCCAGCCACCTCATTCTCTGTCGTCCCCTTCTTCTATTGCCCTCGATCTTTCCCAGCATTAGGCTCTTCTCCAGTGAGTCCTTCCTTCTCATTAGGTGGCCAAAGTATTTGAGTTTTAGCTTCAGGATCTGGCTGTATTATATCTGTAAACAGTTAAAATATATATGTGTTAACAAGTTAAACCGTTATACGTTGAGGGAAAACCAATCTGACAGGAGAACACGCGGGAACTTTGACAGCTGTCAAAGTTCCCCGCACGGCGCAGGCGCAACCACTGACAGCTCGCGGCTGTCAAAACACCGAGCCATGCGGAAGCCTGAACTGTCAAGAACAGACGACGCGGATTGGTCCGGATAGACGCGGCGCCAAAATGGACGTTCCTGATTGGCCCTCACTGACAGCTGCCGGCTATAAAAGCCGGGCAAGTTATTCTGTTTTTGTCTTGCTCTAAATAAACCTTTTGTTAAGTAGCCTGTCGTCCCGAGTGGTCCTTCGGCTACTTCACTGGCGACGAGGGTGGGATCGCTCCTGAGCTGAAGTCACAGCCGCGGAAGAGAGTTCCCGGCCAGAGCTGTCACTGGAAGTTTTAACTTCCAACGGAGCGAGACCTAGGACCGGACGACATGGCAAACTTCGGGCGCGTGAGGGAATTCGACACCCGCCATCCCGAGAGATGGCAATCACACCTGGGGCAAGTCGAGGGATTCCTCCTTGTCAGCAAAATCACCGAAGACAGAGCAAAGGCCGCCGCGCTTCTATACATCAGCGGACCCCCAGTATACGACGCTGCCGTTGGGCTGTTTAGCCCGGTACCTATCACCGAGGTCTCCTACGTGGACCTGGTAGACCAGCTTACGAAGCATTATATGCCAGCCCGATCCGAACTGTACTGGCGGGTACAATTCGCCCAGAAGAAACAACGTCCAGACGAACCCGCAAACGATTTCATCGCTGGGGTCAGACACGCCGCGCGGAACTGCCACTTCCCCGACCTAGAAGACCGCATCAGAGACCAGGTGGTGATCGGGTTGAGGGACGAACGCCTTCAGAAGAAGCTGACATCTAAAACCGACATGAGCCTGGCAGAATTGACCAGAGAAATCATGGCCTACGAGTATAACCACAAGAAGAAACCGACTACCACGACCCCCGAGAGCCCAGCGACCGTCTTCCAAGAGAGCGCAACACTCAGCGACAGCAACGAGTCGGTGGACTTCACCGACGGAGAAGCCCTTCAGCGCAGAATGGAACGCAGACAACCGAGAAGAAGCGACACTTCGGATCGCCGAAGGTCCAGGAACCCCCCTCCGCCACTGCCGCGTTACGAGCAACGGGCCGCCTGCGCCAGCTGCGGGGGCAATCATGCCCGAGGAAGCTGCCGGTTCAGAAACGCTAAGTGCCACAATTGTGGGAAGACTGACCACATCAAACCGGTGTGCCGCAGCAAGGGCCGTGACAACGTCAATGATTTGGAGGCAAATTCCCCAGGTAGGCCAGCTACCCGGGCCAACAGAGGAAAAACGCCAGGGGCCCTGGTAGAAACAATTGATAGGGTAAACAGCCTAAGCTCAAAGGTTAGGATCAGGGTAAAAATTCAGGGGGTGCCCTGCCTCATGGAGGTGGATTCCGGGTCAGCAGTCTCCTTAATTTCAATTGAAACATATCAGGAGATCTGCCAACAAAGCAAGGGAAAAATTCCTCTGAGACAAACCCAGGTTCACCTAGCAGACTTCCAAAAAACCCCTATTCCTCTGGAAGGGAGGGCTAAGGTTACTGTGGAGTATAAAACATTCAAAGGTCCCCTAGAAGTTCTGGTAACGCCCGGAAACCGCACCAACCTGATAGGGCTGAACTGGTTCGGGCCTCTAGGGATCGCCATAACGGGGGTAAATACAGTCCAATCACCCAGTCTCGAAGCCGTTTGCAACAAGTATGCAGACGTCTTCGATGGCACACTAGGAAAATACACCGGTCCCCCCATCTCTTTACAATTAAACCCAGCAATCCAACCCATAAAGATAAGAGCTAGGAGAGTACCCTTTGCCCTTAAAGAAAAAATTGAAAATGAACTAGAGCGCCTCGTAGGGCTCGGGGTGCTCGAACCTACAGAGGGGGGAAGCTGGGAGACCCCAATAGTCACCCCTGTTAAACCTAACGGGGAAATAAGATTATGTGCGGACTATAAGGCGACCCTCAACCTAGCTCTCAGCCCCCATGCTTACCCGGTGCCAGCGGTAAGGGACGTATTTGCTTCCATCCGCTCAGGCGCCATTTTTGCTAAACTTGATCTTACGCAGGCGTATTTGCAACTGCCTGTCACAAATGACACCGCGGAAGCCCAGACAATTGTCACCCACCGCGGTGCCTTTAAAGTAAAAAGGCTACAATTCGGCATATCGGCAGCCCCGGGTATCTTCCAGGGTATCATGGAGAAAACCCTGAAGGGAATACCCGGGGTCTGCCCCTATTTCGACGATGTTCTCATCGCCGGAGAAAATGAAGCAAACTTAGCTGACAGACTGTCAGCTGTGCTGAGCCGGCTCAGAGAAGCCGGCCTCAAACTTAAGCGGGAAAAGTGCTCCATTGGAGTCACATCCACAGAATTCCTAGGGTACAAAATAGACGGCCAAGGTATCCACCCCACCACAGAAAAACTAAGGGCTATTCAAACAGCACCAAGCCCAAGGAATAAACAAGAACTCCAAGCCTTTTTAGGATTATTAAACTTTTATCACGCCTTCCTTCCCCACAAAGCCACTATCGCAGAGCCTCTGCATAGACTCCTGGATAAGGGAACTGCCTGGTCCTGGACCAAAATACATGAAAATAGCTTCCAATCATTAAAAAAGATTATTTGCAATAGTTCAACGATCACCCTTTTCCGAGAAGATACACCAATATGCATCGCTTGCGACGCATCTCCCTATGGAATTGGGGCAGTGTTAAGTCATTTATACAAGGACGGCACCCAAAGACCCATAGCCTTTTATTCACGCACTCTATCAAAAGCAGAAAGGAATTACGCACAAATAGACAGAGAAGCCCTAGCAATAGTCGCTGGGGTTAAAAAATTTCATGACTACCTTTATGGGAGACCCTTTACTATATACACAGATCACAAACCCCTACTAGGGATATTCACTTGGAATAAAATAACACCTCAGATTCTCTCACCGAGAATACTACGGTGGTCCACATTCTTATCTGCCTATTCTTATCAGTTAATCCATAAACCAGGAAAGGAATTAGGACACGCAGACTGCCTCAGCAGACTGCCAATTCAAAGCAAGGATCCAGACCCAGCCCCAGCTGGACTGATCCTAGCAATTTCTCAACTTCCAGACTGTCCCCTCTCTGCAAAGATTATAGCAAACAACTCAGCTAAGGACAAAATACTCAGCAGAATTCTCAGGTGGGCCACAACAGGGTGGCCAGCACAAAACCCACACCCCCAATTCCAGCCATACTTCAACAGGAAAAATGAAATATCTTCACATAGGGGATGCCTGCTATGGGGAAATCGAGTCATAATACCAAATAAGAACACAAATCAAACGTTAGACATCTTACACGAAGGACACCCAGGCATTGTCAAGATGAAAGCTATGGCCAGAAGTTATGTCTGGTGGCCTGGCATAGATAAGGAAATAAAAAAATATGTGGGAGGATGCTACACCTGTCAAGCAACCCGAAACGAACCACCCCAGGCACCAATTCACAAATGGGAAACGACAAAAAACCCATGGTCACGCATATATTTAGATTTTGCAGGACCTATCCAGGGACAGAGTTTCCTAATTGTAGTGGACAGTTATTCTAAATGGTTAGAAGTCACTCCCCTTAGGAAAACAACGTCAGGAGCCACTATACAAGCCCTAAGGAAAATATTCGCCACACACGGCCTCCCAGACACCATAGTTTCAGACAATGGCCCTCAATTCACCTCTCGTGAATTTCAGATGTTCGCTATGAAGAATTGTATTAGGCTGGTCACGTCTGCACCCTTCCACCCATCGACAAACGGGATGGCTGAAATTATGGTACGTTCCACAAAAGAAGCTTTGAAAAAATTCGTCAAGGGGAACTGGCAGCGACGACTCAGCCAATTCCTAATGTCACAACACGCAACTCCATGCACAACAACGGGCAAATCACCGGCAGAACTAAGATGGAGGAGGCTGATAACACGGCTCGACAGACTACATCCTGACACATACCCGGAAGAAAACGAGCAAACCCCCCCCAACCGCACACTCAAACCAGGGCAAATGATATGGGCACGATCATACACAGATAAAAACAAATGAGTCCAAGGGACAGTGCTAAAACAAACAGGACCCATTTCTTATCTAATATCCACACAAACTCACGGCAACCTACGCCGCCATATCGACCAACTCAGACCCAGACAACCACCACACACCCCAGAACCCCAACCGGAGGAACTCAACCTGCAACCCCCTCCAGAAATACTACCGTTGCCAAACCAAGAGGAAGAGGGGCAAAGAGACGCACCACCGGCAGAACCAGACATCGCCCCACTTCCACATCGTTCCAACAGGAACCGAAGGGCCCCCGCCTACCTAAAGGACTACCAGTGGGCAGGTTCCAACGACCAAGAGGGAGGAAACGCTCCAGGGGAGGGGTAAGGGGTGTATTATATCTGTAAACAGTTTAAATATATATGTGTTAACAAGTTAAACCGTTATACGTTGAGGGAAAACCAATCTGACAGGAGAACACGCGGGAACTTTGACAGATGTCAAAGTTCCCCGCACGGCGCAGGCGCAACCACTGACAGCTCGCGGCTGTCAAAACACCGAGCCATGCGGAAGCCTGAACTGTCAAGAACAGACGACGCGGATTGGTCCGGATAGACGCGGCGCCAAAATGGACGTTCCTGATTGGCCCTCACTGACAGCTGCCGGCTATAAAAGCCGGGCAAGTTATTCTGTTTTTGTCTTGCTCTAAATAAACCTTTTGTTAAGTAGCCTGTCGTCCCGAGTGGTCCTTCGGCTACTTCACTGGCCTTCTAAAGAGCAGTCAGGATTGATCTCCTCTAGGACTGACCGGTTTGATCGCCTTGCAGTCCAAGGGACTCGCAGGACTCTTCTCCAGCACCAGAGTTCAAAGGCCTCAATTCTTTGGCGCTCAGCCTTTCTTATGGTCCAACTTTCACTGCCATACATTGCAACTGGGAAGACCATAGCCTTGACTATACGCACTTTTGTTGACAGGGTGATGTCTCTGCTTTTTAGTGTGCTGTCTAGATTTGCCATGGCTTTCCTCCCCAGGAGCAGGCGTCTTTTAATTTCTTGGCTACAGTCCCCATCTGCAGTGATCTTGGAGCCCAGGAAAATAAAATCTGTCACTACTTCCATTTCTTCCCCATCTATTTGCCAGGAATTGAGAGGGCCAGATGCCATGATCTTGGTTTTCTTAATGTTAAGTTTCAACCCAAGTTTTGCACTCTCCTTCTTCACCCGTAACAAGAGGCTCTTTAGTTCTTCTTCACTTTCTGCCATTAGAGTGGTATCATCTGCGTATCTTAGGTTGTTGATATTTCTTCCGGCAATCTTAATTCCAACTTTTGATTCATCTAGCCCTGCCTTTCTCATGATGTGCTCTGCATATAAGTTAAATAGGCAGGGCGACAGTATACAGCCTTGCCGGACTCCTTTCCCAATTTTGAACCAATCAGTGGTTCCGTGTCCAGTTCTCACTGTTGCTTCTTGACCCGCATATAGGTTTCTCAAGAGACAAATAAGATGGTCTGGTACTCCCATCTCTTTAAGAACTTGCCACAGTTTGTTATGATCCACACAATCAAAGGCTTTAGCATAGTCAATGAAGCAGAAGTAGATGTTTTTCGGGAACTCCCTAGCTTTCTCCATGATCCAGCGTATGTTGGCAATTTGATCTCTAGTTCCTCTGCCTCTTCGAAATCCTGCCTGTACTTCTGGTAGTTCTCGATCCACATGAGTGTAGCGGTCGCCATTTTGGGTGCTGCTGTTGTTGTTCCTGAGGGGGGGGGAAATCCTCCCTTCCAGCGAGGGCAAATTAGCAGCAAACAGACTTAATTGGGCACAGCCAGCTAGCAACTTTCTTGCCCCAACCATTGAATCTGCTGCTACAATTGGTTAATTGTGTCTAGCGTTGGAGCAGGAGCTTGTTTTTACTGGCGGCCGCCATTTTGAATACACCATTTTGAAAACTGCACGATCATTTCTCAGGCCATTCAGAAGGACAAAATCACTTTCTTCAAGGTGCTTTCAGACTACTGGGCAGCTCTCATTATAATCACAAAACAGCAACAACAGCCTCCAGCCTCATAGCTTTTATGGAGGTGTGCAATCGCTCAGGCATTTCCAAGGTTCAGGGCGTGGCTGGGTGCCTGCCTTAACTACCTCCATTTTCCTAGCAGTTTTACTGCTTATAGTGTGCTGGCTACCCCATTAACTTGGTCTTGCCGCCACCAACAGAATATTGGAGTGTGCTAGCCATACCACTAAGTTGGGCTTGCTGCCGCCAACAGGACTTTACGTGTGCTGGCCGTACCAAAAGTTGGGCTTGCCACCACCAACAGATTCATATGTGTGCTGGCCGTACCATAAAGTTGGGCTTGCTGCCAGTATTGGAGTCATACATCTGCTGGCAGTAACATTAAGTTGATCTTGCCGCCACCTCCAGGACTGTGCAAGTGCTGGCTATCCCATTAAGTTGGTTGAGTCGCCACCACTTCAAACCACAACTAAACTCTTTACTATTGAGTTCACCTTGCTTTTGTAAACACATTGTGATTGCCATTTCCAGGATATCTCTAGTGTCATAATGGCAAATGAATCTACAGCTCAGGTACAAAGTGCCTCTAGCAGTTCACCCAGATGCAAGAAACCCAAATCGGCCAAGCAGGAGGCTGCTGGGAAGCTCAGATCCAAAGCTATCGCTGGCAAAAGGTCTTCCAAAGCTGCGGAGAAAGAAGCACGTAGGAGGCACCAGGCATTGGAAAGGCAATTGTCCAAAGCTGCAAGGCAAAAGAAGGATACAAAGGTTGGTCAGAGTACTTCTGTTTCTATGGAAGCATCGGTTTTTGGCCCTCACCAAGCTCCTTCTTCCGCTGCTCCCAGTGCCTGGTCCAGAGGGTGAGGCAGGTCAGTTCAGTTTTCCTGTGATAGAACAGGTGGAGATGGCTTCCCCTTCCAGTGAAGGGTTCGGCCTTCAGATCCCTGGTCCTCCTACTACAGCTAGGCCCCTGGGCCCAGAGGCCACATTCACTCCAGATGCTACGCTCTCCAGATGCTAAGGAGCCAGAACTGTCAGAACGACTTCCTTTGCTGATTTCTCAGGCCATTGCCCAAGGCATAGCTTTGACCCTGCACCAGGCAGCTTGGCCTAAGTCAATAGCATCAGAATATCCATCTCACAGCAACGTGCCATATCTTCCCCAGGTGGAGTCTGCCGCATATCAGGGATCAGTTTTCCCCTCACATTCCTCCAGAAGTAGGATGACGTTCATAGGGGACAAGGATCAGAGAGAGCAGGGGATGTCAGAAGATGAGGACTTATCTCCTTTCGTAGGCTTGTTTAATCTGGCCCTCTTCAAATCCTTGCTTCACAAGGCCAGAAGCACTGCCCAACTTGGTCCTGAAAGTGTTTCTCACGCTGAACCTTCCACCAGCCAAGCGTCTACCAGTAAGGTTTTTTCGGAACCAACCTTTACTCAATAGGACATTCCCTGCCCTTCCCTTTTTCTCAATGTTGTCCAAAGACAATGGGGAGCAGCAGGTACTTTTCCATCCCCGGGGGGAACCGACAAAAGGTTATTTAATGTGGCTCCAGCACTGTCAAGAGGTGCTAGCAGTCCCCACAGTAGATGAGCCCTTAGCACCTTTGGTTTCATCTTTTGCTGTGTCTGGAAATATAGCAGAGGCTCTGAAGTCCGAGGATAAGAAGGCGGAGCTTAATTTCTGCAGGACCCATTGAGCCTTAGCATGGGCAGTGAAGGCAGCTTCATCAACTTCTTTTTTCACCAGAACTTCTCTGGCTTTGCCAATTGCAAATTCCCTCCAGAATTGGTACGGATGCACCAAGATCTAAATAAATTAGTGGCTGCATCTGAATACATGGCTGATTCATCTTTGCACGCGGCCAGATTTTCCTCCCAGGCATTAGCATCTAACATCATGTCCCGCAGACTTCTGTGGCTCAGACACTGGCAAGCGGGTGCTAGATCCAGTCTCAGCCCCTTACAAGGGGGGGCAGTTATTTGGAGAGGCACTAAATCCTTATCTCATCAAGAATAAGGATAAGCGTAAGGTCATGTCCCCTCTGATCAGGAGAACAGACAGGAGAGCTACCCGTTATGCCCACATGCAGTCCTTTCGCCTGACCTACACAGGCTCGGAGTTCATTCATTACTCCCACCCTTATCCTCCCAGACCAGAACGTCAATTCGACAGATCTGGTAACAGGGACAGACCCAGACAGCAATTTCAGGCCAAACAGCCCTTTTGGGGCATAGGAGGCCATCCCTTCAGACGGTCCAAGTGACAACAAGAGTACCTCCCATAGGGGGCATGTTGGCTCTCTTTGCACACAGATGGGAGAACATCACTACAGATCTCTGGGTCCTCAACACCATCAGATTTGGCTTGACTCCGGAGTTCAACTCCATTCCCCCGAGGCATTTTGTCTCTTGCCCATCTTCCAAAAATCCGGTCAAAAGACACCTCATGAAGGAGGCGATTCGACATCTCCTGGAAATTCAGGCCATAAAACCGGTATCAGCAGGGCAAAAAGGATGGGGGTTTTATTCTATTCTGTTCATTGTCCCAAAGGCATAGGGAAGATGGAGAGCAATCCTGGATTTAAAGAAATTAAATACCCACTTGGTATATAAAAAATTCAAAATGCAGACGCTCCAATCCATCTTAGTGGGCATCAGAAGGGGGGACCTCCTGATGTCCATCGATCTGATGGAGGCCTACCTGCACATTCCCATCTTTCCCGGGCATCACAAATTCCTCAGGTTCTGCTACACTTTCAATACAGAGCTTTCACTTTCAATACAGAGC
Organism: Vipera ursinii; assembly: GCF_947247035.1. Classification (NCBI taxonomy): domain Eukaryota; kingdom Metazoa; phylum Chordata; class Lepidosauria; order Squamata; family Viperidae; genus Vipera; species Vipera ursinii. Next base: position 118,211,786 of record NC_139517.1, read on the forward strand.
TCTACCATTCGGCCTGTCATCGGCCCCCAGAGCATTCACAAAGGTCCTGGCTGCGCTGGCCACGCATCTGAGAACCATTCCAGTGCATGTCCAGTGTTATTTGGACGACATCCTTATCCAATCCTCCTCAGTCCAATTAGCTCAGTCAGACCTGGCATTGTCCATCAAGATTCTTCAGAACCATGGGTTTTCGGTGAATTTTCAAAAGAGCCAGACAGTTCCCTCCACCCACATCCTTCACCTGGGCACGGTGATAGATAAAAAGAGGTGTGAGGTTTACTTGTCTCAGGAACATCAGGACAGTATCCAATCTAAACTCCCAAATTCAAAGAGAGTGAGTAGTTGCCCTGGCAATTGTTTCGCAACTGCTAAGAAAGATGGTTTCCTGCATAGCAATAGTTCCTTGGGCTCAACTCCACTCCAGACCCCTCCAATGGTTCCTGCTCCTGTTCCAGAGACTAGGCACCAGTTCCTCCAACCACAGGGTATGGGTCCCATCACAAGACCCACAATCCCTCCAGTGGTGAGTCTCTCCAGCAATGGACAGGGGGACCTTATTCAAGGAGCCCAACCGACTCATCCTAACATTGGATCCCAGCTTGTTTGGCTGGGGAGCACAGCTGCAATCCCAGTTGGCCCAAGGTCGGTGGTCCCAGTCAGATCTGAAGCGCAACATAAACTGGTTGGAGCTCAGAGCTATTCATCTGGCTCTACGCCACTTTCGCCACACAGTGACAAGGTGACACGTTCTAGTCCTCACGGACAATGTCGCGGTGAAAGCCCATATCAACGGGAAAGGGAGTACCCACTCCAGGTCCCTCATGGCCGAAGCTCAATTATTAGGAACCTGGGCAGAGACCAACCTCTTGTCCCTTAAGGCGGAGCACATCTTGGGAGAGATGAATCGCCAAGTGGATTTTTTGAGCAGGGCAACAGTGGACCACTCCGAGTGGCATCTGCACCCAGATCTCTTCAGGGAAATATCGGAGAGGTTCGGTCATCCAGCGCTGGACTTGTTCGCTACCCAGGTGAATTCCCAGCTCCCGAGATTCTTATCCCGGTTCCCGTCTCCAGGGGTGGAAAGGGTAGATGTGCCCAGAAAGCTCCTGTATGTGTTCCCTCCTCTCCCTCTGATCCAAGCAGTTATCCGAAAGAACTGCAGGAATGGGCAGAGGTGATACTCATTGCTCCCCACTGGCCACGACGGCCGTGGTATACCGACCTCATAGGCCTATCGATATCTCTTCCATGGAGGATACCTCAAGATCGGATCTCCCTCAGCTAAGGGGCTCTACAACATCCAGAGCCTCAGTGGCTCCAACTAACCGCCTGGCATTTGAAAGGAGACTCCTAGCAGAGGAGACCTACTCATCAGGCATGATTAACATGATTCAGGCTTCAAGACGACCTGCGACCAATAGAATTTATGATTCCACATGGAGGATTTCTGTAACTGGTGTGGGAGACAACAATTAGATCCAAGTACCATTCCTGTTCCAAGAATCTTGGATTACTTACTGGAGGGACTTCAAAAGGGTTTAGCACCTAACACTATTTGCAGGCAAGTCGCTGCTCTGTCCACGGTGCTCACATATGGCAACTCAGAACCCTTGGCTCAGCACCCCATGGTATGGTCCTTTAACAAGGGAGCAGTCAACACCAAAGCCACCCGTGGTCCACAGATATCCCTTGTGGGACCTGTCCAAGGTCTTGCAGGCTCTCACTTCATCTCCATTTGAGCCCATCAGAACCTCCTCTATGCGGTTTTTAACACTTAAGGTCACCTTCCTAGTAGCCATCACATCGGCTAGGCGCATCTCAGAATTGGCAGCACTTTCTATTAGAGATGTCTTGTGTATTTTTTACAAGAAGCAACAGTGAGAACTGGACACGGAACCACTGATTGGTTCAAAATTGGGAAAGGTGGTCTTACGCTTAGACCCCTCATTTGTTCCCAAGGTAAACTCATTGTTTTACAGAGCACAGGAGATTGTGCTGCCAGATTTTTGTCCAGAGCCATCCCACGAATTGGAACATAAATAGCACACCTTGGACGTTCATAGAGCATTGCGTCGCTATATTAAGTGAACCGCCTCCTTTCGAAAATCTGAAGCCCTCTTCATTTCATTCCAGCCCTCTTCAGTGGGTCAGAAGGTGTCTGCCTCTACTATAGGCAGATGGATTAGGGCTTGCATAGTGGGGGCGTACCAGGCACACTCCTTGCCAGCCCCAAGGCGAATTACTCGCAGTTCTGCAACTTCAGTGGCCTGGGCAACAAAGGCATCGATAGAGGAGATATGCAAGGTGGCGACGTGATCGTCCCCTTCCCCATTTGTGAGGCATTATAAGTTAGATAAGTTCGCCTCAGCAGATGCTTCATTTGGCAGGAGAATTCTCCAAAGAGTAGTAACAGATAGTGGGACACAGGGCCAGATGTCTTCCCGCCCATAGGGACAGTGAGGCTTTGGTATGTCCCATCCGTGGATTCTCCATCGACATGCTGAGAAAAGGCATTCACGTAAGACAACGCCCCTTCTCTGAGCTTGTGGGTTGGTTTCTGAAGGTTTCGTTACCAGGCTAGGTGTAAGGAAGCCCTTATAAACAGAAGAACACTGACAGTGACTTCCCCTAAATCCACTGGAGGTGTTATCTAGCCTGGTAATGAAACTTTCAGAAACCAACCCACAAGCTCGGAGAACAAATCTTCAGATATATGCCATTATTGCAAACTTCAAATGTTTGCTAAACAAATGATTATAAGTTCACCTGTGTAGAATAATTTGTTTGTTTGCATCCCACTTTTGTTATTTTTACAAATAATGCAAGTCAGCAAACTTATCCAACATACTGTCCTCCTCCTATTTTCCCCACAACAGCAACCTTGAGAGATGAGTGGGGCAAGAGAGAGTGACTGATCCAAGGTCACCCAGCTGGCTTTCATGGCTAAGGTGGGACTTGAACTGAGGTCCTCTGGTACCTTAACCAATAAACTGGCTTATGATATGCAACACTAGTTATGTTATGACCTGTAATATTAGTGTTAGTGACAGTAAAATGGTGGTAGAAATGTGGGAAATAGAACTTGAATAAAGGATCAGAAGAGAAATTTATGGCTCCTAATTTAAAGAAAGAATATAATTTTGAGACAGGTGAATGGACAGGTGTATTATACAGAGGCCTGTTTGTCTTTCTTTTAAAATTTTATTTCATAAAACCATACCTAAAGGCCAATTATTTTTTAAAAGGTTCAGAAGAAAGATAAAGTTATTAAATATCTTTTCCCTCTCTTTAATTATCTTGCAATGCCTTTATAAAAACTGAATGTTCATGGACAAGTTTGTGCAATTATTATACTGCCGTTGTTAGTTGATCAACTCTTAGATGCAGTTCAGTATTGATTTGTCCCAGGATAAGCCTCTTTGAATTCCCTGGGAATTGATTTTAAGTAAATCAATATAATGAATTATGTAATTACAACTGGATGTATATTTAACTACAAATATATCCTGTTAGATACACTGAAATGTAATTCATTCTATATTTAACTGAGAATAAATTTTAATCTGCACATTAAAGCAGTATTTTTCATCCTCAGCAAATTTAAAATAGATGAATTTCAACTTCCAGAATTTGGGCTGAGAATTCTGAGAGTTGAGGTCCATTTAACTTAAAGTTACCAAGGTTGAGAAACACTGCAGATATATTTTTTTTAGAACATCACTACAGGATTTAACTTATCATTGAATGATTGGAAAAACTATGCATTTTATACAATTATTAATGCCTCTGTTAATTCTTTCATAGGTAAATTTTATAATTTTCATTAGCATTATAAGAATTCTGCTCCAGAAGTTAAGATCTCCAGATGTTGGAGGCAATGAACAATCACAATACAAGTGAGTGAAACACAAATCTCTGTTTCTCTTGATGGAGGCCCATGTTGGCAAAACATATATCAGAGGAGTTCTGACTTATTCTAATGAGCTTATTTTATGTGTTTACTTTTAAGGAGACTTGCAAAGTCAACGTTGCTTCTGATTCCACTCTTTGGTGTTCACTATGTGGTGTTTGCAGTCTTTGGCGTTTCTAATTACTACCAGATAGTTTTTGAATTATGCCTGGGCTCTTTTCAGGTAGTATCTGAGCAAGTTTTCCTCTTAAAATAATTCTGATTTAATTTTATTACTGTGTTTTAACTTGTAAGTATTTTGCCCTTGCAGGGACTGGTTGTTGCAATCCTGTATTGCTTTCTGAACAGTGAAGTAAGTTTATATCTTTTTGTGATAAGATTGGGGGCAGTGATAATATTTTAGGCCATTATGCTGTTGTTCAGCTGTTGATAGAAGCCTTGAGATTCACTTTGCAGTATATGGAGGTAGGATTGAAAAAGTTCCATCTTGGGCAAGGGGAAATAGCTCAATTGAGAGAAATGAATGGAATCTTGTTTTAAACATTGCAAAAAACCATAGCATGTTTTGAATACTAGTTGAAGGGACAGGGTTGTAAGGTGAGTACCTTGTCAGATCGGAGTGGAGTCAAGAATTTCCTTCCTTCCTTCCTTCCTTCCTTCCTTCCTTCCTTCCTTCCTTCTTTCCCTTCCTTCCTCCCTCCCCCTTTGTTTTTTAATATATACTAAATATGGCTTAGCCTTACAATTCTACTGTGTGTTTCCATCTTGAAATAATAGCTAGCCACCAGTTTTCCAGAGTGTGGTTGGAACAGACTCTAGGAGCCTCTCCAATGAGTCTGAGGGTTACTTGTAGCCCTGGACTTCAGATTTCCTATTCTTGCCTTAAAGCACAGTTTACAAACCACAGTGCCTGCATATAGCTAACATACTGTGGGATTTAAAAAAAACTGCATTCTTATGTGACATGTGAACTCAACTAGGGGGTGGTGACATGATAGCAGTGTTCCAATATCTTAGGGGTTGCCACAAAGAAGAGGGAGTCAAGCTATTCTCCAAAGCACCTGAAGGCAGGACAAGAAGCAACGGATGGAAACTAGTCAAGGAGAGAAGCAACCTAGAACTAAGGAGAAACTTCCTGACAGTTAGAACAATTAATCAGTGGATTGCCTCCAGAAGTTGTGAATGCTCCAATACAACAATTTGTCTGAAATGATATAAGGCTTCCAGCCTGAGCAGGGGGTCAGTCTAGAAGACCTCCAAGGCCCCTTCCAACTGTTATTCTATTAAGGCCTTTTCCCCAAAAAGAGGGAAATGCAAAGCAGGAGAGGCATTAACTATAAATATTGCTAGAAACAATGCCTTTTTTGCAATCCAAATCTAGTGCCACCCCAGACTTGAAATAGCCATTTGTGGACTTAGTTCTTAGATGGCTGGTAGGGAAAAACTGGGTTCTTCAATAAATACAATTGTAAATGTCTAGGGTAACATGAGGAGAGTGCTGGATGATTTGATGAGATTTTGTAAGTTCATGCTTGTGACATTAGGGAAGTATCTACCTTCCCTTCTGTGGGCCTCTTCCTCAGTTATCTTTGATTTTTTTCAAACATCTGGATCCTTTTTTGCCTTGGTATGAGGTATCCAAAATATTTAAGCTTTAGCTTAAGTGTTACTGCTTCTAGTGAACATTCATTGGATTTAGCACCTCCCAAAAATAAATATAGTGATACCCTGCAAGTGTTTAATCAGTTAACAAGTGTCTTTTTCGGCTGGGAGTTACTGAGAGAATAATTTTCAGATATTTTCAAATGCCTTTAATCTGCCAGTTGCTGGGTTTTAATTTGGCACCAACCCAAAATTTGGAAATAGATTCCTGAACTAAGAAGAGATTTAGTTTCAAATAAACATGCCTAATTTTCAGTATGTAATTAAATTTTTAAATCAAAACCTCTGCTTAGACGTTAAGAGAGAGATAAAATATCTTGACTTCAGTTTTCTTGGCAGCTACAGAGACACATCCCTATTGGTGATCGGAGTATTGCCTTTTTTCTGTTTTTTCCAGGATGTTTGGGTTTTTTTTTACTGTTTTTCTCGGTCTAGTGCTAAATCAATTTGATTGTTTTTTTCACCACCACTTTAACACCTTTAGATATGGAATACTTTGAACAAATGAACTTATTATTTTTATTCTTTACTCTTTTATTAGCACCCCAACTATAGCACAGCATGTTGTAAACTGTCAAGCAATTTCAATACTTAGCATAACACGTTTTATTTAAAAAATAATTATAATGCAGTTTTATTAAATGTGGGAACCTTCTTTGTAATTCTCTTTCCGATTTACCTCACCTTCTTGTGTAGGGGGGGCTCTTAGTGCTCTCTAAGCTTGGTGGTTTTCTTGCAGACATTTCATTACCCAAACAAGGTAACATCATCAGATTGAAATGTCTGCAAAAACTCCAAGCTCAGATAGCAAAAAGGACTCCTTATTTCAACCATATACGTATATTTTCTTTTTTTGTCTTCTTGCATATTCAAGCACATTTTCATCCCAAAGGGAATTAACCCCAGTGCTAATAAATTGCATGCTGGTTTCCTGTTTGCCTTTAGGTTCGGGGAGAGCTGAAAAGAAAATGGAAGAGCTGGTGTCTGAATGAAAGAATAAGCCGCGATTACAAAGTTCACAGGTCTTCTGTTTTTCCAAATGACTCAGAAGGTGGCTCCCATTTGCATCGCAATTCGGCCACTCAATTTTCTTCTCAGACAGAAACTTCAGTGATATAATTCATCTAGGTGCCTATGTAAAAACTATGGGGCATATCCCTGGGCATATAGTTCATTCATTGTGCTATTTTCTAATGTGTAAAGTTTGTACTCCACTTTATCTGTAGGTCAAGATAGAGGGATTTCCAGCCTATGACAGCTGTCTTTTGTACTTGCTTTTAGAACTTGGTTATGATGAAACCTCTCTCCTCTATTAATTCCTTGCCCCCAACTTTGTATGCTGCAAATAGCCGTAAAAGTTTAATAGTCACCATCCACATTTGGTTTAAACCTCTGAAAAGTCATCAAATCATGCAGCAATTAGTTTCATCTGTTGAAGATTTTTTTTTTTACAAAGCTGTTTCCAAAGATTATATATTTAGATATTAAATCTGTTAATTCTGCTACAATTATTGTCCTTTTGCAGAATCTTGACTCTCATTAGTGTATCTTCTGTGCAGGTAGTCCTTTTTAGCAACCATAATTGGGGTCAGCAACCTGGTTGTTAAGCAAAACAGTCTCTAAGTGAAATATGATTTTTGTGGTCTTTAGCTTTCCTTTGCTTTATGAACACATGAAGGTCATAAATGTGAGGGACTGGTCACAAAGTTATTTTTTCATCATCAGCGTAATTATGAACAGTCTAAGAAGGACAGTTGCTAAATGGGGGCTACTTGTAGAGAAACCTGCTGCTTATCTTTGCAATATCATATGACAGAGGACCATGAATTTGCTTGGTCTTTAGAACCTAGAAGGGTCATATGTACACAGCACTGGCTTCCCATTCCAAACAAGCTGCTTACACAAGTATGATTGTAACCATAGAATTGGCGCTTGTGATCATGGCTCAATTGAGTTCTCATGTAGATGAACAATTGAAGGGATTTGAATGCAAAGTAAAAATGAAAAACTAAATGTTGTTTGTGAGTTGTCAGAGCAGATAGTACGTTCTTGGCAGATGGAATAGATTGAAATGCATTTGAAAAAGGGGAAATTTTCAGTGTCAAGCTTTTTTTTGTCTTTTTCATGTTTCTGTGATCTTCCAAATGCTGTCAATTTATCAGTTTTTTCATATGTTGTTTTAATATTATTTATTGTGTGCCTTTTTGATATTTCCTGTAATGTAATATATTTTGATTATTCCCAAGGTTTTCTTTTTTGTTAGCTTCTGTGGATTTCTGTAAAATAAGACTAAAGCACTTATTGAGAGACATCGCTGCCACCTCTCCATAATGTTACCTGATTTTATTAGATTTCTATTTGTTTTTAATGCCGTGGCCACGGAATCCCAACAAAAAAATTCCAATCTCTTTTTTATGAAGAGGGAGGCAGGCCCTCAGCACTAAAAGTAAAAGTGTGGTCATAACATAGCCTTTTGTTTTCAGATACGTTAGGGTTGCAACTTCCAACACAACTTGTTTCATTGGATTGTGCTTTTATAATGTCTGAAAAGAAGAATGATAAACCTGTATGCCTAGGGCCAGTAGTGGACTCCAAAACAATTAATTTCCCTGAGTAGATTCATTTTCAGATAAATATTTATGGCAATTTCAACCAGAATAGTAGTAACTCAGTTATTTTCAGTTTTAGGGTGTCCCCTCCATTATACTACTGTATCTGATTTGCATTGCCTCTACAAGGAAGGAATGAGTCAAGATGAGTGTAAAATACTTTGCTTTAGAATATACAGCATATTTCATCTACTTGATATCAGTGACCTTTACAGCACAATCCTATTCAAATATTCCGATGGTTCTGAATGGGAATAAGGCATAGTAATGAGTTAAATGAATATTTTACAAGCTGCTGGGCTTTAAATGCATTGGATTATTATTCCCAGACTTTCTGATCAGCCAGTAAGAATTCTGGGAGATTTTACTCACACACAGGTAGTCCTCATTTATCTACCACCTTGTTCAGTTACAACACTGATGAAAAAGTAACTTTGCAACCAATTTTCACATTTACAACCTCTGCAAGTCTTTAAAAGAAAAGAAAGCTGAAATAAGATCATAAGCACAATCACCAGCTTTATTTAGCAAGTGCTTTGCTTAATGATGGAATTGCTATTCCCAGTTGTGATTGCTAAATGAGAACTATCTGTATTTTAAATCTCCAGACGCTAGATGGTTAGTCTAAAGCTAGTTAATATCTTTGGAACAGCAACTTGCTCTAAATAGAAAATCAGGCATATTCCTGGAAGTAAGTCCCATGAATTCTGCAGAGTGCTGCCTCTCTTTGGCTGTTTGCTAAAGCTGGTCTGTATATGCAGAACAGTTTATTATTAATTAGTATTTTTTCCTTTCATTTTCCCTAGAATGAAAAGGCTAGTTTTCTTAAAGAATGCAACAAATGCACCCACTGATAAAAGGCAAAATAAAAAGCATATTTCTGCATAATCATAAGGCTTTTTTGATTTGATATAATTATCTTTCTAAGTTTCCTTTTCCGGTATTCTTTTTGTCAGTGTTCTGTTCTTTTCCAGAATTTTTCAAATTGATTGAATTAAATTTTTCTTCTTGTTGGATCCATTCCTAAAAAGTTGAAAAGATCCAAAATGTGGAAGACTTAACTGTAATTAAAGTTTTAGATTTTTTTTAACAACAAGATGAAAAATATGTAATAATCTGGGTATATTAGCAAGTTATCACTCGACAAGAGGAGTAGCAAAAAAAGTCATACAACATAATTTTTTGCCATTGCTTTTTTCTAGGATTGTTTTAATTTTCTACTCTAACCTGCAAATTTAGTCTTTCCAAATATTAGCTAAATTTAAGTTTAATCACCTTTCATTGAATAGGCACAATGACAATCAATTTTTTTATATAAAAGATGCATTGAAAACCATTTTATATAACAAAACAGATTGAAAACATAGAACCTCATTATAATTTGTAATCTTATTATAACATATAGGTTCATGTTGTTTACAGGTAAGATTGTATGGATAAATTCACATTGCCTAGGGATGTGGCTGTGCTTGATGACCATTTGACAGACACTTAAACATCACTAGGGCCTTAAGATGGCTCAATGGCTGTTTTTTCCAGTAATACTCCTGTGACTTTGTGTTATATGTTAATTGTTAATGTTAAGTATTAGTGTTGGAAGAAATGTTAACCACTGTATGAGGTAATAACCATGACAGGAATACACGTGGTAGCTTTTGACAGCTGTCAAAAGCTGCCGCCGGCGCAGGCGCAGCAAGCTGACAGCTCTCAGCTGTCAGCGCAGCTCACCACCACACATGCGCAAACCGCCACGAGGAAGCGAAGCTGTCAAAACACACCCCGCAGCCGATTGGCTCAGCTGTCCAGGTGGGAGAGGAACGAGCAGCGGATTGGTGCAGCCAGCCGGCGGCCGGCTATAAAAGCAGAAGCGGAGCATATGATTGTCCGGTACCTCAATAAACTGTTAGACCGAGCCAGCTGTCTTGAGTGGTTCTTGAGCCACTTCACTGACGATGAAGGTGGGATCTGCTTCGCCAAGCTGAAGTCACCGCCAGGGAAGAGAGTTCCCGGCGACCAGAGCTAGTCACGGCTGAAGTCACAAACTGGAAGTTATAACTTCCACAGACGCGGCAAAGCAGATAAACGGACCGAGAAAGTATGGCCAACTTCGGACGCGTACGAGAGTTCGACATCCGCCACCCATCCAGTTGGGAGTCGCATCTGGGGCAGGTCGAAGGGTTCCTACTGGTCAGCAAGATCACTGAAGACCGAGCCAAAGCGGCAGCTCTCCTCTATATAAGTGGCCCGGCAGTGTACGACGTCGCCGTTGGCCTCTTCAGCCCAGAGCCGATAGCTGAGGTACCCTACGCAGAACTAACGCAGAGACTCAACAAGCATTTCCTGCCTACGCGCTCTGAGCTGTACTGGAGGGTACAATTTGCGCGTAGACACCAGCAGCCGGACGAATCTGCGACCGATTTCATTGCAGGAGTCCCGCATGCCGCCCGAAGATGCCGATTTCTGGATTTGGAAGACCGGATCAGGGACCAAGTAGTTATCGGGCTAAAAGATGAGCGCCTCCAGAAGAAAATTATAGCGAAACCACTTTTAAATTTAGCGGAGGTCTCCAGGGAAGTTCTGGCGTACGAAGACCAAGGAGACCCCGCACGGCCCGCCATCAAACAACATGGATCGGTGCATCAAGAAGGGATAACCCTAAGCAATGATGACGAACTGGTAGACCTGACCGACATGGACGCCATACAACGGCGACTCGAGAGACTCCAAACCCGCCGGAATGACCACGGGGAGAAACAAAAATCCAAAAGCTACAGTTCCCCAAGAAGCTACCCCAAGGAACAGCGATCCACCTGTGCCAGCTGCGGAGGAAACCATGCCCTAGCCGCCTGCCGGTTCCGAAATGCCAAATGCCATAACTGCGAGAAAACCGGGCACATCAGGACGGTATGCCGGAGCCGACCCCACGAGAATCTGCATGAGTTGGAGGCTACCTCCCCAGGTACGAGACCCACAAGGGCCACTAGCGAAAAGCCTCCGGGGTCCCTAGTGCAGGCGGTAAACAGGGACAGGGAAGCAAAAGGAGTCCACCAGCGAAACCCAAAGGTTAAAATCAGAACAAAATTACAAGAGGTCCCCTGTGACATGGAAGTAGATTCTGGATCCTCGGTCTCACTAATTTCCCTTAAGACCTTCAGGGAAATTTGCCGGCAAAACCAAAGACAAATTCCATTAGAACCCCCCCAGATACACCTGGCAGACTACCAGAAAACCCCCCATTCAATTAAAAGGGAAGGCCCGAGTGATAGTAGAATTCAAAAAATTCCGAGATCCACTAAATGTGTTAGTCACGCAGGGAGATCGAACCAGCCTAATCGGCCTGGACTGGTTCAAGGCCTTAGGCATTGCCATTACGGGAGTTAACACAACACAGGCCGCAAGCCTCGAAGCCATCTGCAATCAATTTGCAGACGTCTTCGATGGCTCCCTGGGGAAATACACCGCCCCCCCATTTCTTTAAAACTCAACCCCAAGGTACAACCAATATGAATTAGAGCCAGAAGAGTTCCGTTCGCCCTCAAAAAGAAAATTGAGGACGAACTGGAACGCCTGGTTAAATTAGGGGTCCTAGAGCCTACCTACGGGGGAAGTTGGGAAACCCCAATCGTCACCCCAATTAAGCGTAACGGCCAAATTCAGCTCTGTGCCGACTATAAAGCTACCCTGAACCGAGCATTAAACACACACGCTTACTCAGTCCCTGCTGTAAAAGACGTCCTCTCTTCCATCCGCTCTGGCGCCATCTTTGCCAAGTTAGACTTGGTGCAGGCGTATTTGCAACTCCCTGTAACCCAAGAAACCGCGGATGCGCAGACCATAGTCACTCACCACAGGGCTTTTAAAGTCAAGCGGCTACAGTTTGGCATATCAGCAGCCCCGGGGATATTCCAAGGAATAATGGAGAAAACCTTAAAAGGAATCCCCAGGGTCTGCCCCTACTTCGACGATGTCCTCATCGCCGGCGAATCAGAGCCAATCCTAGCTGACAGGCTGACAGCTGTTCTTAATGGATTTAGAGCAGCCGGTCTAAAACTGCAAAAAGAGAAATGCTCAATTGGTGTTCCATCCACTGAATTCCTCGGCTATAGAATAGACGCCCAAGGTATCCATCCGACCAACTCCAAAATCAAGGCTATCAAATCAGCCCCCACCCCAAGAACAAACAGGAGTTACAAGCCTTCCTAGGGCTTTTGAATTTCTATCATGCATTTTTTCCCCATAAAGCAACTATAGCCAAACCCCTAAATAGACTACTGGATAAGGGGAGCCCATGGATCTGGACATCAAAACATGATGCCAGCTTCCACAATCTAAAAAACATCCTATGTAACAGCTCCACGGTTACACTACTCAAAGAGGACCTGCCCCTATGCATCGCTTGCGACACATCCCCATACGGAATAGGGGCAGTCCTAAGCCATCTAACAGAAGAAGGGACACAAAGGCCAATAGCATTTTATTCAAGAACCCTGTCCAAAGCGGAATGGAACTATGCCCAAATTGACAGGGAGGCATTGGCAATTGTCGCCGGCGTGAAAAAATTTCACGATTACCTCTAAGGGAGACAGTTCACCATTTTCACTGACCATAAACCCCTTTTAGGTATATCCACATGGGACAAACTAACACCCCAAATCCTGTCACCCAGAATCTTAAGATGGTCGACCTTCTTATCAGCTTACACATATAAATTGGTGCACAAACCGGGGAAAGAATTGGGCCATGCAGACGGACTCAGCAGGCTTCCCTTGCCGGCCATTGACCCCGACCCAGCCCCGGCCGGGCACATCTTAGCAATTTCAGAACTGCCAGAATGCCCATTGTCCGCCAAGGACATAGCCTCGGCCACAGCCAAAGAAAAATACATTAGCAGAGTACTGCAGTGGGTCACTGCCGGGTGGCCTGCGAAGTGCCCAGGGCCGGAGTTCCAACCATTCTTCGCTAGGAAGCAAGAACTGACATCCCATATGGGGTGCCTTCTATGGGGTAACAGAGTAGTGGTTCCAGGGAAACACAGACCACAGACATTGCACACACTACATGAAGGACACCCAGGAGTGGTAAAGATGAAAGCCCTAGCTAGGAGCTATGTTTGGTGGCCAGGAATAGACAAGAACATTGAAGACCATGTGCCAGGATGCTACCCCTGCCAAATAGCAAGACCAGCCCCACCCCAGGCCCCGGTCCACAAATGGGAGACAACCAGGAACCCATTGTCCCGGGTACACCTGACTTCGCAGGGCCCCTACAGGGGCAACATTTCCTAATAGCTGTGGATAGTTTCTCCAAATGGCTGGAGGTTATCCCAGTCAACAGTATCACCACAGCTGTCACTGTTCAGGGACTTAGAGGGCTTTTCGCCACTCATGGCCTCCCCGATGTCTTGGTCTCGGATAACAGGCCCCAATTTACTTCTCGTGAATTTCAGATATTCACCAGGGAGAACTCTATTAGTCATGTCACGTCGGCTCCGTTCCATCCCTCGTCTAACGGTATGGCTGAAATTATGGTGAGATCTACTAAAGGTGCCTTAAAGAAGTTCATCAAAGGGAACTGGCACCGGCGACTAGCCCAGTTCTTACTGGCCCAGCACACCACCCCTTGCACAACCACGGGGAAATCACCAGCTGAACTACAGTGGGGAAGGAGACTAATTACCAGGCTGGACAGAATGCACCCAGACAGGACAAACTTTGATGCAGAGCAGCCTCTTCCGCTAAGGTCCTTAAGGAACGGAGAAACCGTTTGGGCAAGGAACTACGCTGGGGGGCAAAAGTGGGTGCAGGGGGTTGTTATAGACCAAACCGGACCTCTGTCATATCTGATAGATACTGGCCGCAACGGGCACATCCAGCGACACCTCGACCAACTAAGGAAACAGAGCCCCCAAAATACAGCAGAACTGGCAAATCCTAACATAGGAGAGGAAGGAACCCCACAAGAATGGTATTATGTATTCACATGTTATTATTGTACACACAAGTTATGAATATAAGTTCAACGGGGCTGAGGTAAGAGCCGCAGCAGCTTTTGACAGCTGTCAAAAGCTGCCGGAGAACAACTGCGCAAGCGCGAGCCGGCTGACAGCTCTCGGCTGTCAAAGTCGCCGGCTACCACGCAAGCGCCACTAGTTTGACAGCTCCGAGCTGTCAAACCGGCCAGACACCGATTGGCTGAAACTAAACAAGCGGGAAACTGGCACAGCCCCGATTGGTTAATAATCTGACAGCTGTAGTATAAATAGAAGCTCTGTTTACTTGTTCCTTGCCTGGTTCCAGAATAAAGTTAGTTCTGTTAAGCCTGCTGTCCTGCCTGCTTCTTTAAAGCACTGGCGACGAAGGTGGGATTCTCTGCTACACGTGGCTAAAGTCACCATCCAAGGGAAGAAGAGATTTTTTCCCTTGGTCTCGAGCTAAGTCACTAGCTGAAGTCACTGACTGGAAGCACAGCTTCCTCTATAACGCGAGCAGAACCCACGACCGGACAGCATGACGAACCACAGCCACATCCGCGAATTTAACACTCGCCACCCAGAGTGCTGGGAGTCACACTTAGGCCAGGTGGAAGGGTACCTGGTGGTGAAGAAGATAACCAACGACCGGGCCAAAGCAGCAGCGCTTCTCTGGCTCAGCGGGCCTGCCGTATATGATGCAGCCGTAGGTCTATTCAGCCCAGAACCCATCGCAACCATCTCATACGCGGAACTCACCGAGGGACTGAGCAAACATTTTATGCCGACAAAGTCCGAGCTGTTTTGGCGAGTGAACTTCACCCGGCGCGTACAACTCCCCGACGAACCTGCCAACGACTTCATAACACGAGTCAGGCATGCTGCACATCGATGCCGGTTCCCTGACCTGGAGGACCGGATCCGTGACCAGATTGTCATCGGGCTGAAGGACGAGCGCCTTCGGAAAAAACTAATAGCCAAACCCACTCTAACGCTTGCAGAAGTAGCCATGGAAGTCGTGGCCTACGAAGATAGTCACAGCGCCAACCCCGGCCTCCTGATAGCGGACCCAGCGGGTCCGTGCACCAGGAGGACGGTGCCTATAGTGTCCCAGAGGAGGACGACGTCTCCGCGGACATCGATGCCGTTCAACGCAGATTTGAGAAGTTCAAGTCCCAGCGCAACAACCGAGGGGGTTCCTTCAACAACAAAAGCCCCAGCTATCAGCCCAGCAGAGTCAAATGCGCCAGCTGCGGAGGGAACCACCTGAGAGCATCGTGCCGTTTCCGCAGTGCCAAATGCCACGGCTGTGGCAAAACAGGTCACCTCAAAGCCGTATGCTGAGCGTAGCCTGAGCCGAGAAAACCTACACGAATTGGAGGTGACATCCGCAGGTACGAACCTACCTACGCCCAGGGGGCAAAAAAACTTCCAGGCCCCTAATACTAAATGTCAGGGAAAACACGAGGAAAAATACGGTCCACATAATCCTTAAGCCCAAAATCAAGGTGGACGTCCTAATCCACGGGGTTCCCTGCGAGATGGAGGTTGACTCGGGGTCCTCCGTCTCCCTCATCTCATGGCAAACTTACAAAAACATTTGCAGCCGTAGTCGGCAGCAACCTGTTTTGCGACCCACTAACCTCCGCCTAGCGGATTTTCAAAAAAACCCCATCAGTCTCAAGGGAAAAGCCTCAGTCCCAACGGAATTTAGGCATTTTAAGGGACCCCTCACAATATTAGTCACACAAGAAAACAGAACCAGTCTGCTGGGGCTTGACTGGTTCGAAGCATTAGGAATAGCACTAACAGGCGTCAACGCCACCCAGCTGTCAAACCTAGACACCGTCTGCCATCAGTTTGCGGACGTTTTTGATGGCTCGTTAGGAAAGTATACAGGACCCCCGGTGTCACTAAAGCTGAATCTTAACGTAATGCCCGTAAGAATTAAGGCTAGAAGGGTCCCATTCGCACTAAGAAACAAAATAGAAAACGAACTAGACAGGCTAGTTAAACTGGGAGTATTAGAACCAGTCGAAGGGGCTGAATGGGAAACACCTATAGTAACCCCAATCAAGCCCAATGGCCAAATCAGACTCTGCGCTGATTATAAGGCCACCCTGAAC
Source organism: Vipera ursinii (assembly GCF_947247035.1). Taxonomy (NCBI): domain Eukaryota; kingdom Metazoa; phylum Chordata; class Lepidosauria; order Squamata; family Viperidae; genus Vipera; species Vipera ursinii. The sequence goes on from NC_139517.1 coordinate 118,228,061, forward strand.
CGCGCATTAAATGCCCACGCTTACCCTGTCCCGGCTGTCAAAGACATCCTCGCAGCCATTAAGTCAGGTGCCATTTTCGCTAAATTAGACTTGGCGCAGGCGTATTTACAACTGCCTGTCACCCCTGACACCGCCCTAGCACAAACAATTGTCACGCACAAGGGAGCCTTCAAAATTAACCGCCTACAATTCGGCATATCTGCAGCCCCAGGGATTTTTCAGGAAATTATGGAGAAGACACTCAAAGGAATCCCTGGGGTCTGCCCATATTTTGACGACATTCTAATTGCAGGGGAATCCAAAAGGGACTTAGCGGCCAAGCTGGCAAAAGTTCTCCATAGATTCAGAGCAGCAGGGCTTAAATTAAGAAGGGACAAATGCTCCATAGGGGTGCCATCTGCAGAATTTCTAGGCTTCAAAATCGATGCAAAAGGGATACACCCCACTTGTTTTTGTCACCCTCTAATACAAAGTTATATAAAAATAACTGAAAAATTATGGGGAAAAATTCAAAAAGAAATGGAGAGCTGGGGAAAATTGCAATTGTCTTTGTTGGGAAGAATCGCAGCAGTGAAAATGAATGTCCTGCCTAAATTTTTATTCTTATTTCAAATGATAACGGTTCTTAAGAAAGATTCTAATCTGGAAGAATGGCAACGGGATATCTATAAATTTGTTTGGGCAGGGAAAAGGCCACGAGTTAAACTTAAGATTATGCAGGATACTCGTGAAAGAGGTGGTCTCAAAATGCCCAATCTTAAATTATATTATGAAGCTGCTGCGTTAGCAGGAATAAGTGATTGGATTAATTTGACACAAGAGAGATTATTAAATCTTGAGGGCCACGACTTGTTATTTGGCTGGCATGCATATTTGTTGTATGATAAGAAGGTAGATAATGTGTTTAAAGTGCATATTTTAAGACAGGCATTGTTGAGAGTTTGGAAGAAGTATAGACATAAGTTAGACTGTAAGATGCCATTGTGGGCAATTCCAAAACACGCAATAGAAAACATAAATGTTGGTTTCAAACATGATGTGACTACGTATAAGGAGATTTTAAGTTTGGAAAGAAATGTCTGGTGTTTGAAGCCATATAACCTCTTGCGAGATGAGAAGATTGTTCAAACTTGGTTTCAATATACTCAGTTACGGGCCAGGTGGAAAGAAGATCAGAAAACTGGTTTTGCAATGACTGATGAAAATTTGATAAAGCAAATTAGAAATCAGGGTCCAGCACATATCAAACGGATATATCTTGCATTGATAGAAATTGACTCAGAAACAGAACTTGTTAAAGATTGTATGATAAAATGGGCCCAGAACATCCAAGAAGTTATTACAATGGACACGTGGGAAAAGATCTGGGTGAGGAACGTAAAATTTACACAAGCTCAAAACTTAAGAGAGAACTTTTATAAAATGTTTTATAGATGGCATTTAGATCCTAAAAAGCTTGCAAGTATGTATCCGAATTATCAGCCAAAATGCTGGAGGTGTGGTGGCGAAGATGCAACATATTTTCACATATGGTGGACTTGTAAAAAGGTCAAGGCTTTTTGGATAAAAATTTGGTGGAATATGCAGAAGATTTTCAAGCAAAGGATAAAGTTTTGTCCGCAACTCTTTTTGTTGGGTATAATTACAGATGCTACAGTTGTGGACACTAAGTTGATGTTGAATTTAATTACAGCAGCAAGACTTTTAATAGGTCAATATTGGAAGAAGGAGGAATTGCCGACTATAGAAGAATGGACTTTAAAGGTTTCTGACCTGGCAGAGATGGCAAAGATCTCGGCTTATTTGAAAGATCATTCGCAAGAACGTTATATTATGGAGTGGAGAAAATGGATTGAATATATCCAGAACAAATACGGGACTAAAAAGTTTCATTTAGCATTTGAATAAGTCTTCCTTTTTATTTCTTTTTTTTCTTTATATGTAATATTAGTATTGTTTGTAGTTATCTTATATGAGCTAGAGAGTGATAGATTTAAGAATTTATTGTTGGTAGCATATGGATGTTTATGATTGTTCTTTGTTTTTATACCCTGTACTTAGCTCTGGGAAGTCGGGGGGGAGGGGGAAAGGGGGGAGGGGAAGGGAGGGATAGGTGGGGGGGAGGGGGGATTGTTAAAGATAAAATGTATTTCAAAACTTTTCAATAAAAAAAAAGGGATACACCCCACCGAGTCAAAAATCAAAGCCATCAAAACAGCCCCTATCCCAAAAAAACAAACAAGAACTTCAAGCCTTCCTAGGGCTAGTTAATTTTTACCACACCTTCCTGCCGCATAAGGCTACCATAGCTGAGCCTCTCCACAGGCTTTTGGACAAGGGTACCCCGTGGTCCTGGTCCCCGCAGCACGATTCGAGTTTCAGACTCCTTAAAAACTTACTGTCTAGCAATGCCACCGTAGCACTGTTCAATGAACAGTTACCCCTTTGTCTAGCATGCGATGCCTCCCCCTACGGCATCGGAGCAGTCCTAAGTCACTTAACGGAGGAAGGAATCCAAACCCTGATAGCATTCTATTCCAGAACGCTGTCAAAACCAGAGCGCAATTACGCTCAAATCAACAAAGAGGCTTTAGCCATAGTGGCCAGCATGAAGAAGTTTCACGACTACCTCTATGGACGCCAATTCACCATTTTTACAGATCACAAGCCTCTGTTAGGAATTTTTACATGCGATAAACAAACGCCCCAAATTTTGTCTCCCCGCATCCTCAGATGGTCTACCTTTTTGTCTGCTTATTCCTTCACACTAGTACACAAGCCAGGGAAGAGCATGGGTCACGCAGATGGGCTAAGCAGGCTTCCCCTGCCCGAAATAGACCCCGACCCTGCCCCAGCTGGCAATATTCTGGCAATATCTGAATTACCAGAGTGCCCCTTATCAGTCAAAGACATATCTTCCGCCACAGCAGCAGACAAAATCCTGGGCAGAGTCCTAGGCTACGTCACTTCAGGGTGGCAACCCACATCCCCAGGGCCTGAATTCCAACCCTACTTTTCAAAACAAAAAGAATTATCTTCCCACCAAGGGTGCATATTATGGGGAAGCAGAGTAATAATCCCTGAGAAACATAGAACCAAAGTCCTAGCAACCTTGCACGAGGGTCACCCAGGAACTGTTAAGATGAAAGCTTTAGCCAAAAGCTACGTTTGGTGGCCTGGCCTCGACAAGCAAATAGAAGCACATGTGGCTGGTTGTTACCCCTGCCAACTTGTCAGAGCCGCCCAACCCCAGGCTCCCGTATACAGGTGGGAAACAACATAAAAACCCTGGTCCCGCGTCCACCTAGATTTTGCAGGTCCCTTCCAGGGACAGATGTTCTTAATTGTGGTAGATAGTTATTCTAAGTGGTTGGGGTGGCTCCGGTCACGAGCACAACCTCTGCAGCCACAATACAAGTGTTAAGGGGCTTGTTTGCCACACATGGACTCCCAGATGTGTTAGTCTCCGATAACGGCCCCCAATTTACTTCCCACGAATTCCAGAGTTTCACAACGGCGAACTCTATTAGACACACCACTACGGCTCCGTTTCATCCCTCGTCGAACGGCTTGGCTGAGGTGATGGTAAAGTCAACCAAAGAGGCACTGCGGAAAATCATCATCGGCAATTGGCACCGCAGACTCGCATAATTCCTGCTAGCACAACATACCACCCCCTGCACAACCACCGGGAAGTCGCCAGCTGAACTCCGCTGGGGCAAGCGACTCACGACCAGACTTGATCGATTACACCCAGATAGAACCCCCGCGGACCCAGAAATGCCCATCCGGCACAGAACTCTCAATGCCGGCCAAGCCGTCTGGGCTAGAAACTACGGGGGTGGGAATAAGTGGATACAGGGGGTTATACTAGAACAAACTGGACCCTTGTCATACATCATCGATGCAGGAAACAACAACCACCTCCGCAGACACATAGATCAGTTGCGACAGCGCAGCCCACAAAACATGGGGGGAAGGGGGAGCAATGAAATGCCATCACACCGAAACCCCCCCAAGCAAATGCCATCACACCGAAACCCCGAGCATAACGACTTTCCCCCACAGCACGCGTCCAACGGAAAGAACCCGGAAACCGAGGAGCCAAACCTTCTGCCCCCCGAGCCAGACTCTAACACTGACACAGCACCGACCGAAGCAAGGGATGAAGATCGGACGGAAGAAACACACACCCCCGAAGTTCAGTAAGAACAAGGAAACCCCCCGCCTACCTAAAAGACTTTGAATAGGGAACACCACAAAGGAACAACCGGGGGAACCTTCAAACCAGTCAGAGGGAGGGGTAAGGGGTGTTATGTATTCACATGTTATTATTGTACACACGAGTTATGAATATAAGTTCAACGGGGCTGAGGTAAAAGCCGCGGCAGCTTTTCACAGCTGTCAAAAGCTGCCAGAGAACAACTGCGCAAGCGCGAGCCGGCTGACAGCTCTCGGCTGTCAAAGTCGCCAGCTACCGCGCAAGCGCCACTAGTTTGACAGCTCCGAGCTGTCAAACTGGCCAGACACCGATTGGCTGAAACTAAACAAGCGGGAAACCGGCACAGCCCCGATTGGTTAATAATCTGACAGCTGTAGTATAAATAGAAGCTCTGTTTGCTTGTTCCTTGCCTGGTTCCAGAATAAAGTTAGTTCTGTTAAGCTTGCTGTCCTGCCTGCTTCTTTAAAGCAAATGTGACCAAGAACTAACTGACCAGACACTACCAGAGACCACCGCTCAGCAACTACCAGAACAGGGGGAAGGGAGCAAGGCGCAGAAACACCCATACGTCGCTCTGGGCGAACAAGGAAACCCCCAGCCTACCTACAAGGCTAAGAGTGGGCAGGCAGCAATCTGCAACTACGGGGGGGGGAAGGAACTGATCCAGGGTAAGGGTAAGGGGTGTGTTATATGTTAATTGTTAATGTTAAGTATTAGTGTTGGAAGAAATGTTAACCACTGTATGAGGTAATAACCATGACAGGAATACACGCGGCAGCTTTTGACAGCTGTCAAAAGCTGCCGCCGGCGAAGGCGCAGCAAGCTGACAGCTCTCAGCTGTCAGCGCAGCTCACCACCACGCATGCGCAAACCGCCACGAGGATGCGAAGCTGTCAAAACACACCCCGCAGCCGATTGGCTCAGCTGTCCAGGCGGGAGAGGAACGAGCAGCGGATTGGTGCAGCCAGCCGGCAGCCGGCTATAAAAGAGCAGAAGCGGAGCATATGATTGTCTGGTACCTCAATAAACTGTTAGACCGAGCCAGCTGTCTCTGAGTGGTTCTTGAGCCACTTCAGACTTAAAGGAGCTGAAGTCAGTACTCCAATCAGGAAAGAGCCTTCTCCCCAGTTTTTCTGTTTTCTGGCTAACAGCTGCAAATTTATTAGCTCTGGCCTAGCCTGATCTTGAGGCTCCATGAAGATCAACTGCCCTGCAGATATAGGTAGTCCTCAAATTACAAGCATTTGTTTAATAAACATTTAAAATTACAATGGTACTGAAAAAAGTACTTTATAACCAGTCCTCACCCTTACAACTGTTGTGCCATCCCCACGGTCACCTGATCAGAATCCAGGCACTTGGCATCTGGAACGTATTTATAACAGTTGCAACATCCTAGAGTCATGTGACTGCCATTTGAAATCTTTCCAGTCAGCCTTCAACAAGCAATCAGTGGGAGAACCAGATCACTTATCAACTGCATGGCTCACTTAACAATGCAGTGATTTGCTTAACAACTATGTCAAAAAAGAGGAAAATTTGGCATGACTCATTTAACAACCCCCTTGCTTAGCAATGAATGTTCTAGTCCGAATTGAGGGCATTATTCAAGGGCTACCTATATAGGGCAGGAACAAATCCCAGATACTGAGATACTGCAGCAGAACTGTAGCCTTTCCAGTAGCATCTGGTCTTCTCAATCTCATGAAAATAAAATATAACCATTGCTCCAACCCATCTCCAAATACAGCTAATATTTTATAACTATCTGGCAATTGTTGAATATATCAAACTATATTGTTGGAATTTAGAAGGCTATGTAAGTCATTTAGAATAGAATAGAGCTGGAAGGGACCTTGGAGGTCTTCTAGTCCAGCCCCCTGTTCAAGCAGAAGAACCTATACCTTCTCAGACAGGTAAATGTCTAGCCTCTTCTTAAAAATCTCCAGTAATGGAATGCCCACAATTTCTGGAGGCAAGCTGTTCCACTGGTTGATTGTCCTCACTGTCAGGAAGTTTCTCCTTAATTCCAGATTGCTTCTCTCTTTGTTCAGTTTCCAACCATTGTTTCTCGTCCTTCCCTCTGGTGCTTTGGTGAACAACCTGACCCCCTCTGCCTTGTGGCAGCCCCTCAAATACTGGAACACTGCTATCATGTCTCCCCTATTTCTATTTGTAATATCACTTTATATCTCAGTGCTGCTGACTGCCTGTTCAAAGTTAACAAGAGTGAGGAAGAAAAAAGGTTTGACATGATCCCTTTTTAAAATAACCATAAAAGGTATAACCAAAAGAGGACTTTTTGTTTTGTTTTAACATACTGTCTTATGCAGCCATTGTAAAAGGACACAAAGCTGACAAGTTTTTATAAATAGAAGTGTGGAATATCTGCAGTCCTAAGAGAAAAGGGCATAGCCGCGTTTACTTTTGTTGTCGCCTATGTCTGTGGCTTTCTTAAATAATAAACCAAGTTTATGCTGCTGTACTTTTCCACAAGAGCTGCTTGTCCCTCAGAATCTGAAGTGGCAGGTTTCTAAGAAATAAACACTTCCTCTGGTTTGCAATTCAACCTGGCTAATGCAGTCAGCAGGTTTCTTAAAAATTTTTAATTTGGGCATATCATCTTCACCCTATTTATGCCTAAACCCATTTATTCTCAGGTAGAAGCTGCACATGAGAAAAACTGCATTTCTAGACATGGAGCAAAAGTGTTTATGCATCATAAATGCCACAGATTCTGTTTTGCATCTGCTTGGTTGCTATCTTTAAGTCAAGTCCCTGGAAAATTACTGCAAAAATGATCAGGAAAGCCCAAGGCCTCTATTAAATATCTAATATCCTGGTCCTGGAGTATCCTCAGGAGGATAGCATGTAAAAAAAAAGGTCAAAATGGCTGCCACAAGCATAAAATTGAAGTTCTGTCCCTTTGTGTATATTCATAAACGCAATACACATTTAAAAGAGGCAGGGTTTCAATCACACAACCACAAACAGGAGTTTTGGGACTCCACTACCCATTTCCTTCAAGTACTGATGAGATTACATAGCTGGGTAATTAAATATCTGCAAGAAAGCAACCAAGTTCAAAGATGATCAAGGACTCAGTTTTGAAGCCACGAGTAAAAAAGATTTTTCCCATTTTTTCAGGAAAAAATAGAAATTTTGGAAAAATTGAAAAAAAGTTCAGTTTTACCAACTGCGTGAAATGCAGTGTACATAAAAGTATTATGCTTGCAATAAAGCAGGTAACCACCCTCCTTTCCCTCAAAATCAACAATCTATCTTAGATATCTGAGTGAAGGATGTTAATCGGAAAAGATTGAGGTGGAAAGATTCACACCCCTTCCACCTTCTAGTTGTGATTCTATTCCAACCTATAACCCATGGATTTCCTACTTGCTTTAAAAACAATTGTAATTTAAAAAAATTTCATTAGATAAAGTCTAATTGTATTGTAGCATGTAAACAGATGCTCAGCTTTATTTTCCAGTCAAGGGTTCTCCTTTACCATGAGTGACATGCTGGGAGAAAAAGAGGTGAATCCAGAATATAAAACTACTTAATCCATTTACTGCCTACATATTTAATCATTTTTTTCCTGTCAACGTTGAAAATAGCAAATTGATAGGAACCAAAGTTATGCACTTCTGAAACAGAAAAATCTGGAATTCATAAAATTGAAAACTAAATGCATCCTGTTGCAATGTTTGAATTCACATAGAATTGACTACTATAATATTTCAGGTTGCAAAAGAAGCCATAGGTGATATTTCATTTGCTGTTTATTTGAAATACGGTTCAGAATGCAAGGTGGTAAATTCAAGGCTTACATTTGCCTTCACAACTTGGCACCCTCAAGGTGGGTTGAATTTCAATTTCCTGGTTTCTTAGCCAATACGTTTGGAAGGAACCCCAGAATCAGGAATTCTGATTCTGTTTTAGGTGTAAGATCAGGGTTTTATTTTCCTTTCTGTCATGGGCATCACTGACCAATCAAATAATCAGCCCATTTTGTTCAAATATTTCTGTATATCCTTTCTACCTCTCTGGAATTTAGCACAGACGTCATGCCAATTATTGTACAATGACAATATAAATACTTTTATTTGAACTATTGTAGTAACTATCTTTTAAAAACCATGACTATAATTATCTTTGTGAATGTATACACTAGAGATACAGAAATAAAGCCATTCTGTATAAATTATAGTCATGATTTACATAAATGGTATACACATTTATCTTTGTGAATACATATACTACAAATAGACCCAGTTTTGTATTAAGCATCGAGCTAGAAACTAGGAGACCCTGAGTTTTTTTTTTATCCCATTTATATCCCGCCCTTCTCCAAAGACTCAGGGCGGCTTGCAATCTAAGAAGCACAAATCAATAGGCATGAAACCATAGGCCGCTTGGGGGGGGGGGGCTGAAAGCCCTAATAAGCAGGCATATACATAGAATGAAGGCTATTGCTAAGCACATTGATTAGTGCTTCTTAGATTGTAAGCCACCCTGAGTCTTCGGAAAAGGGCGGGATATAAATGGGATTAAAAAAAAACCCAGCTGGGTGACCTTGGGCCAGTCATTCTCTCCCAGCCCTAGGAAGGAAGCAGTGGCAAACCACTTTTGAAAAACCTTCCCATGAAACTACAGGGATTTGTCCAGGTAGTTTCCAAAAATCGGATGTAATTGAATGGAAGAAAAAACTACAAATGATATCTTCAAGATTTTTAGTAAACTTTGACATAATTTCACATCAAAATTTCATGTAAATGAATTTTATTTTTTATAAGGTGTACAGATTTATGAAATATGGATAAACAAATATGCATAGAGCGGCCATTTGTGTGTTCATTTGAGTCTTATGCAATACTTTAAGCTATAAAGTATTTGATAAAAATATGTAGCAGCAGTGATTATGAATTGTTCTCTGCAGTGTTAGAAAGTGCCTGTAAACCTGCTGCGCTGAACATAAGATAGCAAACACATTCCACTTCACGTTTTAAAAAATGCATTCAGGCAATTCAGCAAGGGCCAATGAACATGGCATAGTAGTGGGGCTTCCAGAGGTATGGCAAACACAAGACAACTCTGCAAAAGCAGATCCCACAACAGGAATTGTTCAGTAGACTGGCTCTTTGAAACCTCTCCAGATAGGGAGAGGATGGAAGATCCTGTGCTCCAGATGGCTACTTCTCACAAGTAGACAACAGGACGTAGATAGTTTTCTATCTAAAGGTTTGAACTCTGAGATCATGAAATTAACTATCTTCCCTGCAACTGCAGTAGAGACTTACAAACCTCATTTTCCAATCACTTTTGGAAATTACTCATTTACTTCTAAGCTATTGAGAACTTTTAGATAGACAAGTCTGCAAATGTAGGTTGGGTCTGCCTTCAATTCTGAATGAAATAAAATTTTAATCAAAAGCTTAAAAAATTAAAGAATCTGAAATAAGCAAAATGCTTACATTGATTCTTTATGATCACAGTAGTCCTGGTTGTTTCAGAGATGTTTTTGATGTAAGGCAGTGTTACTCTCTTTGTAGATTGCTTTGGTTGTACTCTAGTGGGTTTAGTGGCCAGGCACTTTTTGATAACATTGTGTAGTATCCATTTTATTAAAGGATGTATAGGCAGTTGGCTTACTTTTTCTGATGCATTAGGTTGCTCAAGTGCATTTGTAGTGATGTGAATAATGTACTTACACAGCTCTTGTAGGAAGTTGGATTGTTACTTTACTAAAGGAGCATTTGGTTAGTGTGGTTGTTTTTCAGTAGACTTGCATTTCTAATTTGCCAACATTTCCTCTGCTGGTAAGGATATTCAAGTAGGATAGTGTATTGTTTTCTTCTTCCCTTGTGAATTTTATTCCTTTGATGATGTGGATTGTTTCACGTTTCTTTTCTAGTTGTTCCTTTTTTATTAGAATGAAGGAGTCATCACATACTGGATTCATATTTTCAATTGATAGTGTAGGAGTGGTATAGTATTACATGTTGCATTATGGTCTCCAGTATGAGTCTTGAGAGTGGCAGTTTATTGTTATATTTGTTTATCAAACAGAAAATAGGTAGTGAGGCAGAGGTTGATGAGATCCACAGCTCTGGGTGTTTCGATCCTAGTGTATTTGGCTAGTTGCATGTCTGGTAAGTTACTGCTGCTATGGCATTTTTTTGTTTTTGTTTCTTGCTAGTTCCATATCTATAGAAGTAAAAGTACACTGGTATCAAATGAAATTATAATCTCATCTTCATTTCTTTGCATTTTGATTTTCTGGAGGCACTGTAGTTGATAGAATATTAATTCTCCTCTGTGAGCTGTACAAGTTTTTTGTAAATACTTTCATTGTATTAGATTTTTAGTAACAGTACAATTGAACAAATAATACATTGGCCTTATGAATTTTGGGGCATCCATAGAAGCGTGAGAGAATGGTCTTTTCATTTGCCTCTATTCTTTTGTGATTTGCTGTTTCTTAATTGTATTGTTGATCAGATTGTTTAGTTTTTGTATTGGGTTAGTGGGATGTTTCTTTGTCTTCCAATAAATCTTTGGGTTTTTGTATGTATTATATTCTGTGTATGTTAACTGTTGTTCAGCCTTTATTGGAAGGATGGTGATGGTTTGGTCCTTCTTTAGGTTTGTGAGGGCTGCTATCTTCTACTTGCATATGTTCTGATTCTGTGTTCATCTGATCTGTGGTATTATTTCTTAGGTCTCAGGCAAGATGTCCTGTAATTTTAAATGCTGCTTCTAAAGCTGTAAAACTTGTGACTGATTAGTGCCATATGTATTACACCTTTTTGGAGCAGTGGATAGTGAGCTGCTGGGCATATTGACTATCTGTTTGGATTGATGTTATCTCTTTGCTTCTGGAGTTTAGCTTGAGTAGTTTGTTTGGAATTTTGTTTTCCTTTTTCAGCTTGTCTTAGAAACGTAATCTTGATTGTGGTTGTCAGCATTTTTGTGTTTATTGGGGTTATGGTTGGTTCCAGTTGCTCCTTGAGACTGTTTATGGTGTATCAGATGCCATCACCATGAAACACAAACCAACTAATTACTGTAATTTAAGAAGAAAAAACAGGAGTAATCTACAACATAGTATAAGGAGTGTAACATATAACAGACAGGCAGAAGACTACAGAGTGCATCCATGGACACCAACAGGAGTCAGAAAACACAATGAAAACTCCTTAATCTCACAACACTTGGACAGACTCAACTCTAAAACTGGGGAACTGAGACCATCCTAGTTTAAGCCGGATCCAAAAATGCTAGGGAATTTCTGGAAGATTGCCATTCAGAGAAGTCAGCCATCAATAGATGCACAGAGATAAACCATATTTTTAAAAAGAGTATGAAAAAGTTAAGAAAAAACAAAAAGACCAGGACACATCGTCTCCAATACCCTGCACCCAGATAAGCAAGAATTAGCACCAAACAGAAAATAATATCGTAATCAAGGTACTACCAAGGAGAAAACCAGACCCCAACATAGGCAGGGCAAACTACTATATACAAATAGGGAGCAAACTTCTCACGTACTGATACTGGGTAGTGAAAGGTCTGCAAGCAAAAAAAAAAACCAAGCTCAGAGAGCACCAAGGATTCCACAGTGTAATCCTGAGCTAAGAGATTGTCTTCTATTGGACTGCATCTTGAAAATACAGAAATGAAGAAATTGTATTTTCTACTGTTTCCTTTGTGGCAAGTTTATGGTGTTCTTTCAGTTTTTTCAATAACTAATGATTCAATATTGATTTAATCTGAATTCTTGGTCTAAAGCCAGAGGTGGATATAGTTTTCCCAGGATTGCCTTGGTATAGAGGTGACTGTTTTTTCTGCTGTTTCTAGCTTAGCAAATAAACTGGAAACATACCAGCAAGTGTTTTCTGTTGTGATTTTCCTGAGCTTCTTGTGCTATTTTGGAATGAGTGATATATTGCTCTCTTAATGGAAGATGTGCTTTCTGACCAATGAACACTTGCCATTAGCAATGGTGATTATCTAGATGAAACCTTAGGTTTGTAGGAATGAGAAACCGGAAGGGAAGGAAGGCCCAAACAAGAATAATTTATCCCAAAATGCCATGTATGCCATGTAGACAAAAGGCTAGATAGGTCCAAGAGTGGCTGTGATACACATGTTGTCACCTATAATAGACTAGAGAATACAACTCATTAGGAATAAAAAGATGCTGGTCATCCAGGAATTATGCTAATGAGATGTGCAAGAAGATAACCATCAAAGTTAAATAGTTGTCAATGTTAGTCTATCAAGAAATCTCAAAGCAAATGAGACGTTAGCAAAGATAATCTGTGGGCCTTTAATAGTGTAATTAGAGTGCAAGCAAAATGTATGAGTTAAGTGTCAACCACCTATTTGGTAAATTCAGCAAAAGAAACTTCTGGGACATTATTTTACCAAGAGTATAACTTTACTGATAATCCTACATAGGCATATTAGTAGAAAAGCCAATTCTAAAGTTTTTGCACAAAAACCAGCATAGGTAATAATTTCCTTTTCCCCCTGGGCTTCCCCACTGACTGTTCACTGTCCATCAATCAGATTCATTTGTTTTGGGAACAATCTAAGTCTCAGCTTTCCCAGCATTTGACCTTGGGGTGTTGGGACTGTCCCAGGCTGCAGTCGGCTCACATGCATCCCTCAATTCCCTCCCAAGCCTCCTTACATTCCAATACCCTCCCTACCCCTCCCTGTTTCCGTTGTCTGATTGCAAGCAGGGGTGCAGAGCAAGTCAGGCATGACAATCAATCCTTGCTGCATCCACGGAATAGCAAATGTCCAGTTAAGACTTGAGATAGGGATGTATTCCAGATCAGGCCTTGGAAAAGGAGAAGGATAAACTAGTGTCTGGAAATCCAATTCTATCTGGTCATATGTGATGGCAATGTGGAAGACTATTGTATGTCATTGAATTTAGTGATATTCTTTTGATTTCTCTATTATATTAAGAAAAAGGCCAAAAGTTTAGAATTCGTTCTGAGCTAACCTGCTTTTTTTCAATTTGCTGAATATATTCACACAACTGCAGTTTTATTTGTGAACGCCACTGCCTGTTACATGGCAATACAGGCATGTGGGCATGCAGACATATACACAACAGATTTATGCCAGATTTATTTACTCTGCACAAGCAAAGTAAATTTACCACCGAGCAAAGAAATCATCCAAACAGAGGTACTATTGGAAGTAATTTTGCCAGGGCAAAAGAAAGTGCCTGTTGCCATCAGCAAATCAGGCTCTTATTGTCATGCCCACCAGAAACCTGGAAGGGGGGGAAACCACCAGAATGGATCGTGCCTTGCATAGATAGACTAAACCACACTGCTGTATCAAGAACAGCCAACCCATAATACTACTGAACTCTGTGGCCACCCCTTACCAGGACTATTTCTCACTTATGACCCCTTCTGTGTTCAACAATAAATCTGAAATCATGAACTTTCAGTAAAATATCAAGACCGAACATTAGTCTTTTTACTTTTCTTTTACTTGAATCATCATAACTTATTAAAATTTAAAAAAATAAAAATACTTTTATTTTTTATTGTTATACATATCCATATATTTTAATTAGTTCAGTTTTGCTAAATTAATTAATCCCAATTCTGTAATAATTTATTGACTCCTTTAGAAATACTCAGTAAAACTGATGAATCAATAAATATTCCAGACAATATGCTCAGCCCAATACAGCAACACATCTTGAAAGACCTAAAGTAAGATCAGGACATTATTTTGCCGGCAAATAAAGGCCACTCAACGGTGGTGATGAACCATATAGATTATGAAATGAAGGCATACGCCCTGCTCAATGATTCCTCAGCACACAGGCCATCAAAGACATCAGAGATGAGAACAATGGTCTCACAATTGAAGAGAGAGACGAGACACAAAATAGGAGTCCTCCTCAAACCTATTGTAGTGCTACAAGATACTCCTACCTACAACCTGGCTAAATGGCTGGCACAATACTTAAACTTCCTTACCCGCCCCCCAAACAGCATGGTCACATCATCCACATAATTTCTGACAAAACTACCAGGCTTGAATATGGTTCCTGACTAGATCATGGTCTCCTATGTAGTGTCCCTATATACATCCATCCCTCCTCCCTTAGCATACCAAGTAATAGATAAAAAACTAGAAGAGTATAACACAGATCAGAATGACCTAACCAGAACAGAAATCATGAAGCTACTTCAGTATTGACAACATACCTACTTCACATTCAAAATGGAAATGTATGAGCAAATAAATGGGACACCCATTGGATTTCCAGTATCAGGAGTCATTGCAGAACATTGTGCATTTCAAAACTACACACCTAAATTTTGGTGCCCCTATATGGATGACATGTTTGCCATCAACAAAAGAAGTGCACTTAAAGACACTCACACCTTACTGAACTCCATCTTCCCATACATACAATTCACAATGGAGGAAGAAATGGCTAGAGACAATTACCATTTTCAAATGTGCTTGTCAATAGCCAGGAAGATGGAAGCCTAGAAACCACAGTTTATCACAAGGCCACCAACTCCACACATTCTTAGTTTCAACAGTATTTATCCAGTCACACAAAAAGAGTTGCATGAGAACACTATATGTTCTGCATGAGAACCCACTGTAGAATCCAGCAAGTTAAACAACTGGAGAGAAGCTATCTACATGAATTCAGGCAGAATGGGTACCCAAAAGCATTACAAGATACTAAGAAGAGAAAGGAAGGAAAGAAGGCACAAGACCAACTATATGGCACACCTTGCCATATATACATCAAAAACATTTTGGAAGCAATAGAATACAGCTTCTGAGATTTGCAAGTGGGCATCACACACCACCCAGAGGCTACCATACGAGGACAAATCATGCATTGCAAAGATCACTTGGAGGTAAGATACTTCTAATGTAATCTACTGGATCCCCTTCATGGATTGCCCCTGTGACTATGTAGTATAGACTGAGAGGAAGCTAACCATCAGATTGCAAGAACAAGTGAGTGGTCAGACTAGGAGACACAAATTCATTGGTAGCCTCACATTGCAAAGACATACATTAAATTTTGCAGCTAAGATCATTGGCCATGCAGATACCAAGATATTTTATTTCATTTTATTAAATTTATATGCCGCCCTTCTCCCTAAGGACTCAGGGCGGCTCACAACAATAAAAATTAAAAAAAACAGAATAAAAAATTTAAGAGAGAATTAAATAAATACAATTTAACCCAATAAAAAGCCTAATTAAAATCGTAGTCAGTCCAGGCCCGCTTGTTGATAGCCAGGGAAATGATTGAAGCCTGAGAAACAAGCTCTTTGTCAGTCAACAAAAGTGCTGATTTACCATCAGCATATCAGGTATTTAGATACTGTGGACTTGGCAGCACAAGGAAACAACAGCCAATCGTCGGCCATCAACACACCAATCAACCAATAGGAAGGGACCAGATAAATACAATGCATAGAACAGCCCAAAGCACACATTCCAGTAGAGAGAAGCTCCCTGAGGGTGGGGGCTCCTACAAGAGTCCAAAAGCTCGGAAGACTAAACCTCTGATCCAATGACTGACCTAGATTGGATTCCAGATTAGATTGGATTCCAGCTATAGCTCCATTATATTCTTTAATGGGCCTTTCTTGGCTCAGAGAGCTTGAGCTATTGCACTATGAGGGCTTCGTCCTCACATTATTCCTAGAAAGACAGGAGGAGGAAAGACGGAAGGTAATCCCTCCCACCAGATCAGCCTGGCAGGGGTGGGGTGGAGTGGAAAACCAAATGGCACTGAAAATAGTGCTTGGAGCCCCCAGAACCTGCAGGAATCTGTGGGCGCCCTTTATAGTCATCCTGCCCAATGGGTTTATGCGTGCATGCATCGGTGGCTGCTTAGGCATGTCTGAAGTGTGGCGTTGAGGTTTTGAATGCTGGACAGGACCTCTCCCAACAGAAATGTCTTCCCCGCTTCCCTTCCAGAGCTTATTGCCTTTGCATAATCAAGCCCTGGAAGACAATGGGAAGAGTGTGCTTAGAAGCAATGTGCAGCCTTTCCTTGTAATGAGAATTGCAGGCAATGCTGTTTATAAGGGATCAATGACTTTCTCACAACAGCAATATTGATGATGAGTGTAAATGATAAGGCAGTTTCCAAAACCTCCCTCCCCCATCAAATGAAATCTGAGTTGCCTCCAAGACTCGGATGTCTCAGGATTCCCAGCTCTCTTTCCCACTCTTCCGCAGAGGAAGAGAAAGCCAGCAAAGCCTGCGGGGCCGTGCAGACCACCTCCCAAGGCTGCTTCAGGGTGAGGGTGAGAGAGAAAAGCTGATGGTCAAGGCCCTGGCCAGTCCCCACTTCCGCCCACCTGATTCCCCAATCCAGGGCAGGGATAGAAAAGAGGCAGCCTCTGCTTGCCTCAGGCCCCGGCAATCTAGCCTGCCAAAAACAGATGGTGAGAGAGAGTGGGCAGGCTCTTAACCAGGGCTTATATTAGGCCCACTCCAAAAAAATCAGGATAGGGCTTATTTTCAGGGAAACATGGGTAGGGGGCTAACAGATCTGGAGCCTTTAAAAGGCAGGTGACTTTAAGTGTTTAACTTAAGGAGAGATCTTTAGCAGAAACAGAAGACACTCTTTTGGAAATTTTCCTAACTGCCCCCCCCCCTTAATCAGCAAAGAGCATTCTAAATTGCGCAAGGGCACCATATATCCATACAGATATATGACACAACCAAGAGGACTAACTAGAAAAGAAGATCTATATTGATGCTATTACTAATTGGATAAATGTTGGAAAAATGTTTATATTTAACCTCTTTGTAACTAAAATACTAAGAACTGTATTAACCTAATGTTTGCAAAAGAGAACAATATGGAAAGAAGAGAAAATCAAGGAAAGCTGTTATATAGAGTACGATATGATAGAAGTTGACTATTATTGATTGTTGTGAAATGTCAACCCAGACAACATGCTGTTTACTAAGCACCAGGTTGTTAATTTTTAAAAAAATCAATAAAATATATATTAAAAAAATATTATCGACTTAAACTGGGACAGATAAATGAGGTACTTCTGAAGTTATAGTACAATGTCCCTTGGCAGCTATGGACAAATAAAAATAACAGATTAGGCATTCCACTCCATAGATATATGAGGATATGGGGTTTAAACTACCCTGTTATCAAGTGGAAATTACACAGCTCCTCCACCCAGACACAGAAAAGGCTCAACTGAGCATCATAACAGGAGAATGGCATATCTGATTCTGCAGAAAACTATCTCCCCTTGTAGTATAGAAAGGGAATTCTCTACACAAGGTAAAGGAAAGGGAGGAAGACAGTTTGGAGCTTGTTTACTTTTTTGTAGGATTAGGAAGTAATAATTTATCATTCAAACTTGATTGTATGTGTTATGTACTGGGCTTGTGGTACCTCACCACGTGTGTTGCTGGAGAACTAACGGTTCTCCAGCAACCCAGACAGGACATCTCCGGTCCTGCAATTGGTCAACTTTGGGCAGCAAGCATGGGTTTAATCCGATTGGTTGCTACCAGAGGGTCTGGCTATATATTGTGGTGGGGTGCACCCAAGTTCTCAGTACAGTTCCAGCTTAATAAAAGAATGAGTTCCTCTGTACTCAACTGTGTGTCTTCATTCCTGCTCATCTGAGCCCACGACATAATAGTATGTATCCATAGGTTGGCCCATGATGCTTAAAAAGCTCATTCCTGCGCTTAATGCTGCTATTTTCTGCAAAGATGTGAACGAGTACAAGGCTTTTTTCTTTATGATTTTTTTTTCCTTGCTGGAGAAAAGGGTGTAGTGATACCTATTTCCCCTTACCTAATCCACAATAAAAATTGGTTTACTGACCAACATATTAGATTAATATTAGATTTATATCAGGATATGCATAAATTTTAATGGCTGTATCTGTAGAATTCACCAGGGATGCTTGGAGAAGTTTGGATCTCTTTCCATATTGACTAAAGTATGTTTGATTGATAACTTGATTAGGTGATCTGATATTGCCTAATTCTTCTATTTTACCTAGATTAAAATGGATGGATGAAACAGCTTAATGGCCAGAGTTGAACAATTGGTATTTTGAAAGAGACAGATCCCAGTTTGACATTCACATCCTTGAGGACATAAATTGTAGAATTCAGTGACTTAATAGGTCAGGGGCTTCCTTGCTGGCAGAAACCAAATTCTAAACAGGTTGCTAACCTAAGAGGATTACCAAGCTTCTTTTTTTCCTTAGCGGTCCAAAAACAGTTCCTGAAAAGGCCACTGTGTTATTGCTAGGCAGCTGTTAAATGTGCCATTGTCTTACAAAGATCTAACAAAAAATGGGACTTTGCAATCACCTTTAGAGCAAGTGGTGTTGGAGTTCTAGAGCAGAACAGGGAAATTTGTGTTGTACTCCCAATTTAGGCACAAAATCTAGATGGGGAACTTTGGCCCAGTCCCTCAGCCCCAGGAAAGAGATGGCCTGGCAAACCTGGCAATCCCCTTCTGAAAAGCTATCAGGAGTCAAGATTGACTCCAAGCCATTAAACAAACAAGATAACTACACAGATCCAGGGGTGAGGGGAAAGGCTCAAGAATTCAGAAAGAGAAAATAGGTCAGGAATCAACCACAAGATACTGAAATGAGCGAGATGAATCCTGAGGGGAAATGTCTCTCCACCTCCAAGATTTCCCCTCCCTTTCCTGTGATTGGGTGGCTACCAGTGGCCTGATTACAAACTTCCCTGATTGAGCATCAAGCCTGTCACTCATGGAAGTCCAGACTCCTCTTCCCACCTCACAGAAATGATCCTAAAAATGTCAAGTCATAAATTCACTCAAAATGGCTCCTTATTAAAATACATTGCCTATTTAGCTCTGATCACTATATTTAAGTAAAGCTTGTGCAGTCCTTCTTATGGAGGGAAGTAAAGCAAATTGAGGGAAGAAGATAGTTTCAAATACTTTTAACTCCCCCCCCCTTGCTATGATGATTTGCACAAAAAGCTCTTCTTTATCTGTCTCACATGATTGGCTAAATGAGAGAGGAAGGTGTAAATATATCTGAGAAGTTTTATATACAAATATTTTTATTCTTTATGTTGTTTCCATCTTCTTTTAAAATATTACCAGAATCCACAATGGTCTGAGAATCAGTTTCTCCGCCAGATATTTGACAGTCAAGCTGAAACTGTTAATCAACTAAAATTAGCAAACTTCCTCAAACCCTCAAATCAATTACCCATTACCAAAATTACTCTCTGCTTTTTCTCATCCTTGCATTTGATGCTTTAGACCATTAGAACATTGTTCTTTGAAATTCCAGATGCTTTTGATAGATACTTCAAGCTATTCCTGAGTATCTAAATAAGATAATTCCAAGGTTATTTACAGATATTTCAATCCATTTTTGGCATCTTGTTTAAATGCTTTAGGACTTTCCTCCTCCAGGTTTTATCAATGTTTGTAAAACCAGTTTTCTAGAACTGAAGTGGGTGCTTCAGAAGAAGAGAGTATTTCTAGAGATCACTGAAGCCATTATATTCTTTACAGGTCCTTCAAAACACTGCTTTCTGAGGTCTTCTATTGGTTTTTTTTAAGCCATCCAAAACTCTACTTTAGAATTCTGTAGATCCTGAATGCCTTTAATAGATGGTTCAGACCATTCCTGAGTACCTAAATACGGTGCTTCAGGTCTTTCCTCTTCAACGTTATAGGTATTTCATGCTATTTTTTATTTAGATGCTTCATGATCATCCTCTTCTAAGTTGTTCAAGGATTTTTGAAGCCATTTTTCCAGAACTGATCTTGGTGCTTCAGAAAATGAGAGGCTTTCTAGTGATCCTTGAAGCCATTGTGATGTATTCTCCATAGGTCCTTCAGAACATTGCTAGTTCAGATTCGCTATTGATTTTTCAAGCTGTAAGTGTCAGCAACTACCCGAAGAACTTGAGGTTCCAAGGGGGCAAATCAGGAGATTCAAGCGGAGGCTTCCAAGTCATACAGAACTTTATTTGGCCAATTGATGTTGCTGGGTGGAATACCATCTGAAACCCTGGCAGCTGCATTCAGAAGTGCCACACAGTGGTCAGTTAGGCACTTCTACTTATATACAGATAACAACTAATCACACGGTGACACTTGTTGGCACACAGAATGTTAACCAATCATCTTTCATTACTTTCCCGCTCTTTCCCCTGTCTCTGGGTCTGTGTACGTGATCTTCCTGCCTTCACAAAATGGCATCCATAACACAAATAGTGTACAGAAGCAAAATAGAAGTCATTATGCTAATAACAAGAATAACCTTTTGTATAATCCTTATAAAGCCATCCTTTTCTTAGGTTACCTCAAGATTGCCTCAGTCTTCTTTATCAACTTGAACACTGTTAATTAGATGCCTGAAGCCATTCCTGCATGTTTAGATGTAATGTTTTTGGCCTTTCTTCTTGGAGATGATTTATGGTTACATCCAGCCACTCACTCACATCCACCCTGGATGCTTCAGGACATTCCTTCTGAAGATTTATCAGAGATGCTTTAAGCTATTCTGTCAGGGTGAGTTTTGATGTTTAGAAGAATCTTCCTTCAGGCTTTTCAGAGATTTTTAGATAAGTTATCCCAGAATATTTTGCCTAGATTCTTTGGATTTTTGAGTTTGAGTTTGCCTGCAGAAGCTTTAAACCATTCCTTCTTCAATTTATTTTCTAGCATTAGAAGTCCCATTTTTTCAAGATTTTCTTTCTTATCTCCTGGTTTTTTAACATTTGCACTTGTTTGTAAAACACTCTCCTTCTATTCCCCTACCTGTCAGAACTAAAGAAGCTTCTTAGATGATAACCAAAATGTTTTCAAGGAAAAAAATAAAAAAACTCAATTGCCTTTTGAAAAACATCTTTGGGATGATTACAACTGTACAAGCCATAATTCATTAATCTCTTTCTTTTATATTTTGGTATTTGTGGGATGTTAATTTTAATATTTGGTCAATTATTGAAAAGTATTATATATAACATTCAGCTAACAATAAGTGACATTGTCCTAAAACATCCATTGTAATTTATGTATTGATAAGATGATATTCATATTTAGTAATACTGATAGGTTTGTGTGCAGAAGCAAGTAACAATATAATAGAAACCAAGATTAATTTTGTTCTTTTGGAACTTTTTTTTACAGAATTATGAATACTTATTTATTTTTAAAATTTATTGTCCACAGAAATTCATGGCGGCTTACAGTTAAATCTTAGTTAAAACCAGGGCTTTTTTTCTAAAAAAAAAAGTGCCGGAACTCTCATCTTGGCGGGTGCAGGAGGTGGGGAGGTGGCGCTGCTGCAGTCACAGGCGTGAGGGGTGTTGGCGGCGGGCTGTCCCCCAGGGCCGGAGCCGGCGTGGCTGGTGCAGTGGGAGCAGTGAGGCCCACTCTATACGGTGGGGCTGCGCGGGGCGGGCAGCGGAGGTGGTGCGGGCCAGGCAATGCAGGGCAGCCACTTAGGCGCGCAGGGTGAGGTGACGGTGGCGCAGGTCCAGCACCGGGTAGGCCACCAGCCTGGCTGACACGGGTGAGCACAAGGAAGGAGTGCACATGGACTCCACAGAACCCCCCTCCCACTCCTTACTTACCTAGTTGAGATGGTGTAGTTGGGCAGCAGGGAGGGACGCAAACTTCCTGCCAACTCACCTTCGCTGCAGACAACTTGCTGGTGCAACGTTTGCCGGCTGAGTCTTTTGGCGCTCTCAGCAGCAATTCCTATTGGTTTTCGAGTAGCATAGCTTGTGGGAGGGAGGGAGTAGTATAGCTTGTACAAAATCTTTTTTTTTGTGTGCAAAAAAAAAGGTGCCGGAACACCATTCAGAGCGTTCAATGAGAAAAAAGCCCTGCTTTTATGTTTTAATCTTATGATTTTAAAAATATTTTTTTCTATTGTAAGTTGCCCCAAACCTCACCATGTGGATTGCATACAAATATTATATAATCGGTAAATAAAGGTAGAACATATGTTAAATATACATCAAATGATAATATGCTTCCCTACAAAGTCAATTCTTGCTCAGTGACAGACCAAGGAGTTAACTCAGAAAGGCAAGAGGAAAATCTAGAAGACATCTTTGGGATGATGCAACTTGTAGAAGGGAAAGGCCCACACTGATAAATTAAAAATCTTTGTGGTCTGCAAAGGAATGCTGGTGGGCTAATTAATGATTTAGTGACTAGAGGACCATCTATAGTGTTGGAGCTTGTGGTCATGGTAAGCCATGGAGACACTAGGCAACATGACTTTTAGGGAAGTGGGGGTGATTTTATTACTTTTTTTTTAAAAAAAAAAGTCTGTGCTCTGTCCAAGGGTGCTTGGCAGGCTGCATGTACAGGCCTGGTCTAGAATTTATTTTGGAGCATTCAACTATCTAGAGCAGGCATGTCAACTCATTTTGTTTGAGGCAACTTCTTATAAAAGAATTGCCATTAATTTATTTTAATAAAATAATTTAAATCAATTTTTCACTTGATTTCAAATTAAATGAATTATATTGGTTGACAATGAGATTTTTTTAGTACAATTGCCAAATGCAATAAACTGGTTTTAGGTATATGTTACTGGAAGGAAAGAGCAATCCCTGCTGCGTTACTGATCCCAGAGAAGCATTTGAATGTATGCAGGTATCCTTAGGGTGCCATAGTTATGGATGAGAAATATTAGTTGCAAAGTTGGCATTTCTGGATGTAATACAGATATTTTGGACTTATTTTTGTTTCTTTGCATGTTTGATATTTTTAAAAAGGCATATGCTACTGACTACACTTATGCACATACAGTATGTAACATCTTTTGCTAGAATATATGACCACTGCTTTTCCAGAATGTGAAAAGTGAAAGACTGTGACTAAACAAAATTTTAATGTACAGATAATATCACCAGAATTTTAGCCTTTTTAATAAATGTTATTGATGTTAAGCTCACCATGGAAAACATCATATATTGTTATGTATATACTAGGTTAATTATTTAAAGACTGAAGTGCAACATAACTAGATTCTAAATAATCTATTTTCCAAAACACACAACAGTCCAAACAGTAAAAATAAATTCCAAATTAAGAATA
Source organism: Vipera ursinii (assembly GCF_947247035.1). Classification (NCBI taxonomy): domain Eukaryota; kingdom Metazoa; phylum Chordata; class Lepidosauria; order Squamata; family Viperidae; genus Vipera; species Vipera ursinii. The sequence continues at coordinate 118,251,424 of NC_139517.1, forward strand.
TTTCATTCTTGAGAATCGTTTAATTTAAAGTGGTTTATTTGTAATAGATGGTTAAATTCAAAATAGTTTTCAATAGTACAAAATAGTACAAAAGATACTATTTTTCTAGCATCAGCTAAATTAGACATATTACATTGAGAAAAATGTTTCTCATTTCTTTTCTGTTACCTTTATGAAATCATCACTGCAGAGATGTTAACATAGGAAATAGATTATTGTGTTATCTAATTTTACCTTCCAAAAGACAGAAGCAGATGAAAAATCTGAGGTTCTTTCCTGTTGGCTTTTTTGAATTAGCTGCTTTAGATTCTAAAAGTTTAGTTCCTAAAGAAGTAACCCTGTAAAGATTTTTAATGTCCTCCTCTAGTGCAGGGGTAGGCAACCTTGGGTCTTTTATGACTCATGGACTTCAACTCCCAGAATTCCTGAGCCAGCCTGGCTCAGCTTGGAAACCTCTCCCTTTCCCCTCAGTTGAAATCCATAAAAAAGAGCCAAGATTGCCTAGCCCTGCAATAGGCTTAGGAAAGCCAATAGAGGGAGCTTCTTCTTTTTTTTGCAAAAAAAAAAAAGGTGCCGGAACGCCATTCTGAGCGTTCTATGAGAAAAAAAGCCCTGGTTAAAACAAAAATATTAAAATCAAACCTTAAGACCAAAGACACATGGGGAGGGTGGGGGCATAGTGAGGGGGAGGTGGGATCTGTTATTACTCAACCACCTCCATTGTGCTGATCTCCCACTGGGGTCCCAAGCCAACTGGCACAGAATGTCTTGAGGCCCTTACGAAAAAAATATGGGGGTTGGGGCCACCCTCACATTGGGGACCAGAGGGCAGGGAAGACCCTCCTCCTGGGATCCTGCCAGCTAGAATACTTGGGCTGACTGGACCTTCAGCATACCTCCTCTGCCGGCAAAAGTGGTACTGGCCAATCCCAGTGGGGTGAGACGGTCCCTCAAGTGACCTGGACTCATGCCACAAAGGGCTATTCATAATACAATAATATTTAATATATAGCTGTTTAGATGCGGCCTCTAGAAGTGATGAATCTTTAGCTTATGAGAAGTGATGTTTAATCTACTCTACTGCTATAATCTATGTTGGGATGCTGATTAATGTGAAGTAAAATAAAAAATAATAGAAATTTGTCTATTAGATAACTGCTTATTATTCTATGAACATCAAGTTTCACTTTTATTTATTTGCTTATATTTTCATTTATATTCTGATTTTTCTGTGATGCAGTGGAAACTTGGGACAAACACTCAGATCTCAAATTATTTAAACCCTTTTTAAAAATGATATGAGAATTAAGACTATTGTAAGAATAGTCTTATAAACCCAATAATAGAGGCTAAATTAAAGAAGGAAACCAATAGTGATATAAGTTCTTTTCCATTTTTATTTATTGTATACAATTGCCTTCATTTACTATGTATGACCAGAAGAGGGAGTTAAGGGGAATTTAATATGAAATTCTGGAAGAGAAAGTCAGGGGTCCTATCTAAAAATGTCTCACCTACTCAGTTTTTCCTCAAAATATTCAGAGTTCCTGTTTCTTTCTAAGTCAGCAGCTAATGATTTTAATGTTCCTTCTTTTTTACATCAGAGCTCTTCTATGTCCACCAACAGATCAGAATTTATTAGCCATATTGGATTTGATTCTCACAAACAGATGAAATGATAGAAGGTGTTGAAGCCACAGGAACCTTGGGGGGAAGTGATCATGCAATATTGGAATTCAACATTCTGGAGGCACAAGCAATAGAACACAGCCAAACTAGAGTCTTGGACTTTAAAAGAGCTAATTTCAATAAACTTAGAGAGACTATGGGAAGAATTCCATGGATGAGAATCCTAAAGGGGAAAACAACTCAAGAAGCTTTGGAAATTTTGAAAAGTGAGATAATAAAGGCCCAGTCTAGTACAATACCAACAAAGAAAAAAAATAACAGCTCTCAAAAGAAACCAGCATGGCTGCATAAAGAACTCTCTGATAAATTGAAAGATAAAAAGGACAAGTATAAGAATTGGAAAGAGGAGCACATAACTAAGTCAGAATATCAGCAAATAGCCCGTGCCTGCAAAGATGAAGTGAGGAAAGCCAAGGCTCAAAATGAACTAAGGCTTGCGACCAAAGTCAAAAATAACAAAAAATGCTTCTTTCAACATATAAAAAATAAGAAAAAAGTTAAGGAAATGATTGGTCCATTAGTGGGTGAAAGTGGCAAGAAGGTGACAAGCAATAGGGAGAAAGCAGAACTATTTAACTTGTTTTTTGCATCTATCTTTACACAAAGAGAAAAAACAGTCCAACCTACCAAAACCAGTGCCATAAAAAACAGAATAGAAACGTAAGTTAAGATAGGCAAGAAAATGGTAAGTGAGCACCTGTCCAGCCTAGACGAGTTTAAATCACCAGGACCAGATGGATTACACCCCAAGGTTCTCAAGGAACTGGCAGACGTGATCTCAGAACCACTGAACTATATTTTTCAAAGATCCTGGAGCACTGGGGAACTACCAGAGGACTGGAAGAGAGCTGATGTAGTTCTCATCTTCAAAAAAGGAAAAAAATGGATCCAGAAAAGTACAGACCTATCAACCTGACCTCAATACTTGGGAAGATTCTGGAAAAGATAATCAAACAACAAATCAGCGAACACCTTGATGCAAACAAAGTCATCACTAAAAGTCAACATGGGTTTGTCAAAAACAGATCATGCCAGACAAATCTTATTACATTCTTTGACCAAGTGACAAAACTAGTGGACCAGAGGAATGCTGTAGATATAATTTACTTGGACTTCAGTAAGGCATTTGATAAAGTAGATCACAACCTACTACTTGATAAGATAGAAAAATGTGGGTTAGATAGCATTACCACCAGATGGATTCATAGCTGGCTGACAGGCCGTACTCAGCGTGTGGTCCTAAATGGAACTGCATCTACATGGAAGGAAGTGTGTAGTGGGGTGCCCCAGGGCTCTGTTCTGGGCCCAGTGCTCTTCAATATCTTCATTAATGATTTGGATGAGGGGATAGATGGGGAACTCATCAAATTTGCAGACGACACCAAGCTGGCAGGAATAGCCAATACTCCAGAAGATAGGCTTAAAATACAGAAGGATCTGGACAGACTCGAACACTGGGCACTATCTAACAAAATGAAATTCAGTGGTGAAAAAAGTAAGATTCTACATTTAGGCAGGAAGAATCAAATACATAGGTATAGTATAGGTGGTACCTTGCTCAATAGTAGTAACTGTGAGAGGGATCTCGGAGTCTTAGTAGACAATCACTTCAATATGAGCCAGCAGTGTGCTGCCGCTGCCAAAAAAGCCAACACAGTGCTAGGCTGCATTAACAGAGGGATAGAATCAAGATCAAGTGAAGTACTAATACCACTTTACAATGCTTTGGTAAGGCCACATCTGGAATACTGCATCCAGTTTTGGTCACCACGATGTAAAAAAGATTTCGAGACTAGAAAGGGTACAGAGAAGAGCAACAAAGATGATTAGGGGGCTGGAGGCTAAAACATATAGGGAACGGTTGCTGGAATTGGGTATGTGTAGTTTAATGAAGAGAAGGGTGAGGGGTGACATGATAGCAGTGTTCCAATATCTCAGGGGCTGGCACAAAGAAGAGGGAGTCAAGCTATTCTCCAAAGCACCTGAAAGCAGGACAAGAAGCAACGGATGGAAACTAGTCAAGGAGAGAAGCAAGCTAGAACTAAGGAGAAACTTCCTGACAGTTAGAACAATTAACCAGTGGAACAACCTGCTTCCAGAGGTGGTGAATGCTCCAACACTGGAGGTTTTTAAGAAGAGACTGGACAGCCATTTGCCTGAAATGGTATAAGGTTTCCTGCCTGAACAGGGGGTTGGACTAGATGACCTCCAAGGTCCCTTCCAACTTTATTATTATTATTATTATTATTATTATTATTATTATTATTATTATTATTATTATTATTGTCATTCTGTCAAATATCAAGATGAGAATGAAAATAGCCCGTTTTTACTTGAATCATTAAAACTTCTTAAAATTGAAAAATATTTAAAAATACTTTGATTGTGATGGTTAGATGTATCCATGAGTTTTAATTAATTGCTTTGCTATTTTTTATTGTAACACCAAGCAATCTCTCCTAAGAGAAAGCAATGATTTAATGTTTTATTGGGTACATTAGAAATGCTCAGTGAAAGTGACAAATCAATAAATGTTGCCAGCTATTTCGCCACTATACTTAAAGTTTTTGGTTAATTACTTCAGCATTCATCATTATATTTATAAGAGTTTGATTATTTAAATAGATTAATGATTTTTACTTCAGTATTTAGCATAGAGTTTCTTAATCTATTCATAGATGCCGGGAGTCTTTAGATCTTAACACCCTTTTATCTTACATTCCAAAAAAGATGCAAAACAATCCAAAATGATTTCCAAAAACTAAGAAAAATTATGGATGCAGAGTATAGGAAAAATCATGGAAGTTGCAAAGAACAACTTATATGATCTCACAAGAATAATTACTTTCCAGACTTGCACAGAGATGCTACAGATGTGCTCCTGCAATTTCTAATACAGTTTTTTAGAATCACATGCAAAGCACTACCCAGTCCTGCTAAAAAGAGCTTTGGTTTATGTGAAAGTAGCCAGTCTTTCATCTGTAATGAAACTGCAATTATATATATGTGCAAAGTCTGAATGGAATACAAGTAGTCCTCAACGTACAACTATAATGGAGTTATAATGGAGGAGGGATGGGTTAAGGCTATTTAACCTAAACATGCCTTTTAAAAGATTTTATAGATCCTTTGCAGATGACACCACTCTAATGCAGATGATACCACTCTAAGCAGATGATACCACTCTAATGGCAGAAAGTGAAGAAGAACTAAAGAGCCTCTTGTTGCGGATGAAGAAGGAGAGTGCAAAAGTTGGGTTGAAACTTAACATTAAGAAAACCAAGATCATGGCATCCGGCCCTCTCAATTCCTGGCAAATAGATGGGGAAGAAATGGAGGTAGTGACAGATTTTATTTTCCTGGGTTCCAAGATCACTGCAGATGGGGACTGTAGCCAAGAAATTAAAAGACGCTTGCTCCTCGGGAGGAAAGCCAAGGCAAATCTAGACAGCACACTAAAAAGCAGAGCTATCACCCTGTCAACAAAAGTGCGTATAGTCAAGGCTATGGTCTTCCCAGTTGCAATGTATGGCTGTGAAAGCTGGACCATAAAAAAGGCTGAGCGCCAAAGAATTGAGGCCTTTGAACTATGGTGCTGGAGAAGACTCCTGCGAGTCCCTTGGACTGCAAGGCGATCAAACCGGTCAGTCCTAGAAGAGATCAACCCTGACTGCACTTTAGAAGGCTAGATCCTAAAGCTAAAACTCAAATACTTTGGCCACCTAATGAGAAGGAAGGACTCACTGGAGAAGAGCCTAATGCTGGGAAAGATTGAGGGCAAGAGAAGAAGGGGACAACAGAGAACGAGGTGGCTGGATGGAGTCACTGAAGCAGTAGGCGTGAGCTTAAATGGACTCCAGAAGATGGTAGAGGACAGGAAGGCCTAGAGGAACGTTGTCCATGGGGTCGCAATGGGTCAGACACGACTTCGCAGCTAACAACAACAAATAGAACTTTTTGGTCTTAAGAAATTGGGGTTTGTTTGTGCAATTTGAACCTTAGTGTCTATAAGATTCAGAGATTTTCTTTGCAAGACTGAGCAGAAGAAATTATGTGAGATCACACCATCAATGAGTACAATTAGCACTTTTAATGGATTGATTAGGTATATGCTCACACCTGTTTCTTTAGTTCAAGGGCCTTAAAAGTGATGAGCTGTTGCTCAAAATTTTTGGATTACTGTTGCGAATACTACATTTATTGCATGGTGTATTTTTTTTACAAGGATTCCCCCATTATACCACAATTTTTTCGGTGGGGACAAGTTAAACACTAGCTGGGGGTATTTCTGCTGTTCCTGACACAAAACCCAATAAGAAAATGATGGAAGCCAGTCTTTGATGAAAATAGAGGCCCAAAATAAAAATAGATTTAGCTTTATTAATTGCTAGAATTAATTACAAGAAATCTGGCCCAAAGTTTGTTCTGTCAATTTTAAGTAGCCCTGAAGTTCATTTTTTTAAATAACTGAACTAGAGCTATAGAAAGCTGTATTAATTTAAATATGAGTAGAATTGGCTTTTTGTAGATCTATCCATGCCCCCCCATTCATTTTGGACAATCTCCAGATTGTCTAGAACTGTCTAGATCAGACATGTCAAACTCACGATGTCACATGATGTTGCGTGATGTATCAGAGCTTTTTCCCCATTGCCAGCAATGGGGTGGGTGCTGTTTCCTCATTACGTATCTGGCCCATGGACTGGCAGTTTGACACCCCTGGTCTAGAAAGATATTGTAGAATTACTTTTCTGTTATCCACTAACTAACCTATAAGGTAAAGGTAAAGGTTTCCCCGCACATGCGTGTTAGTCGTTTCTGACTCTAGGGGCCGGTGCTCATCTCTGTTTCAAAGCCAAAGAGCCAGTGCTTGTCCGAGGACGTCTCCGTGGTCATGTGGACGGCATGACTAGACGCCAAAGGTGCATGGAACGCTGTTACCTTCCCACCATAGTGGTCCCTATTTTTCTATTTGCATTTTTACGTGCTTTCGAACTGCTAGGTTGGCAGAAGCTGGAACGAGTAACAGGCGCTCACTCTGTTAAGCGGCACTTGGGATTTGACCCGCCAAACTGCTGATCTTCTGATCGACAAGCTCAGCATCCTAACCCACTAAGCCATCGCGTCCCTAACTAACCTATGAGTTATCCTAAATACTGTCTTAACTATTGCTTAACCTTGCAAACTGTCCAGTCATCCTGACAAATCCCAAGAAATTACAACTAATTTAAGGTCCAAGCATTACCCAACAATGAAACCCTTGAGCTTTTTCCAAGTGAGAATCCACACAGGTCCTCAACCTAAACATCAGAAAGTTATATTAGGAAGCTAGATTTCAGATTTTGGAAGTGGTTTGTTCTCCAAGCTTTTTTCAATATAGTTTCTGAATGTTTCATTACCCAACATCCTCAGCAGAATTTTCTTGTCCTGTTCTACTTAGCTTAAATGTGTCTTGTGTGCCAGTCCGGACAGTTGGTAAATTCTAAGCAGCTATATTTAAATTCTGAGCACCTGATTGGTTCACTTGTTGATTGATACCAGCTGCTCAGAATTTAAATATAGCTCCAAACAAACAAGCAATCTCATGACCAACTGACCACACTGGCACACAAGACATTTATAAGCTAAGGAGAGCATTACAAGAAAATCCTGCTGATGTTACCTAGTTGGGTAACGAAACATTCAGAAACTATATTGAAACAAGCTTGGAGAACAAACCACTTCCAAAATCTGAAACCTGAGCTACAAGTATTTTCTGTTATTTCAAAGCTAGATTTTTCTTTATGGCTTGTAATTATTTCCTTAAGAAAAGACACCTTGGCAGTGATGTAACAGCTACTGTAATTATAGAAAAAATACATCTCATGATGTATAAAAAACATTCACACATCTTCTGAACTTGTTTAATTGGTAGAATGTCTATTCTAGACTTAAGCTAGAACACCCTGGAAGAAGGCAATGGCAAGGCATGAGTTTGTTATAGGTTGACCTTGATTTGAGGTCTTTATTTCCTAAATCTGTGAACACATTTCCATTATTTCAGTTCAGCGGTGTCTCTGTTGCACCAGAGAGAATTAGAAAAGTTAAGATTGTTGTTAGTTGCGAAGTCATGTCCGACCCATTGCGACCCCATGGACAATGTTCCTCCAGGCCTTCCTGTCCTCTACCATCTTCTGGAGTCCATTTAGGCTCACGCCTACTGCTTCAGTGACTCCATCCAGCTACCTCATTCTCTGTCGCCCCCTTCTTCTCTTGCCCTCAATCTTTCCCAGCATTAGGCTCTTCTCCAGTGAGTCCTTCCTTCTCATCAGGTGGCCAAAGTATTTGAGTTTCAACTTCAGGATCTGGCCTTCTAAAGAGCAGTCAGGGTTGATTTCCTCTAGGACTGACCGGTTTGATCACCTTGCAATCCAAGGGACTCGCAGGAGTCTTCTCTAGCACCATAGTTCAAAGGCTTCAATTCTTTGGTCCTCAGCCTTTCTTATGGTCCAGCTTTCACAGCCATACATTGCAACTGGGAAGACCATAGCCTTGACTATACACACTTTTGTTGACAGGGTGATGTCTCTGCTTTTTAGTGTGCTGTCTAGATTTGCCATGGCTTTCCTCCCCAGGAGCAAACGTGTTTTAATTTCTTGGCTGCAGTCTCATCTGCGGTGAACTTGGAGCCCAGAAAAATAAAATCTGTCACTACCTCCATTTTTTCCTCATCCATTTGCCAGGAATTTTGAGGGCTGGATGCGATGATCTTGGTTTTCTTAATGTTTAGTTTCAAAGCCGAAAGCCGAAAGTTAAGATATAGCTGTCTTATTCATTTAATAGCTTGAACTCCTTAAGATTGGGGCATCCTTGCGAAATGCTAAGCTTTTCTCACCCTATGCCTCTTCTGAAGGCTAAGCCATTCCTACTGCATATTCCTCTTCTCTTGTTCTGCTTGGGATCTCATTCCATTTACTGTGATATTAAAACTGAGACGCCTGTGTGAGACAGTACAATATTGACATATGTAGGCTGACCTCTTCCTAGTATTTATTCCCTCACTGTGCTACCATTCCTTCAAACAAATCCAGGTGTTGTTTTTGTATCTTTTAAGTATGCAGTTTGCTTTCTGTATGTAGGATCACTACCCAAAAGAATAATAATAATCCGGCTTACAATGTAATTTAAATTGCTAAGAGAACAACTTCCTTGAGATCAGCAAGAAAACTTCTCAAAACCTTTAGAAAAAAAGATTTCCTGAGGTCATCAAGAGAAATTTCAAGATTTAGTCTATATTTAGGATCTAGATTTTTAAGGGAATGAAAATTAGCCACAAACAATAAAACATACTTTGTTAATTATAGATGAATTGTAAGGATGACAAATAGAATATGTATGTATTTCAGATATAATAATTACTATATAATGAAATAGATTAGCTATCAGAACATAACTTTGTATTATATTATAGAATTTGCAATGATATAATAAAAGATGTTATTTTAAAAATTGATGAACTATTAAGATGATAAATAGAATATATTTGTTGTAATGATAGAGCTAAAAAAATTCTTAATGGGCTAAGGGGAATCTTTAAAAGATACATATTGATTTTATACTTAACTTTTAGACATTTAAAGGAAAGGAAAGTTAGCTATTAGAATTGACTTATATTACAGAATGTGGAAGGATACAACAAAAGATATTTTTTCAATAATTGGTGAACTATTAAGATGTTAAACAGATTAAACTTGTATAAAATAAGAATGCACTGAAATGAACAATCTATGTATTTTAGACAGGATAATTACTATATAATAAAATGGGGAAAATGTGGGCTACCTGAAAATTAAGTTTTCTTTCATACATCACAGGCTAGTTTGGAATATCCTATTCTAATTAGGTAAAACTGAAAAACAGGACATGGATACGAATATGTGAAAATATATTGAAAATTATTCTAATTGATTGTGTTACAATTAAAAAGGTATTAATTTGATTAATTTGACTATGTTATCATAACTGTTGTAATTATTTTTAATTGTTTTTAACTTTTGTATTTCCTGTTTTAAATACCCTGTAAACCGCCCTGAGTCCTGCGGGAAAGGGCGGTATATAAATCCAATTAAATAAATAAATAAGGGAATTGGAGAGGGAATTCTTGTTGATGTAACTTGAGCTATCAAGCTTTTTCAAGGTCAATTAGATCTGCCACCTAGCTGAACATTTCTAAAAAATGCAAAACAGGACCATGTTACATAATTTTGCTCTTCTGGCCTTTTTTTAGATTGAGTAGAGCACATAGTTCTGAATTATGGATGTATTCAGTGACAGGGCACTGGCCTTTCTCCATAAAATGAATAATCTTGCAAAAATCTCTGTTCTACTTCTTCTGCCCCATTCAGTCTCTCTCTGAAGCCAGACAGTCAGATACGGGCCTGACTCCTACATACCAGATATCTTTTCAATGTATGATACAAGTCACACAAAACCCTCTTTTAATCCTTTCCAACCCAACATAATGTTAGAAATAAATTATGTAAAGTGAATCAGTTCTCTTCCTATGTGTCTATCCATCAATGCAGTAATTATCTTAAATGGAACAAAACACGACCAAATTTGGTATGAGGGGAGAAGAAAGAAGGAGTCAAAAAAGAATTCCATAAGCTGTGATCTCTCAATTTTAAAAAAAAATTTGTATTGTTTGAGGACCAATCTATGTAATACTAACCTAGTTTGTGCAATACAGTAAACTAAAATTCATGTTGTTTGTCTTGGCAGTTCACACATTGAGCTTCATAACCCATTATTTACAGTTAAATGTGCTATACAACCCCTATCAATTTTTGTTAATTTAACAAAGCACAGTTAAAAATGGGACTTAATGTTACTTATGAATCCAGTCTCCAAATTTTGACAGCTGAGATCACCTATTGTTTGTCACAGGAAGAAGGCTTTTCAACCAACAGGTCTGAAAGAAGAAGAAAAAAAAGTAGACATCCAGTGCTCCTAAGCTACTATCAAATTCCCCATTATAATCCATTACACAGCTTTGTGTAATTCCTTTCTGAAAAGGATATTACTTGAAAATCCATTGCTAGAAAATGTGTTCTTATTATTCTAAAGAATTTATGGTAGCTGAACTAATGTCAATCAGCTTAGGTTCTTCCAAACAGGAAGCATCACTTTAGGAGAGTCTAGCCAATGTTTTACTCTCCACTTTTGAGGGACGGAGGAAGGGAGCACAGGTCTGTTTTTCAGTGCCGTCATAACTTTGAGTGGTCACTAAATTAATGGTAAATTGAGGGCTACCTGTCATAGGGTTGGAGGTCTTGTAGTCCAATCTCCTGCTCAGGCAAGAGACTCTATACCATTCTTGACAAATGGTTGTCCAACCTCTTTTTAGAAAACCTCCACAACTTCTGGAAGTAAGCCATTCCATTGTTATCATTGTCAGGAAATTTCTCCTGAATTTTAGGTTGGCTCTCACTTTAATAACCTTCCATCCATTGCTTCTTGTCTTGCCTTCAGGTACTTTAGAGAATAGGTTGACTCCCTCTTCTCTGTGACAGCCCCTCAAGTATTAGAAGATTGATGTTATGTCATTTCTAGTCCTACTCTTTATTAGATTCTACATACCTAGCTCCCATTCATCATACCATTTAGTCTTCACTCTTCTAATCATCCCCCTTCGTGGATTACTGCCTTGTCATGGCGAAGGGGCTTGCATAATTCAATGAAGCTATGAGCTATGCTGTGCAGGGCCACCTAAGACGGAAAGGTCATAGCAGAGAGTTCTGACAAAACGTGATCCACTGGAGAAGGAAATGGCAACCCACTCCAGTATCTTTGCCATGAAAACCCTATGGACAGTACCAAAAGGCAAAACGATATGACGCTGAAAGATGAGTCCCTCAGGTCAGAAGGCGACTGAATATCGACATCTTAGGTATCAGTGAACTAAAATGGACAGGAATGACCATCAGGTATACTACTGCAAGCAAGAATCCCTCAGAAGAAATGGAGTAGCCTTCATAGTCAATAAAAGAGTAGGGAAAGCAATACTGGGATGCAATCCCCAAAATGACAGAATGATCTCAGTTCGAATCCAAGGCAAACCATTCAATATCACAGTAGTCCAAGTCTATGCCCCAACCACCAGTGCTGAAGAGGATGAAATTGACTGGCTCTATGAAGCCCTACAGCACCTTATAGAACTAACACCACAAAATGATGTCCTTATCATCATGGGGGATTGGAATGCTAAAGTAGGAAGCCAAAAGATAACCGGAATAATAGGCAAGTTTGGCCTTGGAGTACAAAATGAAGCAGGGCACAGGCTGATAGAATTTTGTCAAGAGAATACGATGGTGATAGCAAACACTCTTTTCCAACAACCCAAGAGACAGCTCTACACATGGACATCACCAGAAGGTCAACACAGAAATCAGACTGATTATGTGCTCTGCAGCCAAAGATGGAGAAGCTCTATACAGTCAGTAAAAACAAGACCAGGAGCTGACTGTGGCTCAGACCATGAGCTTCTCATTGCAAAGTTTAGGCTTAAATTGAAGAAAGTAGGGAAAAGCACTGGACCACTCAGGTATGAATTAAATCATATCCCTGTTGAATATACAGTAGAGGTGACAAATAGATTTAAGGAATTAGATCTGATAGACAGAGTGCCTGAAGAACTATGGACAGAGGTTCGCAACATTGTAGAAGAGGTAGCAACTAAAACCATCCCAAAGAAAAAGAAATGCAAGAAAGCAAAATGGCTGTCTAAGGAAGCTTTGCAAATGGCTGAGGAAAGAAGCGAAGCGAAAGGCAAGGGAGAAAAAGAAAGATACACCCAATTGAATGCAGAATTCCAGAGAATAGCTAGAAGAGATAAGAATGCTTTTTTAAATGAACAGTGCAACGAAATAGAAGAAAACAATAGAATAGGGAGGACCAGAGATCTTTTCAAGAAAATTGGAGAGATGAAGGGAACGTTTAATGCCAAAATGGCCATGATAAAGGACCAAAATGGCAGGGACCTAACAGAGGCAGAAGAGATTAAGAAGAGGTGGCAAAATTACACAGAAGAACTATACAAGAATGAGCTTAATGTCCCTGATAATCACAATGAGGTGGTCACTGACCTTGAGCCAGACATCTTGGAATGTGAAGTGAAGTGGACCTTAGAAAAGCTAAGCAACAACAAAGCTAGTGGAGGTGACAGTATTCCAGCTGAGTTGTTCAAAATCTTAAAAGACGATGCAGTAAAAGTGCTACACTCAATTTGCCAGCAAATTTGGAAAACTATTTAACTTATATGCAGAGCACATCACGAGAAAGGTAGGGCTAAATGAATGAAAAGGTGGAGTTAAGATTGCCGGGAGAAATATCAACAACCTAAGATATGCAGATGATACCACTCTAATGGCAGAAAGTGAAGAAGAACTAAAGAGCCTCTTGGCTGAGCGCCAAAGAATTGAGGCCTTTGAACTATGGTGCTGGAGAAGACTCCTGCGAGTCCCTTGGACTGCAAGGCGATCAAACCGGTCAGTCCTAGAAGAGATCAACCCTGATTGCACTTTAGAAGGCTAGATCCTAAAGTTGAAACTGAAATACTTTGACTTCCGGTGGCGGCGCGGCGCCGGAGACAGCCTTTTCGGGCTGCCCGCGGCTCAGCTGTGTTGTTTTCACCCGAAACAGTGCCGATCAGCTGTTTGGGTGGATTTGAAGCCCCCTCCTCGGGAGAAGAGGAGGGGGTGAGGCCCCAGGTAGGGGTTGAGTTCTCCGGGGCCGCCTGAGCTTAAAGCTTGGGCGGCTGAAGGATTGAACTCCCCCGTAGCCTGGGTTGCTCCCAGCTGTTCAGCGTCTCTGCTCCGTGATTTCTGGAGCGGAGCCAGGCGTTTGCGACCACCCCTGCCAGAAGGAAAGACCATGGAATAAAAGGAGCAGGCAGAGCGGTACAGGAGGATAAGGTGAAGAGGACTTTTATTTTTGCTCTTTAGCTTAATGGACTTTATAAACTTAAAGTGAAAGTGCGTAACAAGTGAAAGTAAAAAGATGGCGGCTAAACCTCCCCCAAAAACTCTTCGGAGTGCTGGAACTTCTCCGGTGCAACAGACATCATTGCAAGCGTTGCTTCCTCCTGCTGCATTGATATCGAAGGATTTACAAGATGCTCTTGAAAAACATGCCCAGGTAATTTTGGAATCAATGGGTGATAAATTGGCAAAGATCGAGGAGAAATTGGAGAAATTGGAGGAGAGAATAGAAGAGAGGATGGAAGAGAAGTTCAGGGCGATGAGGGTAGACATTTTGTCTACAGTGCATAGTGTGGCTGAATGTGTGCAAGATCTGGATGAAAAAGTGGAAGACCTGACTCAAAAGAATGCCATATTAAAAGTAAAGGTACTGGAGAATGAAGATTTAAGAGACAAAATGGACAGAGAATTGAGTCTTGTTCAATATTATCAGATGCAGTATGCTGTTAGAATCAGAGGCTTAAAAGAGAATATTAAGGAAGACCTAAAGCAGCTGATTTCTGAGGCTCTGGAAGCAGTATTGGGTCAGCCAGCATCTGAAATAAAGGGAGGCATGGATAAAGTGTTTCGTGTAAATTCATGGATTGCTAGACAGAGAAAGCTACCTAGAGATGTGGTGGTTTATTTTGCAAAGAGGGAAACTAGAGATGAAGTTATTCAAGCTGCCTATGATACTAAAGTTATTGCTGATCAAGAAGTTTTGGTTTTAAAAGAAATTCCTCCAAAGATCTTAAGGAGAAGGAAGGATTTTGCATTTCTTGTGCAGGAGCTTAAACAACGTGATATAAGGTTCAGATGGGAGATTCCAGTTGGATTGGTGGCGATGCATGAAGGCAAAAGGTACCGTCTGGTCACTGTGACACAGGCGCGTGATTTTTATAATAATGTTTTAAAAGCAACCCCATTACCACTTCTGGAAGCTGCAAAGGGATCTGGAGAAGGAAAACTTCAAGAGGCTGAAGCTGCACAGACAGAGGAGAATGGTGCTGGAGGAGATCAAGCTACAACTTCTTTGGCTGATCCTGGAGAACAGAGGGTGACGCGTGCTGCTTTAAAACGAGCAAAAAAATAAAAGAACAAGATCAGCAGAAGTCTATGGAACTTCCAAAACGTACTTACAGCCAAGCAGTGGGAGGAGCACGGCCTAAAGGAGATAGTGGGCCTATTAAAGATGTGCTCCAACAGCTTTGGGATGACATGCATGGCGACTAAATTTTTAACTTGGAACGTTAATGGACTAAATTCACCACAGAAGAGGAAGAAAGTTTTTCAATATTTAAAACAATTCAAGATAGATGTTATATGTTTGCAAGAAACGCATATTAGGGCTATGGACCAAAAGTATTTATCGAACTTAAGGTTGGGCACGCAATTTGTTGCTTCTGCAATGAATAAGAAAAATGGAGTGGTTGTTTATGTTAAAAGTGCTTTAACAGCGGACTTAATTGAAGCAGATAAGCATGGAAGATACGTAATGATAGAGTTGCTGTTAGAAGGTAAAAAGACGCTTTTAGTTGGATTATATGCTCCTAATCAACAACAAGCTGATTTTTTTAGTTTACTTCACACAAAGCTTACTCAGTTGGATTATAAATCGTTTATTTTTATGGGGGACTGGAATGGTGTTTTGGATGTACAGATGGATAAGGCTGGTTCTTTTAAGCGCGTTCCAAGTCATGCTAGACTGCCTAAATCCTTTTTTGAAATGAAGGATGACTTGGAACAGCGAGATATTTGGCGTGAAATGCATTTGCATGTAAAGGATTATACTTTTTTTTCTGACAGACATCAATCTTTTTCCAGGATCGATTTTATTTTGCTGACTAATGACTTTTTTCAAGGATTAAGAAGGTGAAGATATGTGCAAGAACTATTTCTGATCACAGCCCAGTCTGGCTAGAGATTAATAAGGAGAATAGAGATAGGCGCTCGTGGCGCGTAAATGAGAATTTGTTTAGAAATCAGAGAAATGTGGAAGAATGTAAACAGCGGATGAAGGATTTTTTTGAAATTAATATGAATAAGGGCACTTCTATGGACATGGTTTGGGATGCTAGCAAGGCCTATATGAGAGGGGTGTTGATATATATGAACAATAAACACAGACGTACTTTGGAAGCCAGGAGGAAAGAATTGGAGAATGAAATTAAGGAAAAAGAAAAGGCTTTGATTTTGAATCCAGCGGATGTGAAGACTAAGGAGGTTATTAAGCTATTAAGAGGACAATTTGATAAATTAATGGCTGACCAAGTGGCAACCAATTTGCGGTTTGCCAGGCACAACACCTTTTGCAATGCTAATAAACCAGGTAGATGGCTAGCTTATAGACTGAGGAAAAAGCAAAGGGCTTCTAATATAGATAAAATTGAGCATAAGGGAAGGGTTGTGTTTCAACAGGATCTTATTAAGGATGCTTTTGTGGATTTTTATTCTAAATTATATGCTAAGGAGAAGATTAATGAAAAAGACATTGATGTATATTTGGAGAATGCTAGCATCCCGGTTCTTACGCAAGCACAAAAAGAGGGGATTAATCAATTGATAACAGAAGAAGAAATTCTTATAGCAATTAAGGAACTGAAGGTGGACAAAGCACCAGGTACGGATGGTTTGACTGCGGCTTATTACAAAAATCTACAATTAGAGATGATAAAACCGTTAAAGGAACTGTTCCAGACAATTCAGAGGGGGGGAAAGGTGCCTCCGTCTTGGAGAACTGCTTTTATTTCTTTGATTCCGAAGGAAGACCAAGATGCTACTCAAGTTAAAAATTATAGACCGATATCGCTTTTAAATACAGACTACGGGCGCCCCGGAGCTATGGAACCAGTTACTGGTTGAGCTCCGGACGGCGCCCGATCTTCGCTCCTTTCGCCGCGATCTGAAAACATACCTGTTCGAACAAGCCGGCCTGGCCTGAGGGGGGATTGGTGGGGTTTTTACTATCATTTTATTGGGGTTTTATTAATGTATTTATTGTTTTTTATGGGCATGTATTTAATTACTTTTTAATTTTTGTAGCTTTGTGTTTTATTCTTGCCCTGTACACCGCCCTGAGTCCTTCGGGAGAAGGGCGGTATAGAAATATTAATAAATTAAATTAAATTAAATTAAACAAGATATTTGCTAAGGTGTTGGCTAATAGACTGATGAGGGTTCTGCAACAGGTGATTCATGGGGACCAAACGGGGTTTATTAGTGGTAGGCAAATGAAAAATAATGTGAGGCATATAGTTGATGTGTTAGAGTTTTTGGAAAGGAACAACCAGATCCCTGCGGCGCTAATTTTTTTAGATGCTGAAAAAGCTTTTGATCAATTGAATTGGCAATTTTTGATGAAAGTTTTAGATAAAATGAATTTTGGGGATAATTTTTTGCAACCAATTAGGGCATTATATCAAAAACAAACTGCCCAAATAATAGTTAATAATAGCCTGACAGAAGCATGTAATATTGAGAAGGGCACAAGGCAAGGGTGTCCGTTATCGCCCTTGTTATTTGTATTAACATTGGAGATATTGTTGGTTAAAATACGGAATTCGGAAAAAATTAGGGGTATACAAATTAGAGATCAGGATTACAGATTGAGAGCGTTCGCAGACGATCTGGTTGTTACAGTGACCCAGCCGGAGAACTCTGTTGTGGACCTGATGGAGATAATAATACAATATGGGAAGGTTTCTGGATTTAAAGTTAATACACAAAAAACTAAAATTCTGGCCAAAAATATGACAGCTTCGCAAAAGGCTCTCTTAGAAGGATTAACTGGATTTGAGATTGTTAAAAGGGTTAAATATTTGGGGGTGCTTTTGTCGCCCTCTAATACAAAGTTATATAAAAATAACTATGAAAAATTATGGGGGAAAATTCAAAAAGAAATGGAGAGCTGGGAAAAATTGCAATTGTCTTTGTTGGGGCGAATCGCAGCAGTGAAAATGAATGTCCTGCCTAAATTCTTATTTTTATTTCAAATGATACCGGTTCTTAAGAAAGATGCTAATTTGGAGGAATGGCAGCGAGGTATCAATAAATTTGTATGGGCAGGGAAAAGGCCACGAGTTAAACTTAAGATTATACAGGATACTCGTGAAAGAGGTGGTCTTAAAATGCCTAATTTTAAATTATATTATGAAGCTGCTGTGTTAGCAGGAATAAGTGATTGAATCAATTTGACACAAGAGAGATTATTAAATCTTGAGGGCCATGACTTGTTGTTTGGCTGGCATGCATATTTGTTGTATGATAAGAAGGTAGATAATGTCTTCAGAGTGCATATTTTAAGACAGGCATTGTTGAGAGTTTGGAAGAAGTACAGACATAAATTAGATTGTAAGATACCATTGTGGGCAATCCCAAAACACACAATAGAAAATATAAATATTGGTTTTAAACATGATGTGACCACGTACAAGGAGATTTTAAGCTTGGAAAGAAATGTCTGGTGTTTGAAACCATATAGTCTCTTGCGAGATGAGAAGATTGTTCAGACTTGGTTTCAATATACTCAGTTACGGGCCAGGTGGAAAGAAGATCAGAAAAATGGTTTTACAATGACTGATGAAAATCTGATAAAGCAAATCAGAAATCAGGGTCCAGCACATATTAAACGGATATATCTTGCTTTGATAGAAATTGACTCAGAAACAGAACTCGTTAAGGATTGTATGATTAAATGGGCCCAAAACATCCAAGAAGTTATTACAATGGACACATGGGAAAGGATTTGGGTGAGGAACGTAAAATTCACACAAGCTCAAAATCTAAGAGAAAATTTTTATAAAATGTTTTATAGATGGCATTTAGATCCTAAAAAGCTGGCAAGTATGTATCCGAACTATCAGCCTAAATGCTGGAGGTGTGGTGAAGAAGATGCAACATATTTTCATATATGGTGGACCTGTAAAAAGGTTAAGGCTTTTTGGATAAAAATTTGGTGGAATATGCAGAAGATTTTTAAGCAAAGGATAAAGTTTTGCCCGCAACTTTTTTTGTTGGGAATAATTACAGATGCTACGGTTGTGGACACTAAGCTGATGTTGAATTTAATTACGGCAGCAAGACTCTTAGTAGGTCAATACTGGAAGAAGGAGGAACTGCCGACTATAGAAGAATGGACTTTGAAGGTTTCTGACCTGGCAGAGATGGCAAAGATCTCGGCTTATTTGAAAGATCACTTGCAAGAACATTATGTTATGGAGTGGAGAAAATGGATTGAGTATATCCAGAACAAATATGGGACTAAGAAGTTTCATGTAGCATTTGAATAAGTCTTCCTTTTTTTCTTTTCCTTTTTTTTCTCTTTTCTCTTTTTTTATATATCTTATATTAATAGTGTTTGTAGTTATCCTATATGAGCTAGAGAGAGATAGATCTCAGAGTTTATGGTTTTTAGCATATGGATGTTTATGATTGGGGTTTTTTTTTGGTTTTTATACCTTGTACTTAGCTCTGGGAAGTCGGGGGGGGAGGGGAGGGGGGGAGGGGTAGGGAGAGAGGGATAGGGGAGGGGTAGGGGGGATTGTTAAAGATAAAATGTATGATAAAACTTTTCAATAAAAAAAAAGAAACTGAAATACTTTGGCCACCTAATGAGAAGGAAGGACTCACTGGAGAAGAGCCTAATGCTGGGAAAGATTGAGGGCAAGAGAAGAAGGGGACAACAGAGAATGAGGTGGCTGGATGGAGTCACTGAAGCAGTAGGCATGAGCTTAAATGGACTCCAGAAGATGGTAGAGGACAGGAAGGCCTGGAGGAACGTTGTCCATAGGGTCGCGATGGATCGGACACGACTTTGCAGCTAACAACAACTTCTAATCATCTTTGCTGCTCTTCTCTTTCTAGAGTCTCAGCATCTTTTTTGTACTGTGGTGATTGGAACTGTATGCAGTATTCCAAATGTGGCCTCAGTAGTGCGGTACGGATAGTCCTTGACTTATGACCCCAAATTTATGTGGCTAAGCAAGATAGTTGTTAAGCGAATTTTGCCCCATTTTATGATCTTTCCTGCCACAGTTGTTAAGTGAATCACTGCAGTTGTTAGTTGTTAAGTGAATATAGCTTCTCTTTTGACTTTGCTTGTCAGAAAGTCGCAAAAGGTGATCACTTGATCCCGGGACACTGAAACCATCATGAATATGAGTCAGTTGCCAAGCATCTGTATTTTGATCACATGATCATGGGGATGCTGCAACAGTGAAAAGTCACTTTTTTCAGTGCTGTTGTAACTACAAACCATCACTAAATAAACTTGTAAGTTGAAGACTACCTGTACTATCACTTCACAAGATCTTGGTACTATCCCTTTATTGATACAGCCTAGAATTGCATTGGCTTTTTTGAACAGCCGCAGTACACTGACTGCTATTTCATACTTCAGTGGTTGCCCACTAGGATACCTAGATTCCTCTCATACTCACTATTCTTGGGCCAGGTAACATTTATTCTATACCTGTGCATTTGGTTTTTCCTTTCTTTTCTCACCACTGATAGCGCCCAATGTTCAAATCTGTCAGAGTCCTCCTGGATCTTGAGTCTTCCTTCTAAAATGTTGGCTATTCTCCCCAGATTGTGGTCATCTGCAACTTTGATGAATTCCTCTTCTACATTTATGAAAATGTTGAAGAATATTAGGCCTACGACAGAACCTTGGAGTACCCCACTGCATGCTTCCTTTCAGGTAAATGAAGTTCCACTACACACTGAATGCAGTTGATCAGCCAGTTGTAAATCTATCTGGAGGTGGTACTGTCTATCCCACATTTTTCTATCTTGCCAAGGAGTAGCTTGTGGTTTACTTTGCCAAATGCCTTACTGAAGTCTACATAAACCATATCCACAGCATTTCCCTGATCACTAATTTATTCACTTTGTCAAAGAAGAGGATAAGTTTGTCTGGCATGATTTGTTGTTAATAAACCCGTACTGGCTTTTAGTAACAGCTTTGCTCATTTCTAGGCGTTCACAAATATTTTGCTTGATTATCTTTTTTTCCAGGATTTTCCCAGGTATTCATTTTAGACTGATTGGTCTATAGCAGGGGTCAGCAACCTGAAACAGTGAAAGAGCCACTCAGAACCAGTTCCCTCACAAAAGGAAAAACTGGGAGCCGCAAAAAATGTGTGCACATGCATGTACATACGCACATGCGCAGAACAGGATTTGACTGAAGAGTGGAGCCAAGGCGAGATATGCACCTACCCTGCATATTTGAATTGATTGAACTTTTTTAGTCCCACTTTTTTTTTTGGACTGCACATGGCAGAGGACTGGGAGCCGCAGGAGTCGGCTGAAAAAGCCGCATGCGGCTCCGGAGCCGCGGGTTGCAGACCTGTGAAAGACTCAGAAATCGGCATTTGCCCAGCACCTGTAGGATGCTAAAAGTTACTTGCTTGAAAATGGCTACATCTTGGGCAGAGGCATGACACACACATACTCAGAACCACTTAAGCATTGGGATGGATTAAGGGGGAAGAAATTAGCTGAAATACTTCCCAAGCTTCAACTTGAAGCAAGGGGAGGATTTATCACAAATATTCACTGAAACACTAAAGTTAAATATGAATGACTATATTTACTGTTATGACTCCAGGTATTAATAGGAACAAAAAGAGATGCACGGGAGATTTCAGTGTATGCATGTATATGCAAATAGTATCTATAAATGGTGATGACCTATAAAGCCCTAAATGGCTTGGGTCCGGGTTATCTGAGGGAACACCTGCTGCCGGCATCAAGTTCCCTTCATCCTGTGCGCTCCCACAGGGAGGGCCTTCCCAGGGTGCCGCCGGCAAAGGATTGCCAGCAGGCAACACCCAGGGGGAGGGCCTTCTCTGTGGGCGCGCCTGCCCTCTGGAACCAGTTACCTGTAGAGCTTAGGACTGCCCCTGATTTTCGTTTGTTCCACCGGGACCTGAAGACCTGGCTCTTTGAGCTTTCCAGCCAGGACTGAGGAATTTTTTAATTTTTAACTTATTGTAATTGGGTTTTTAATCAGAGTCATAGGGGTTTTAGATTTTAATTAAGGAAAATTTAATCTATTTTAATTGTTATTAATTTTTGTATTGTAATGTTGTTTTAATTGCCTTGTGAACCGCCCTGGGTCCTACGGGAGAAGGGCGGTATATAAGTTTAATAAATAAAAATAAATAAATAATTCATTTTTCCTCTTTTAGAAGACTGGAACCACATCAGCTCTTTTCCAATGTTCTGATAGTTCCCCAGTACACCAGTCTCTTCGAAAGATTATGTTCACTCATTTTGAGATGATATCTGCTAACTCCTTCAGAATGCTGGAATGTAATCCAGCTGATCCTCAAAAAAAAAAAGGAAAAATCACACATAGAGAGCAAAGTTTTAACTTTTTAGCTGCATTGGCTACCGGTTGCCCTCCAGGTGAGATTTAAGGTGCTGGTACTTACCTTTAAAGCCCCACATGGCTTAGGCCCGGGATACTTGTAGGACCATCTGCTGCCGGGAACGAATTCCCATCGCCCAGTACGCTCACACAGAGAAGGCCTCCTCAGGGTACCGTCGGCTAGACAATGTTGGCTTGCGACCACCAGGGGGAGGGCCTTCTCTGTGGGAGCGCCAGCCCTGTGGAACCAGCTCCCCCCTGAGCTTCAGATGGCCCAAGATCTCCAGTCCTTTCACCGCGGCCTCAAAACACTCCTTTTCCACCTGGCTGACCTGGACTGACGGATTTTAATTATGTTTACAATTTTAACTCTAATCTTTAATTTATTTCAATTTTAAATTTTAATTTACTGTACAGAGACCTTTAATTTTTGTTGTTAGCCGCCCTGAGTCCCTCGGGAGATAGAGTGGGATATAAGTCCCATTAATAAATAAATAAATAAAATTTTGATACCTATCCATCCCATTGATTTGAATTGTAAGTTTTTTAAAAAGTGCACTTCTTTGAAGCAGGCAACTAAGTGGAGTCAGTCCTGAAAGAGCCAAGATGGCTTAATAGTGAATGAGAGGGGGAAAAAGTGGGGAAAATCCCCAAACTGGAAAAGAAAATTGACAATCAGTTTTGTCTATTAGAGGCACTTGGCTTTCTTATCCCTTCTGTTGCATTCTTTTTATCTTCTCCAAATGTAGTGGGCCAAGTATTTTAGTGTACTTAAAAAGAATGGAGCAGGCCCATATAAGGCATGTATTACGGCATATAAAACAAATACATAAACTTTGAACAATATGGCAAAGCATCAGCCGAGAGCAAAGCCATTTTTAATAAATACTGAAATTTACCCCATCATGTCTATAGCCTGAATGCCATTCAGAACACATGGATAACCTTTATTTCAAAATTCAAATACTCACTGTCAAATTCTGTTTCTGGAGCAGTGCCCATTGTGTCATCCATTTCCAAAAGCTTTTTTTTTAAAAGACTCATCTCAAGAGCCAGGCCCAATTTTCCTCTCTTACAGCCTCCTTTGGCAATCCCCGTTTTCAATCTGGTTCTTTTGCAGAAATGAAAAACTAGTTCCCAGGATTAATAGGGTGCCTTGCCATTAATTTCCAATAACTTGACAGTCTCCCTCTAGTTCTTTCTTTCACTCTGAATATAATTCTTGCTTCATTAAATTCTGCTTTTTGTATAACCGTGTAATTAGAATTTCTTAACAAAGCCAATGTAATCATGACCATCATGGCCACATCGTGATTTGAAGGGAAAATGGACAGGAGATTTGCCATCTGTAGTTGCATAACACCAATCAAATTTACATTTATCTTTTTTTCCACTGACACCAGTGACAATGAGCTATTTATAGCCTGGTCAGCTCAGAACAAATTCCTTGGTTAATTTCACCTATTTTTCCAGAATTTCAAAATATAATATTGTGTACTGTTTGCAAGGGTTTCTGCAGAGGGGTGTTAAAGAATTCAAAATATGACAACCATTAAAAGCCTCACCCTTTTTTAATGTAAGAACATAGGCTGTGCCCTGGTGAATCAGGCCCTTACTCATCTAGTCCAGCAGGCTGTTCTTCCAATGGCCAACTAATTGCACAAAGCCAGTTCAGAGTCAGCTCCACATCTATCAGGGCTAACAGCCATTAATTCCTATGACTTCTATAAAATAGGACCAACCCTTTTGAAGCCAGTAAACTGGAAGCCAGCACGGTGTCTCATGGTAGTGAATTCCAAAGTTGAATGATGCATTGTGTCAAGAAAACATTTCCTCTTGTCTGCCCTGCTTTTTGATTGGCCCCAATGCCAGGATGTTTAGTTCTTCATACCTTTTCACAAAGGACCCTTCCCTTTTCTGCCACTCACCTTTATGTCGTGCTGCTGGTAAATCTGTTGCAAGCTCCACCATGTATTCTTTTAATTTGCCAAATAAAATGTGGAAAATACTTGTTCTCCTGAAAGGCTTTACAGTTGTTTTGGCACAAAACAATATAAAAGATGAATTTATTGTTTGGCCCAGAGATTGTGGGGATTAAGCTTGTGTTCCTGAAATAGGAGCCTGCTGAAGCACAAGTCACTGTGATCTGGCTGGTTTCCATTTGGAGAAGTCTTTTTTGCAGTTTTCCTGTCTTCCATTTTCTTGACTTAAGGAAAAGCACCGAGATCCCAATCTCCACATTGGAACAGATAAATCAACGACTTAAAAATCTTTACTCATCCAGAACAGTTTCTATTGCTCTAATTGCCAGCTCTTGAACAATATGTCCTACACAGGGGCCTACGGCTTTCCCTATATTTGCTGAACCACACTCTTAGCAGCCTGGCAAGTATGATGAATGGTTAGGAATGCTGGAATCATAGGTCAGCAACAAGCGGGGAATTATAGGGTCCCACCCGGGCCTTGTGTTCAGGTGGCCTCTTGAAGTGCTGTGTTCTCTTTCACAGAAGTTGGCAGGCCACTCTTCTGAAATGTTTTAGCAGATCCTGTACAGAAAGGATGGTTGCACTCGATTACACCGGAGATCTCTTCCAATTTATAATTTGGGGCAGCTAGTTCCTAAGAACGGGAGATCAAGAAGGTAGCAGATGGAAAGCGGGGAATTATATACACAGCTGGAGTAGTGGACTGGACTCAAGTAGAACTAAAAGCAATGGATAGGAAAACCAGAAAAATAATGACAATGAATCATGCCCTTCATCCTCACAGCAACATGGACAGGCTCTTTCTACCAAGGCAAACAGGTGGGCATGGAATGCTGCAAGTACATCAGATGGTTGAAGAAGAAAAAAAAGATCTTTGAAAGAATATCTGAAGGCCAATGAAAATGCACTGAAGTTAGTATACCAGGAAGGATTCCTGACTACTGGAGAGATCAAACTGGCCTACAAGAAAGACCAATTGAAGAACAAAATGGAAGCATGGGAAGATAAAACACTACATTGCCAGTACATTAAAAATAGCAGGGAAAGCACATAATAACAAGACCTGGCAATGGCTGAAAGCAGGAAAGCTGAAGAAAGAGACTGAGAGATTAATTTTGGTTGTACAAGACCAAGCTTTAAGAACAAATGCATACAAAGACAGAATTGAGAAGACAGCAACAGATAATAAGTGCCGCCTATGCAAAGAAGCTGAAGAAACTGGACCATCTGGAAAGCTGCTGCAAGATCGCGCAGACTGACTACAAGCAAAGGCATGACAAAGTAGCAACAATGGTACACTGGAAAATCTGCAAGAAATATCAGTTGCCTGCAAGAAAGAACTGGTGAGATCATAAAATAGAGAAAGTCTTAGAAAATGGAAGAAGCTAAATTGCTCTGGGACTTTGGAATTCAAACAGATAGGCACCTATTACATAACACCCCGGACTTAACAATTGTCAATAAGACAGACAAAAAAACCTGGATAGTGGATGTGGCAATGCCTGGAGACAGCAGAAGAGAAGAGAAAGAACTAGAAATGATAACAAAGACCCACATGTCGAAATAGAACGATTGTGGCAAAAGCAAGTAAAGGCAGTATCAATAAATAATAATAAACCTTTATTGTCAAAGTACAACATGTGTACATTGAGATTAGCTGAGCCTCCCCCCCCCGTGCTCTCTCCCCCCAACACACAGTGACAACAAACCCTCCTCCCAAGTCAATTCTGCATAAGATTATGTCCCATTTAAAAGCCTAACAGCCCACGGATAAAAGCTACGGTATTTTTCAGCCTGTTGGTACGGCTGGCTATATTCCTATATCTCCTACCGGATGGTAGGAGAGTAAAGAGATACCGTCCAGGGTGTGAGTCATCCCTGAGAATCTTCCTCACTCTTCCAAGGCAACGAGCCCTGGCGATGTCATCCAGTGGTGTCAGGGAACAGCCCACAATGTCTTGTGCTGTGCTCACTACCCTCTGTAATGCTTTCCTATCCGCGGCTGTCAGACCAGCATACCAAACCACAATACCATACAAGAGGACGCTCTCTATAGTAGACTGGTAAAAGAGGGTCACTAACTGTTGTTCTACCCTGTTCTTCCGCAAGACCCTAAGAAAGTGAAGCCTCTGTTGGGCCTTTCTAGCCACCTGAGTTGTGTGCACTTTCCAGGTCAGATCTTCACAGAGGTAGACTCCCAGAAATTTAAGTCGAAATAGAACGATTGTGGCAAAAGCAAGTAAAGGCAGTTATCAATAGTAATAGGGGCCTTGGGTGCAATCCCAAAACAACTAGAGCACCACATGAATTGACATTCACAGCATTGACAAATTTGCCATCAGTCAATTGCAAAAGGCGGCCTTACCAGAACAGCTTCCATCCTGCAACGATATCTGTAACAGCAACAGATCCCACACTACATTATCATACCAAAAGCATATTTACAAAATGGAGCCTAATAGTACCTTGGAAGAAAAAGGCTGCAG
Source organism: Vipera ursinii (assembly GCF_947247035.1). NCBI lineage: Eukaryota > Metazoa > Chordata > Lepidosauria > Squamata > Viperidae > Vipera > Vipera ursinii. The sequence goes on from NC_139517.1 coordinate 118,277,954, forward strand.
ACCAGATCTTTCTGATTTTAACATCCTTGCAAAAATATTACATCAAAGCCCTTATCTGTAAATTCCTCTTATTTTAAATAGCATAGCATGGTTTATGTTGTAACCTGAACACTTTGAAAAGCATCATCATGGTTTTGAACTTTTTACCTTTTTCAAAGCTAAGGTTGAAAACTGCATGTGTGTAACATTTAAATGTAACAATTAACTTTTTTTTTCTTGTAAATGCCAAGATTTACTAAGAAGGATTTGGGGGCCCCTTGTGGACAAGTGTATTTTGGATTATGGCACATTTGAACCTGTGCAAAGTAAGTTGAATTTGCCTAGTTCTGCAAAAGCTAGCAAAGGATCTTTTAATTTCACATGGAAAACAAACCAGTCATTTCAATTAGAAAATTAAAAACCAAATATTTAAAGCTCATGGGACTATATGTTCAGTTTTATTCCAAAAATAAGTACAAAGATTTATAGTGCATAGCATATTCGAAACAATATATTTCTCTTTTAAAGGGATGCCTTCATAAATATTTATTCTGAGTTTCATAAAAATGTTCTCTAGCTCAAGTCCAAATACTGTGTTGATACATCTTAAAACATATAAATACTATTTACAAATAGGAATTTAAAAAATATTTCAGCCATGCAATCTTCTGCTAAATCCCACATATTAACAAATTCATCTAAAACCATCAGGCCATATTTATGCATTCGGATACAGGCTTCTGCATTTTATAAGGCCTGCTGCAAAAGCAGGTTTAATTTCTCTGCCTCTTCTGGCTGAGGCAGGGCCCATATCTTCTTGACGTATTTAATGTCTATGATTCCAGATTCTTTGGCAAGCGCTATGCCAAGAACGCCACTTGGTTTCTCAGGTTCACCCAGTACAGCCATTGTTATAATCCTGAAGACAAAGAAGATTAATAACTTTTTATTTAATAAGGAGTGGAAAAGAGAGCAAAGAGCTTCCAGATCAACTGGCATTTGCTTTCTTCCTTGCTTTGCAGAATGGATTAAAATACCTTCTTGCTGGATAGGACTATGACACTTGATTCTCATCTTGTATGGCATTTAGGAACAGGGCAGGCAACTACCTTGCATAGTGGAATTGATTTTTCTATTGAGGAGGATTGAACTAAATCAGCAATTTTCAACCTTGGCAACTTTTAATATGTGCAGAGTCCAACTTCCAGAATTCCTCAGCCTGCTTGTTGGGGAATTCTTAAAGTCACCAAGGTTGACAAACATTGGTCTCCTCACCATATCTGAGGAGACAATTCCTTGACAGAGGAGAACAAACCCTTTCCACTTGTCTGACTGGGGCCAGATTTTAGATGGGGAGAATGACTGAGATAATGATTGAGACCATTGTTTGGGGCTACCAGATTTACACCTACGTCTCCCAAATGTTATGTCTGTCTTATTTTCATTCTCAGCACCTTGTTTAAGAACGTTTGAAGACTAGCCAGAATCAAGTGAGAAACAATTAGAAATCAAAATGGCACATTGTCATGATATTCACCTCAACTCATTAGTGAGAATAATCCGAATCATGGTCTCTCAATCTTGGCAACTTTAAGGTGGATAGGCTTCAACACACCCCAAAAGTTGCTAAGATAGAGAAACACTGTCTAAGCCACATAATCAAGCAAGAAGAAAAAAATGTGAAAAATTTCCTTTCTTGCTCCAATTGGGAGAATTACCTAACCACAGATATATGACCCTGGATTAAGGAAACAAGATTTTCTCTCAATGTTCAGACAAACGCTCCAAAATGAATGAAAAATAGGGCCCAAGTGATGGTTCTATCTGCTTTCCTCTTGCTTTCTGTATTCTTCGTTTGAAGCCTGAAAAATAATTGCCTGGCTTTTGCTTAAGCTCAGGTGGATTTCTATGGGATCAGGACCTTAAAAAATCAGGGCTCCAGACAGCAACAACTACACCAGGAGAGAAAAATCAGCAACATGGCAAATGGGGCATCATGATATAAGCTCACTCCTTAAGACAGGGGTGTCAAACTTGCAACGTCACACAATGTGTCACGACATATCGTGACTTTTTTTCCCATTGCCGGCAATGGGGTGGGCGCGGTTTCAGCATGACGCATCCGGCCCGCGGACTGGCAGTTTGATACCCCTGACTTAAGACATGAATGCAAGTTCAAAAGGAGGAAGGACTGCTTTGTGAACCTCTGCCCACCCTGTTGATCCCAAGGAACCATATTCCTATTCTTGCAAATGCAAATTCAATTTTACTTCTCATCTTCTCATGATTGGAGCATAGGGAGAGAAAGAAGCAAGGCCTGCATTCAAACCTCATTCTTTACAATTATAAATTCTTCATCCATGTAACTGAATACCTGAATGGAGGACTGGTATTTACAAAGATTAAAGTCCAACAAGCCTGCTTGTTTTCATTTCTACACAATTTATACAGTTGCAAACCAAAGAGCATCCTGTAAACTTACTTATCAGACCAGACTGGCTGTTTGGCTACAGGTGACAAATCATTTTCCAAAAGATCCCAAATATAAATTACAGATGTGGCATCCAAAACAAAAAACACAGCTGGCCTGGTCAGAGCCCACTGGAGGGTGATTACTGCTTGCCCCGCTGTGCTGTTGTTCCACTGCATAAGTGGAAGCTCTGAAGCCATTTGGTGCAATCTAATGCTCCCATCTGAACAGCCCACCTGAAAACATAAAAATACACAAAACTTATTTTTTTAAAAAAAACAAACACCACACCATATTTTCTGATTAATGTATTCTTTTAAGACAAGGTTTCCCAACTTGGTGGAGCAGTGGGCTAATGCCTCCTTAAGTAACACCAGCTGCCTGCCATTAGTGCAGGTTCGAGTCCCACCAGGCTCAAGGTTGACTCAGCCTTCCATCCTTCCGAGGTAGGTAAAATGAGGACCCAGATTGTTGGGGGCAATAAGCTGACTTTGTAATAATGCCGCTTGGGGTGTGTGTGAAAGCCCTAATAAGCAGGCATATACATAGAATGAAGGCTACTGCTAAGCTTGTAAGCCGCCCTGAGTCTTCGGAGAAGGGCGGGATATAAATAGAATTAAAATAAAAAAATAAAAATAAAACTTGTTAACTGATGACCTCTGGTGGTCCAAAGCATGGACATCAAATTAAAAAAAAAGCATGACATTAAATGGCTGATCTCTAAAGAAATCACAAAATTATGCAGGATTTTAGCTTTCTTCATCTGAGAAGAACCTCTTCCTGTGAATTTCAGTGATTACCACTGGATTATTATTGGAAGTGGATTATTGCTATTATTATTTGAGATCCTAAGGACACCCATCAGGGGAGGAGTAGTAAGCCTTGATGGCCACAGACACCCTGGCCTTCAAAATGTCAGCAACAAAGCTGTGGCATAAAGAATTAAAATAAGACATAAACTGTTTTGCTTTGCTGGCTCCTTATGTGACGCATATTGCAAGAATGCCGCCACCTCTCAACACAGGGGCCTGGAGTATGAAGAAGAGTGCAGAGCGAATGCACTTTGACCAGCCATTTAATGTCCTAGATGCGAAGCTGCACATAAGGAAGGAGCTTCCAAATGAACAACATCAGAGCTCCTTCTATTTCAGAAGAGCAATAAACTCAAGCCTTTCCATTGATGACAATTGCCTGTTAATCCCTATCCCACATATTTTAACTCCTGACTTGTGAATCTCACAAGTTTTTACTCTGTAACTGGACCGGCTGACGAATCTTCTACAAAGTTTTGACCCTCAAATTTTGCCTGACCACTCCAGTTTTAGGCAAACTTATAAAACTTGGGCAAGGAGGACATTTGTTTCTCTACTACATGTGCATGTGTTCGCACTTGCTCGTTTACTTACTTTGCAAAAGTAATTTATTTATTAAAGTGTGCAATTATATCTCTGTGTGCTTGTGTATGTTTGACCTGAGAAAATGACAAGCTATTTTCACTTGACGATTTCGATGAGTTATTCAGGCTGCACGGTACAGATTTCCTGCAGAGGCCTTACGGAGGTAGAGCAGTGTTTCTCAAAATTGGCAACTTTAAAATTTGTGGACTTCAAGTCCCAGAATTCCCCAGCCAGTGGGGGGAATTAGGAACTCCAAGAAGAGATTAACATCTGAGCCTAACTGCTAATGTTGCTCTATGTGACAATATAAATAAAATTTGCAAAACCTAGTGCAGAACCGTAATGGCTACTGCTCTACAGATAAATTATCCATGGTATGTTTAATTTTAAATCTAACTTTCAGACCTTCACTGACATGACACAACCTGAATGATTCCAATCAAGCATGTATAAGAGCATCCATACCAAAAAGATTGGCTTTCCAAAAGGAGAAAAATCAATTGCATTAACTTGGGTTGCTCTCGGTCCCCCTTGCTGGGGTTTGAACCACTTGGGAGGGACTTTCAGCTCGTGCCTTGTGCCGTGGCTCACCAAACCCTGTGAAGTTTTGAAAAGAGGAAAAAAGAAAGACAATGCTACATTTGGTGGAATAGCGCAAAGAATAGTTCAGGGAGAATTGTGGGCTTTGTCCAGATTCTGACAATGCAGCCGTTTTTAATAGCAGCCCCAGGCTCACAATACCACTCTTAAAAATCTACTAAGAAAAGTTGGCAAGAATGAAATTAGATTAAGAATATTACTCACAGCATCTGTTCCAACGACAAAATGATTAGGATTTGAAGGCAGAAATTTAATGTTCCGTGTCTGGGGCACCCCCAGAAATGAGTAATCTTTTGGAGAAATGCTGAATATAGAAGAAACATGTATATTAACAAGTGAAATTGCAACAAATATTGAAGTACAGTGTGAATCTCCTAGATTTATTAACCAGCCAATCTAAGCCTGGATATTCCATTCAATTCCCCATCTGGCATCCCTATTTTTCTATTGATTTTAGATATAATATGTCTTGTTCAGAATGAGTGGTGAGTGGACATTCCTCTCTCAAAGCATATCTGTTATTCCTTCAACAATATAAAACTTGATCAGAAGGAATTCAGGTAGAGATTCCAGTTTGGACAAGCATTCATATGTATTTGTTAGATGTATATTCCACCATCATCGGGGAGACCCGCCTTTCTCCTATTTCTTCCCACAATAACCTTATGAGGTAGGTTGGGTTTAGAAAGGTTGGTTCTCACGTCATTCAGGGAGATTCTGTTGCTGACAGTAAATCTGAAGTTTCTCCAGTGCCATCCAACTACTACATAATCTAGTGTTTCTTAAGATGTGTGGACTTCAATTCCCAGAATTACTTTTGTAAGCTGGAGAATTCTGGGAGTTGAAGTCCACATGTTTTAAAGTGGCCAAGGTTGAGAAACGTTGACTCAATCAATCACATAGCTTGGCTTGCACTAATACTGTAATATGACCAAGCAAACCTTTTGTCAAGATAGCATTTGGAACAGGGCTGTGCATCTGAAGCACCATTATTCAAGCTTTCTTCTCTCCTGATGTGATCTGCTACTAAGGAACTACTATTCCCCACCCCCCACCCCCACTGGAAATCAGCCAGAAGTGATATATGTGCTTTCAAAGAACAACCCATTAAGAAGATGTGTTCTACATATTTTACCTGCAATTCAGCTGAACAGTAGAGCTATGAACCAATTTAATTTTTCCCCCAGGAATTAATCCTGAAAGTAATAAAATGCATTGTGGTAATTATAATAGCAACAATTTATTAGTACTAGTAGAATTAAATAGCTGGGCATTTTTAAATCCAAATATGACTTGTCAATTTATGTTTACAAGTTCTGTTCACAAATTTAACTAGGCAGAAAAACAAATATATAAATATATTCAATATGGCATACATGTCTCCTGTTAATTGGCCAATATAGCTCCAATCTTTAATGACTGCCAGCAATGCTCTTCCAGCAGTGAAATTCCCTCTCGGCCTGTGAATAGCTAGTTTCTACATGAGACTCTCTTGATGTTTTTCCTAGCTTTTGTCTCTCTGTTGAAAGATCCCTTTGCTTGCACTGTGCCTCAAATCAAATAAATATTTAGTAGGTCATAGTCCAGCAGATAAAACACAAGTCAGAGTTAATTAAAATGAAAAACAAAAGTATAACTGTTCTAAAATATATAAAAAGGATTACGGTTAATACTGCAGCATACTATTCAACTATAGCATAGTACTTGACTATGTTCAAGAAATAAAGACAGATCCAATAAAAACATCCTGAGATAAAACATATCTGAATGACCAAAGTATTTAGTAAAAAGTGAAAATAATGTGGTTCCCTAGTTCACATGGCTAAGCCACCAAAACATGCTGAACAAGACTTTTGTTCTTCAAATGGTTTGTTAATAAGCCTGATTTCAAGCTGGCAGAGCAACTGATTCAGCATAACTGAGGGCTATAACCTACCTTAGACTAGATTAGGCTGGCCCCAAACTAAATAACTGATTCTGAGACCTAAATATGGAAAGACCCATCACATGGGTGCAATTACAATTAATGCTTGTTAAATATAGCCTTTGCGCCTAGTCCAGCACTTTAATCATGACACCCAACTGCAGGGTTTCTGAAAATGTGAAGTGCACCCCCCTTGGGAAAATGCAGAAAGAGTCCAGGGGAGGTGTGAGGAACCTTTTAGTTGCACACTGTTACAGTAAATGTTTCCCAAAGTTTCACTGTATTGTTTTCATTGTTCATTTGAGTTCATTTTGGTGTTTGGATTCTTAGAAAAGATGGATGGGTGGATGGCCAGGGCTCGTTGCCTTGGAAGAGTGAGGAAGATTCTCAGGGATGACTCACACCCTGGACGGTATCTCTTTACTCTCCTACCATCAGGTAGGAGATATAGGAACATAGCCAGCCGTACCAACAGGCTGAAAAATAGCTTTTATCCATGGGCTGTTAGGCTTTTAAATGGGACATAATCTTATGCAGAATTGACTTGGGAGGCCAGTGTGTGGTGTAATTGGTTCACATAGTGTGGTGGGATGGAGGGTTTGTTGTCACTGTGTGTTGGGGGGAGAGAGCACAGGGGGAGGCTCAGCTAATCTCAATGTACACATGTTGTACTTTGACAATAAAGGTTTATTATTTATTTATTATTTAAGATTACACTAAAGGGAGGTATAATGGCAAAACGTTTAGGAACCCTTGCCCAACTGGCTCTTTCTAATTAAGTTTACTTACCCAAATCATTTTGTGAGCCAGACAAATCTCCTTTCTGAAGTTCAACAACCACCTAGGAAATGTCAAAAATTAGCGTCAAAGAAGAGAAAGTGACACAAATGTCCGGTAGATACAGATAGTCCTCAAGCTACAACCATAATTGAGCCTGCCCATCATGGTCATAATTCACAATGGTCCTAAAACCATCATGTGATAACCTGATTTTACAGCCTTTTTTGCAGCAGCCTTTAATGTCACAGTTGTTAAGTGAATGTTGTGGTTGATAAGTGAATCAGGGGTTCACTTTGGATGCAGTTTTGCAGAAAAGTGGAAGTGAATGCCTTTTTGGGGGGGGGTGCAAAACCAATAGAAAACATGGTCCTGTGACCACAGGATGCTGCAAGCTATCATAAATGCGGCCTGGTAGCTGAGCATTTTGAATGTGTCACATGATTGGGAGGGTGGCAAAAGTCAGAACTTCAAATCCTGGTTGTTTAAGTGCCCCACCCCCAAGAATAGTCTGTCAGAACTTTGAACAGTCACTAAGTAATCAGTCATAAGTACTTCTAGTAAAGTTAGAAGTATGCCAATAAAACAGATGTTGAGAAATATACATGAACTCTTGGCTGTAATGATGTAATGGAAAAAGCTCAACTTTTCAAAAATCTTGGGAATAAATCTGTTCAAATAGCAGAAGCATAATGCTAGCAATGACAAGAAAGCAAGGCAGGCATGAAAGTGCATTATGAAGTGCATTTTGCTTGAAAATTAAGATTTACAAATTAAGATTCAGAAACAGAGTAATTAAGAATTATATTCATGACCTTTAAGAACACACTTTCAATTGCAATGGATGCCTTAGCTGGTTGGAAAACAACATGTCCCAAGTGAAAATCAAACCTTTAAGCATAATCTGGAAAACTGTACTTAAAGAGAACAAACCCTGCCTGACTATTAGGATGCCTTAACTGAAGATTGGGCATGCTACAGATCCCATTAGAGTGTTGGCTGGTTGAGACCAGAAAATTTGCCTTTCCTACTGCCTTTTCTGCAATAGCCCCTGCTCTGTGGAAGATTTTTTTTCGAGATTAGAACTGCCCAACCCTGTTGGTCTTGTGTAAGTCTTTAAAAGCCTGGCTGTGTTAAGGGCCCTATTTCCTGGCTTTACTGTTAACTGGCTAAATGTCTCAGCTGCTGCCTGTATTTATTTGGATTCTTGTTTATTGTTTTTCAAATGCTTTATTGTTTTAATTGGTTTTATACCTTTGGAATTGTAAACTTTTCAGAGTCATTGTTTGAGATGGGAGGCTATACAAATTGAATAAATAAATAAATAAACTAAAAATATCTCAATTTACCCATAGACAAAGAATCCCATTTTCATCCATTGAAGCAATCTGAAATGAAAGTCCAAACATTTCTGTTGGGAAAAAACAGTATATAAATAAATATATTTACAGGAATATAAATACGGATAAACTTTTAAATCTTTCCACTTACATCTAACTTCGGAAAATTAGGGGCATTTCTGTGCAGCACTATTGGTACTCCCCAATTTCTCTAAAATTTTGAAGTCAGAGATGCTCTTCCCAAGCGTACTCTTGTTCAGGGGTCTTCAAACTTGGCCCTTTTATGACTTGTGGACTTCAACTCCCAGAATTCCTCAGCCAGGCACGCTGACTGAGGAATTCTGGGAGCTGAAGTCCACAAGTCATAAAAGGGCCAAGTTTGAAGAGCCCTGCTCTTGTTGATCCAAAACCACTAGGAAGAGGCAAGGAATAATAGCATGAACCAGTCCTGCGGAAAAAAGGTTAACCACATGATGCTATCCCCTACCAGTATTGCCAAGAAAAGCTTCCTGCATTTGGCCATTTTCCTCTAAATCTGAACCACTGGAGTAAGGATAAGGCTATAGAAAGCCACAGAAACAGCATTTCTCCATCCTATAAATTCCAAACAAAAGTAGCTGATTTGAATTCAGCAGTCAGGTCCTTTTTCCTAACAACTGCAGCAGGATTGCAGTCAGAAGATTCTTTATGGAAGAATGAATAATGAAGAGAAGGAGCTTTTACAGGGATTGTTACACTCGAGCAACTGACTGGAAGGATTAAGACTGTACTGCCTGATAAGAGGAAAATTAAGCCTTCCACTGGCAATTTGTAACTGACTAGCAGGATTTAGATCCAGTGGCTGATAAGGTCCCTGCGAAATGTATGAGTCCTGCATAAGTTCCAGTAAATAAATTGTTTCAGTGCTCCACTAAATTACAACACTGTATTGTATCTAAGTGGGTCATTTGGGATTTATGGGGTTTATGGGGTGATGCACTAAACCAAAGTAGAGGTTGACTTTGAACTATGACTGTAACAGAGCCTGCCCGTTTTAAGTTGCAAAGTGGATCATCATGTGACCAACCCGATTTTCTGACTTTTTGTGGCAGTTGTTATGTGGACCACTATGGTTGTTAAGTGAATTCAGACTCCTTAAACTAACTTATTTGCTATGAGGCTTTTTTGTCAAAAACTAGAAGTAAATGCTCATTGCTATCAAAAATATTATTAATCATTGATGTGCAACCATAGGACGTTGCATACAGCTGAAAATTCAGACTGGTTGCCAAGCACTCAAAATACAGCCATGTGACTATGGGAGGGGTTGGTGGTTGGAACTGTGGAATGGGATCAAAAGGTACCTTTTGGGGGGTCCATCATAACTTTGAACTAACATGATACTATGAGAACATGGAAACATGAAATGATTTCAAACTGGTGTGGAGTCACAGTATGCCCTTGCTTTCTTAAAGTCATGCAGGTAGGACATGCAACAATAAGGTAAAGGTAAAGGTAAAGGTTCCCCCGCACATGCGTGCTAGTCGTTTCCGACTCTAGGGGCCAGTGCTCATCTCTGTTTCAAAGCCGAAGAGCCAGCGCTTGTCCAAGGACGTCTCCGTGGTCATGTGGCCGGCATGACTAGACGCCAAAGGCGCACGGAACGCTGTTACCTTCCCACAGTAGTGGTCCCTATTTTTCTACTTGCATTTTTACGTGCTCTTGAACTGCTAGGTTGGCAGAAGCTGGGACGAGTAGCAGGTGCTCACTCTGTTACGTGGCACTCGGGATTCGACCCGCCAAACTGCCGACCTTCTGATCGACAAGCTCAGCGTCCTAACCCACTGAGCCACCGCGTCCCTTCATGCAACAATACTGATCATCTATTAGATGATTAAATTTATATGACACCTTCCCTAATCGAGTATCCTCAAGCCAAAGCAACTGAACATATAGTAACCGATATCATGCCATAAAACATCAGAATCACATATAAGTTAACAAACTGCAGCAACAAAACCCCATTTTATTCCTTCGCCCTTTCTCCAAGAGTTCAAGGCCTTTCTCCAACAGAGTAACTGAATTTGGACTGGAATTCCAGACTGCAGACCTGGATTTCTGTATGATTCAGAATGGAGCAACGAATCTTTTGAAAGAATACTAGCAGATTTGTACTCGGTACTTTACATACCTTCCTGAACAGACAGATAGGAGAACCCACAGGTCTGCTCTTTGAAGACAGAGGTGGAAATAGGTTCAATGGTCAATACAGTACAAGTGTGATTTACTGTAGCAAACACTCCATCTGTGTTTAAGGAAGAAGCAAAGGTACAATACAGTAGTTATTAACTAAGCCCACCTCTTCAATCCCAAGCTCAGTGATTTTCAATATTATACCAAAGTGTGGTATCCCTGTGTCATTCTGGCAGGGCAGGATTAGTGTGTGTGTGTGTGTGTGTGTGTGTGTGTGTGTGTGTGTGTGTCTGTTACAATTAACCGGGATATTGCATTCAGCCCTTTTATTTATTTATTTATTTTATTTCCATTTATATCCCGCCCTTCTCCGAAGACTCAGGGCGGCTTTTGAAGGATTCAAAATTGAAGTTGTTGGATTTCTGTTAGAAACAGAAAGATCTGGGGGAGAAAAAACTGGCCAGTCCGGATCCTCTTAAAGAATCAACTGCAAAAATGAAAGGTTCACCTGGAGTTGATGGTCCCAATGGTGCTGCAGCTGGCATGAACCATCAGGTAGGTGTTTTAGTCTGTTTCAGCTGATTTACCACTATATCCCTTAAAAAAAGTTGACACCCACTGGTTGTGTATATATCAGTACTTTCTCCCATTCACTGGAATCAGGCTTAGGTAAATAATGCAGGTAGTTCTCAACTTACAATCATTCAGTGACAGCACTAAAAAGTGACTTATGAACTGTCCTCACACTTACAACCATTGCAGCAACCCAAGGTAATAATCAAAATTTGGGCTCTTTGCAACTGGCATGTATTTATGATGGTTGCAGTGTCCCAGATTACACAATCACTTATTTTGTCACCATCCCAGCCTGAAAGAAATGTCAATGGGGGAATCCGTATTTACTTAACACCCACTAACAACTGCAGTGATTTACTTAACAACTATGGCAAAAAGGTCATAAAACTGGGTGCAACTCACTTAACCAATGAAATTCTTAACACTTAACAACTGGTTCCAACTATGGTCATAAGTTGAGGACTGCATGTAACAGGGTTGCTACCTTAATGAACTTTGTTTTCCTCCTCTGGCTCATCCTTTGGCTTAACTTTTTACTATTTATAATGCATTTCTTTCCTAATGGAAGAAAGAATTAAGAAACAAAGGTGGAAGTGAAAACTCGTTCTACAAACTGACACTGCCCACTCAAGGCTGAGATAGGTGTGATTATTCAAGGTACACTAACTAACCAGTAGAAAATGTAGGAGATCTAAATGTCCAGTCGGTTTCATGAACTTTCACACACTGGTGCATCCTTGAGTCCTCTCTGAGATCCCACACTAGGACTGAACCATCAACTGTTCCAGCAAACACCAAAGTAGCTTTACAAGGACTAAAGCTGCAACATGTCACCTACAGGGTAGAAGAACATATCTCAGAACAGAATAATAATGCCCTATTTTTTCTCTCCAGGTTTAAACCCAACCCTTTTGTAACCATTTATTCTTAACCCACAATCTAATATGTTTTATGTTCAGAAACTGTATTTGATTCACGACTGATCTGACTCCCTATGGGTTCCATTTTCGCCAGCATGGCATCTATCGGCATTTCTTAATGGCTACCTTTCTTCTTGTCTGCGAGGTCTCTTGCCCCATCTGACTTATTCATAACACATTTGGTGGCCAAAGTATTTGAGTTTCCGCTTCAGTTTTGTGGGTAAGCAATCTCCTCCCCTCAAGGTCAGCATTTTAGGTGTGTCTAGAACAAACTCCCAAAATCTCCAAGTTCTGAGGAAACCCTACAGTGAAGCATACCTCTGATTCACAAAGCAATAATTTCTGAGGACTAGAAGGCTGCCAAACATTCCACACACAGATGATGTATTTGCTATCCAGTGATAAGTCATTTGATGTTTCGGGAAGTTCATGAACTGAAAGCAAAGCCTGTCGCTGAGCTTGTGAGATATGCAGACAGGATATCCTCCTGCCTAAAGGGAAGAGTGAGATGAAGCTGGTATTATTTGCATTGTTGGGAGAAAGAAAAAAGCCAAATGCAGGAAATAGAAGAGATGAGAATTTGCCTAACTCAGTCCTTTTCAGTATAGATTATTAATGTTTGAAGAATGAAAAAAAAATCCTTTTTAAACCTTCATCATCCTCCAAAGCTGATCCTCTAAAGATACTTTAGAGCCTTATGTGCAAAAACGTCTTAAAAATATGTATCAGGGGAAAAAATGATAATGCCTGAAAACCAAACATCAGAATGATGTAAGTTATGCGACTGTGAGTTCTAGTCTCGCCTTAGCTATGAAAGCCAACTGGGTAACTGTGGGCCAATCACCAGCAGACTTTGAGTTCTACTCCCTTAGCCATGAAGGCTAATTGGTTGACTTTGGGCCAGTCAGTCTCTCTCGGTCCAACCCCAAAACATCAAAATAACATTTATTTTCACACAGCTAAATTGTGATGGAAACCAAAATGAATTACTGTACAAAGTAGCTGAAAAAGAAGATAAAGAAGACAGGGGCTGAAATGAGAAATATTATTTTACTTATTTATTTGCTTCTTTATTTTTACTGTTAGATTGAAAACCTGTTTGTGGGCTTCCCAGAGTCATCTGGTTGGCTGTGAAAAACTACATGTTGGGTTACCTAAGATCATATATTCTTACAGCTCATGATGGAAATAAAAATATTCTTACCATTCAGGAAGGGGAGATTTGTATTTAACTGGAAGCACTTATCGCTAATAGATAGGCTGGATGGTCGTGATCTTAGATTCCGCCTGGGTTGTGTTGCTACTTGATCTTCCTCAAGTAAAACTTCAATCACCTTTCAAAAATATTAAACAGTTGGGAACTTTCTATCAGTGTTAATTATACAACTTCCAAGCTAACTATGGCACATAATTGATACAGCCACCCAGTTTCCCAGATGCTTTTAAGGATTGCAAGAAAACAGAATCTGTGGCACGTCCTTAGTGGTATTTGGGTTTCTTTTAGCTTCCATCTTTGCCTAACAACAGAAAACTATCCTATGCAATAGAACCCAAAGAAGAAAAATAAACATAAGAAATTGTTTCAAATTATCACTGGGTCACTGTATATGTCACGGGTCGGCAACCCGCAGCTCCGGAGCCACATGTGGCTCTTTAAGCCGTCTCCTGTGGCTCCCAGTCTGCCTCCGCCATTCTGGAAAAAAAGTGGGAGTAAAAAAGTCCCATTGAGAGAATGGGTTGGCGGAGGTTTGGGGAGCTGCGCGCGCAGCTCTCCAAACCTCCACCACCCCGTTTGGAGAGCTGCTGCCTTCGTCCATGTTTGACGAAGGCGCGCAGCTCTCCAAACCTCCACCGCCCCGTTTGCAGAACTGCTATCTTCATCCATGTTTGATGAAGGCAGCAGCTCTCCAAACGGGCGGCGGCGGTTTGGAGAGCTGCGCATGCAGCTCCGCCGCCACCTCTGCAAGCCTCTGCCGAGAGAATGGGGCGATGGAGATGAGAGAATGGGGCGATGGAGGCTTGCCGACCATTCTCTCGGCGGAGACTTCTTTCGGAGGGGTGGCAGAGGCTGGATCCCCCGAAAGAATTCTCTGCCAAGAGAATGGGCGGCAAGCTTCCACCGCCCCATTCTCTCGTCTCAGTGGAGACTTCTTTCAGGGGATCCAGCCTCTGTCGCCCCCTTCTCTCAGCTGGGCTCTGCTGAGACGAAAGAATGGGGCGGCAAGCCGCCGAGAGAATGGGGTGGCTTGCTGTTCTCTCGGCGCGGTGCGGCAGAGGCTGGATCCCCCGAAAGAAGTCTCTGCCGAGAGAATGGGCAGCAAGCCTCCACTGCCGCATTCTCTCGGCAGAGCGCTCCACCGCCCCATTCTCTCGGCAGCTTGCCACCCCATTCTCTCGTCTCAGCAGAGACTTCTTTCGGGGGATCCAGCCTCCACCGCCCCATTCTCTTGGCGGAGACTTGCAGAGCTGCTACCTTTGGCTGCTTTTCTTTCGGGGCATCCACCTGTTGAGAGAAGGGGGCGAGAGAGGCTGGATCCCCCGAAAGAAAAGTAGCCGAAAGCAAGCTGAAACAGAGAGAAGGAAACTGCAAGAAGGGCGAGATCAGCTGGGGTTAAGAAACGCTGATCTCGTGTTCCTGGCAATCTCCCTCAATTTCCACTTGTGAAGTTCGGGGCTGGCCTTACGGAGTTGCCAGAGCTCCCGGGAGGACGCATACACAGGGCCGCTGATCAGCCTCTTGTTTTGCGCATGCATGTGCATGCACACTCTTTTTTGCGGCTCCCAGTTTTTTCTTTTGTGAGGGAACCGGTTCCGAGTGGCTCTTTCACTGTTTCAGCTTGCCGACCCCTGGTATATGTGATAATATGTTAAATCAAGCTAAATTCAACATTACCACTTTTTAAAATTACCAGAGCCTGGAGATCTGTTGTAGTAGTTAAGCTGCTGGTCTAGAAATCAGGATACTGTGAGTTCTAGTCCCACTTTACGTATGAAAGCCAGTTGCATGACTTTAGGCCAATCACTAGGAGACTCTGAATTCTGGTCCTCTCTTAGGCATAAAAGCCCGGTGGGTGACTTTGGGTCAACCACTGGAAGACTAAAAGCACTAGTTGATTGAATGACTCTGAATCAATCACCAGGAGATTGTGAGTTCTAGTCTTGCCTTAGGCATGAAAGCCAGCTGGGTGACTTTGATCCAGCCACTCTCTCTTTCAGCCCAACCCACCTCACAAGATTGTAGTTAGAGGAAGGAGTATTAGATATGTTCACAGTCTTGTTACTTTTAAAAGTAATAAAGCCAATATAAAAAAATCTAATAAATAAATACAATCACCATCATCATATATGTACCATTATTAGCTAATATTATTGATGACTCATAATAATTTGAGTAACAGATCATATACATATAAATTATACCTGACAAGCAGATCGTAGGAAGTTTGCCAGTCTCTGGGAATCAATCTTTGGCGTGATGGCAGTTATATCATGGCTGCTTTTGGGACCTAAAATGAGACATGAGGTCATAAGAAGGAAATAAAGAACCATTTTCCCCTTGCTGGAGAAAACAGTGACATATAAAATTTCCAATCCTTGGAGATTCTCTAAGAGTTTCAACAGAGTTCTCATCTGCCTGCCTGCTTACTCAAATCTTAAACTAACCAATATTAAGGGAAAGAACTGGCTAGCTTAAGACTCTTTTTAAAAATAAATAATAATAATGGGCCCATTCTCTGGTATGAGCTTCCACCTGAGATTCATCATGCCCACTAGGTTGCAAATGTTAAACAAACCTCTTGTTTTGATATGTTTCTCCGTTTGGGGGTTATGTTCCAGCTCTGTTTTAACCAGATTTTCCCCCCCTCTTTAACTGTCCTGGAAAGATTTTACTACAAATGTGGGCCACAAATAATGTTGGCTAAAATAAATCAAAGGGTTAAAAAGAGATTTAAACATCATTATTTTTTAATCACCTCCAGATACAAGGGTGGTTTCTCCAGGATGCTGTGTCCATTTTTCTTGAGTTTCTATTTCATCTGTCTGAATATCTCTGTCCAGATTATCCTCATTCCATTGCACATAAGCCTAAAACAGAAAATGAAATTATCAGCAAATAATATTCTCCCATATCTGATTATCTGTATTTACTATCATATTCCAGGATATTTTACTTAATAGACGAATATTTGGTTACTATACTGTGTTATTATCCACAGGTAAAACATTAAAAAGAGACATTTAATAATAGGTTCCTTTAAGATAACACATAATCATTATGAGCAGCAATATTAATATTACATACAACTGTTTATTGGTGAAATGGGAAATTATTGTTTGGGATAACATGTTAATTCTGACTTCTGTCATGTTGAGTTTAACACAGGGGTCTTCAAACTTGTGGACTTCACTCCCAGAATTCCTCAGCCAGGCACGCTGGCTGAGGAATTCTGCGAGTTGAAGTCCGCAAGTCATAAAAGGGCCAAGTTTGAAGACCCCTGGTTTAACATGTTAATTCTGACATCTGTCATGCTGATGGTTGGATGAAGCTGGCAAGGCTGGAGTGAATGGCTATTTATTATTTCTGAATTCTATTTTTATACTGCCTTTTTGTATATACTCAAGCGGCCTTATTTTCCCTGGGAAAGCTAAATAGAAGTTGCTGACTAATAAGGGCTATCATATGAGAATTATTTTGTAACATCTAAATAAATATTTACATGAGTCCTTTTTGTACTTTATTAATATTAGAGCATAGCAAAAAGTGGCAAAATAGATCACATATTTCACTTGTACAAACACACACACACATAAAAGCTTTGGAATCTTGCAGATTTCTTTTTGTCAGACAGTGTCTATACAATAGAAAATGGGTGTTTACATTGCAGCATGGCTGCACCACTTTCACTTTTCTGACCACACCCTGTATTTACTAGTTGTCAGACTTATCTCCAGCTGTGAACTACAACTTTTGAATTGTACTATTTTTCTCTTATTTTGTCATCTCATAACCTTCACTGTCTGTTCCCTTAATTCAGCTTAAAAATCTGTTGATATGAGCATGTTTTAATAAAATAAAATGGAATAAATGTGAATAATTGAGGTCATATTTTTATTTCATACCTGTTTGGTGTTTATTTTCCCAAAGTTTCGAATGTACATATCATATTCATTTACTGGAGGCAAATCCAACAAACAGAAGCTGACTGAAAAATCCAGGTCAATGAGACGAAGAAGTTCAAAGCTACGTTTCCTTGAAAAATATGTCATAAGACAGCAAAATGTCTATTAAACAGAAATAAACTTTCATTGGTTAGAAATATTCTCTCTCTGAAAGTAAGAAGCATACAGCATCAAGGCATCTATACCCAAAAATGTTTTATGCTGATTATTACATTATACAAATGAAAATGTTGAGTTGATTAAATGCTTTTTTGGATATAAAATACTCTCTTTCTAAGTGCTTTCTGTGTTTTTCAGAGTGGTACTACTCAGTACTCTCATAATTATGCTGTTTCACACATCGCACATAGAGCAATTTGGGTTTGCATATCCGCTAGCAGATATGTGCAAATATGTTACATTCATGCTTAACATTTCAAGGCATGTGCGTGTGTATGCAGATGTGTGTATAAACAATCTTTTTTAAATATGGTATATAAAGTGGTGGTTCTATAGTACTTTTGCAATAAAAAGTCATAGCTAATATTCCTGAATATTAAAAGCTGCAATGGACTAATAATAGATGCATGTTGTAGAAAGGAAACTGTTTATATGGGCAACAGAAGATAGTAAAAAAAGCTAAAATTAGAAAAGAAAAAACTGAGGTATCTTTCACTTCTAAAATTGGTTTTGAAATAACAGAATAAAAGAATAATAGAGTTGGAAGGGACCTTGGAGGTCTTCTAGCCCAACCCCCCACTCAGGTAGGAAACCCTACACCACAGCTCTCTGCCACTATTGCAAGCTTATACCACAGCCCAATATAGCCCTAGAAAAGATTGATGGTAAAATGAAGATGTACAAGAATTGCTAGGTACAATTAAGAAAAATACAGCTTTGTCTCTTAATGGGAATACCTAAAGCAAATAAGGGAAGGAAACAGCAACATAAATTCACTGAACTAGGAAACAATACAATTTTCTCTATAAACACCGTAGCTTGGAAAAAAAATATTAAGTCCCAGAACCATGAAAACATTCCTTTATTTTGACCCATTTAGATATGCTGCATGCAATCAATTTGGATACAGTATACATGACAAAATACTTTATTGAACTTTGTTCTATATACAGCAATTGTAATGTTACAAAAACAAATTAAAATGTCACACACAACCCAACTTCCAATAGTGTTTTATATTAATGCCACCTACTTCTGCTGATTGGCAATTTTTCTGATATTTTGCCGTTGTTGGGCCATTTGGAAATCAATGAATTTTCCAGATGTGGGACACTGAGCCAGTGACACTTGCCTTTCTGTAACATAACAACATACATGAATATACTACATACTGTTGTGTATTACACTACTTTACTATTGCATATTATCTCCAGTAAATTCCTTGTGCCTTTTCTTGGGACAGAAACTGATATGCCACATAAGCACACATATAAGGTGCCAAAATGCAGCTAAAAATTAGATTTGGCTTTTCTGCAGAGGCTTTTCCAAGAGTATATAAAGTAATACCTTTTAAAAATATCTTTTTCATATGCATTTGCAGAGAAGCTTATCTACAGACAACTGACCCTTGAATTTGTAACCAAAATACCATGAAAAATGTGGAGTGGCTTATCTGCAGGTGGCTGATTTGTTGTGGTATTTTGGTTAAAAATTTGAGGGTCAGGCTTTTATATATCTACAGATATTAAATCAAAATAAATAAATCATTAAATTAGGTTGAATAAATCTAGCATGGGATTGCTAAATTTATTATATGAAAAAACCCAATGATACTTTGTTCAATTAGGATCGATTCATATCTATAAAGCAGGGATTATTACAACCCAAGTAGTCTGAATAGCTACAATTTGGTAAGTGTGGCATCTTTCAACCCATATTCTTTTAGCCTAATCTGATCCATGTTATGCTATTTTCCCTGTGCTGGGTATTACTGAATATAAAATATTTAATGCTGTGTCTCTAGTGCAATGTTTCTCAGCCTTGGCAATTTGAAGATGTGCATACTTCAGCTCTCAGAAATCCCCAGCCAACATGGTACTGAAGAGGATGAAATTGACCGGTTCTATGAAGCCCTAAAGCACCTTATAGAACTAACACCAAAAAATGATGTCCTTATCATCATGGGGGATTGGAATGCTAAAGTAGGAAGCCAAAATATAACTGGAAGAATAGGCAAGTTTGGCCTTGGAGTTCAAAATGAAGCAGGGCACAGGCTGATAGAATTTTGTCAAGAGAATATGATGGTCATAGCAAACACTCTTTTCCAACAACCCAAGAGATGGCTCTACACATGGACATCACCAGACGGTCAACACAGAAATCAGACTGATTATGTGCTCTGCAGCCAAAGGTGGAGAAGCTCTATAGAGTCAGTAAAAACAAGACCAGGAGCTGACTGTGGCTCAGACCATGAGCTTCTCATTGCAAAGTTTAGGCTTAAACTGAAGAAAGTAGGGAAAAGCACTAGGCCACTCAGGTATGTACTAAATCATATCCCTGATGAATATACAGTAGAGGTGACAAATAGATTTAAGGAATTAGATCTGATAGACAGAGTGCCTGAAGAACTATGGACAGAGGTTCGCAACATTGTACAAGTAGCAGCAACTAAAACCATCCCAAAGAAAAAGAAATGCAAGAAAGCAAAATGGCTGTCTGAGGAAGCTTTGCAAATAGCTGAGGACAGGAGGGAAGTGAAAGGCAAGGGAGAAAAAGAAAGATACACCCAATTGAATGCAGAATTCCAGAGAATAGCTAGAAGAGATAAGAATGCCTTCTTAAATAAACAGTGTCAAGAAATAGAAGAAAACAATAGAATAGGGAGGACTAGAGATCTCTTCAAGAAAATTGGAGAGATGAAGGGAACGTTTCATGCAAAAATGGGCATGATAAAGGACCAAAATGGCAAGGACCTAACAGAGGAAGAAGAGATTAAGAAGAGGTGGCAAAATTACACAGAAGAACTATACAAGAATGAGCTTAATGTCCCTGATAACCACAATGAGGTGGTCACTGGCCTCGAGCCAGACATCCTAGAATGCGATGTTGAAATGGGCCTTAGGAAAGCTGAGCAACAACAAAGCTAGGAGGTGACAGTATTCCAGCTGAGCTATTCAAAATCTTAAAAGACGATGCAGTAAAAGTGCTACACTCAATTTGCCAGCAAATTTGGAAAACTCAACAGTGGCCACAGGATTGGAAAAGATAAGTTTAGATTCCAATTCCAAAGAAAGGCAGTGCCAAAGAATGTTCAAACTATCGCACCATTGCACTCATTTCACATGCTAGTATAGTTATGCTTAAAATCCTACAAGCTAGACTCCAGCAGTATGTGGATCGAGAACTACCAGAAGTACAGGCAGGATTTCGAAGAGGCAGAGGAACTAGAGATCAAATTGCCAACATACGCTGGATCATGGAGAAAGCTAGGGAGTTCCAGAAAAACATCTACTACTGCTTCATTGACTATGCTAAAGCATTTAATTGTGTGGATCACAACAAACTGTGGCAAATTCTTAAACAGATGGGAGTACCACACCATCTTATTTGTCTCTTGAGAAACCTATATGCAGGTCAAGAAGTAACAGTGAGAACTGGACACGGAACCACTAATTGGTTCACAATTGGGAAAGGAGTCCGGCAAGGATGTATACTGTCACCCTGCCTGTTTAACTTATATGCAGAGCACATCATGAGAAAGGCAGGGCTAGATGAATCAAAAGTTGGAATTAAGATTGCCAGGAGAAATATCAGCAACCTAGGATATGCAAATAATACCACTCTAATGGCGGAAGGGGAAGAGGAACTAAAGAGCCTCTTGTTGCGAGTGAAGAAGGAGAGTGCAAAAGTTGGGTTGAAACTAAACATTAAGAAAACCAAGATCATGGCATCCGGCCCTCTTAATTCCTGGCAAATAGATGGCAAAGAAATGGAGGTAGTGACAGATTTTATTTTACTGGGCTCCAAGATCACCGCAGACAGGGACTGCAGCCAAGAAATTAAAAGACGCTTGCTCCTGGGGAGGAAAGCCATGGCAAATCTAGACAGCACACTAAAAAGCAAAGACATCACCCTACGAACAAAAGTGCGTATAGTCAAGGCCATGGTCTTCCCAGTTGCAATGTATGGCTGTGAAAGCTGGACCATAAAAAAGGCTGAGCGCCAAAGAATTGAGGCCTTTGAACTCTGGTGCTGAAGAAGACTCCTGCGAGTCCCGTGGACTGCAAGGCAATCAAACCGGTCAGTCCTAGAAGAGATCAACCCTGACTGCTCTTTAGAAGGTCAGATCCTGAAGTTGAAACTCACTTTGGCCACCTAATGAGAAGGAAGGACTCACTGGAGAAGAGCCTAATGCTGGGAAAAGTTGAGGGCAAGAGAAGGGGACGACAGAGAATGAGGTGACTGGATGGAGTCACTGAAGCAGTAGGTGTGAGCCTAAATGGACTCCAGAAGATGGTAGAGGACAGGAAAGCCTGGAGAACGTTGTCCATGGGGACGTGATGGGTCGGACACGACTTCGCAACTAACAACAAAGTAAAGAACCATGGCAGCAATTTTATCTGCTTATTCTTATCAGTGAGCTAATTTAGGAAACTAGTTGTGTATTAAATATAATAGGGAAACCGGAATTCATAAGTAATCAAGGCTTTGATACATATTCCCTTCATCAGAGGTCCCCAATCTTTTGGGCACCAGGGACCAGTTCTGTGGAGAGTTTTTTTGTGGATCGGAGGGTGCGTGGTTTTGTGTGCTGCCTGCATCTCGCGGATGTGGCTTTGCTTGTTTGTGCGGATCGGTTGCTGGTATGCTTTGGCGTGGTACTGGTCCACAGACCTGGGGTTGGGACCCATGCCCTACATCTTAATTTCTTTAAATAGGTACAGGATCCTTCCTCTAAAAGCTCTCTTGCTAAGAACATACAAGAGTCCTGATATTCACATCACCCTGTACTACAGAACGTGAGATATATGGTAACAGGGCTTATGTGTCTCGGAAATCAATACTGAACATGTCTCATCAAAATGAAATAACTAACTAACTAATATTGAGATTGGTGTTGAGATCTGTTTATTGTTCGTTTCATTTACAAGAAGAGGACAAAGCATTGTTATCAGCTTTTCCGAAATTGGAATCTTCATCTGTTGCAAATCCAAAATATTCTGAATTCATTCCGTGTGAAAAAGTGATCCCAGAACCAATGAAACACATTAGAAGATGCCAGATTAAATCTTGGGTGTGTGGCAAGCATGCATCCTACCAAGGTCCTGAATGCTACCCCCAGAACACCAAGTTGTTGCTGAATTTTAATGTTCAATGGGATGGCCAAAGAGATCTAAAGTACTTGGAAAATGATGACATTAACTTTATCACGGAAAAGGGACTTTAAGCTTTTGTCGTGCCCTTGGCTCTCTTTTGGTCTACCCCACAAATGCCAACATAGTCTCAGAAACTGAGAACTTCTGTTTTAAACAGTGTGGTCTTTAGTTCCTCTTTGTTGAGAATGTTTCACTGCTGCCTACTCTTCAGTAAAACAGCAGCAATAAATAAATAGAAGTAGAGTAATAGTTTCTACCTTAACTGTTATCTAATCACATACCTATTTTGGAGTATTTTTCATGATCTTCCAGAAGATGTTCATTCTTTCTTGAGTTGGGAAGGAAGGCCTTGACCTTTTCATTTTCTGCATTAATTGCTTTCTGAATTTCTTCTACTTCTGAGCTCTTCGTTATAGTAACTTTCTGTAATTCCACTTCTGTTTCTTCTTTTTCATTTTTTGCATTCTGACTACTTTCATCTTCATCATCAAAATCATCAAAATCATCTTCATAGTCCTTCAAAAAGATAATGATGATCATTTTTTAAAGAGTACAAACAAGTAACTACTTTTAATAGATTTTTTCTATTAAAAAGATGATCCATAATACAATTGAGCCCAAAATTTATGTTATTAAAATGAGAAATTTATTAAGTGCATTTTGCCCCATTTATGACTTTTCTCAACACATTTATTAAATGAATCACTGCAGTTCTTAAATTAGTAATATGGTTGTTAAGTGAATCTGGTTTCCCCATTGACTTTGCTTGTCAGAAACTCAGGAAAAGGGATCACATGACTCCGGGACACTGCAACTGCCATAAATGTGGATCAGTTGTCAAACATTCAAATATAAATCATGTGACTCCAGGGATGGTGCAACAGTCATAAATGTGAACCATGTGTCATGGTTCCAACAGAGACAAATAAAGCAGAACTCTGAGGCTTGGAAATTACTCAAGAACATGTTTGTTACAAAGTATCAGCATGATCAAAAGTGAAACCAAGTCTGAAATTCCCACTAAAAATTTCCCAGTTACAAAGTATAATGTCCCACCCACAAAACTATGCCATCACTATGTTTCCCAACACATTCATTTGGCAGGCTTTCTTATGCAACATCCAGTCCCTGATTGCGGGAGCAGTAGATGACCTTGGTTCCCACGGGACGGAAGATTATTTTGACTAGTGAAGCACCTGGGCAAGCCCCCGCCCCCCCCGTTCTATGTGGCAATCTAGAATGAAGGGAAAGATGGCTGCAGCCAGGCTAGGCTAATTGTAGAGTTGACACTATGAACATAAGTCACTTTTTTCAGTGCTCTTGTAACTTCATATAGTTACTAAATGAACTGTTGTAAGTTGAGGACTACCTGTATGTTTTCAACAGCAGCAGTCCTATTGTTTTCTTTATGTTGATTAGTATATTAATGTTAAAAATTTTTGAGGATCGCTATATAATCCCATGCAATCTTAATATAAGCAACGCTAATAGAAATCAACAGGTATCTCCTGCAATTTTGGAGTTTCTGTAGAAATCTTGCAAAACTTAGAGAGAGAAAAAATGCCAAAATCTTGTGAGATTTCAAGCAATGATAAACTAATGTTTGGATAAGACGCTGTTTTAAAGATATTAATATTGATGCCTAAACCAGGGAATTCTTACAATATTATGTGAACCATCATTTCTTTTGGATTTAAGTTACAGGGCCACTATTCCATAGTGCCATGTCTTCTAAGTTTTCTCTTTGTCTCACAATGGGATTTAAAAGGATGGCTGTTCATTATTCATCACCAATAACAATTATGAAACTTTTCTAAAAATATTTGTGCTGTATACTTTCAAATTGATGAACCTGCTGGGTTTTAACAAAGAATACCATTTAGAACAGCAAAATATTTTTAAGTACAGAGCATTCTCAGAAAATTTCATTATCAACAAGTAATCTAATATGGAAATCTGTATAAAGAATTATACAGGCTGGCTTTATCCTGAAGGCAGAGTTAGAACTCACAGTCACCTAGTTTCTAGAATGCTGCCTCAGGCATTCATATATTATTGAAGCCAGAAATGTTATCTGGAATGGAAATTATCCTTTTCTTATACCATTTGAATGATCTGTTTTTAGCCTCTGCAAATATTGATGTTCATACTCACCTCAAAATCATCTTCATAATTTACAGAATCATTATAATCTTCACAAGGGGTTTCGTTTTTCAGTTCCTTAAAGTAATAAGAATAAAAAAAGAGCAGAATTAACTCCTGAAGTAGCAGGGGAACATAAAAATATGAATAGAATTTATTTCATCAGAATTTTTTGGAATATTTGCATTTTTTTAAAAAAACACAATAGAATGGCATGCAATACTTACATTTTCTCCACATTCTTCATTTCCTTGCCTTTTGAGACATGGTGCTGAGGAATCATCAGTCTTGTGGTGCTAATGTATCAATATATAAAACAACTGATAAGACAAAAGCATTGAAATGTGACAGTGAACTTGAATAATGTTAGATACTTATACTTGTTTTTATCTATAATATATTCTAATATTCTATATTTAAACTTCCCAATCTGAAAGTCATTTACTTGAAATTAAGGTAAACTAGATTCAGTAAAATTATTTTGTTCTCAGGGTATTTATATCCCAATTTATTTGGCCACAAAATCAGAAGGAATATAGTAAATTTAATTTTATTATTTATCTACAGCAAAATTTTGGCTCTCCAATTATAAGCCTTAAAATTTCAGAATGCTATTCTTTAAAAAATTAAATTAATCAAAGCCCAAAGTCACACATCAGCAGAAGAAATAAACAGAATTTAACTTCCATTAGAACTTTAATGAAATTATTTCGATTTTTAAAATTTGTAACTTTTATTGTGCTTTCGATTTGTAATTATATTCTTTTCCTAATTCTTTTTGTTGTTTCTTCTTTGTACTGTATCATTATCTCTTCCAATAACATTCCTTCATTTCAAATGCCAAATAAAACTTTCTTACCTCTCGTTTTCCATCCTCCCTTTCATTTTTGCCATGTTTCTTCATTTTTTCTTTTGTATTCCTAAAGAAAAAGAGAATTATATTGCATTAACCATCAAGCAAGTATGATTCTTATAGAAAATATATGTGCTTTATATATTTAAAAGAAAAATGGGAATGGAAAATGGATAAGGGATTTATCAACTGTTATAACACAAAACTTGTTATTTATGACTCTTTCATATTGTGAGAAGCACCATTGTTAGAATAACATCAAACTAATTTTCAGCACAAATATGTGGTTCACATTTTAATACTAATAAAGAGACCATTCCTTTTCATGTTCAAACATTTCAAAGAGAATTATACAACTTTATTATTTAGCAGCAGAAATAAAGGAAAATTAAGATCTATAGATTTAGACAGTTTCCAGTAGGTATGACAGATAAACTTTTACAATCATTTTAAAAAAATAAACATGCTTGGATATTTTTATTTCATTTTTAGTTAATATATTTTCAACAAAATTTATTTTTTAAGATTCAAAATATGCTCAGTGTTTGGGACCAGAAGCCATCCATAATTTTATTGCAAGATTTGTATCAGGCAGATTATCTTACAATTTAAAACACAATTCAAAATATCCTTACTTAATCTAGTCTGCAAAAAAAACGGAGACGGATAAAAGAGCAGCACTATGCAATTGTGTGTAAAATTTCATTTCTTTTAAACAGAGAATCTGGTGAAGCAAGTATTTTATAACTTCAAATACTAAAAAAGACAACTATGATATGATAATCAAAATATTTAAATAAAATATGTTGTTGTCTGGAAGCAAATATAGAGTATTTATATTATGTACATATGTATGTATTTTTATTTGTTTATTTATGTATTTTATTTTATCTTTAGTATTTTTATACATAAGGCAGCAAAAATAATTAAAACTGTTTCCTCCTATCAGCTAGCTGGCTTTCATGTCTAAGATGGGACTAGAACTCACTGTCTCCTGTTTTCTAGGCAAACTGGCTTTGTATCAATTTATACAAGATTTATTCCAAATATATAAGCTCTTTCCAAAGCAAGGATTTTAGCTACAGTGGTTAAAGTGATGGCCTAAAAACCATAAGCTCTAGTCCTACTTTAGGCATGAAAACTGGCTGGGTGATTTTGGGCTAGTCACCCTCTCTTTTTATGGGCAAAATGGAAGGCAGGAGTATTAGATATGCTTGCTGCCTTCAATTTATATTTTAAAAGGTAGAATAATAACAATAGTAATTTATGATGATAATTTGAATATTATTAAATTGCAATATCTTCCTATCCCAAGTCCTTGGGAAGGACTTGATAGGTAAATAAAAATACCAAACCCAGTCTAAACATCTGGCCAACTGTGCAACCAATCACAATTTTTTTTAAAGAGCTCTCACTTTCTGGATCATCAACCAAAATAAGATAAAACCCACTAGAATGCCCATGTTGTATTGAAAGGCCTGCCTTTGAATATTCTTGGGGAGACTTTGAAAAGCAAAGGAAATTGGGAAATTCAAATTGCACAATTCTAAGGGGATTTAATGGGAAATAGGTTTTGCTGTTCGGAGGGGTTTACTTCATAGGAATGGCACACCATTTTCAGCCAGAACACCCTTGATATTTAAACAGCATACATGCCTTTCATGTGAATGGTGTATGTCCTCTTCATCCCTTTTCCTTTCAGTCCTGTGTTCTCTGTGCTGAAAATAAGAAAACAGTACAAAATGGCATTATAAAATTCCATATTATGCGGTATTTCTTCCCTTATTATTTTTTATACTGACATGTTATTTTAAAACTCCATTTAGTAAAAACTAGCGAGTAATCTTAACAATCAGTAACCTTGTGGTCTCTCTTCTTTTTTTCACCCGCCTCTTCCTCTCTTTTTTTCCTGTTCTCGTGATATCTGTCCTCATGGTGGTGGGAACGCTCTTTATGTCTCCTAGATGTATGATCTTCTTCCCCCTCTGTGGAAGACATGGATTTTCTTGATTTCAAAGGCTTCTCTTTTTTTTCCACTGCAGAGGATTTGTGCTCTTTCCTCTCCCTGTGTCGCCTTCTCTTTTCCTTATCTGACTCTTCACTCTTGGGTGATTTGTGTCTCTGCTCATATGCTTCATCTCTGTTAGTTGAAACCTCCCCTGAACTAGTTTCTTTCTAAAGGAAAAGAAAAAAAAGGAAATTACAAAATGTTCAAAAGCGTTTTAACAGAAAGGATTGAAATACATTTGAAGGGACAACAGATTCAGCAATACTTTAACCTAAGTCATTGAAATAAACTTATATTTATTTATTTATTTATTAAACTTGTATCTTGCCCATCTCGCCTAAGGGTAACTCTTAAGTGACTTACAACCAATAAAAGGAAAAGGATAAAACATTAGAACAATAAATGTTAAAACTAAAATTGAGCAAAATTAACAAAAAAATGGCAAGGAAGAGAGCAAGATGCAGAGGAGGATGAGGTGGTCTTATCTCAATACATTAACGAATGAATGAACCTTTATTGTCAAAGTACAACCATGTATACATTGAGATTGGCTGAGCCTCCCTTCATGCCCCCCCCAACTCACAGTGACAACCCACCATCTTGTTACACCATGTGAGCTAATTACACACAACACACCGGCCTCACAAGTCAATCATACATTTCCCGTTCAAGAGCCTGACAGTCCATGGATAGAAGCTGTTCTTCAGCCTGTTGGTACAGCTGGCTGTATTCCTATATCTCCTACCCAATGGTAGGAGAGTAGAGAGGTACCGTACAGGGTGTGGGTCGTCCCTGAGAATTTTCCTCACTCTTCCAAGGGAGCGAGCCCTGGCGATGTCATCCAGTGGTGTCAGGGGACAGCCCACAATGTTTTGTGCTGTGCTCACCACCCTCTGTAGCCACCTCCAGTAGGACATGCCCTCATTGCCTCCATTTATCATAATAAAATATAAGCTCAATTTATTTCAATTTTTCCCTTTAGTTCAATTCTTGGGCACTACCTGGACTTCCTAGGGCTGAGACAGAGTGACTGGTCTAAGGTCTCCCAGCTAGCTTTCTGCCTAAAGCAGGACTGAAACCCTCCCAGTTTCTAACCTGATGCATTAACCACTTCACCAAATTGGCTAAGACCAATTTCTTCAAATGCCTCATTTTGCTTTTTTGCTGTTCTGAAAAATTTCTTTCATTTTCAATGATACATTATGCCAAGTCAAATGGAGGTTGAGTCTACATTAAAGAAAATAAAAAATATATTGTGTCCAATGTGATTTCTGGGACTGTGTCTATAAACACTGTTTCATTTTTATCTTATGGTACAATACATTGCTTATTGTTTTCATTTGTCTTACCTTTCTCTCTGAATGTCGCTTTCTTTCTCTTTCTTCACCTTTTAGTTTTGAATGATCTAAAAATAACACCTCCAAAATTTAGAAGATTGTCTTGAACCTTAGAAACTCTACTGTATTTGATAAGACAAAATGTACATTATAACTTCCCAAGAAGTATCTGAAGTTTGTTTGAAAAAGAGACACCTAAAAATATCTAACTTTTTGACAACTTCCTCTATCTTAGGACTGGCAACATGAAGTCCTTCAAATGCATTTTTACACTCCCTCTCCCCCGTATATTAATCCCAAGCAGCATGGTCAATTGTAAGAGATGCTGGATTTTGTCGTGTAAACATCTGGAAAGCATCAGGCTACTAACTCTTCATCTTTTTAGTCTACTACCAAAAAACAACTTTTGATGACAAGAAAATAGATAACTGACTGAAAGTGGCCCCACTTCATTTTCAGTTACAAAATTGGAAGAGTCAGATCACTGTAAAACAGACATGTCAAACACAAGGCCCGGGGGCCGGATGCAGCCCGCAAAGTGGTTTCATGTTGCCCACGAAGCCATCCTGGAAACAGTGAGGGAACGGCCCCCACTGCCTTGGCCCTGGCCCAGAGACCCTCCTTCTGCCAGAGACCCTCAGATCTGTCCCACTCCTGCCCGGGACCCCATAGGCACCCTTGATGCAAACGATGTAGAGCTGGCCATGCCCATCCAGTAGGCCATACGCACTCTAGCCACGCCTACCCAGTAGGCCACGCCCACCCTGGCCATATCCACTTGGCCCTGAGGGCAACCGCAATGCTGATGCGGCCCTCAATGAAATTGAGTTTGACACCCCTGTTGTAAAATAAGCACATAAGCAAACCAACTCACCACTGTAATCCCTGCTTCTCCTCCTCCTTCTCTCATGCTCTTTATCTCTTTCCCTATGAGTCTCTACACTATTTCGTGGTAATGTTTGGTTGGGTTCATCTTTCCTAGGTTTCCTGTCCCTTTCTTTACCACTGTGCCTTTCACCACTTCTTCCAGAGATATATTTTTCTTCTTTGGCATCTTTTTGATGATTTACTTTAATTTCTCTCTCTTGTTCTCTAGGTTGAACTTTCTCTCTTCCTTTCTCTCTTCTTTCATCTCTGTGCCTTTCACTTGATTTAAATCTTATTCTCTCTCCTACTTTTTCTTTTAATTTAACTCTGTCCTTCTCTGGATCCTTCTGTGAAGCCACTTTGTTGCCGTCATGATCATCATCATCATCATCATTTCTGCCTCTGTCTCGAGGTTTTCTCTGATGATGCCTCTTGTCTTCAGACTGACTACTGGATCGAGTTACCTGAAAAAGGCAAATATTTTTATGCAACAGTTTTAGTCAATGAAGTTGTATATTTTCTCTATTCTGAAAGACATCTGCAAACAAGAAAACTCTATAATCAGAACTGATTGTGTTAAAAATGGCAATCATTACATATATGGGAATTGTAATAGGAAACAGTATGGATAGCCCTATAATTTTCCTCTTCTTACACAAGTTCTCAAGTAGATATAACAAAAACTGATTTATTGGGCTACATTTTTTTCAGATGCTGTAGACCAGGGGTGTCAAACTGCCAGCCTGCAGGCCGGATGCGCCATGCGGAAGCCGCACCCACCCCATTGCCAGCAATGGCAAAACAGTCCCGATACGTCGTACGATGTCACATGACGTCTCAAGTTTGACATGTCTGCTGTAGACAATTAGGAGTTTATAATTCTAGTAAAGATAGTCCTTGACGTACAACTACAATGCAACCCAGAATTTCAGTTGTAATTTGTTGTGATCATGAAGTTATTGCAATCATAAGTTGAGGCACTATGTGACCAAACTTGATTTTACCACCATTTTTACAAGTTATAAAGTGAGTCACAGCAATAGTTAAGCGAGGCACATGATCATTATGCGAACCCATTCTCCTGGTGGGTATTTTTTCCCAGAAATTTAAAAAAAAATGTTGGATATTGTGTCCATGTGACCAGAGAATGCTGCAACCATTGTAAATGTGAGCCAGTTGCCAAGCACCTGAAATAGGATCATGTGACTAAGGGGTGTACCAGTCATAATTTTGAGGATGGATTATAAGTTTCTAATTAAGTCCATCATAACTCTGAACAACAGTTAAATGACTGGTCCTATGTTGAGAGGTTCCTGTACCTCCGAGTCAAGATCAGTACAGTCAAAAGTTTGGTTGGGCACAACTACAGGAGAAATGCACAAAGATAATGAAAAACACTTTTATTTTTTCAGGGCCAAGAAACACACTTGGTTTTCTCTGGCTTGAAGTGAAAAAAGAAGTAGATCAAGTCAGGATAACGAAATTATTTATTTATTTAATTAATTGAATTTCTATACCGCCCTTCTCCCGAAGGACTTGGGGCGGTGTACAGGGCAATAAAAGCACTACATACAAAAGTTAAAAGTAAGATTAAATTAATTAAGCCCTAACAATAAATAATTAAAAATACCCCAAACCCTTAAACCAGGCCGGCCTGTTCAAATAAGGTTTTCAGATCACGGCAGAAAGAGCGAAGGTCGGGAGCCATCCGGAGCTCAACCGGTAATTGATTCCAAAGGGCTGGCGCGCCCACAGAGAATGCTCTCCCCCTGGGGGCTGCAAGCCGACACTCTCTGACCGACGGCACCCTGAGGAGGCCCTCTCTGTGGGAGCGCACAGGATGAGGGGAAGATGACGCCGGCAGCAGGTACTCCCGTAAGTAATCCGGACCCATGCCATTTAGGGCTTTATAGGCAATCACCAGCACCTTGAATCTCACCCGGAGGGCAACTGGAAGCCAATGCAGCTCGCGGAGAAGAGGTGTTACATGGGAGTATTGGGAGACCCCCATCACAACTCGCGCGGCCACATTCTGCACCAGCGGAAGCCTCCGAGTGGTCCTCAAGGGCATCCCCATGTACAGAGCATTGCAGTAGTCTATACAAGAGGTCACGAGCGCATGAGTGACTGTACGCAGGGCATCCCGGTCCAGATAGGGTCGCAACTGGCGCACCAGGTGAACCTGGGCAAAAGCCCCCCCTGGTCACAGCTCCTACATGATCTTCCAAACTGAGCTGTGAGTCCAGGAGGACACCCAATTTGCGAGCCCTATCTACGGGGGGTAGCACCTCACCCCCCCATGGTTAAAGATGGAATGGACTGAATTTCCCGAGATGCTGGAACATACAACCACTCGGTCTTGTCGGGATTGAGCCGAAGCCTGTTCCTCCCCATCCAGACCCGAACCGCCTCTAGGCAACGGGACATCACATCGAGGGCATCACTGGGGTGGTTTGGGGTAGAGATGAAAAGCTGGGTATGATCAGCATACTGATGATATCCCACTCCAAAAGCACGAATGATCTCACCCAGCGGCTTCATATAGATGTTGAACAGGAGAGGCGAGAGGACCAACCCCTGAGGAACTCCACAAACGAGAGGCCTCGAGGCCGACCTATGCCCTCCTGTCAGCACTGACTGCGAACGTCCCACTCCAAACCCTGAGACGCCGCAGTAAGATACCATGGTCGATGGTATCGAAAGCCGCTGAGAGGTCTAATAGGACTAGGACAGAGGAACAACCCCTGTCCCGAGCCCGCCAGAGATCATTCACCAGCGCGACCAATGCCGTCTCCGTGCTGTACCCGGGCCTAAAGCCCGATTGGTACGGGTCCAGATAATCAGCTTCCTCCAGGAATAGAGGGAGCTGATGCGCCACCACGCTCTCAACAACCTTCGCAAGAAAGCGAAGGTTGCAGACCGGATGATAGTTATTCAAAATAGCTGGGTCCAGGGCAGGCTTCTTGAGGAGGGGCCTCACCACCGCCTCCTTCAAGGCGGCAGGAAAGCTACCCTCACTCAAAGAAGCAGTTATCACTGCCTGGAGCCAGCCTCATGTCCCCTCCCGAGCCGCATAGACCAGCCAGGAGGGGCATGGGTCCAATATTTATTTATTTAATTAGATTTGTATACCGCCCTTTCCCGAAGGACTCAGGGCGGTTTACAGGGTAATTAAAACAAGAAATACAAAAGTTAAAAATGATTTAAAAAATTACAACAGTCCCTGAAAAGGTAAAAGCCCCTAATTAAAATTAAAATTAAAATTTTCAGCCTGGGCCAGAGAGCTCGAAGAGCCAGGTCTTCAGGTCCCGGCGGAATGAACGGAGGTCGGGGGCAGTCCTCAGCTCCACGGGCAGCTAGTTCCAGAGGGCAGGCGCACCCACCGAGAAGGCCCTCCCCCTGGGTGTTACCCGCCGGCAATCTTTTACCGGTGGCACCCTGAGAAGACCCTCCCTGTGGGAGCGCACTGGACGAAGGGAGCTTGATGCTGACAGCAGGTATTCCCTCAGATATCCCGGACCCAAGCCATTTAGGGCTTTATAGGTCATTACCAGCACCTTGAATCAATAAACACGTGGTGGAGCTCAGCTTCCCCATGATCCTGTCCACATCTTCCGGAGTCACAGGGTTGAACTCTTCCCAGATAACATCACCAAGACCGCTCGTGTCACCTCCATCAGACTCTGCCCAGTCAGAGTCCAGACCGGCCTGAATCCGAGCGATTCTGTCCACCAGATGTTCGCTAAACTCCTCGGCACGACCCTGCAAGGGCTCCTCCCTCACCTCCTGATTGAGGAGGGAGCGGGTCACCCTGAACAGGGCGGCCGGGCGATTATCTGCGGACGCAATGAGGGCAGCAAAGTAATTAGACTTTGCCGCCCTCATCGCCGCGAGATAAGACCTCGTAGAGGGCCTTAGTCGCAATCGGTCGGATTCAGACTGGCTGGATCTCCAAAAGCTTTCTAGGCCCCATCTCCGACGCTTCATCTCCTGGAGCTCCACAGAAAACCATGGAGCCCACTTAAGCCTCATTTTAATTTTTTTAGATTTAAAAGCAATTAAAAATTAAATATATTTAATAAGTTTTCTTGTCCATAATATATTTAATACTCTTCCTTTTTATTATGTTAAAATATATCATTTAAAACAACTTTTAGATATTTCCTAGGATCTGGGGAGCAGAGTCAGGTTCTGCACATATACTGTAAAATAATGACAAGGAATAATGATGACGATATTTTCCGAAATACTGTAACCTCTCAATAAGCAATTTAATACAATATTAAAATTTATGCTTCCAGCATTCATGTGAGAAAGTAATGACTGATATACTTACAGACATTATTTTGAGATATAATGTACTAAGTTATGGATTGCTCTTAAGAATTAAGTGTGAGAAGACTAGGATTTTGTATTCATCCTTCATTTCACTTCTCATAAAGCAATTAGTATGATGATTAATAGTTGAAAAGTTCACAGCTCTTTGGAATCATTCACTCACATGTACACTAAAGCACTAAATCACTAAAGCATATATTTACTTAACAAACAATGGTCAAGCAAATCATGATTTGGTACATAGGTTGACCTCAGGATTGCTCAAAGTGAGGACAGGCCTTCTCTCCCATCCCTAGCACTCTGTTATACTCTAAATATATTTATTCTCAAATAAATAATATTGAATATCATTTTCAATTCAGATTTTTTCAGAAAATCAAAATAAACTGTTTTTAAAATTTTTAGCTATTAACACCATACTTATATTGTTACTTTATTACTCTTTTATTTTTGCTGCTCTCAAAGTAGTCTTGACTCCTGGAGTTATAAGGAAGCATTAAATAGCAAATATATGCAAATAATAAATTAATTTCAAATCGATTTACATGCTCATGATCTTTCAAAAGAAATTTGTAATCTGACACAAAAATCTGATATTCATAGAAACAAGGAAGTAAATCCTCTTATGACATCCAAGCTCTTGGGCATGCCTCATTTTTTTAATGTATATTCTACCAGGTACTTAATAAAAATGTTAAGGTAGAATAATTGTTCACCTTAAGATGCTTTTTTAGTTCATCTGATTTCCAAGTGTCATCTTTAGTTCTTTTCTAAAAAGGAAAAAAAGAAAAAATATGTACCTCACTTGGAGAGTAGATTAACAGTACCTGAAACTATAACAACAGTTCAATTTCCTTTTAATTTTTGCTATCAGCACCCAAGTGACAGAAACCTGGAAAAGCCAAGGAATTCACTTAGGCTGAAGAGAATGAGACCTCAATACAATAGATCGTTATAGAGCCATTTTATTAAATAGCTTATAGCATGGGTACAGCATTTTCTATTCATTCTCCAAAAGGTGCTTCAGAACATGTAATTTTTCAATTTTGAAGGACTGGGAAGTTCGTTCACTCTCAGAAAAATTGATGGAAGGTGCCATACCAAAAAAAGCTCTCTTCAGGGGCTGACTGGTCAGCACTCCTTGGCTGATTGTATTGCATGGGTAGAAACAGGAAACCCACTACTGTATACTATTAAGAAGGAAGTACCTTAGAATGCCTTAGAAGAGTCTAGCTGGAATCAAAAATTGGCATCTTATCATTAGCATATTATCACCTATCTAGGAAAGCCATTTCAGTGAAATCTACTTTTGAATCTATGATGCTGAATTGCACTTAGCACTAAATTATGAACTTTTGAACAGATCACAATTCATTGGGTATAGTGGACATACTATAAATCAGTGTTTATAGTATGTATAAATCACTTGGCAACTATAAGCTATGTGGACTTCAACTCCCAGAATTCCCAAATCAGCACATGCTGGGAATTATGGGAGTGGAAGTCTACACATCTTAGTTGCCAAGTTTGAAAACACTACTGTAAACAAATACTGTGCGTTTGTTTATATGATGAAAAAGGAAGGTAGACTTTCTTAAGCAAAAAAGAGATGTTTTCCAAAACACAGCCTTCTAGACTTCCTAAATTCATTTACCATATTAAGCCCAAACTAAAGGTAGTCCTCAATTTATGACTACAATTAAGCTCAAAAATTTATTACCACAGTTGTTAATTGAATCACGGCAATTTTAAGTTGGTAACATAGTAGTTAAGTGAATCTGGTTTCCAGATTGACTTTGCTTGTCAGGTCATAAATGTGATCACATGACCCCAGGACAATGCAACTATCGTAAATATAAAACAATTGCCAAACTTCTGAATTTTGATCATGACAGTGGGCAATGCTCTCCAATTGTCTTAAGTGTGAAAAATGGTCATAAATCACTTTTTTCAGTGCCAATGTAAATTTGAGCGGTCATTAAATGAATGGTAAGCCAACTACCTGTAAGTTTGGCAGTGATGTGAACAGATTACATGCAGACATATCCCATTCATACTTGCTCAGAAATAAATTCTACTACGTCTATCTGGCTTAATTCCAGATGTCTATGCAGCTTGACAGAGATCTAGTTCATGCATTATGCTAAGCCACGGTATGCTTAACTATATTTTATCAAAGAAACCAAGAGAGGCTGAATTCACCTGCTATAGATTAGGATTCACGGTTCAGCAGAGGTCTTAGGGCAGATTCATACGATACTCCCACCTGGTAACAAGTGAGTCACCGTGGGAACGATGCGTGGACCCAGCTAGTATTACGTGAAAAAGATGCGCCGCGGGGCAGCAATGTTGATTTTGGTTTAGCCTTGCCTAGCCTGCGGACAAAAGCCGGCCAGCTTCCTCTCCCCAGGCCAGACACCGCAAATGGAGCCCTTCCCCAGCAAGCTGCAAAGAACAGGCCTTCCCTCTCCTCCGCCGCCTCCTTTCCCGTCTTTGCATAAGAATTGCAGCTCACCTTATCGCCTTCCATCGCAGCCCTTCACGGTCGCGGATCGCAGCATAGCGCGTACCTCCGAGGCTTCGGACTCGGAAAACTGCAGGCCGCGGCTGCGTTAGGAAACCTAGGCAACCAACCCTGTTGCAGTTTCGCCTGGCAACATGTAGGTCAAAGCAAGATCATAGCCGATAGGTTGAGTCGATCCCGGGAGCCAATGGAATGAGCAAGAGGGGGACCACAAACGAGGTCGTCGACCGCAAAGGATTCGGGGAAATGAAGTAGTGACTCTTGGCTTTTCTAGGATGATTTTTGGACCTTGAAGAGAAAAGGTGGAGAAATAAATTGCTAAAAATCCGAAAAGGAATGTTCTGATAGTTATTCGGGGGAAAAATGGATCTTTCTGGTGCTTATAGCAATAAGGCTTTTTTCATATATATTTTTGGACAAAATAACCATATCAAATAAACAGTTTGAACGTAGTATTACACTTAACTGTAGGACTCTTTTATCACTGTTAATGTCTACAAAAAGAGATTCTTTCATAAGTCTCTCAGGTGTAATTTCCCAGCTTCAGAAGTTTGGCTCCAACTCCAAATTTAGTATATTACTATTATAAACACTGAAATCAATTCAATTGGAACTTACTTAAGTGCTAACCCATTGATTTAATGGATCTTGCATCGATAAAATCTAATTGAGAGATATAATTATCTTGAAAAGAATCCAAAAAGTCCAAAAATAACAAACCACTTTTTAACCTACTGTATGATACAGAAGCCACCTCATTATCAGTTCACGTTTGAATAATTTTGTGTACAATAATCCCAGAACTTCAACTAGGACAACTAATACAAGTTTTATTTTATTTATTGATGTATCAATAAACGGTGGAAACAGTCCACCTTATTCACAAAGTGACTTCATAAAACAAATCAGTTCAGAATTCTCACTTAAGATGCAAATTATCAGACTGAAATTTTGGACACATTACGTTAAGTCTCAAATCTACATTGATGAGAAAGATGGAAGGAAAAACAATACCAGCAGCAAGGAAGATATTTGGACAGTGGTCATGGGTATGCTAAGAACATTGGAGGTGAGAAATATGAGAACACAAAAAGTCAAAAGCAAGGCACATAATCAATCCATCATTGTGAGCCCCAGATTTTGTATTTCATAAAACAAGGGGTTGGGGAGGGGCTGCAGTCTGATACATTCCTTGCATCTGATTCCCAGACAGTTTTTTGCTGAAAATATTCTGTTTATATTTTGTGCACAAAAACATTGTTAATCACAATGGCAAGGGTAAAAGATGGAGATATCCTGTAACAAGTACTTATGAGATAATGGATTCAAATACAGCTGTCTGAACTGATACACGAGGGTTAAAAATTCCATTATATGGGAATAATGGATTTGCATATTGCAAAGAAAAGAAATATTTGGTTTACAAGTCATGATATTTAACTTTTTTTAAAAAGTTGTGTGGTGAATGCTAAAATTAGTAGCCATTGTGGCACAGTGGTTTGAATGCTGTCTTGCAGACTGACTCTACTCACTGCCAGGAGTTTGATCCTGACCGGCTGAAGGTTAATTCAGGCTTCCATCCTTCTGAGGACGCAGATTGTTGGGCACAATATGTTTTTTTTATTGAAAAGTTTTAACATACATTTTATCTTTAACAATCCCCCTCCCCTCTCCCTCCCTCCCTACCCCTCTCCCCCTCCCCCCCCCACTTCCCAGAGCTAAGTACAAGGTATAAAAACAAAAAAAACCAATCATAAACATCCATATGCTAACAACCATAAACTCTAAAATCTATCACTCTCTGGCTCATATGGGATAATTACAAACACTATTAATATTAAATATATATAGAAAAAAAAAGGAAAAAAGAAAAAGGAAAGGAAGACTTATTCAAATGCTACATGAAACTTTTTAGTCCTATATTTGTTCTGGATATACTCAATCCATTTTCTCCACTCCATAATATAACGTTCTTGCGAGTGATCTTTCAAATAAGCCGAAATCTTTGCCATCTCTGCCAGGTCAGAAACCTTTAAAGTCCATTCTTCTATAGTCTGCAGTTCCTCCTTCTTCCAATACTGACCTATTAAGAGTCTTGCTGCCGGTTGGGCACAATGTGTTGACTGTAAACTGCTTAGAGAAGGCTATAAAGCACTATGAAGCAGTATGTAAGACTAAGTGCTATGCTATTGCTAGTTATGTAAGATTGTGACAGAAAAAAATATTGATTCAATAATCTGAGTTTTAATTTCTTCAGTTGGAGCAAACTAAATGCCTAGGCTAGTTTTAAAAATATAATCCCATTTTCACTATTTTTATTTACTTGCAATTATTATTTTGTTTTACAATACATTTGTATAGATTTTGTTTTGTGAGAATCCTGCCAACAGTTAAATAAAACATGATAGTGTGTTGTGTGAATTCATTCATATCAATAAAATAACTGCTGACTAAGAGCATATTTATTTTCCTTTATGAATATATGTGCCTTTTTATCTGTTTTTAAATTAATGTTAACACAGCTGCTAAGAGATTATTTAAATCTAGATAGTGGTATTGAAAACAGTGTAACACACTATAAACTTCATACATCCATTATGTGACTATCTTCCTATATAAATTACAAATTAATTAGTTTGTAAATTAATTTTCCTGCATCAAATTAATTATTTAGTATTATAAACCTCCAGGGAAGAGAATTGTTCTAAGTAAAACCCAAGGATTTACATGAATAAAAGTTGAAAAATGTAATTTGTATGCAAATCCACAATGGAAAAAAGATACATTAATTAATTAGATAACCATTTATCTGGGGATTCATCAAGCCTTTCTGAATACTTTGAATCCAATTTTCCTCAGCTGGTCCCCTCCAAATATGTGAAAAATATTTGCTTGCTGACAGATGTGGGAATAGTAGTCTTAAGATATCAGGGTGAGTGGGTGTTCAAATAATGTGTGAATTTGCTCTTTCTTTTAAGTCAGTTTATTTATCATAGTTTGTTATATAAATCAGAACCGCTGGAGAACAAATTTAATAGTGTAAACTAAATTGGTTGGCTTTTTACCACAAACTAATTTTTTTAAAAAAACATAGCTTGCAACCAACAAAGATTGGCTCATGAAACCCTTCAAGAATAAAGTATTCCTCAAATTGAATTGACTTTCTTGTAAGCAAGCATTTCTACTAATCATATTTCTTCGAAATAACATTGAACTGATTTGCCCAAGTCTTATCTCCCATTCAACCAGTTATTGCTTACCTGAGATTAGGCAAAAATTGATAATTCTGCCACTTGTTGCAGGTTCACACTGAGTTGTGAAGCACATACTAACCAGTTACATTTTAGTCTATCATATTGTGTGGATATGAACAGGAAAGGGTGAATTTAATTCAGATGACCATCAGGTATATTACTGAGGGCAAGAATCCCTCAGAAGAAATGGAGTAGCCTTCATAGTCAATAAAAGAGTAGGAAAAGCAATACTGGGATACAATCCTCAAAATGACAGAATGATCTCAGTTCGAATCCAAGGCAAACCATTCAATATCACAGTAGTCCAAGTCTATGCCCCAACCACCAGTGCTGAAGAGGATGAAATTGACCGGTTCTATGAAGCCCTACAGCACCTTATAGAAGTAACACCAACAAATGATGTCCTTATTATCATGGGGGATTCGAATGCTAAAGTAGGAAGCCAAAAGATAACCGGAATAACAGCCAAGTTTGGCCTTAGAGTACAAAATGAAGCAGGGCACAGGTTGATAGAATTTTGTCAAGAGAATACGATGGTCATAGCAAACACTCTTTTCCAACAACCCAAGAGACGGCTCTACACATGGACATCACCAGACGGTCAACACAGAAATCAGATTGACTATGTGCTCTGCAGCCAAAGATGGAGAAGCTCTATACAGTCAGTAAAAACAAGACCAGGAGCTGACTGTGGCTCAGACCATGAGCTTCTGATTGCAAAGTTTAGGCATAAACAAGAAAGTAGGGAAAAGCGCTAGGCCACTCAGGTATGAATTAAATCATATCCCTGTTGAATATACAGTAGAGGTGACAAATAGATTTAAGGAATTAGATCTGATAGACACAGTGCCTGAACAACTATGGACAGAGGTTTGCAACATTGTACAACAGGTAGCAACCAAAACCATCCCAAAGAAAAAGAAATGCAAGAAAGCAAAATGGCTTTCTGAGGAAGCCTTGAAAATAGCTGAGGGAAGGAGGGAAGCGAAAGGCAAGGGAGAAAAAGAAAGATATGCCCAATTGAATGAAGAATTCCAGAGAATAGCTAGAAGAGATAAGAATGCCTTCTTAAATGAACAGTGCAAAGAAATAGAAGAAAACAATAGAATAGGGAGGACCAGAAATCTCTTCAAGAAAATTGGAGAGATGAAGGGAACGTTTCATGCAAAAATGGGCATGATAAAGGACCAAAATGGCAAGGACCTAACAGAGGCAGAAGAGATTAAGAAGAGGTGGCAAAATTACACAGAAGAACTATACAAGAATGAGCTAAACATCCCTGATAATCACAATGAGGTGGTCACTTACCTCGAGCCAGACATCCTAGAATGTGAAGTGAATTGGGCCTTAGAAAAGCTGAGCAACAGCAAAGCAAGTGGAGGTGACAGTATTCCAGCTGAGCTATTCAAAATCTTAAAAAAACGATGCAGTAAAAGTGCTACACTCAATTTGCCAGCAAATTTGGAAAACTCAACAGTGGCCACAGGATTGGAAAAGATCAGTTTACATTCCAATTCCAAAGAAAGACAGTGCCAAAGAATGTTCAAACTATCGCACCATTGTACTCATTTCACATGCTAGTAAAGTTATGCTTAAAATCCTACAAGCTAGACTCCAGCAGTATGTGGATTGAGAACTACCAGAAGTACAGGTAGGATTTTAAAGAGGCAGAGGAACTAGAGATCAAATTGCCAACATACGCTGGATCATGGAGAAAGCTAGAGAGTTCCAGAAAAACATCTACTTCTGCTTCATTGACTATGCTAAAGCCTTTGATTGCGTGGATCATAACAAACTGTGGCAAGTTCTTAAAGAGATTTGCGTACCAGACCATCTTATTTGTCTCTTGAGAAACCTATATGCAGGCCAAGAAGCAACAGTGAGAACTGGACACGGAACCACTGATTGGTTCAAAATTGGGAAAGGAGTCCGGCAAGGATGTATACTGTCACCCTGCCTATTTAACTTATATGCAGAGCACATCATGAGAAAGGCAGGGCTAGATGAATCAAAAGTTGGAATTAAGATTGCTGGAAGAAATATCAACAACCTAAGATATGCAGATGATGCCACTCTAATTGAATTATCTCGGGCAATGAAGAGGGAGACGTATGTATGGCTGTGAAAGTTGGACCATAAAAAAGGCTGAGCGCCAAAGAATTGAGGCCTTTGAACTATGGTGCTGGAGAAGACTCCTGCAAGTCCCTTGGACTGCAAGGCGATCAAACCGGTCAGTCCTAGAGATCAACCCTGACTGCTATTTAGAAGGCCAGATCCTGAAGTTGAAACTCAAATACTTTGGTCACCTAATGAGAAGGAAGGACTCACTGGAGAAGAGCCTAATGCTGGGAAAGGTTGAGGGCAATAGAAGAAGGGGACGACAGAGAATGAGGTGGCTGGATGGAGTCACTGGAGCAGTAGGAGTGAGCTTAAATGGACTCCAGAAGATGGTAGAGGACAGGAAGGCCTGGAAGAACGTTGTCCATAGGGTCGCGATGGGTCGGACACGACTTTGCAGCTAACAACAACAACAACAACATTGTGTGGATTCTTTCACTGCATCGCCTGAAAGCAGAAAATCAGCTTAATCTAATAAATTTATTGTGCAATTATAGCTAGGGAACCCCCGTATTGGACAGAAATATTAGCAAGCCAAGACGTTATGACAGGAGACACATTTACTAGTCTTATTCATAAAAGCTTACTCAAGTGATTTTGGGCCAGTTGTTCCTTCTCAGCATAATCTTTTAACATTCATTTTTCACTTTTAATTTGTAAATTTTAACTTTGTTCTGTTTTTAAGTGTGCATTTGTTTTATATTGTTTTATTTTGTTTGTAAACTACCCATAGTCACTTACATGAGATGGGTGGTGCAAAAATTTGAGAGATAAATAAATATAATGAAGATAGGTATAATAAGGTTAGGGTTATTTATAAGGTGGTTGTTCTGAGAGAAAAATAGATCTTGCATTACTTTTAGACATTCCAATTAAAATGATAATCCACAAACGAATAACATTATATTTTAAACATGTGGTGGATGAGAATCTACTTTTTAAAAAAACTTCACAATGGATGCATATGCCCCCGCAGTGGTGGGTACAGTATAGGCAAGGGCTGGGCCAATGAGTTTCAAACCTGGAAAAATTAAGGTGTGTGGACTTCAACCCCCAGAATTCACCAGTCAAATGTACACATTTAAAAGTTGCCAAGTTTGAAAAACACTGGGCTGACCCAAGAGAAAGGCCGTGTTGAGCAACAATCTAATCCCAGTGCAAATAAACTTACATAACGCACAGGCTGTTTAGGGAAAGGCAGGAGAAAACTGTCCCAGGAGGGAATGCCTACTGTCCCGCTCGTTCGAGAAAAATTCTACGTGTCAGTTTCCCCCCCCCCCGTCTATCCTTGCTAGCCCCAGCCTCCCCTTTCACTCGTGAATGGTTCGCTCCGAGCCCGTCAGCTCCGCCTCCCTAAGAACCCGGAAGCGCGTACTCGAAGGAGGGGCGGGATTCGGCCGTGGTTGTCCCTCAGCAACTGCGAGGCGGGAGCTGGGAGGGAGATGCGCGGGGACGCCTCTGCCAGTCCTGTCCGCGCCCTCTCTCGCTTCCCGTCCTCCGCCAGCGCCTCAGCGGCAGCCGCTCCACTAGAAGGGGCCGTAACCGCGCGGAGAGTATGAGTGGCGCAGGGGCTCAGCCGCCCCCGGCCCCGGGAACCAGCCCGGGAGAGTCCGGGGGCGATTCGGAGCCGCCTCTGTCGCCACCGTCGATGCTCAGCGTCGATCTGCCGGGGCTGTTGTCGCAGTTCGCGCGGAGTTTCGCGCTGGTCTTTCCCATCTACCTGCTGGGCTATCTGGGGCTGAGCTTCAGCTGGGTGCTGGCCGCCTTGTTATGCCTCTTCTGGGTGCAGCGGCACCGAGGCGGAAAGAGCTCCCGCCTGGGCCGGGCTCTCGCCTTCCTGCAAGACGAGGAGCGGGCGGTGAGACTCACCGTCTCCACGGGAGACCTTCCCGCCTGGGTGAGTGAAGGGTGGGGTCTGCTCCAGCGGCTGGCTTTCTCCGGTTCCCTGCGGCTTGTCTGTAGGGAGTGACCGGCGTCCCCGAGAGAAAGTGGCTCCGGGTTCGAGCGACTCTGGAGGGCTACCTCGGCGTTTGCTCCCCCTAGTCACTTCGGGGATGGTTGGGGTCGGTCTTTCGGCAATGTTTGGGGCGAGCCATAGAAAAGCCAGCCCAGTTTGAGCCTCGCTCGTCGCAGAACCTGGAAAGTTGGGTTGATTGGTAAAAACATGGTTCGGCTGACCCAGCAGAACGGCCTCGGTGCAGATACAGCCACGCTTTTCCTTCAGCAGGCTGGTGGGGTTGCTGGGTGGTCGTGCAAAAAGGGTGAGAGTTGCGATCTTTCCCCACCTACTGAATTCCTAGCATGTGTTGGAACTTATTTCCTGGGGGCTGAAAATTATGGCAGTCGAAGTTCAACGTGTCTGGAGGGTTTGAAATTAGGAAAAGCTGGTTGGGGTTAAGTTGATCCACCGCCCTGCTTTTATGGAAATGAATCTGTCTCTCTGAAAAAGTCTTTGCTGTCGCCAACTGTTTCTACCCCTGTGGATAGAAACCAGGTTGGGTTGGGTGGTTCGGGTTTTCTGGAGAAACAACTAGGTGCTGTCTGGAGTTTCATTATTTTATTTTTCTCTTATGTCTATAAAACAATCATTTAGGTGATTGAAATAGTGCAGGGGGGGGGCCTGACCCATATTTGATTGCATTTAGAAATGAGGGTCATACCATGTGCTGTTACTCATGCTTTTGGCAGTATTTATTTCCTTCCTGATAAATAACATTTCCTCTGGTTATCTTATTGTTTACAGATCAAATACAAAATGTTATTTCTTTTGAGTCCCTTATTAAGAGCACTAAGGCACACTTG
The DNA here is from genome assembly GCF_947247035.1 of Vipera ursinii. Lineage (NCBI taxonomy): Eukaryota > Metazoa > Chordata > Lepidosauria > Squamata > Viperidae > Vipera > Vipera ursinii. Next base: position 118,322,848 of record NC_139517.1, read on the forward strand.
AAGTATTGCCTGATATGTGTCATAGGATGTGAAATTTGTCTTGGGGTCTTGAGATTTGTCTACACACTACATACTATACAGTTGTAAGCCACCCAGAATAATTTGGCTGAAATGGGCTATATAAATTGAATAAATAAATAAATAAATGCATGAATAATGTGTAAACTTTGCTCTGTTAGCCAACCATGCCAAAGAGATGTTGACTCTGAAGTTGTGGAAAAAGGAAATGGAAGTTATTTTTAAATGCACCACATTCTTTGGATGGCATCTGTTTGATCTCAGCTACCTGGCTGTTTATCTGCATATTAGCATGAGCTTCATAAGTTTTCTGAATAACTGTTTTTATTCCAGATGAGAGGACTCTTCCTTTCTCCCTTCTTTTAGTATCTGCATGAAATGTGAGTAATTAGTGGGTGTGTCTTCCCTAACAGTCACTAGGAATTTTATTGTGTAAGAAAAAGTTCAAGAACTGCTTTTGCTTTTTTAATATTAAAAGACTATAAAAGATTAATACAACTTCAGTATGACAGATGGGTTTGTTCATGCTATCTCTCATTAAAGGGTTGGAAATTGTTTACCTTTAGGGGCAGCATGCTATTTTTTTGAAAAAAAATGTTCAGTCATAGTGATCTAATGAAATTCTCTAAGTGAAGCCCAATGAGACAAAATTCTAATGTTAAGAGGAGCTACTTTCTCTGAAAAACATCTTGTCAAAAAAAAGATATGAAGAAGATAGATTCAAAATGTGATAAGCAGCAGCAGCAGATTATCTCTGTAAAGCAGAGGTGTCAAACTCAATTTCATTGAGGGCTGCATCAGCATTGTGGTTGCCCTCAGGGGGCCGGGTGGGCGTGGCTAGAGTGCGTATGGCCTACTGGGTGGGCGTGGCCAGCTCTACATCGTTCTCATCAAGGGTGCCTACGGGGGGCCAGGAGTGAGACAGATCTGAGGGTCTCTGGCAGAAGGAGGGTCTCTGGGCCAGGGCCAAGGCAGTGGGGGCCGTTCCCTCACTGTTTCCAGGATGGCTTCGCGGGCCGCATGAAACCACTTCGCAGGCCGGATCTGCCCCCCCAGGCCTTGTGTTTGACATGTCTGCTATAAAGAAATAGTGTCTGGGCTGGCTTTGGATAGATATTCATGTTTTTTTTATATTTTACATATTTACAGAGAGAGGGAAATAAAAATATTTGGTTAGCAGTTCTGGTTGAGAACAATAGTTATCATAGCCCCTCCATAAGAGGTCCTTGTGTCACTTCAAAATTGGTTCCAGAGCTCTGATCAGATTAGGTTGTTTTAAGAGCTGAGTCATTTTTTTTGCTTTCATTGTGTTGATTTATTTGGAAGTAGAACAAAGCTAGTCTTTTTTTCTTTCTCAGTATTAGAATTTTATGAGTGGTTGATCTGAGGTCTGGTCTCTATACCTATACCTCACAAAAAGATTTCTAAGAAAAATCAAATACAAACCATGGATTTTATTTTTTATTTATTAGACTTATATATCACCCTTTCTCCAGAGACTACTCTAGATGGCTTACAGTCAATTAAAATTAAAACATTAAACAATAAGGATCATAAGTTTAAAATTCATTTAAAATAAAACTAGACAGGATGGTGAGGGAGGGAGCAAAGGCAGATAGGAAGGAGGCAGGGTGTTACAGGTAGTCCTCGATTTATGACCACAATGGAGCCCAAAATTTCTTTTGGTAAGAGTCATTTGTTAAGTGAATTTAATCCCATTTGACAAACCTTGCCACAGTTAAGTGTATCTGGCTTTCCCGCTGACTTTGCTTGTTAGTAGGTTGCCTAAGGTGATCACATGGCCTGCAACCCATGACCATGAAGATGCTGCAGTGGTTATAAGTGTAGAAAAATGGTCAAAAAAACCTGCTTTTTTCAGTGTCTTTGAATGGACACTAAATGAACTTAGCGAATAAGTCGAGGACTACCTGTGTTTCATTAACCACTTACAAAGTGCCATATCCCCATTGGGGCCCTAGGCTAGTTGGCACAGTTATGTCTATAAGGCCTTTTGGAAGACCAAAAGGGTGGGTGTGGATCTCACCTCTGGGGACATGATATTCCAGAGGGTGGGGCCCACAGAAGATAAGGCTCTTCTTCTGGACCCCACCAGCTGAAATGCCTTGGCTGACGGGGTTCATAGCATGCCCCTTCTGCGGATGAAGGTGGAGGAGTCTAATCCCATTGGGATGAGCTGGCTTCTCAGATACCCTGGATCCATGCCAAGCAGGGCTTTAAAGGTGATAACCAACCCCTTGAACTGGGCCCAAAAGCAAACTAGCAGCTAGGGCAGCTTGTGGAACAGTGGTGTAATATGGCCCACCCTAGGGCCTAAAGAATTTTTTGTGCAGCTGCGTTCTGCACCATCTGAAGCTTCTGGATACTCTTCAAGATTAACCACATGTAGAGCACATTGCAGTAGTCCCAGCCTGAAATGATCAGGGTTTAAATGACTGAGCACAGGGACTCCCAATCCAGGAAAGAGCACAACAAGTTGTGCAAAGGTTCTCCTAGGCACGGCTGCCACCTGCTCATTGAGCAGGAGTTGCAAGTGCATGAGATCCCCCGGATTCCTCATGGGTGTGTCTGGGGGGTAATTAACCCAGGATGGAAATGTAAACTTGAGTATCACCAGCATACTGACAGCACTTCATCCCATGGGGCTTCATGTAGGTGTTCAGAAGGAGTAGGAGAGTGTTGTGCTCTGCTGCACACAACAAAGGAGCATCTGTGCACTGGACCTCTCTATTAGTACTGATTGGTACTGGTCTTGTAGAAAAGAGCCAAAACAGTGCAAGACGGTTGCCCAACCCCAAACCTTGCAGTTAATTCAAAAGAAAAAAATATATGAAAGTCCAGTTGCCTTTTGAAAAGCACCTTCAGGAGAACCATGAGCTAGATGAATGTCTGTAGACATTCAGATCCATCACTCTCACCAGGAGCAGACTGCTCAAATGGGCCTTTAGAAAGTGTGATTTTAATGACCTAAGAGAAACAGTAAGGAAGCTGTTAAAGCTTCAGAACATTAAAGTGTTGTACCTGGCTGGGTAATAATAATAATAATAATAATAATAATAATAATAATAATAATAATAATAATAATGATGATGATGATGATGATGATGATGATGATGATGATGATGATGATGTTGGAAGGGACCTTGGAGGTCATCTAGTCCAACCCCATGCTCAGGCAGGAAACCTTATACCATTTCAGGCAAATGGCTGTCCAGTCTCTTCTTAAAAACCTCCAGTGTTGGAGCATTCACCACCTCTGGAGGCAGGTTGTTCCACTGGTTGATTGTTCTAACTGTCAGGAAGTTTCTCCTTCTAGGTTGCTTCTCTCCTTGACTAGTTTCCATCCGTTGCTTCTTGTCCTGCTTTCAGGTGCTTTGGAGAATAGCTTGCCTCCCTCTTCTTTGTGGCAGCCCCTGAGATATTGGAACACTGCTATCATGTCACCCCTCACCCTTCTCTTCATTAAACTACACATACCCAATTCCAGCAAAAGGAAATTAAGGATAGTGAATCTCAAAACTATCAGTGAGGAAGAGACCTTAAAAACATCAGTGTAGTTAAATAGGCAGCTTATGAAGGAGCTGAGGTTGAAGAAGATGCTTATATGAAATGGAAGGTAAGGCAAACATCCAAGAAAGCTCAGAAATGAGGTTAGGAAGGCAAAGGCAAAAAATAGCCTGAGGCGCACAAGGGAGGTTTTCTTCAAATAAGTCGATAGTAAGAAGAATTCACAAGAAAGTTCAAATGAGAGGAGAAATCTACAGTCCAAGGATGACCAAGCCAAAAAGGCAAAGGAAGTCAGCAGCTATTTTGCTTCTGCATCCAAAGGATATTTATTTATTTATTCACTTAATTAAGTGAATTATTAATTAATTAACAAATACCATTAAAGGAATGAGAGGAGAGGAACATTAAGTACATGGGGAGAGTACATGGGTCTTTCCTAATCCATGGTGATTTGAGTAGCATAATTTTAAATCAATATTCAGAGGGAGGGTTCACGTCAGTAAAGGGGAAAACAACTCAAGAAGCTTGGGAAATTTTGAAAAGTGAGATAATAAAGGCCCAGTCTAGTACAATACCAACAAAGAATAAAAATAACAGCTCTCAAAAGAAACCAGCATGGCTGCATAAAGAACTCTCTGATAAATTGAAAGATAAAAAGGACAAGTATAAGAATTGGAAAGAGGAGCACATAACTAAGTCAGAATATCAGCAAATAGCCCGTGCCTGCAAAGATGAAGTGAGGAAAGCTAAGGCTCAAAATGAACTAAGGCTTGCGACCAAAGTCAAAAATAACAAAAAATGCTTCTTTCAACATATAAAAAACAAGAAAAAAGTTAAGGAAATGATTGGTCCATTAGTGGGTGAAAGTGGCAAGAAGGTGACAAGCAATAGGGAGAAAGCAGAACTATTTAACTCGTTTTTTGCATCTGTCTTTACACAAAGAGAAAAAACAGTCCAACCTACCAAAACCAGTGCCATAAAAAACAGAATAGAAACACAAGTTAAGATAGGCAAAAAAAATGGTAAGTGAACACCTGTCCAGCCTAGACGAGTTCAAATCACCAAGGCCAGATGGATTACATCCCAAAGTTCTCAAGGAACTGGCAGATGTGATCTCAGAACCACTGAACTATATTTTTCATAGATCCTGGAGCACTGGGGAACTACCAGAGGACTGGAAGAGAGCTGATGTAGTTCCCATCTTCAAAAAAGGGGAAAAAATAGATCCAGGAAACTACAAACCTATCAGCCTGACCTCAATACCTGGGAAGATTCTGGAAAAAATAATCAAACAACAAATCAGCGAACACCTTGATGCAAACAAAGTCATCACTAAAAGTCAACATGGGTTTGTCAAAAACAGATCATGCCAGACAAATCTTATTACATTCTTTGACCAAGTGACAAAACTAGTGGACCAGAGGAATGCTGTAGATATAATTTACTTGGACTTCAGTAAGGCATTTGATAAAGTAGATCACAACCTACTACTTGATAAGATAGAAAAATGTGGGTTAGACAGCATCACCACCAGATGGATTCGTAGCTGGCTGACAGGCCGTACTCAGCGTGTGGTCCTCAATGGAACTGCATCTACATGGAAGGAAGTGTGTAGTGGGGTGCCCCAGGGCTCTGTTCTGGGCCCAGTGCTCTTCAATATCTTCATTAACGACTTGGATGAGGGGATAGATGGGGAACTCATCAAATTTGCAGACGACACCAAGCTGGCAGGAATAGCCAATACTCCAGAAGATAGGCTTAAGATACAGAAGGATCTGGACAGACTCGAACACTGGGCACTATCTAACAAAATGAAATTCAATGGTGAAAAAAGTAAGGTTCTACATTTAGGCAGGAAAAATCAAATGCATAGGTATAGTATAGGTGGTACCTTGCTCAATAGTAGTAACTGTGAGAGGGATCTTGGAGTCCTAGTAGACAATCACTTCAATATGAGCTAGCAGTGTGCTGCAGTTGCCAAAAAAGCCAACACAGTGCTAGGCTGCATTAACAGAGGGATAGAATCAAGATCACGTGAAGTACTAATACAACTTTACAATGCCTTGGTAAGGCCACACCTGGAATACTGCATCCAGTTTTGGTCACCACAATGTAAAAAAGATGTCGAGACTCTAGAAAGGGTACAGAGAAGAGCAACAAAGATGATTAGGAGGCTGGAGGCCAAAACATATAGGGAACGGTTGCTGGAATTGGTTATGTGTAGTTTAATGAAGAGAAGAGTGAGGGTTGACATGATAGCAGTGTTCCAATATCTCAGGAGCTGCCACAAAGAAGAGGGAGTCAAGCTATTCTCCAAAGCACCTGAAAGCAGGACAAGAAGCAACGGATGGAAACTAGTCAAGGAGAGAAGCAACCTAGAAGTAAGGAGAAACTTCCTGACTGTTAGAACAATTAACCAGTGGAACAACCTGCCTCCAGAGGTGGTGAATGCTCCAACACTGGAGGTTTTTAAGAAGAGACTGGACAGCCATTTGCCTGAAATGGTATAAGGTTTCCTGCCTGAGCAGGGGGTTGGACTAGATGACCTCCAAGGTCCCTTCCAACAACTTCTTCTTCTTCTTCCTATTTAATTTCAGTCAAGATTTCAAATAATATTTTATCAACAAGCTGTTAAAGTATAATTTGGATAGTATTATAGTAAAGTGGATCCATGATTGACTGACTAACTGCACTTAGAATCAGGATTAATTGCTCTACCTCAAGTTGGAGAGCAGTAACCAGTGGCGTCTCAAGGAAATAAGTCTTGGAGCCACAAATCAACATGTTTACTAATGATCCAGATATCGGGATTGATGAGCTGCATATCAGATTCACATGAGCTACAATTGGAGGAATCTGATCATCATCATTCTAGGGTGATAGAATAAGGTTGCAATCTAATCTGGAGAGATTAGGAAACTGGACTGAGAGGAAAAGAATGTCTTTTAAGGGAGAAAAGTTAGGTATTACATTTAGAGTCAGTGCATACAGAATAAGTAATTCATGGCTTGGAAGCGTTATCTGCAGAAGAACTCCAGTATCTGAAGATAAACTGAGTAAATGTAATCTAGTCCTGTAGTGTGTTAATTAAAAAAAATTAACAGCATACTTGAGAACAGGTTTAACTACTATCTCCAAAACTAATGCCAGGAGAGCTCAAATACTCAAAGGTATAAATATGCAAATACAGTTTTAATCATGTTTATTTGTGCATTCTTTATGTAACATACAGTTAGTATGAGATGTTAAGATGCGTGATATTGTCAGACTGAATACCTTGAGGAGCTGTTACATAAGTGTTGAATTATATAATTGTCACCTTGTTTGCAGCCAGTGATGGTATTCCTGCTTTTATGCGTGGCAGAAGAAAACAGTACTTTGACAAAATTGCTAGAAAACAACAAATTAAAAATAACTTGGAATGTACCACCTAGTTCTATTTTTATGTCAAATTCAATGTACTTTTCTTAAATTTATCCATAAAAAAGCACCATTGCCATACTTTTTATTCAGCAAAGCCATCAGACCAGTTTATATATAACAAGACAACCTTCTAACCATTGGGCCTTCCTTTGTCAATATTTACTTACCTTAAGAGATAAACAGAATGACCATTGGTGGACAAAAACAGTGGGGGGCAGGAGTGACCTTCAATTTCCTGTCAGCTTTCCATTGACTGCTGATAGGAAACTGACAGGGAACATTGGAAATTATGATCACATGACCAGTTGTAGCAGTAGTACACTGTCCACAAGTTTGTCTGAAGGTCATTAAAATTTTACTTCAAAGAGAGTAATGGGTCTTAGATTTTGGACACATTTTTTAAAATTAGCACATTTGCAGTAGCTTGATTTTTAAAATGGTTGCTTTAGAATCCACTGTTTTGGCTAACTGAAGGTTACAGACAGACAACACTGAGAGTTTTAATAGCATTTAGATTAATGGGGAAAAAGAGAGTTGAATCCTGTCCTTGGCTTATTAACCCAAAAAAGAGAAATGAGGTGAAGGGAAGGAGAAAAAAATGTGCAGACTCATATTGAAGTTTAAATAATGTATATATCCACACTTGAATATATTAGGAGAAATGCAAAGACGGAGAGGGTAATGTTTCAGCAGGGCTGGTACAATGTATTTTTTAAATTATCTATCTGTACTACCGTATTCTTCCTCTACCCACTTCCAAAAGTGCTGCTGTGCTGCCTCATTTTGGCTAGGGAAGGCAGGTAGAGAAGGTGTTTGTTGGAGGGGTAAGTGAAGAAAACTGGGAGTGCATCAAGGATGCTATTCTCCAAAGTGGGTTCAATTCAGCTTCTCAGCCATCGCCTGGTGCGCTCACACAGGGAGGGCCTCCTCAGGGTGCCTTCGGCTAGACAATATCAGCTGGCAACCCCCAGGGGGAGGGCCTTCTCTGTGGGAGCGCCAGCCCTGTGGAATCAACTTTCCCTTGAGCTCCGGATGGCCCCGGATCTTCGGTCCTTTTGTCGCGACCTTAAAACATTTCTCTTCCATCAGGCTGACCTGGACTGACGATAGGGATTTTTAAATAGAATATTTTTAATATTTTATCATTTTATCATTGGGGCTTGTTAGTTTAATCTTTTTTAACATTTGTATTATTGTGTTTTATTGTTGTTAGCTGCCCTGAGTCCTTCGGGAGATAGGGCGGCATATAAGTCCCAAAAATAAAATAAAATAAAATAAAATAAATAAATAAATAAATAAATATTGGACAGGTAATATAAAGAAGCAGTGCCTATGTTAAACATCAATGATCTAGAAAGATACAGGTAATCCTTAACTTATAATCATTCATTTAATGATGGTTATGACAGCCTCGTAAAAAGTTATATATGAACTGTCCTCAAAGTAACAACCTTCACACCACGCTATGTCAAGTGATTGCAATTTGGGTGCTTGTTAACTGGTTTGCATTTACAATGGTTACAGTGTTTGCAATCATGTTATAATGGTATGTGATCTTCCCAGCCAGCGTCCAACGTGACAGTTCAACTGGGGAAGCAAGGTTCTCCTAACAGCCACATGATTCACTTAACTGGGGTAAAAATGGTTGGAAAATCTATTCCAATCATGTCATGACTCTGACTACATTGTTTAGTGATCAAAATTCCAGTCTCATTTCTGGATGTAAGTTGAGGACTATCTGTATTGGACATGGATTATTTCTTTAGTGATAGTGGCAAAGGCATCATTTCTTACTGCACAGAAGACATAAAGGGGATTATGGCATAGCTAGATTAAATACTTTAGGATATCTAGTTATTGATGTTGCCATGAAACTGCAGAGAAAGAATTGCAGTATGAATGTAAAATATAATAAACATGAACATGGGAAAGATCAATAAAAGATGAAAAGATTCAGTTACATATTAAAATCTTAGACTTCAGCAAATTGATACAGAATTGGACATTTCAGGAGATCATAATGTTACAGGATATAAGAAACAAAGAAGGAATGTCAAAGTTGGAAATAGTGAGAGGGAAATATAATTGGAACGAAGGATCTAAAAACAGTATATTGATAGTTTTGAACTTTGGTATTGGAAAAGACTTCCCAGAACATTGATAGCCAAGAAAGAAAGGAAATGGGTCATAGAACAACCAGTGCAGAGTTCTCCCTCAAAGTAGAAATGATAACATTATGCAAAGAACTAATTGTGTTGAGTAGTCTATATAATTCAGCAAAAATTGGAAGGAAAGAGGACAACCAGCAATATGATAGTGGCAATGGAAAATCTGAAGACCAGACTGGGAATAGATAATTGTGGAGAAGTTCTATCCATGCATTCTTAAGAGTTTACAGTAATTTGATAGCACATAATTTATCTCTGTTCCCTGTTTTACAGCAGGTATCAACACTTACTGGTATTAAACCATGGTTAGCTCATAGAAAGCTATCAAATTTCTGGCTAGTAAGTTATAACTGAACACTGAGAGGTCTTCCTTAGTCTTCATTCTCCAGATGAACATCCCACATTACTTCAGCCTGCCTGCATGAGGCACGGTCCCAAATTTGTTTGTTTGTTTCATATGTTGCTAATTTATTTGTGTTTGTTTCATACGTTGCCCATCTCCCTAATAGTGCAACTCTGGGTGATTTACAGAATATAAAAAGGTAAATAGAAAAGTAATTCAAAATTAAAAAGTGCACATGAAAAATTTAAAACTCTGCAAACTATGCAAAAAAACCAAGGAGATGGATGGAATGCAAACGTACATTGAATCTTGAAAGAGTAAGTAACCATATTGAAGATTGCTTCACTTTTAAGAGTGATTGTACTGTGACAATAATGGAGATATTGATGGCAGAATGCTAGTCAACTTAGCAAATTTTTAATTTCTTTGTATTTCTCTTGTCTTTTTTATGATATGCATTCATAGTTACACTTTAACTAGGTAATGTTAGAAGTGGGCCTGGTCAATAGTAAAAAGGTAAAGGTTTCCTTTCCAGTCATGTCTGACATTTCTTAGCCAAGGGAGCCAGCATTTCCAAAGACAGTTTCCACGGTCATGTGACCAGTATGCCTGTACTATTACCTTCCCATCAAAGTGAAACCTAAAAATCTACTTGTATTTTCATGCTTTTGAACTACTAAGTGAGCAGGAGCTGGGACAAGTAATGGGAGCTCACCCCGTTGTGTGGTGTTTGGGTATCAAAGATGTCTTAAGTGTCTTTAACCACTGAGCCATTGCATTAACCCTCCCCAGATCAATAACAGAAGACCTATTTTGGAGTGTTCAAACCTCCACTTTAATCCTTGCCATTTCCAGATAAAATAAAATGATTGGATTGAAAAGACTATGGTCTACACTACAGGTAGTCTTTGACTTAAGATCATAATGGAGCCTGCCCATTTTAGTTGTGGTCATAAAGCAGGTCATCCATAGAACCAACCTGGTTTTATGACCATTTTTGTGTCAGTCATTAAGCAAATTCATTGTTTGGTATGGGACATTTTTTAAATCAAAAAATGGTCTAAATGTGTGCCATCAGAACTTCAAAATGGGTCATATGTACCTTTTGGGGGTCCTTCATAACTTCAAACAGTCTCCAAGCGACCAGTCATAAATCAAGGAGTACCTATATATCAGGTCTGCACAACTCATCAAGGAGAAAAGGTCACATAGATGCCAACCAGCTGTTCTGTGCTGTTAGAGCAGTGCAAATACAGGAGCTGGATGAAGCTTGCTTAGTAAGCATGTCTTTCGGGCAGCTGTAAAGTTACTATTTTTTTTAAAAAAGGGTGGGCTACAAAAGGCTGCTTGATGGGTGGGATATTGTGTTCTATATTCTTGGAATCTGCTCTATATTTTTGGAATCTACTAGCAATCATGTGAAGACAAAAAGTGATTTGGCATTAGGAAGCTTTCTACATTTAAAATGAATGCCGCAATCTCATTTCAGATCAAAAATCTATGGTCCTAAATAATGATGAGTGACATTTGCAATGGTTTTTAGAAATTTGGTCTCCACAGAAATAGTTCATAAAAATCTTGATAGTGTGTGGCATTCACTTTAAGCAATCTTTGCTAGAACTCATTCTAAACAACACTGACATTTTTCTTGCTTACATTTATTTTCCTCTTACGTTGTGCAAAGGGCATGAATTAAGTTGTCTTCAAAAAAATTTGGTCGCCCTGTAGTCCCATTTGTGAGTAAATGAAAGATTAACCAGGGTTTTATGCTTGGATAATGAGTAATGTTTGCCTTTTCATTACACTAGAAAATATATCTGTAGTAGGCTACACTTCAGATAATTAAAACTTGATATATCCAGACTCTTGTTTGAATATACATGCTGCAATGTTGTACTGTATGAAATAAGTAGGCTTTCTTAAATCTGATCTAAAAAATAAGATCTTACATCTGTAGAAGAGGCATTGGTGTATGATTAGATAACATTTTTATTTACTTTCGTTCTTCATACTTATCGGTTGCTTTTTCCATTCATTTAAATACTTGTTTTAGTTGCTGAAATGTTTTGTTATATTAATACTCTTTTTTAATGAATTTCTTTAACATTCAGGCTAGCATTCAAAATTAATTATTACTTAATGACTAAGGCTTTTTGAAAGCTGAACTGTTAATATGCTTAGAAATAAAATAGGTACTGAATTTCTCTCTAAACTATATGTCTTTGCATTTGTTTGGCTTCTAAAAATGGTTTAAGTACATACCGGTCAAGGTGATGGCTCACTTGCAGTATAATGTAATATACTTTTTAGCAAGTTCAGGCAATGAAAAGGGTTGTAATGGTGATAGTTTTTATAAGGATGAAATATATCTACCGGTACTTCTTTTTCTAGTGAATATAATAAGGGTTTTTTCTATTTCCCCCTTAAATCATAATCATATAAAGCAAGCATTATCTAATTCCATTACAATGTCTTCCAGAGCAACTTGTTAATCATTTTAGCTTGTATTGGACATGTATTACAAACTGAGAATCTGTAGTTTATTTCGAGAACAAATTTCACAATATAGAAGACAAATTTAATTTTTAATTTAAATTTTGTGCTATGATTCTTTTTAAAAGAAAGCTCAAGGAAGCTAAATATCTTAGTATGCAATTCAAGAAAAAAACATAATTGCAAGAAATGTATCGATAAAAATAGATGCTTAAAGTACTAGCCTTTATTGGGAGGGGGGGAGGCAAAGCTAGTTGCAGGACTACTTCTCCCTGAAGGCACTTACCTGTTCTAGGGTGGTCATGCTTTAGGTCTCTTCCCTTAAATATTACCACCCGATGGGACCTTGGAGGTACACCTTCTCTGTGGCTGCCCCAGCCCTTTGGAACAGCCTCCTACCTCTTATCTCTTACCCTTTTAGATACAACAACAACAATAATAAAAAGACAAAAAGGTAGTTTGAAGGGTCCTTGGAGGTCATCTAGTCCAACCCCCTGCTCAGGCAGGAAACCCTATACCATTTCAGACAAATGGCTGTCCAGTCTCTTCTTAAAAACTTCCAGTGTTGGAGCATTCACAGCTTCTGGAGGCAGGTTGTTCCACTGGTTAGTTGTTCTAACTGTCAGGAAGTTTCTCCTTAGTTCTAGGTTGCTTCTCTCCTTGGTTATTTTCCATCCGTTGCTTCTTGTCCTGCCTTCAGGCGCTTTGGAGAATAGCTTGACTCCCTCTTCTTTGGGGGCAGCCCCTGAGATATTGGAACATGGCTATCATGTCCCCCCCCACCCCATCCTTTTCTTCATTAAACTACTAGACACACCCAATTCCAGCAACCGTTCCTTATATGTTTTAGCCTCCAGTCCCCCAATCATCTTTGTTGCTCTTCTCTGTACTCTTTCTAGAGTCTCAACATCTTTTTTACATCGTGGTGACCAAAACTGGATGCAGACTTCCAGGGGTTTGTGAAGACCTGGCTCTTTGCTCAGGCATTGGGCTAGGATGGGGGTTGAGTGAGCTAGAAGAATAGTCTGGCCATGGGGTAGTATGGGGTAGAGTTTGGAGAGGTAAGATGCTTTTTGTTTTTAACTGCACAACTCTGTTGTAATACATTTGAATATGTATCCAGTCTCCTTGTCTATTATCATTTGAGGATTTCCATATACCTTTCAATTGTTTCATGGCTGCTTATAATCTCACAATATAGACCTTATTCTTTTTGGCAATGAGATGTCAAAACATGAGTTTATTTGGATTCAGAAAAGAAGTTTTAATTTTCTGGATTTGGAGTGAATAGATCTGAATGTAAGTTTGTATGGAGACATTGCTTATATCTGCCAGGTGAATCAGATTGGACTGAACCTTCTGTATAAATAAAATATTGTATAATTATACTTAGAAGAGTCCAATATATATTATGGATAGTTCGCATGTACTTAAGCACATTAAAAATAAACATTAACCCTTTTAGCCGAGGCGTTGCAAGTTTGAAACAAATAAAAAAAAATCTATATGCAAGCCATTTTAAAAGCCTCTTACTGTGAGTCAGTCATCTTTTTTTTTCCCCTGCAGTGAACCAGCAGCATCAATAAAAATGCCATTACTGAGTGTCAGTTAACTCGTAAAAGTTCAGAATGCTGATAAACTATTAGCTTAAGTTTATGGATCTGAACTGGTTAGTTCAGCTTTAAGGCTGGTTTATATATATGCTTCATCAGGAAGGAAGGGTTGAGAAATGCCTGCCCAATTACAGATAGTTCTTGACTTACAAACACTCGTTTAGTGACCGTTCAAAATTACAATGGCACTGGAAAAAAATGACTTATGACTGTTTTTCACACTTACGACCATTGCAGCATCCCCATAGTGACATGATCAAATTTTGGATGCTTGGCAACTGGTTCATATTTACGAAGGTTTCATTGTCCCGGGATCATGTGATCACCTTTTGCAATCTTCAAAGCAAAATCAATGGGGGAAGCCAGATTCACTTAACAGCTGTGTTACTAATGATTAATTGCAGTGATTCACTTAACAGTTGTGGGGAGAAAGGTTGTAAATTGGGGCAAGCTGTCTCACTTAGCAACAGAAATGTTGGGCTCAATTGTGGTTGTAAGTCAAGGATTACATATGTTTACAGTTCTTTAACTAAGGCTCTGAATATTTTTAGGCAAGCGTTTTTAATCAAACCTTAATATATTTATATAATGCTTCCATTCATACATCCTTCAAAGAAAAGTCCCCATCAGTTCTGTCTTAATTCTGATAACTGTAGAGACGTACGCATACTGTTTTCTTGGCAACATTATAGAAGTGGGTTGCTAATTTCTATTCTGTCGTTTTACTTAATTTGGTTAATCTGAGGTTTATAAACAAAGACTTTCTCACTCATCCAGATGCCTTTATTTATGGTTAGCAAATCGTAATTTCTTGTGACAAGTATCGAAATGTGGTTAGCGCATTATATGCTTTTATATTGTCTGAAGATGTAATACTTAGAAGATCACGAGTCAAACTTTCCATAGGGTTGAATTTTTTGGAAGGTACAACTAGTCCTCAACGTAACCATCATTTAGTGACCATTTGCAGTTACAACAGCGCTGAAAAAAGTGACTTGTAACTGGTCCTCACAATTTCAACTGTTGCAGCATCCCCATGGTCACATGATCAAAATTCAGGTGCTAAGCAACTGGCATGTAATTTACATTGGATGCAGCATCCTGAAGTCATATGATCACCATCTGAGACTTTCCCAGCTGGCTTTTGACAAGGAAAGTCAATTGGGGAAAAAATGCATTTGCTTATCAACCGTGTGGTTCATTAACTGTAATGATTCACTTTACAGCTGTGGCAAAAGAGGTCATAAAATTGGACATGACTCACTTAGCAACAGAAATTCCGGTACCAATTGTTGTGAGTAGCAGAGGACTACCATTAATGTTAAATTATATGAATTTAATAAAGAGGCAAAATATGAAAATGATTCCTGGTCTTCCTATATAAACCAATTACATTGATGAAAATACCTTTTCAATAAATCAAGTCAATACTTCAGTAAAGGGTTTCCAAACTCAATTCGGGTTTACTGATGTTTTTAAAGAAGGTTTGGGTAGGAAAATAGGACTATCCAAACTGACTCTGGTTTTTGCTCCTCAATTTGCTTGTGCAAAGGTGCAGTAGACAATTGGTTTGCAGCAAAGTTTGTGAGTCTGTGCAATATATTGATTAAAAACTAATTATTAAACTAGCATCTCTATTTCTTAGCCAGCCCTAATACCTATGGAATTATTAGTTTTATTCCTGAGGTATAAAGGGTTACTTAGTTGTTTAGATTATGGTTTGAGAAGCACTGGTTTAGCAGCTGAGTGATATCTACTGTATATATAAATTAATGCTAAAATCAGATAACATCTTATTTATTCAGAATTATCATGGCCACTGCTAGATGAGAAAATTATAATCAATGGTTACTAATAAATTTGAAGCCATTTTGTATTTTCAAATTCCTCTGATTTGTTTCCTGTTAATTGTGGTTTCCTTTTCAAAACTTCTTTTTTCTTAATTTGTAACTTGTTTTTAATTTACGCCAGGTCCACTTTCCAGATACTGAAAGAGCAGAATGGCTAAATAAGGTAAACTGACACTCTTACTGTTTAGACGTTTTTGTAAAAGTATGTAATGTTGTCTTAGCTGTAAAATAGATTTCTTACTTGGTGGGTTTTTATTATACTGTTTTGAATCTTCTAAAAGCTACAAATGCTGTTTTGTTGGGCTTGAAAGTTAAGTAGCAGTCGTACTAAATGCAAAAAAGTTCATCTTTCTGAAATTGTAGTTGTAATATAATGTTTGCTATCTTTTATATATAAGTGGGATTTTAAAAGAAAAGAGGATTGTTTGATTATGTGCATCAACTTGCTGTTGACTCTTAGTAAATACACCAATGTATTTATTTGAAAGGATAATTAGACTGAAAAAAATATTAAATCAATAAGGCGGTATTTTGATCAGGGCAAAATTCAAGATTAGCAAAATAATATGTTAGCTTCAAATCTGGGGACACTCGGAAAGTCACATACTGTTTTATAATAGAAATAGAGCGTAACATGTCCTGCGTACATGAATTCACTTAATTATTGAATTGCTTATTGTCCCTCTTTTAATGCTGATTGGATGTAAATGAATATTCAGTTAAGAATTCTCCTCTAGTATAATTGTTAAAGGGGTTGCTAAAGTAAAATGATAATAAAAGGCTAACTCTACAGAAATTAATATTTTTAATGAAATGGGGCTAATGGCATGATCATGGATTAACATTGAAAACTTGGTGGTCTCTTCTTTTTTTTGCAGACAGTGAAACATATGTGGCCTTTCATTTGCCAGTTTATCGAGAAGCTCTTCCGTGAAACAATAGAGCCTGCAGTAAAAGGAGCAAACAGCCACTTGAGTACTTTCAGTTTCACAAAAATTGATATAGGGCATCAGGTATGCCTTTTTCTGGAAGCTAGAGCGAATCATTAGATATTGTATTGAAGTCACGGCTTTGCTTTTATTTGTCCCAGAAGCAACTGAAAAGCAATAATTTGGTACCCTGAAAAAAAAAGAAAATTCCCTGAGTGTATTTTACTGAATATGTTTATCATTGATGGAAGAATAATTTTTTTAGTTCCAAAATCTTGTTTCAGATTATTTGAATTACAATTCATGTTAGTGAATGCTACTGTTTAACAGGAGTCCTGTATATGTAGTCCTCGACTTACAATGTACGTTCATTTAGTGACTGTTAGAAGTCACTTAAAAATGACTTATGACCATTTTTCAAACTTATGACTATTGCAGCATCCCCATGGTCACGTGATAAAAATTAGGACACTTGGCAAGTAGCATGTATTTATGACAGTTGCAATGTCCTGGGATCATGTGATCACTTTTTGCAACTTCTGACAAACAAAGTCAATGGGGAAGCCAGATTCACTTAACAAACTGTATTACTAACTTAATATCTGCAGGGATTCACTTAACAACTGTGGCAAGAAAGGTTGTAAAAAGGGGCAAAACTCACTTAACAAATGTCTCATTTAGCAACATAAATCTTGGGCTCGACTGTGGTCATAAATGAGGACTACCTGAATTATAGTCTCAGTATCACATTACACAAACACACAGGGATGTGTGCGCGCGTGCACGTGCACGCACGCCTAAGAGAACTAGATTATATGGTCTACCTTGCCTTATATATACATCAAGTATCTATCTTGGTTTGTTTTGAGTTTCAGTAAATTTTGCATAAATATTTGGGCTGGGCTGGGTTGGGTGGGGTGGAGTAGATTGATACACTTCCTATCTAGCAAGATGCTGTATTTTATCAGTTGTTTGATTGCTATGGTGATAAAAGGAGTATTTGCACTGCAAAATGTAAACTACTCATATTACAAGATTATTCAGGTTTTTGAACATCAATGCTGGCGGTCTAAATATATATAGTGAATAAATGTTGCTCCATTCTCCTTTGGAAAATCTTACTCAGAGGGCAGGCACATAATCACTAAAGCTTCTGCTAAGAGCAGATTTTGTTTGCTCAACTCTGCTCTGTTGATTTAAGAATCTGAAGCAATGGGTGCCTGGCTCTGCATATCATGGTGTCTTTGTGTATATGGGTGTGTGTATTTATTAATAGTGATTAACAACTGTGCACTTTTATTAAGAATAAGTTAAAGGGATACATATGCAAGATGAGATTTGATTTTTGCAGTTTGCACTAATATTAAAAAAATTCAGAGCTGGGCAAATTATTTCCATTGGTGCTTTCTCAATGAAACCAAGCATAATGTTGCAATAGCATTTTTTAAATTCAAGTCAGCATTAATGGTGAAAAAAAATCAATTAGATTGCAAGATTTGAACTAAACTAGATTGCAAGCTTTCAACTAAAATTTTCTTTCCTGGTTTCTCTGATGCAATTCCTATTTAGTAGTGCTTGCCCAGTGAGCTGCCTTTTAAAATACATGTATTCTTTATATTCATAGTAATCCTTTCAATCTGACATTATCAGCTCCGTAAGCATCTGGATCTGTTTTTACATAATACAGCATTTTAAATAAGCTGGAAGAGTTTTACATTTAACATCATTCTTGCAGACCTATTGATCTATTAAATTGGATTTTTTTTATTTCAGCCCATTAGGATTAATGGTGTGAAAGTGTATACTGAAAATGTGGATAAAAGGCAGATCATTTTGGATCTACAAATCAGGTAATCTTGTCCTAATAAGCATATACTGTGTCTTAAATTCCTTAAAATGTGTTCTTCACTGCAAAAAATGTTGCAATGCTTGTTTCTCGGAGAAAGAAATACCTTTTAACGCATTATAAAAATAAAGAAGCCCACTATGTGTTAATTGGGACCATTATGCAACACTAAGCAAGAAAGCATTGCTGCACAGAAATTAAGCTAGCAAGAATAACATACCATATTTTTCGGACCATAAGACGCACCTGACCATAAGACGTACCCAGTTTTTAGAGCAGGAAAACAAGAAAAAAAATTTCTGAACCAAATAGTACTGGTATACTAAAACAGGGTTTTTCAACCTTTTCATCCACTTTTAGGACAAGGCAATGTCTGAGTACCACCAGTCACCCAGCAAGGTGTCAAAAACTTGACCCCGGCCCAAAAAAAAAGGAAAAAGAATGATAAAGTACAGGTAGTCCTCGACTTACGATTCACTTAGTGACTGTTCAAAGTTACGACGGCACTGGAAAAAGTGACTTATGACCATTTTTCACACTTATGACCGTTGTAGCATCCCCAGGGTCATGTGATTTACATTTGGATGCTTGGCAATCGATTCATATTTATGATAGTCACATCGTTCCAGGGTCATGTGATCGCCTTTTGCAACCTTCTGAGAAGCAAAGTTAGTGGGGAAACCAGATTCACTTAACAATCATGTTACTAATTTAATTTTTCTCTCTCCTTCTCTTTCTCTCCCTCTCTCCCCCTCCCTCCCTCCCTCTTTCTTTCTCTCCCTTTCTCTCCCTCTCCCTATTTCCCTATTTTTCTCTTTCCCTCTATTTCTCCCTCTTTCTCTCTCTCCCTCTCTCTCCCTCCCTCTTTCTTTCTCCTTGTCTCTCCCTCTTTCTCTCTCTCCCTTTCTTTCTCTCCCTCTCTCTTTCCCTCTCCCTCTTTCTCTCCCTCTATTTCTCTCCCTTTCTTTCTCCTTCTTTCTCTTTTCTTCTTTCTCTCCCTCCCTATTTCTTTCTCCTCTCTCTTTCTCTCCCTCTCTTTCTCTCTCTCTATTTCTCTCTCTCCCTCCCTCTCCCATGTCCTTTCTTTCTTTCCTTCCTTCCTTCTTTCCTTCCTTCCTTCCTTCCTTCCTTCCTTCCTTCCTTCCTTCCTTCCTTCCTTCCTTCCCTCCCTCTTTGTCCTTCCCTCTCTGCATTAGAGCAGTACCTGTGGAGGCGGCCCTGCGGCCCAGCTTTCTCTTGCAGAAAACAAGCTGAAACGGAGCGAGGGAGATTGCCAGGAACACGAATCGGCCGATCTCGCGCTCCTGCAATCTCCCTCGCTCGGTTTCAGCTTCCCTTGCTACAAGAGAAAGCAGGCTGAAACGGAGCGAGGGAGATTGCAGCAGCGCGAGATTCACGTTCCTGGCAATATCCCTCGCTCCATTTCAGCCTGCTTTCTCTTGTAGCAAGGGAAGCTGAAACCGAGCGAGAGAGATTGCAGGAGCGCGAAATTGGCATTTCTCAGCACGTGTCGATTTGTGCTCCTGGCAATCTCCCTTGTTTTCCACTTGCGGAGGTTGGGGCTGGCCATACGGATCACCTTCGGACCATAAGACACACCCTCATTTCCCCCCCCCCCACTTTTTTGGGGAAAAAAGTATGTCTTATGGTCTGAAAAATACGGTAATTGAATCTGGTTTCTCCACTAACTTTGCTTGTCAGAAGGTTGCAAAAGGCAATCACATGACCCTGGAACAATGTGACATTATAAATGTGAATCGGTTGCCAAGTATCCAAATGTAAATCACATGACCCTGGGGATGCTGCAACGGTCATAAGTATGAAAAATGGTCATAAGTCAGTTTTTTCAGAGCTGTTGTAACTGAACAGTCACTAAGCGAATTGTTGTAAGTCGAGGACTACCTGTACTTTATCATTTTTTTCCTTTTTTTTGGTCAGGCTTTTGACACCTTGCTGGGCGACTGGTGGTACTCGGACATTACCTTATCCTAAAAGTGGTACAATGGGTGAAAAGGTTGAAAAGCCCTGCTCTAAGTCTTTCCTCATTTGTTAATGGAAGCGATGATGGTTCTTAACACCACTGTTGAGTTTACACTGTTAAACATTACCGTATTTTGCTTTATTTTAATAAATATTTTAGTATACCGGTACTATTTGGTTCAGAATATTTTTTTTCTTGTTTTCCTGCTCTAAAAACTGGGTGCGTCTTATGGTCAGGTGCGTCTTATGGTCCGAAAAATACGGTAACAATCATGTTACTAATTTAATTTCTCTCTCTCCCCCTCTCTCTTTCTCTCTCCCTCTCTCTCTCCTTCTCTCTCTCCCTCTTTCTCCCTCCCTCTCTCTTTCTCTCCCTCCCTCCCTCTTTCTCTCCCTCCCTTTCTCTCTTTCTCCCTCTCTATTTCTCTCTCTTTCCCTCTCTCTATTTCTCTTTCTTTCTCTCTCCCTTTATTTCCCTTCCTCTTTCTCCTTTCCCCCTCTTTCTCTCCCTCTCTTCCTATTTTTCTCTCTCCCTCCCTTATTTCTTTCTCCTTCTCTCTCCCTCTTTCTCTCTCTCCCTCTCTCCCTCTCTCTATTTCTCTCTCCCTCTCTCCCATTGTCCCTTCCTTCTTTCCTTCCTTTCTTCCTTCCCTCCCTCTTTGTCCTTTCCTCCTTCCCTCCCTCTTTCCCATTGTCCCTTCCTTCTTTCCTTCCTTTCTTCCTTCCCTCCCTCTTTGTCCTTTCCTCCTTCCCTCCGTCCCTCCCATTGTCATTTCCTTCCTTCCTTCCAAATCCATTTTTACCAAGAAACCTGATGCTCACTTAACTCTTCTGGGGCTGGCGGGCCAAACAGGGACTGGCCTCCCCCTCTCCGTTCTAGAGCGGCACTCGTGGAGGCAGCCCTGCGGCCGGCTTTCTCTTGCAGAAAGCAAGCTGAAACCGAGGAAGAATGCAGGAGCACAAGATTGGCGTTTCTGAGCAAACGCTGATTCACGGTTCTGGCAATCTCGATCGTTCGCGTTCAGCTTGCTTTCTGCAAGCAAGCGGGATGCGCAGGAGGCGAGATAGGCGTTTCTCAGCAAACGCTGATTTGCGGTTCTGGCAATCTCGCTCATCCCGGAGCCTCCGCTGCCGGAAGCCTGGGGTACCACATCTTTGGACCATAAGACGCACCCTCATTTTCCCCACACTTTTGGGGGGGGAAAGTGCGTCTTATGGTCCGAAAAATATGGTAAATGTGAGCCAGATTTATAAGCATCTTATCAATTACTTTTTCTAATGTGTTAAAGACCTTCTTGTTTGTTGGCACCTTCTAAGATTGCCTGAAAGATTTTAGTTTGTTTGTTTGTCTAAGTTATAGAGTCATTTTTTTCACAAGCAAGTGACTCTGGGCAACCTATAACAAAACAAACAATAAATATCTTAAACCACTATCATGAAACAAATATTAAAAACATTAAGCATTAACATTCTGATACGAGTTCAATAATTTCTCACTCAGTTTTGATTCAAAGTTGCATTCTTACTAAATAGATACTTCAGGGTCTGTGGGCATTGAAATAGGCTAATATTTTGCCCTTGTTTTAAGTCCTGATGAGTCCTGATGTGTCCATTTACTTAGTGGGTCAAGGTTCGCCCCATTTTTGCTGTAAGGAATCCAGAGGAGCATTGTGGTGAGAGTTGGTATAATTATCATATTGGAGAAAAATTATGTAAACAGGCCCCTAAATTTGTGTGTTGTATTTGTTGGGGCATTTGATGGTGCTGTTGGAGCAAAAGCTGATGTATCTGCTGCCAGGAACGACTTCCCATCATTCGGTGCGCTCACACAGGGAGGGCCTCCTCAGGGTGCTGTCGGCTAGACAATGTCAGCTGGCGACCCCCAGGGGGAGGGCCTTCTCTGTGGGAGCGCCTGCCCTGTGGAATCAACTTCCCCTTGAGCTCCAGATGGCCCCGGACCTCCGGTCCTTTCGTCGCGGCCTTAAAACATTTCTTTTCCATCAGACTGACCTGGACTGACAATAGGGATTTTTAAAAATGTTTTAAATATTTTATCACTGGGGCTTTAATTTAATTTTTTTTAACATTTATATTATTGTCTTTTATTGTTGTTAGCCGCCCTGAGTTCTTCGGGAGATAGGGCGGCATATAAGTCCCATAAATAAATAAATAAAATAGACCTCTAGGTTTCTTGCAGGTGTGGAGGTTTGTATTATTTGCTATTACTCTTCTAGGATGCTAGAAGGATGTTACTAAAACACTGTGTCATCTAAGAGTGATGCATGGACTGATGAAAGAATAAATCTAATTTTAACTACTATAGTACTTCCCCATTTCATTCTTTTTTTGGCCAAGTGACTATATCAGCCTTGCATTCTGAATGAGCAAATACTCTTGATGCTACTCATGATGAAGAGCTTAAAGTTTAGTTGATAATGTAATTGTTGTATTCTTATTCATTAATATTAAAAGTAAAGCTCTTTTGCTTCTCCCCTTTTGCACAGTATGGAAAACAATCACTTTTTAAATGGTGAGAATGTTAATGAAATAAAAGGCAAGCAGTCGGGCTTTGTATGTAAAAGGTCTGTGGTCATATCTTGGATCTGCACATTGATTTAGCTGCAAATAGTTCACAGCCATTAGGCACTCAGTGGATAAAGTGTTCTGCTTCAGTCTGTGTCCAAATGGTAGATCATATTTCATGTAAACTGTGTTGCAAAGACTTAAGCCAATCCATATGGTCCTGAAGGTCATTAATTAATTGTTTGGGTACAACCAACTAATTTTTTCCCTTTTTGTCTTGTTTACTTTGTTAGATGTGTAGCCTAAACTAGCACAGTATTAAATTAAAAGGGGGGGGAAAAGCAGGAAATTAAAAAAATATTTATTTACTTACTTACTTACCTATTTTTCCTATTTCTTAACTGCCCATCTCCCTTAGAGAGGGGCTCTGGGTGGTGTACAATATAATCAATATATAATAATGTATAAAATTCATATTAAACATTTTAACCTTAAACAAATTAACATTTTGCTGCGTTGGTGGTTGTATAACATACACAAGATAGTTAAAGGTACATTTTAGCCAAGCTGCAGTGGGTTACAGTGTTGCTATAATTTAGAGAAAAAAATGAATTCTTAAACTTTTTGGTGTCCTGAAATTGTTATTTAATAGTAATGTAGCAATGGATTGTATATAGAGTACAACAATACAGTGTTTTCTTATATTTCTCAGTTTTGTGGGAAACTGTGAAATTGATTTGGAGATCAAGAGATACTTCTGCAGAGCTGGAGTGAAAAGTATACAGGTAAATTTCTTTTTCTCCTATCCATTATACCTTGTTACCAGTTCATATTTCCATAAATGCACCTCTAGTCAGTCCCCAGCTACAATTGAAATGATGTAGTTTTATTCTGTTTAACATTATTCAAGTTCAGATTTATTGCAAAACCTTCTGCATAGTATATAATAAAGTAATCTTTAATTCATGGTTAATGCTGTGTACTCTGTTTCTCTGAAGGTTAGACCTACTCTGAAAATAAGCCCTGGCTTGATTTTGGGGGTGGGTGGGCCTAATACAGGGATAGGCAACCTCGGCTCTTTTATGACTCATGGACTTCAACTCCCAGAATTCCTGAGTCAGCTATGCTGACTCAGGAATTCTGGGAGTTGAAGTCCATGAGTCATAAAAGAGCCAAGGTTGCCTACCCCTGGCCTAATACAAGCCCTACCCCAAAAATAAGGCCTAGTTTTAGGGTGAGGCATACACCTAAAAATCAAGCTAGGGCAGAGGTGGGGGAGTGGAGCTGCCCCACATGCTCCACACCCACTTACCAGGCAGTCATGTCTCTTCTCGCCAGCCCATTTCTGCAGTGTCTTCTGCAGCCAGGCCTACATTTCTCAGTCACAGGCCTTTCCAGAAGGTCACTGTAGCCGAGAACCGAGCTATGGATTGAATCTTTGATCATGGCTGTTTCCGCTTTTTTCTTTTAGATTCATGGCACAATGAGAGTTATATTGGAACCTCTGCTTGGCGATATGCCCTTAATTGGAGCGCTATCTTTATTTTTCCTTAGGAAACCAGTAAGTGGAAAATTTCTATATTTCTTTTCCCCCCCTTGTAACTGTTTTAGCATAATATGAGAATAGAATGGAAAAGAATTCTTTATTGACCAGAGTTCTTTATTGTGTGTGTGTGATTGGACACACGGGGAATTTGTTCCAATGCATAAGCTCATGGTGTACATATAAACAGCAGGTATTAGATCATGGGCCATAATTATAGTTACAGTCATTAATCATAAGTTATAAACAACAATTGATAAATCATAAGAAACCAATAGGAGAAGATAGTAGGAAAGATGAGATGAGAAAAGATGAGAGATGAGACACTGCTGTGTGGGAATTAAGTGTTCAGCAGAGTGATGGCCAGGGGGAAAAAGCTTTCTTTATGTCTGGTTATTTTGGCATGCCATGCTTTATAGCAGCGTCCTGAGGGGAGAAGTTAAAATAGATTATGTCCAGGATGTTAAAGATC
The DNA here is from genome assembly GCF_947247035.1 of Vipera ursinii. Taxonomy (NCBI): domain Eukaryota; kingdom Metazoa; phylum Chordata; class Lepidosauria; order Squamata; family Viperidae; genus Vipera; species Vipera ursinii. Next base: position 118,347,574 of record NC_139517.1, read on the forward strand.
TGTAGATATTTTCTTAGCCCTCTTTCTGGTTCATGCACTATACAGTTCCTCAATGGAATGCAGGCTGGTTGAGATTGTTTTTTCTGCAGTCCTAACTATCTGTTGAAGTCTGTACCTGTCCTGTTTGGCTGCTGTGCCAAACCAGACAGTTACATTGGTACACATGACAAACTCAGTAATTCCTCTGTAGAACTGTATCATCAGATCCTTGGGCAATCTGAACTTTGAGTTGACTCAGGAAGAACACTCTTGTGTTGTGCCTTTTTAATGATGGCTCCAATGTTAGGCATCCGTTTCAACTCCTGGGAGATTATAGAACTCAAAAACTTGAAGTTATCTACTGTTGATACTGCGTTGTCTAATATTGTAAGAGGTATTAGAATAGGAGAGCTTCTTCTAAAATCTGTTATCATCTCTACAGTTTTAAGAGTGTTCAGCTCCAGATTGTTCCACTTGCACAACAGGGCTATAAGCAGATTGATCATTGTTTCAAAAGAGACCAATGACTTGTGGATCATCTACAAGCTTCAGTACTTCAACAGAGAAATCCTTCAAGATGCAGTCATTGGTATATAGAGAGAAGAGTAATGAAGAGAACACACAGCCCGGGGGGGGGGACTTCTGTGCTAACTGAATGGGTATTTGATGTAATTTTTCCCTAGCTTCATCTGCTGCTTTCTATTTATTAGCTTATGATCCGTCTACAATGTGGTCAGGTACAGCTAGCTGAGTCAGTTTAGAGAGGAGGATTTCAGGAATGATGGTGTTAAATGCTGAGCTGAAATCTACAAAAAAAGGATCTCACTTAGATCTTTGGGGATTCAAGAAGTAGTGCATTGCCAGATTGACAGCATCATGTGCCAATCTGTTTGCATGGCAGGCAAACTGCAAGGGGTCTAGCAGCAGATCCGTGATAGCTTTCAGGTGGGCAGCACTGATCTTTTGAAGGTTTTCATAACTCTGGATGTCAGAGCCACCAGTCGGTAGTCATTGAACTCCTTTGATGGAGGGTTTCTTGGGCCCCGGAATGATAATAGAGCATTTGAAGCAAGAAGGGATATAATCCCCTCTCCAGTGTTTTATTAAAGATGCAGGTAAAGATGGGAGCCAATTGATCAACACAGACTTTCAAGCAAGAGGGAGTTACCCTGTCTGGCCCTGGTGCTTTTCCACTTTTTTATTTGTGAAATAGACCTCACGCATCTTTTTCTGTGATCAACAGAGGTGGGTGGTCCAGAGGGATGGAGCCGGGTGGAAGAGACTTAGCTGCTGCTGATGTGTCTGAGATAGAGTAGCAATAGTTGACAGTAGTTGACAATGGTTCCTCTCAAACCTACAGAAAAACACATTTAGATCAACTGCTAGTTTCCGACTCTCTCTCACAAGGGAGGAAGGTCTGCTGTAGCCAGTGATAATATTGTAAGATTTCGAAGAACTGCTGATAATTGACAAGTGCTTGGTTCCTCTTACAATCACCAACCATGGTATTGCACCCAGAGCTAGAAATCTGGCTTACATATCTCTCAATAATTTGTAATCTGGGGTTTGTAAATTATTTCTGGTGTGTGCTTATTAAAGCACTGAAAAGTTGGAGTCTAAGGCAATATAAAGTCTTAAAATATAGATTAAAATGTTTACTCAGTAATAATAAACCAGAATTTGGTTAAAATATCCTTTAGACAACTGTCATTCTGGACAAGCTTTATAAGTATCAAGGCAGCTATAATGTCCGCATCCAGAACAGCCCCCATATTAATATTGTAGGTTTCCAGGATTACAGTCCTAAAGTTTTCCAGTGTACTACCATTAAAATGAAGTTAATGTTTATAATTTGCAACAGAGCAATACAATAATCTAAAATATTTAATAGAATAGAATTCTTACATGTCCTTCCTCCAGAGTTACAAGCAGATGTTTTATTACAGCCGTTTTCTATCACTTGGATCGTCAGTGGCTACAGCAAGAGAAAAATCACTATTTTGTCCAGAGGGAGAAATGTTGGGTTAGTTGGCATCTAGTAATGTTTCTTCTCATATTTTCCAGGCCAAAGTAACATTTGGCAATAATTCAGTGCACTCTTTAGTCAGTGTCTGTTGCTGGCTGCGATGACTATATATGGTAGCAATGCCTGAATTAAAAGTTCTGAACATACTTGTTTAATGAATTTGCTTATGTCTTTGTGGTTTGTGAGCCAAAGTTTTTGTCAGGCATCCTTAGCCTTGTATTTCTTATAAAAATCAATCATTGTGGTAAAGTAACAGAAGATGGTATGAATGTTAATGCTTATTAAAATATCTTTAGCAAACATGAAGTGATTTAGAAAACAATCATCACATTTTTGTTATAACTTTTCTTCCACTAAAGGTTTCAAGCAAACTGCACGTATCTGTGTCTTATTTAAGCTAGTAGACTTTGAGAATTCTATATTTAGTTCACATTGGTAAATAAGCTTGATTTTTGCAAACTGCAAATTCTCTTTCAAGCTTGGGCTAATTTGAAGGTATAATGAACAAGGCTTTATTGTGAAAACAGTTTAAACTTTGCAAATTATTGGTAAAGCTTGTAGATGCCAGTGGACCCACTGATTTCCATTGGGACCTAATATACACCTTGCCTCCATCTATTTGCATTCAAAAAACCCTTTTAATTAAAATAAAAAGGCAAGTTGGCATGTCATAAAACAGAGTGTCAGCCATCAACATATCTTTGTTGTCAGCGCTGCCTCTGCGTCTCATATTCTTTGTACATAAAATGCTGAGTTGTTATACTACGTGCCTGTGTGTGTTTTATGTTTATGTTTGTTTATTGCAAGTATACCACCTTGTTCAGAAAAAAAGACAAAAGATAAACAGGAAGTAGAGAATATCCCTTAAGAATGGTTGAAACCATTCATTCCTTAGAATTTTCTGCAGCTATTTTGCAATATTGTTCACAATATCTTCTCAAAATACTAAATGGGCCTACTAACTGAAAAAAAGGATAAAGCCCTGATTTAGGCCTAAATCTACATCTACATCTGGCCTGTATGCATTCAGATTACTAGTGGAATTGCATATATCTGTCTGCTTTAATGCATGTAAATATTCTCTGGACATCAATTAGCAGATTAGGTTAAAATCCAATCTATGGTATGTAATTTTTTTTATTTGATCTATGAGATATTGTATTTTCTGCATTAAATGTATGATCCAGATATTGGTTCTACAGTTAGTAGACTGTTTATGAAATAGTCTACCTTTCCTAATTAATTAATAAATACATGCTTGGGGTAGTCTATTGTTCCCATATGAATTTAAATTCTTCAGTTGGAGGAAGTCCATGAATGTCAATTTATGTCACTGAAAAAAGTTTCGATGTCTGGGGAAAAGGGAACATTTTTTCCTCTCTCTGCGACACTCTGATGGGGCATATTGTACATCTGCAGTCTGGAAGTCAATGAAAATGTTAAGCTTCTGAAAAGGAAAACTCTGGACGAGTCAATACAGGTTAACAGGCTAACATAGAAATGCATTAAAGTAATCAAGAAACACATGGAGCACATGTTGGGCACTTGGCAACTGGCTTACATTTATATCTGTTTGCAGTGTCCTGCAGTCACATGACTACAATTTATGATGTTTTACTCCAAAAATGGACAATGAGCCGTGGTGAATGAATGAATGAACCTTTATTATCAAAGTACAACATGTGTACAGTGAGATTGGCTGAGCCTCCCTTCGTGCCCCCTCCACAACACACAGTGACAACAAACTCACCATCTTGTTACACCATGTGAGCTAATTGCACAATACACTGGCCTCGCAAGTCAACCATACATAGTTATTTCTCGCTCAGGAGCCTGACAGCCCATGGATAGAAGCTGTTCTTCAGCCTGTTGGTGTGGCTGGCTATATTTCTATATCTCCTACCCGATGGTAGGAGAGTAAAGAGGTACCGACCAGGGTGTGAGTCGTCCCTGAGAATTTTCCTCTCTCTTCCAAGGCAGCGAGTCCTGGCGATGTCATCTAGTGGTGTCAGGCGACAGCCCACAATGTCTTGTGCTGTGCTCACAGTGGTTAGAACGCAGTACTGCAGGCTACTTCTGCTGACTGCCAGCTGCCTACAGCTCAGCAGTTCGATTTTCACTGGCTCAAGGTTGACTCAGCCTTCCATCCTTTTGAGGTCATTAAAATGAGGACCCAGATAGCTGGGGGCAATATGCTGAGTGTAAACCGCGGTATATAAGTCAAAGTGCTATTGCCATAAGAAAAAAAGTTTACCATAAAACTATCACAGTTCCATTACAGCAGCCACAGTTGCTTAACAACCACCTCGAAAGAGATCATGAAAGTATGTACTGTCACATGGTGACCTGCATTATAATTATGACAACTTAGAACTATAATGATCAGGCTCCTCATTTCCATGCACAAGTATGCAAAGCAGCATAAGCCATTTTGCTGTAAATTCTGAAGCATGATTTTCTGCATTAATGCTGTAACGCCAGGTGAATAAATGTGTTGTTCTAAAGCACAGGTCTGCAACCCGCGGCTCCAGAGCCGCATGCAGCTCTTTCAGCCGTCTCCTGCGGCTCCCAGTCCTCTGCCATGTGTAGTCCAAACAAAAAAAAAAGTAGGACTAAAAAAGTTCAACCAATCAGTTCAAATATGCAGGGTAGGTGCATATCTTGCCTTGGCTCCACTCTTCAGTCAAACCCTGTTCTGCGCATGCCCGCATGTAAGCTCATGCACACACATTTTTTTGCGGCTCCCAGTTTTTCCTTTTGTGAGGGAACCGGTTCCGAGTGGCTCTTTCACTGTTTCAGGTTGCTCACCCCTGTTCTAAAGCAATCTTCTCCAACCTGGAAAAGGGATTGCGTGGGATGCAGTTTCCATAATTCTTAGCATGGCCAAATCTGGTACTGCTTTGGTGGTTAACTGGTTTTCCATGATCACATAATCAAAACTCGGGCACTTTTCTTTATGAGAATTGCACTGTCCTGGGGTCATGTGTTCCCCATTTGTAACCTTCCCCGCTGACTTCCGACAAGCAAAGTCAGTGGGTAAAACCAGATTTGCTTAATATGATTCCCTTAACAACTGCAGTGATTGGCTTAGCAAGTGTGGCAAAAAGTTTGTAAAATGGGGCAAAATCATGTAAATGTTGGTAAGAACTACCTGCTGTGGAACAAATATTAAATATATTTTGATTTTTTTTTAAAAAAAACACCTTCCTAAAAGAAATTTTATTTCATTGCTTTTAAATTATCATATGCTGGATAGTCATAAATTGAGATTATATGACTCAGTCTTGTTCTGGTAAACACACAAACATTACTTTAAAGTTTTCCAATCTTTGACAATCTCAAAAATGTGAACGTTAAGTTTCATAATTCCTGCAATTCTATTATTTAAGGAATTAATAATTGTTTCATTACTTTGGTACTATAATGTTTACACACCTGTTTTCATTTCTCTAGTTTGTACTGTTGTAAGCTGTCCAGATTAGTCCCTTGGCAAGATGGGCAGCAGATAAATTTAACAAATAAATAATTAAATACATTCTGGAGCTTGAATTTCAGGCTTCTTGAAGTTGCAAAGGCTGGAGAGCACTTCTTTAAAAGCTCGCTACACTGATTGCTCTTGTTTAAGGATATTGTTTCTAACCAATATAAAAAGTTTAAAAATTTTCTCAGTTTTAGAATTTTAGCTGAAATTCTTCTGACCATCGGTTATCTTGTGTCTTAAGATGTGGTTTCTCTGAGCAATATTTTAATATTATTTTTATATATTTCCAGCTTTTGGAAATTAACTGGACAGGACTGACCAATCTTCTGGATATTCCAGGACTCAAGTAAGCTGAAACTGAATAAATTTATTTCTGTTGTACAGCTTAATATGCATACGTGTTCATCAGATTTTGCAGAAAGTTACAGGCATGTCTTCCATCTGTACTCTGTTGTGAAAAAAACACCATGCTATATGCTGGTAGTCATCAGTTTATGATCATTTGTTCAGCATCTGTTCAAAGTTACAATGGTGCTGAACAGATGGTGGTTATGACCAGTCCTAAGTATTCTGGCAGTTCCAGAATCTTTGCAGTCATGTGATCTGGGCGCTGGACAACTGACATGCATTTACAACGTTAATATGTTATTGTTTGCAACCTTGTCTGCCAGTTTCCAGAAAGTCAAGTAGGGGAACTTGCTATGCCTCCCTTACGTTCACGCCACAATCTGCAATTCCAGCTTCTGTATAATACTGTCCTGTGATATCACTGGAAAGATAGAAGTTGAGTTTGAGTTTGGAGTAGGGTTAATATTAACCCTTGGCATATTATGGTCAGACAAGTATAGTATCTGATTTTAACTTGGAACAAAAATGAAACCCTGCAGTTTGTAAAATGGTTAAATAGTGCAATATACAGGTGGTTCTCAACTTACAACCACAGTAAAGCCCAACATTTCACATGAGTTTTGCCCCATTTTACGACTTTCCTTGCCACAGTTGTTAAGTGAACCACGGCAATTGTTACTTCAGTAATGTTGTTAAGTGATTTTGGTTTCCCCATTGACTTTGCTTATTAGAAGGTTGCAAAAGGGCTTCACATTTTTTTTTTTTTGGCGGCTCCGAAGATGGCGGACGCGCTGGGGAGAGCTCCGTAGCCCCCAACAGTAAGGCGTCCCCCCAGGAGCCCCCCAGGGACGTCAATGGACCCCTGGGGTGGGGCAAGAATTTCGGGCAAATGAGCTGGGTAATTAGGCCGCCCGCTGACTCCCGAAACAACTGCAGGGGTGCCAGGACATCCCTGCCCCGCCGCCTGGGCCGCTGGCGACCGTTATAAACGGAGCCAGCACCCTCCGCCCTGCCTCTGCCGCTTGTCAACTGCCGAGCAAGGGCGGCGCCTCCGCCGATCAGCTGTGCGGCGGAGGCCCCGGCGGAAAGGATGGCAGCGGCTGCGGCGACGATTTTCGAGCCCCCAGGCTGGTCGTTGATCCAGGGAGCCTGGCAACGGCGATGGCGGTGGCGGCGGGGCGTCTCCAGGCCCCCCCCGGCCATCCAGGAGGGGCCGGCTCTGCTCTGCCCCGGCCCCCCCACCGGCTCCCGGGTGACGGCGGCGTCTCCAGGTTATCAGCGGAGACGCCGCGGACCAGCTGGACCAGCTGGGTGGCGGAGGCGGAGGCATCGGCGGCGCCGGAGGTTGCAACGGCCCCTGGACCACGACAGCCGTCGCAGCCATCCAGGAGGGGCCGGAGGCTCTGCTCTGCCCCGGCCCCCTGACCGGCTCCCGGGGACGGCGGCGTCTCCGGACTATCGACGGAGACGCCGCGGACCAGCTGGACCAGCTGGGGTGGCGGAGGCGGCGGCATCGGCGTCGAGAGGCCCGCCCCTGGACCACGACAGCCCTGGACCACGGCAGCCCTCGCAGCCATACAGGAGGGGCCGAAGGCTCTGCTCTGCCCCTGACCGGCTCCCGGGTGGCGGCGGCATCTTCGGCGGTGAGAGCCCAGCGAGCCCTGGTCTGCGGTCTCCTCCGATGCCGATCACCGGGCAAGGGCGGCGTCTCCGCAGATCAGCTGTGCGGCGGAGGCGCCGGCAACGAAACCAACAGCAGCAGCAACGGGCAGCGGCGGCGTCTCCGAGGATCAGAGGAGGCGCCGCGGATCAGCTGGGCGGTGGAAGAGGCGGCAGCGAAGACGACCGCGGCCGGGACTGCTTCTCCAGGCCTAGTCGTTCGCCACCCAGGGGCCTTGACAGCGGCGGTAGCACTGACGGCGTGGCATCTTCGACCCGCCCCCTGTACCGCTACGGCCGTTGCAACAATCCTCAAGGAGACGCCGCAGACCAGCTTTACAACGGTAGCGGCAGCAACGAAGACATGGGCGGTGAGGCAGCTGCTCTGGGCCCTGGTCGACCGTCCTCCGAGGGGCCTTGACAGAGGCCCTGACAGAGACGCTAGTAACAGCGGTGCGGCGTCTCGACCACCGTGGGCTGCCCCTGGACGGCGGTGCCTCCGAAAGATTCACACCAAAGGAGACGCTGGACAATGGAGGCGACGGCCCGAGCCACCTCCTCGAGACACCTTGATCGGAGACGGCAACACCAGGGGCATGACACCAGGGACTCCCGTACCTCTGGGAGGCCACGCTCTGGACGGTCCTCAACCAATAGGGGCCATGGAACTGCGGCCGGGAACAACGCCCAGAGGATCAGGGAGGGAACTGTTTGGGGCGGCTGAACCACCGGAGCTGACGCCAATTAATGGATCCCTCCATCCTGCCTTCTGCCCACTCTCACCCATCTTTGCCCATTCTCTCCCCACAGGACATAACGGGCCTGGGTGCTAGCCACAGTGGCAGAGTGGCTGGGCCTTACACCTGCTACCCCATAGAGGTGAGAGCTCTATGGGGTATGCCTCACCCAGAGTACATTCTGGACCACCTCCGGAAGCAGAGACACAACCCATCGTGAGAGGATGAGGAGTGGCCTGCTTCTGGGGGTTCGCCCGGCCAAGTGGCAGTGGCAGGGCGACGATCCAGATACGCACCTACCCGACTCGACCCTCCTGCAAATTCACCATCCAGGGGACAGCCTTCCCGGAACCACCTGTGACTATGCTCGTTCAATACTCTAGCATAGCACTGCACGCCCTCAGGGGTTCCCCACTCTCCTGGGTGCGACCCGCCTGCATCACATCCAATCTTGATGACGGGCCCAACCACTGGGCCTCTGAGAGATGGCCAGGCAGGGTCAGGGGCCTCCAGCATAAGCCCAACAAGAGGCCCCTGATTAAGTTCTTAGTTAAGTTTTTTGTGGGGTTAGGGAGGGGGGAGGGAGGAGACTATGGTTGCGCGGGAAAGGCACGCCTTCCAGCCACCATAACACATGCCAGGCCCACGGCCGTTCGCGACGGCGTACAACGAGGACCAGTCACCGATAACACCCAGTGGCGTACTGACAAACGTCCCATCCCTAGGATGGTGGGGAATGGCAGAAGGTGCACAGACAGAGGGCCGTATCGTCACCGGGAGTGTCATCTCCGCTCTGTACAGGCGGTGAGACGCTCCGACCCTCTGTTCTCCCCCGGAGGACCCGGGAGCAAAGGTGCGCACCCTCCCATGCTAAGGCTGGTCTACCTGAATGCAAGGTCCGCAGCTAACAAAGCTCACCTCATTCGTGACCTAGTGGAGAGTGAGCATGCGGACCTGGCATGCATCACGGAAACCTGGCTGGGCCCAGAGGGGGGTGTTCCTCTGGTTGACCTCTGCCCGCCAGGTTTCCAGGTACTGCACCAGCCCCGGGCTCATGGGAGGGGCGGGGGAGTGGCAGTTATCATCAGGGAATCCCTTAGCCCGCGAGAGACCACCGTCCCTCAGATGGTCGGGTGTGAGTCTCTCCTACTGAGATTCGGCCCAGGGGCGCAGTTGGGTCTGCTGCTGGCGTACCTACCACCTAATCGTGCAGCGGCGGCCCTACCCGAGCTACTCGATGTCCTCTCAGGGTTGGTGGTTGAATTCCCAAGACTCATGGTCTTGGGCGACTTTAATCTACCGTCCCTGGGAGGATCGTCCGAACTGGCTCGGGAGTTCATGGCTTCCATGACGGCCATGGACCTGTTGCAAATAATTTCTGGGCCGACTCATGAGAGAGGCCACAACCCAGACTTGGTGTTCTTGTCTGGACGGTGGCGTGATGATGTCGGTGGGGGTGCCACAACTATTACGCCCCTGTCATGGACCGATCACCACCTCCTGCGGCTAGACTTCCCCCTTGCCACCCCCCACCGTGGGTGCACGGTGCCAGTCAGATGGTACCGCCCTAGGCGCCTAATGGACCCTGATAAGTTCCAGGCAGCGCTTAGGGACTCGCATGCACCCCCTGCTCACAGCTCGGCGGAAGCCTTAGTGGAAGCCTGGGAAAAGGCAGCCACGGAGGCTCTGGACCGAGTTGTACCCTTGCGGCCTCTGACCCGGCGCAGATCCCAGCGAGCCCCATGGTTCACCGAGGAGCTCCGGGAGATGAAGCGTCGGAGACGGGGCCTAGAGAGCCGTTGGAGGTCCAGTCGATCCGAATCCGACCGATTGCGACTAAGAATCCTCACCAGGTCTTATCTCGCTGTGATAAGGGTGGCAAAATCCAACTACTTTTCCACCCTCATCGCGTCCGCAGATAATCGCCCGGCTGCCTTGTTCAGGGTGACTCGCTCCCTATTAAACCAAGAGGTGAGGGAGGAACCCTTGCAGGGTCGAGCCGAGGAATTTGGTCAATATCTGCTGGATAAAATCGCTCGGATTCGAACTGGTCTGGACTCCAACTGGGCTGAGATGGAAGAACAAGACATGGACAGTCTTGTCGACGTCATCTGGGAAGAATTTGATCCTGTAACTCCTAAGGAAGTGGACAGGATTATGAGAAGGTTGAGCTCCTCCACATGCTTACTGGACCCGTGCCCTTCCTGGCTGGCCTATGCAGCTCGAGAGGCGACACGAGGCTGGTTCCTAGCGGTCATCTCTGCTTCTCTGAGTGAGGGTCACTTCCCCACCGCCTTGAAGGAGGCGGTGGTGAGACCTCTCCTCAAGAAGCCCACCTTGGACCCATCCTCTTTGAATAACTTTCGTCCAGTCTCCAATCTTCGCTTCCTTGCGAAGGTTGTTGAGAGCGTGGTGGCGCACCAACTTCCTCAGATCCTGGATGAAGCGGTTTATCTAGACCCGTACCAATCGGGTTTCAGGCCGGGCTACAGCACGGAGACGGCATTGGTCGCTCTGATGAATGATCTCTGGAGAGCCCGGGACAGGGGCCATTCCTCTGTCCTAGTCTTATTAGACCTCTCGGCGGCTTTCGATACCATCGACCATGGTATCTTGCTGCGACGCCTCAGGGGACTGGGAGTGGGAGGCACGGTTCTGCGTTGGTTCTCCTCCTTTCTCCAGGGTCGCTCGCAGTCGGTGCTGACAGGGGGACAGAGGTCGACCCCGAGGCCTCTCGCTTGCGGAGTCCCTCAGGGGTCGGTCCTCTCGCCTCTCCTGTTCAACATCTACATGAAACCGCTGGGTGAGATCATTCGCAGTTTTGGAGTAGGGTACCATCAGTATGCTGATGACACCCAGCTTTTTATCTCAACTCCTAACAATATCAGTGATGCCCTAGACGTGATGTCCCGCTGCCTGAAAGCGGTCCGGGAATGGATGGGGAGAAACAGGCTTCAACTGAACCCGGACAAGACTGAATGGCTGTACGTACCGGCAAGCCAGGAGATTCAGAACGTCCCACTGCTTAACATTGGGGACAAGTTACTTCCCCCTGCTGATAGGGCCCGCAACCTGGGTGTCCTCCTGGACTCGCAGCTCTCCCTGGAAGACCACATTGGAGCTGTGACCAAGGGGGCCTTCTCCCGGGTTCGACTAGTTCGCCAACTACGGCCTTATCTGGACCTGGATTCCTTACGTACAGTCACCCATGCCCTTGTGACATCTCGCCTAGACTATTGTAACGCTCTCTACATGGGGCTGCCCTTGAGATCCACTCGGAAGCTTCAACTGGTGCAAAGTGCGGCGGCACGGACACTCTTGGGAGCCTCCCGATACTCCCATATCACACCTCTCCTCCGTGCGCTGCACTGGCTTCCGGTTGCCTTCCGTGTGAAGTTCAAGGTGCTAACAATGACATTCAAAGCCCTACATGGCATGGGTCCGGACTACCTACGGGAGCACCTTCTGCCGATGTCAGCACCCCACCGTCCTGTGCGCTCCCACAGAGAGGGCCTCCTCAGGGTGCCACCGCTCAAGGAATGTCGGCTGGTGGCCCCCAGGGGGAGGGCATTCTCAGTGGGTGCGCCAGCCCTCTGGAACACCTTACCTACCGAAATCCGGATGGCCCCTGACCTCCGTACCTTCCGTCGCGACTTAAAAACTTTCCTGTTCCAGCAGGCTGGCCTGGCATGATAGCGTTAATTGGGGTCCCAGTTTGTGTTCATTAGTGTTTCTTATTATTTTATTGTTCGGTCTGTATACCTTCCTTCCTCTGTACACCGCCCCGAGTCCCTCGGGAGAAGGGCGGTTTATAAAAACTGATAAATAAATAATAAATAAATAAATTTGCAGGATACTGCAAATGTTATAAATATGAGTCAGTTGTCAAGTGTCTGAATTTTGATCACATGACTGTGGCGATGCTGCAATGGTCATAAGTGTGAAAAATGGCCATAAGTCACTTTATCCAGTGCTGTTGTAACTTCGAACAATTACTAAATAAATTGTTGTAAGTTGAGGACTACTTGTACAGGATTGTGAATGGAATTCTTAATTGACTTAGACAATTTACAAGCTAAAGTCTAATGGATAGGTTGGGTTTTAGTTTTAGTTGAAAATATTTTTAGTTTTAGTTTTAGCTGAAATATTTTTAGTTGAAAAATATTTATTGGGGAAAGGTTTATATAATTATCAGTAACAACATTAGGTTTCTATACTGTTCAGTTTTCTGGGTGAATGAACATCTGCTGTCATCTTTAAAAACATTTTTTATGCATGAAAAGCTATTTTCATTCTAGCTGTCAAGTGCTAGTTGGGTCTTGCTTTCAAAGAAAAACAGTAAGTCATTCCAGCTTTCATTGCTGTCAAATGATTTTCAAACCTGAACTGGAAAATATTTGAGGTTAAGTGATGAAGCCATTCTATACAATTGATATGTACATTTCCACATACCTTAACACAATCAGCTGCATTTAGTGATTGCCGTATGTTGCATTTATTTAATTAGGTTTAAATATTTCAGTTTCATCTTCTGCTTTTATCTGATCATTGATAGTACACTAGTGATTTTAAAAAAAAACCAAACAAACAGGTTAAGCTTCCTAAATAAAAGTATAGCAACAATTTCATTGCTAATTCTGATGGTATATTTATAGGATTGTATTTTTTATTGTTTTTGTAGTCATCTGCATATATATAAGGTCAGTGACAAATTCCATACTTATTTGTGAAAATGTTTCTCATGATGACATATAATACAGGCAGTCCTCAACTTAAAATTGCCCGTTTAGTGACTGTTTTAAGTTACAGTGGCATTGAAAAAATGACATGACCACTCCTCACTTTTTTGACTGTCATAGTATCCCAAGAGTCACATGAACAAAATTCAGGCACTTGGCTACCGGTATATATTTATGATGGTTACAGCATCCAAGGGTCATGTCATCATCATTTGCAACCTTCTCTGCCAGGCTTTCCAACAAGCAAAGTCAATTAGGAAGCTAGAATTGCTTAAGGACCATGTGCTTCACTTAACAGCTGCAGTGATTCATTCAACCATGTCCAAAGAGGACATAAAATTGGTGTGACTTGTTTTAACAAACAGTCTTGCTTAACAGTGGAAATTCAGGTCCCAATTGTGGTTGTAAGTTGAGGACCACCTATACCAGGGGTAGGCAACCTTGGCTCTTTTATGACTCATGGACTTCAACTCCCAGAATTCCTGAGCCAGCCATGCTGAGGGAAAAGGAAGAGGTTACCAAGCTGAGCCATGCTGGCTCAGGAATTCTGGGAGTTGAAGTCCACGAGTCATAAAAGAGCCAAGGTTGCCTACTCCTACCTATACAGAATGGTAGTGAGATAGGACACATCCTTGACATACTCTTACGCAGACTGGGAAACCTTCTGACAGTCAACGTTTGATGTGAACTGCACAGGTTGAGGCGTCACAAGTGTGTGCCACGGGAACCATCTGATCTAATTCTCACCAGCAGTCATAGTCTTAAATGGAGTGCAAATTAGGAAAGCATAAGAATTCAAAGGTTTTGGCCTCATAATACAGAGGTTGGGGGGAAAGTGCCTTAACAGCTGAAGTGAAGCACCAAAAGTAGATTGCCCCAGCAGCTTTTGTTTAATCATCAGATGCCTCACATTACTGTATCAACTAAAACGTGACTGTTTTGTCCACTGATACCACTATTGCTACTATATGGAGATGAATCATGGACCCTTACATAGCCAGAAATCTAGAACGTGGAAACCATCCAAATGTACTCTCTCTGTAGAATCCTTGGCATCACATTGATAGACTGAGTGAGAAATGAAACCATCAATCAGCAAAGCTGCAATCAGCCAGCCATAGCTGATGAAATCCAAAAATGGTGGCTGACATTATTTGATGCCCCCTTAATAGAGATACAAACAACTGCACAATTGTCTTCATAATTACATACTAGCTCTCTTCATTCCCCCCCTCCACACACACACATACATACACTAAAAAGTGTCTGCTGCTTGCTTGGCCCCGGCCTCTTTTGAATTATCAGTGAGATGTAGTGTCCAAAGTATCTTTTGATGATTTAGCAATGTTTGACTAAGTACAGAATTTCACTGCTTCTGGTAGCTAGTTTAATTGGATGAGTTGCGGCAGCTAGAAGTGGCATGTGTCTTCTGTTTAGAAAATACATTTGCTTGTGGGGGAAGGGTTGGTGGTTGGAACTTGCATCTTTCCATCTGTACAATGGAGAAGCTATGGTCATGGGACACTAGTGTTGTATATTTGACACTTAGCCCTCTCGTGCTTTATGAAGGTCATGTCATTAGCAGCTCTTGCTGCTATAAGGTTGGTAGCTTGATTCCCTAATGTAAAGATTTTCTTGCTATTGGGGGGGAGAGATATAAAATTATTTATTTATTTATTAAGTTTTATTCACCCATAATTAAGCTGGCTTCGAGGAGCTATCCTCCCTCATCTTTCCAGAAATTTTTTACTTCAGAGGAAAATATCAAAGTGGACACTTTTTTGGGGTGAGATTATGGCAGAGCAGGCAGGTGGGTGTCTACAACCACAGTGAATTTAATTAGTCTTTATTGTTGACAGCTGCTGTGATGCGAGTACCAGATATTGTTTAAAATTTGTCGGTATACCTTAATTTAGGAGCTGTTTGAAAGTAACCAAGGGTAGACTGTAGCCTGCCATGTTTTACAATTAAACAAACTAAGCTGTATTTCATATAAACCACTTCAACCCCATGATACGTGCTGCTCTTTTAGTATCTGTACTCATACCAGTCGGATCAGAGTATTTTTTTTCCCCTTAACTTGGGATTTTGGTGTATACATGTATCTTGAAAATCCAGGGGAGCTCCAGGAACAGAGCTGGATTCATGTTAATGAGAGTCCAGTATTAGCTGTTTTCTTTCATCTGTTCCCATCCCTGTTGTTAATAATCTCTTTTTTTTATTATACCTGATGTACATCTACACATAGCCCTGTTCTCTGCATTCCACTTCTTCGCAGCCAGTGTATTAGGATGTACAGATATTGGAAGGCTTGTGCCTTTCCCAGCCTATTTTATTGTTTTCCTTCCTGGCTTGATACAGGACAACAGAAGATTGTGGATAGTATTTATGGGCAGGGAAGGAGATGACTCACTGTTCATGTTTCATACCAATTCTATAAAAAGATATCCTAATTAGAATTAATGGACTGACTTCATTATTTCCTAATTCGTCATCTGGAGTAACTTCATTACATTCTTATTTCTCTCCCCTATGCCTCTCTCCAAAAAAGGTGATGGGGAAAAATATGTATATTAGCTCTGTAATATTTATTTTTAAGCACACCTTTTAATAATATTTGTAATGTCTGCTTTAATCTTTTAATTGTTTTTTTCACTTGTCTTTAGAATTTGTAAACTGTCCAGAGTCACCTTGTAGGGAAGATGGGCAATATAGAAATTTAATAAATAAATAAATTTTGTTTGGGCTAGGGTTATGGCATTCGAAATTAATTTTTGAATTAATTTAACTTTGTAATATTTGCCATAATTAGTTTAACTTCATAATATTTGTTATAAACAAGAGGAAAGTCCTAAGGGGGAAGATTGATGTGATCTACGGACAGGCAGACAATAAAGCAGACAAATTGACAGCCTATTTTATTTGCTGTTTTGCCTCAGCTTGGCCTTTAAAAACAAAATAATATGAATATTAAACTAACAGTGCTTCATCGATTTGCACTGTAGAAAACAGAAATGCAGAATAAGAGACCTTTTGAGCTAATCAGTAGACCATCATAGTCATATTATGATGAAAGATAATGCAGGAAGGAAGAATAAGGTTTTTATACAGACATAATAAGGCCATTTGTTTTATTCTAAACTGTTGTTTCCATCTTGTGGCGATCAAAGGTATTGATGAGATTCATACATGCTTTGGGATTACTTCCATTTTTGGATCAAACAGCACCAGCACCATTACTTAAAGGAAATAGGGCTGTGCAAAAATTTATTTCTCTCCCAAAAATATTCTGCAAGAAAGGGAGATGGGTCGGAGTGTTTCCCATCCATATGATTCAATTTAATAGGCTGATTGTTGCTGTTATTTTCCTTCCTAAATGATACGAGACAACCCATAGCCTCTTTTATGCAACCCTGAATACCATATAAACTAAATCACAGAATTCTGTAAAATATGATGATAGTCATGGAAGACAAAGTGTTTTCATAGGTAGGCTAGTTGTAAATTTTGTAAATTATATAGCTGGTTTGTGAAGTGGAAAATAAAAATGTATTGAAGAATGAATATATTGATGGTTTGACCTCCCATACAACCCCCCCACCCCCCACCCCCGAAATCAGATGAAGCAGAAGACTAAACTGAAATAGACAATTTCAACTTGGATATTTATTTTTCCTGCCCTGCTATGCATTAGAAATGCAGCTTGCATGTAATTACTTTGATAATGGCAGCATGAGTAATTAATGCTAACCTTAAAATAACTTCATTGATTTTTTTTTATTCAGTGGATTATCTGACACTATAATACTAGATATAATATCTAATTATCTAGTGCTTCCAAATCGAATCACAGTTCCTTTTGTCAGTGAAGTGCAGATTGCTCAGTTGCGGTTCCCCATACCAAAGGTAAGGTTTTTAACATAATATTGTGACATAATAAAATGTTTGTTCATCAAAGTGTTTTGCAGAACAATCTCTGACAATAATGGTTATAAAAAGTTTAAAATTTAGATACTAAAAAAACCAAAACATTTCTAGTAGCTAGATGACAATTCTTTGAATGTGGCTTTTAAGCTATTGTTGGACCATTGAAGTTCAAAACAGCAGAAAGTCTCTTTTCTTTCTGCACCATTGGGATTTGTCTGGACACTGTGAGTTGTAACCAATTGGGTGGATTTGTCCAGTCTGTTTAAGAAATGCTAATCCCAGTGGTTCCCCTCCATCCAGAGATTTCCATGGCCACATGAAAGAACTCTGGAGAAGTGACTCATTTCTGAATGCCTGTAGCATGCAAAGTGTTTGGTTTTATTGGTCTCTGTAGGTGACTTTTCATGCATCAAGAAATTATTGGGTTGGGTTTTTTTTGCCGAACTCATTTCCTATTATTAAAATTATGGCATACATGTAAATAATACAAAATTAATGGCAACTTATCTCTGTGACTTTTTTTTCTCCTTTATCCTAGTCTCAGCAATGTCCATAAGGCAAAGGCGGGCACAGGGCAACAAAAAAGTAAAAATGGAGATTGCAATGTTGTGGTTGTAACCACACTCCTTTAGTGCATTTGTTGATGTCAGACATGTGTACAAAGAGTGGGGGAGAGCTTCAGTTCCACTGCTGTATCCTGATGCTTTTCTCTTTCTCTCTCTCTCTCTCTCTCTCTCTCTCTCTCTCTCTCTCTCACACACACACACACACACACACACACACACACACACACAGAGAGAGAGAGAGAGAGAGAGAGAGAGAGAGAGAGAGAGAGAGAGCCTGCTACTGTTGCTTATTGTGCATCTGTATTAAAAGTGCAAAGATATAATTAGGAGGAACTGTGCCTTTATTTATTTTAATTACTCACTACCTGCATTATTTTAACAATTCATATCTACTATGTCTAGTCTCCAATATAATTATTAAAAATCAATTTAGTTCTGTTGTGTCTAGTCTCCATAATAAAGAATTTAAAGAATCAGTTTAGTTTCCAATCTATCTTCAGAGATAGATTGGAACGTATTAGGACATATTCCATTCAGTTATACTGATGATACTTTACTGCTGAATGTTGTATGATGGACAACTGTTCTTGCCTTTCTCAGGGTGTATTAAGAATCCATTTTCTTGAAGCCCAGGATCTTGAGGGAAAAGATACTTATTTAAAGGGACTCGTTAAGGGAAAGTCTGACCCTTATGGAATCATTCAAGTGGGAAATCAAATTTTCCAAAGCAAAGTTATCAAAGAAAATCTTAATCCAAAGTGGAATGAAGTTTATGAGGTATGAAACTACTGCCCAGTATTAGTTTTGAAAAATGTGTTTAAGTCTTTTAGCACCTCCAAGACTGATATCATATAATTCTATTATAAATACGTTGATCTTCAATGATTTATTTAACTGTTGCATTTAACATTGATGTTGTAGTTCAGAACAGTTCAGATAAAACACCGTCATGTTTAGTATAAAAATGATCCTTGTGGTTTCTATATATTTTGATTTATTTATCTGATTTACTAGCAAGTTGCAGTTTTATATTAGGTCTGTACCATAAAAACTGTGGAAATGCTAGTAAATGAATGGTCTGGAGTGAATATTATAGTAAGCAATATTAGACTGAGACAAGAGAAACTCAGATTAAAGGTCCTGCTTAGTCATGGACTTCATTGGATGATTTTGGGCTAAATTAGAATAACTAACTCAATCTACCTTTACACATTTTGTAAGATAAAGATGATTAAAAACACATGTGCGCTGTCCTAGGCTCACAGAGGAAAGAGGCTTCCTAAATTTTTAATCAGATCAGAGAGAAAACATATATTTGATAGTAATCTGTTAATGTTTTTGTCTAATTTAAAAGCACTGTAATCTTAAGTCAAACACTTAATCTGAATTGGCAATCTTGTTTGTTATATTTCCAGGCCTTAGTCTATGAACATCCAGGGCAAGACTTAGAGATTGAACTTTTTGATGAAGATCCAGACAAGGATGACTTTCTAGGAAGGTAAATGGCAACCCATCTTAATAGATAAGAGTGCATGTCTTTTTTTAAATTCGAAATTCTGTCCTGCAATCCCACTATCCAGATCAGTCCATAAATGAAAGAGGAGTAAAGGTAAGCTCTAAGAGTCAGAAAGAAGCTAGCAGCAAATATATTTCCAATATATTCTATTATTACCTGGGTGTATGCAAAATTCTGTGCCTTCGAATAGTTGCTAATACTTTTGGTATAAAATTTTTTAAAAGTTACCATATGAAAAGAAAGCAAAGCAGTATTGATTGTAGTAGAAGTAGCAATTCACAGCTATAATTACTGCACACAGTTTCTTTTTTATCTTGAATATAAGTACTTTTGGCCTTTACTGCATAAGGAATGGACAACCATAAAATGGTTTATCCTTGCTTCTCTTCTCCCTCCCTCCCGACATCTTGTTCTTCTGCTTCAAAGACCTAAACTTTTCTGCAGCAGATCCTACCATCTTATTCACAGTTCTTAAAACAAGATAACCTTTATTTCATACCTCAATCACATATCCTTTTTTTTGTTCAGAATTGCCTTTTCAGTTTTTTTCTAGCATATTCACTATTTTGCTGGTACAAAATTCCAGCTTCAGGTTCTGTAGTTCAGATAATGGTCTTCTAATGCATTGCATTGTGTTTTTTTAGCCTGACAATAGACCTAATTGAAGTTGAAAAGGAACGTCACATAGATGAGGTAAATCTCTATTCAGCCTGGGGAGGACAGTGACAAGGAAGGGTACATACAATAAATCTGCAGTGCTCAATCATATATTGGATCTGTTTTGCAATTTCAGCAAAGGCTTCAGATTTCCTTGAATAGATTTTCTTAGTTTGATTATAGCATTTTGTGTTAACAAGTAGAATTGAAGACACCAGCCATAGAAGCAAAATATAAGCAGTCCTCGACTTACACCCATAAGGAGCCTGCCCATCATGATCATAAGACAATCATAATAGGGGTCAGTCATGTGACCACCTTGATTTTATTATCTTTTTTGAAGTTGTTAAATGAATCCATACTTATTGAACAAATGCTGTGGTTGTTAAGCAAACAGTGTTTTGTTATGGACATGATTTTACCAAAAACCAGAAATAAGTGCAAGTTTTTGGAAAAACAGTCATAAAATGTGGTCATATGATTGCAGGATGCTGCAGATGGCTATAAAAGTTCCTGTTAAATGTGTTTTGAGTTGTCCTAAGCCAAATAATCAAATGCTTAATTCTAAAAAGTCATTGCATATATTTTATTGTGAAACAAATTTACTATAGTTTTCTGGGTGAAATGCCTATTTGCCTATTTGATAAAATGCTTTTATTCTGTCAGCTACAATGCTTTTTCATATGAAATGTCCTTAGTTGACTTAACCCAGGAATTTGTATGTAATGTTGATAAATTTTTCAGCAAATGACTTTGGTTCTTACTACAGTTTATGGACTTTCCTTACAGTGGTTTACTTTGGACGAAGTCTCCAAAGGAAAATTGCACTTGAAACTTGAATGGCTCACATTGAAGCCTAGTGTTGAAAATCTTGACCAGGTATATTTATATATTCTTTTTCCTGCATTTGAAAAGACTGTCATTAAAATACATGTTTATATGTGTGGTTGTCCACATTCATTTAGACATGCTCTATTTCTAGAAGAACATAGAATAAAAATGAAGTTTTGTTTAGGCACAAAAATCCAAAATTCTCCTAGCAAGAGAGAAAAGGCTTCATCATGTTCCTTTTCAACCTTTGGGAAAGAAATGGTAGACTGAAGACTGCTTAGCAGAAAACAGAGCCAATGACTGTGGCAAATAAAAAGCCAGCGAGTAGGCTGGCTCTTTAATAATTCCTCTCTGGACAAGGAGAGGACTTGAGGTTGCCCACAGATGCTCCAGTCAGCTGCTCCTCATGAGGACACTGCAAATTAGCAGTTTTGGTCTATTTGGAGCTCTGGGAGATGAGAGAACAACCATCTTGCTCAAATCATATTTGGCTGCTCTGAAAGAATAGTAAATTTGTATATTTTTCTAATCACTTTAAGAAATAGTGTGTTAACTGCATTTCAGCTATTAGAAATTTTTGGTTCGACACGTTTTATAGCACCAGATGAGTTTTAACTTCAGGTTTAAGAACTAAGAAAAATATTTTTTTTGAATAAACAGCAAGAGAGTGATTAAAACTTTGATTTTAGAAAGTTACAAACGAACTAAGGATCTAGATAAGATTTTATTTTTACTTTTGAAGAACTTTGTGAGAAGGGACAAGGAAAAAATGAAATCAAATTTCTATGACATTATTTGAAGAAACTAAAGATTATACCATCAGGTATACTACTGAGGGCAAGAATTGCTCAGAAGAAATGGAGTAGCCTTCATAGTCAATAAAAGAGTAGGAAAAGCAATACTGGGATACAATCCCCCAAATGACAGAATGATCTCAGTTCGAATCCAAGGCAAACCATTCAGTATCACAGTAGTCCAGGTCTATGCCCCAACCACCGGTGCTGAAGAGGATGAAATTGACCAGTTCTATGAAGCCCTACAGCACTTTATAGAACTAACACCAAAAAATGATGTCCTTATCATCATGGGGGATTGGAATGCTAAAGTAGGAAGCCAAAAGATAACCGGAATAACAGGCAAGTTTGGCCTTGGAGTACAAAATGAAGCAGGGCACAGGCTGATAGAATTTTGTCAAGAGAATACGATGGTCATAGCAAACACTCTTTCCCAACAACCCAATAGACGGTTCTATACATGGACATCACCAGACGGTCAACACAGAAATCAGATTGACTGTGCTCTGCAGCCAAAGATGGAGAAGCTCTATACAGTCAGTAAAAACAAGACCAGGAGCTGACTGTGGCTCAGACCATGAGCTTCTCGTTGCAAAATTTAGAAAGCAGGGGAAAGCGCTAGGCCGCTCAGGGGAAAGCAGGGGAAAGCGCTAGGCCGCTCAGGTATCAACTAAATCATATTCCTGACGAATATACAGTAGAGGTGACATATAGATTTAAGGAATTAGATCTGATAGACAGAGTGCCTGAAGAACTATGGACAGAGGTTTGCAACATTGTACAAGAAGTAGCAATTGAAACCATCCCAAAGAAAAAGAAATGCAAGAAAGCAAAATGGCTGTCTGAGGAAGCTTTGCAAATAGCTGAGGAGGGAAGCGAAAGGCAAGGGAGAAAAAGAAAGATACACCCAATTGAATGCAGAATTCCAGAGAATAGCTAGAAGAGATAAGAATGCCTTCTTAAATGAACAGTGCAAAGAAATAGAAGAAAACAATAGAATAGGGAGGACTAGAGATCTCTTCAAGAAAATTGGAGAGATGAAGGGAACATTTCATGCCAAAATGGGCATGATAAAGGACCAAAACGTCAGGGACCTAACAGAGGCAGAAGAGATTAAGAAGAGGTGGCAAAATTACACAGAGGAACTATACAAGAATGAGCTTAATGTCCCAGATAACCATGATGAGGTGGTCCCTGACCTCGAGCCAGACATCCTAGAATATGAAGTGAAATGGGCCTTAGGAAAGCTGAGCAACAACAAAGCTAGTGGAGGTGACAGTATTCCAGCTGAGCTATTCAAAATCTTAAAAGACAATGCAGTAAAAGTGTTACATTCAATTTGCCAGCAAATTTGGAAAACTAAAGAGTGGCCACAGGATTGGAAAAGATCAGTTTACATTCCAATTCCAAAGAAAGGCAGTGCCAAAGAATGTTCAAACTATCGCACCATTGCATTCATTTAAGTTATGCTTAAAATCCTACAAGGTAGACTCCAGCAATATGTGGATCGAGAACTACCAGAAGTACAGGCAGGATTTCGAAGAGGCAGAGGAACTAGAGATCAAATTGCCAACATATGCTGGATCATAGAGAAAGCTAGGGAGTTCCAGAAAAACATCTACTTCTGCCTCATTGACTGTACTAAAGCCTTTGATTGTGTGGATCATAACAAACTGGCAAGTTCTTAAAGAGATGGGAGTAGCACACCATCTTATTTTTTTCTTGAGAAACCTATATGCGGGTCAAGAAGAAATAGTGAGAACTGGACACGGAACCACTGATTGGTTCAAAATTGGGAAAGGAGTCCGGCAAGGCTGTATACTGTCACCCTGCCTGTTTAACTTATATGCAGAGCACATCATGAGAGGCAGGGCTAGATGAATTAAAAGTTGGAATTAAGATTCCCAAGAGAAATACCAACAACCTAAGATATGCAGATGATACCACTAATGGCCGAAAGTGAAGAGGAACTAAAGAGCCTCTTGTTGCGAGTGAAGAAGAAGAGTGCAAAAGTTGGGTTGAAACCAAACATTAAGAGAACCAAGATCATGGCATCCAGGCCTCTCAATTCCTGGCAAATAGATGGGGAAGAAATGGTGGTAGTGACAGATTTTATTTTCCTAGACTCCAAGATCACCGCAGATGGGGACTGCAGCCAAGAAATTAAAAGACGCTTGCTCCTGGGGAGGAAAGCCATGGCAAACCTAGACAGCACAGTAAAAAGCAGAGACATCACCCTGCCAACAAAAGTGCGTATAGTCAAGTCTATGGTCTTCCCAGTTGCAATGTATGGCTGTGAAAGTTGGACCATAAGAAAGGCTGAGCGCCAAAGAATTGAAGCCTTTGAACTATGGTGCTGGAGAAGACTCCTGCAAGTCCCGTGGACTGCAAGGCGGTCAAACCGGTCAGTCCTACAGAAGATCAACCCTGAGTGCTCTTTAGAAGGCCAGATCCTAAAGCTAAAACTTAAATACTTTGGCCACCTAATGAGAAGAAAGGACTCACTGGAGAAGAGCCTAATGCTGGGAAAGGTTGAGGGCAAGAGAAGAAAGGGACGACAGAGAATGAGGTGGCTTGATGGAGTCACTGAAGCAGTAGGCATGAGCCTAAATGGACTCCAGAAGATGGTAGAGGACAGGAAGGCCTGGAGGAACATTGTCCATGGGGTTGCAATGGGTTGGACACGACTTTGCAACTAACAACAACAAAGATTAAAATTATAAGAAGTAAAAGGAAAGAATATGAAGTTGATTTTTTTGATCAAGACTAAAATAGTTGTTATCTCTAGTAGCCCTTAGTGGAGTTTTGCTACCAACACTAGTAAAATAATAGCGTTTTATAGATTTGTTTATAGACAAAAAATGGGATATGGGAAGTAGATGTTATTTGCTGTATTTTAGGAGAAGGTGGTATGTTACTAAAATTGCATATACGTACTTCTAATGAAGATGGGAATTACTTCTTTATATTTTTTTTCTTTTGCTTTACTATATTATTTTTTTCTATTTTCCTTTTTTTCTGTTTTACATCTATTCTTTCTTTTTATTCTTCTATTAGTTTTTACTGTGGTAATTGTCTTTATAATAAAATTATTATATATAGAAATGAAATATTGCTTTTCATATCATTTGTCATATGCCAAACAGTTAATACAGAAAAAATTACATAGAATTTTAGAAATAGCAATTAACAGCAAGAATAATGCAGTGAAAACATTCCCATGTTGCGGAATTTCTTTTCAGATAAGGAATTTTTATTCAAATCTAGTTTGGTTATGTCTGGAAAAAGTTAAAGCATTTTACTTTAGGATAACTGTTAGCTCTTGTTCTTTGATATATAAGATATAGTAATACAATTTTAAATTATTATGTGTGATTATACTTTATTTTCTAGTTTGCATTTTTTAAGTTGCTTTCTTTTTAGTTAAAGATGAAGCACAAAACTAAAGTTTTTAATACTTTTATGATTTTAGGTGCTAAAAAGCATAAGAGCTGATAAAGATCAAGCCAACGATGGGCTTTCTTCAGCATTGCTTATTCTTTATTTGGATTCAGCAAGAAATCTGCCAGTAAGTTTTGGGTGATAATGAAGCTTCTCTTGAGTGATTCTTAATTTTCTTCGGTCACACATTGCTTACTACTGTGCCACTTTGCCTCACTAATCACTTTATGTTTTAATTACTTTTCCTCATGCATTCCATAACATTTTCTATGATAAACATACCTTGCGGCTGAATTTATTTTGCAGAATCAGTAATCTAATCACGTTTATACAACAATGCCATTTTAATTTACAATAAATTAACAGCTTTTATTAATAGATAATCTTATAAAAGAATTTTTGTGGACACTTGTGATAGTTAAAATAGATAGTTGGTCAATTCCACCTTCAAATGAAGGAAGACGCTTTTAAATCTAAAACTATGGTGCTGTAGGACATATCTGTGCATACTTGCATTCAAATTGCTATTGCTAAGCACATTGGTTTGTGCTTAAATTGTAAGCCGCCCTGAGTCTTCGGAGAAGGGCGGGATATAAATGGGATTAAAATAAATAAATAAATAAAATGGTGCTTTTCCTTCTATGAATGGAATCTCATTTAAGATAAGGACTTATTGTGCTTTTGTTGTAGGAAATCAATAGAGATAACCTAAAACCAGCTTCTAATGTGAATTGCTAATGAAAATGACTTTTTTTCTGTTCTAGGCTATTTTTCATATACATAAATGTTTGAGCAGGGTTGGTGTGAATACTTTCCCACATATGCTTGCAAGCTTATAATTAAAAGATCTGTTTACTGTCCCCAAATAGCAGTTCCCAGAATAGCTGTGGAAACACCTTTCACTTTGTAAAAATAAAATGTGCCCACACACACTGCTCTGATTGTACAGATTTTTCATTTCTGTACAGAGAGAGAACCCAAATATGTATAATTGGAGTGCTTCGTGGAAAATTCCATAGATTTAAACTCTAAACCATGGCATGTTTTTTTAAATACTTTTAATATTTGTAGTAAAGCATATATTTGTCTTCTTCATCTAGCCTTTAGGAAGGGAACTCCTAATAAGGTTTACTAATGTGATTTGAAAATAAAATATTAGACAAGTATCAATGGTCATTATGAGGTTTTCTAATTATGTTTTTGCCATTTCAAAAACAGAATTCCTCCTGAACATTAGGTACAGTTGGTAACAATGATAATGTTGTATATATAGGAAGTTGATTGGTAATATTTTTAAAAACTTGTTCTGGTAAAACATTTCTATTCTATTCTTTGATAAAAAAAAACCAACAGTGAATAATCATATACAGGTAGTCCATGACAATGATTTGTTTAGTAACTGTTCAAAGTTACATTGGCACTGAAGAACCGTTGCAGCATTGTGTGTGTTAATGTGATCAAGATTTGGATGCTTAATAACGCATTTATTTATGACCGCTGCAGTGTCCAGGAGTCATGTGATCACTTTTTCAGATCTTCTGACAAGTAAAGACAATGGGGAAGCCAGATTCACTGAACTGCTGTATTACTAACTTAACAACTGCAGTGAGTGAGACAAAACTCACTTAACAACTATCTTGCTTAGTAACGGAAATTGTGGGCTCAATTGTAGTCATAAGATGAGGACTAACTGTACAGAATTTAGACAAATCTTTCCAAACTAGATAAGTTACTAAAAAAATATAAAAATTATTGAAAGTAATACTCCTAAAATGGGATTCCTTTTCCATTTTTTATTTATTGGAGGATCTTATTCAAGACTGGAATAAATTAATCCCAATCCTCCAAGAAATTATATCCTTGTTTTAGATCTCTTGTGGCCTCTAAGCCAAAAAAAAGGTTATCAGAGTCATGGATCAGTGCTAAACAATGAAGTGGCAACTCTTGATTGCCTGGGATTAATCTCCCAATTAACAAAAAGTCCTTTGGAAGAATGTGTTGCAATCATTACTATGCCAGTAAAAATGTTGGTATATCCTTGTCAAGACTTGTGATCTGAGGGCACCAGAGCATTTCTGTAGTACATGAGGCAAAATCTTGGATTTGTTATTGTGTTTGTGTTATAATTTTATTTTCATTTTATGTCCTGGAACTCTTGGAATAGAATACTTTTTAGTTTGTTTGTTTTTTTAAAAAAAAATCAAGAAACAATGTGTAACAATGGGTCTCATTGCATCATAATCATCTGATTGTATAACATTAACATTTCCTTAAAAGAAATAAAGCTTTTTCCCTTTGTGCAGAACAGCTACCAATTAAGGTTAGAGCACAACTTCTATATGTTCAGAAAATCTTGTGGTTTTTTTTTTTCATTTACAATGGTAGCAAACTTATTGATATCTGGTATAAAATGTGGTGCATGAGTACAGTCAAAAAAGCTATTATTGAAAGGTATGATTTTGTTGTAGAAGTGGTATTTATAGCTAAAATGCACCTAATTGCAGGAGAGAGAAAAAATTGCCTGGAAATGTTGATAAAGCTAGATCAATAATGGAAAAAAGCGCTATTGGCTTATTTTTTCTTCATATAATTTTCAGTACTTCAGTTTTCTGTATCTGTGCTAATGGTAAAGCTGATTGAGCCCTCAGGCTACCAGAATCCCATGACTTTCTGCTTTCTCCTTCCGTTTGCATTTTCCTAAAGAGTATCTACGAGGGAAAATTTGGGTGTGGATACTTAAAAGAGAGGAGAGCATCGGGACTAGTCTTTTGTGAAAATACTACCTCAGTCTATAGAGAACTATTTGTGAGTTCTTCAGGTTTACATGTTCGTTTTAAAAAATAACCCTTTTTTTAACCTTGGTGTTTATGTACCCACTTTGCCCTAACATTGGAATGGAGGAGCATGCAGTACTTCGTTTTTTTAAATGCATGATTTTAGACGTTTGTATTGTTTTGGCTACATTTTCAGTGGTGTAATTAGTTTAGCTTGTCAGCTAAATTTGCTAATTTTTTCAGAGACTAGCATGTTCAGAGACTAGCACTTGAAGAAATGTGACGCTTGCAGAGAAATGAAATGGTCATGAACTGTAAAAATCAATATACTTTGTAATTGTTTTGGAAAGTGCAAGTTTTGTGTGTGGCATATGTAAGGGCCCAGAAGGTCTTTAATTTGGTTCAAGTTGCATAATGAAAATTGGAATAATATGTGTTACAAAAAAATTATACCTTGTGCAGCCTTTTGTCATTAACATATGGGTCCATAACATAACTGTTTCCGTCCAAGCACACTGAAATAGATTTTGCTGAAAGATATTGCTTAGTGCAAAGACAGCTAGTAAACTCCAGTCAAGTAGAAATGTGAAAGAGTTACAAAAATAAAATAAAATAAATTGGGGGTGGTGGGGGTGGTGAATTCATATTGCAAAATCATTTCAAGTTTGCAAACCACCAATGTTTTGTGGCGTCTCACTTGGGTTTACTTTGAGAATCTTGATTGTCTTGTTTCTGAAATCAGACTAAAAACAGGCCTGGTTATGTGTTTGAATCCAAGTTGGAAAGATTCAAATGTAATACTGAAACAACATGTCAGAATTAAATTTTCATATAATTTTGCTATGTCCTTAAACTCTGATTTCAGTGCATCGTTAAAACTGCCAGCTCTATTAAGGCAATTGAAATGATGTGTTACAGAAGTGAAAGTTGATCAGAAAAAGAAGCTCTTTAATAGCAACTTGACCCAAATTAAACTTCACCTTGTTTTTTTTTCTTTGTGGAACTGGAACTGTTCCTTCTCTTTTTATAGCTTAAAGATTCCTTAATAAGCATTATGGAATTTGCATGACAGTGACATGCAAGCCGCAAACACCTCTGTCATCTGTTATTTTTACTTTGATACTGTTGGCTCCTCTTCATCAAAAGCAGTTATGGTGTTCATCCTAAACTGAGAAGAATTTTTTTAAAAAATACAGTGTGAGGCAAAATTTCATGGCAGTCTTGAATGCATTTGTTATGTGTGTGAATCTCTCCAAAGAAAGTACTGTAGCAAGAACCATTAGGCGATGTATATTAAATGCTAAGAAACTACATGGGAAAAAAGTAAGAGAAGACTTTTTCCAGTCTAGGCAAATATACATTCAGCATAAAACTACTACTAGCCCAAAGCTTTTAGAAGCATAGAGAAGGGGCACTTTTTCTAAAAGTACATCATGCTGCATCAAGTTGTTATTACACTTAAGTAGACAGCCGAACAGAGGATATAAAGAGCACAGCCAAGACAAATTTAGAGAAGAATATAGGAAGTCCTCGAGTTATGACCATAATGAAACCTGCCTACCATGGTTGTAACTTGTGACAGTCATAAAATGGATCATTCATGTGACTGGCCCAATTTTACATACATACATACATACATACATACATACATGTGAAGGTTGTTAAATAAACACTATAGTCATTAAGCAAATCAATTAATCAACGTAAAATGCAGCCAAATGACTGCAGGACACTGCAGACAGCCATAAATGCAACTCTATTGCTGAGTGTCCAAAATGCGGCCATGAGACTGTACAGTAGAGGGGGCTAATCAATGGAACTTTGAATCTGGATCATAAGTCCTCTCCACCACCACCAGCTCTGTCAAAACTTTGGTTGCTAAGCAAGTATTTTTGAGTCAAGAATTATATACAGTATTATACTACACACACACACACACACAGAGAGAGAGAGAGAGAGAGAGAGAGAGAGAGAGAGATAGATTCACACAGTACAGTACAGTACTTGTATACAGTACCTTTTAAAAAATAAGTATCCATAAATTCATGATACTACCTTTTTTTCCTGCCCATCTGACCCCAATGCAAAAGTGCCAGCCTTTAGTTCATCTTTATAGCAATAATGTTCTCAAATACCGTATATACTCGAGTATAAGCCGAGACCCCTAATTTTACCCCCCAAAACTGGAAAAAGTTATTGACTCGAGTATAAGCCGAGGCTGGGAAATGCAGCAGCTGGAGGCTGGATCCACCGAAAGACGTCTCTGCTGAGATGAGAGAACGGGGTGGCAAGCCGCCAAGAGAATGGGGCAGTGGAGTGCTCCGCCGAGAGAATGGGGCGGCTTGCTGTTCTCTCGGTGCAGCACGGCAGAGGCTGGATCTCGCGAAAGAAGTCTCTGCTGAGCGAGAGAATGAGGCGTCTCAGCGCCCATTTTCTCGGCGAAGACTTCTTTCGGGGGATGCAGCTTCTGCCGCCCCTTTCTCTCAGCTGCCCAGTGGAACAGCTTGCCACCAGAAATCAAGAGTGCTCCATCACTGGAGGTTTTTAAGAAGAGACTGGACATTCACCTGTCTGAGATGGTATCGGTCAGTGGTGGCGAAACTTTTAGAGACCGAGTGCCCAAACCGCAAGCCAAAACCCACTTGTTTATCACAAAGTGCCAAGGCAGCATCGGCATTCTGGTGCCCTCGGGGGAGGGGACACGGAGGCGCCTCTGAGTGCCGCCTCTGGCACGAAAAAAAAGGGGGAACAAAAAATGGGCCACCGTACCGCAAGGCACAAAAACGCCAACTGCCGCTCCACAAGGTGCAGATACAAGGCACCACACCACGTGAGAACGGGGCTGGGCTAGTGAGTATCACGCAGGCACTAGCCCCGCCCCCTTTGCAGCATGTGCCTGCTCGTGGCCCCATGCGCGCATGCACGCATGTAAAATGCTTCCCCCTCCCTTTTCTTCCAGTCCACCAACCGACAAGGACCTGCTGCTGGCAGCGGTGGTGGCGCACGTGCCAACAGAGAAGGCTCTGAGTGCCACCTCTGGCAGGCGTGCCATAGGTTCACCACCACTGTTATAGGTCCTCCTGCTTGAGCAAGGGGCTGGACTAGAAGACCTCCAAGGTCCCTTCCAGCTCTATTCTATTCTATTCTATTCTATTCTATTCTATTCTATTCTATTCTATTCTATTCTATTCTATTCTATTCTATTCTTATTACCATTCTCTATCCTATCCTATCCTATCCTATTCTATTCTATTCTGTTCTGTTCTGTTCTGTTCTACGTTCTGTTCCATTCCATTCCATATTTTCTATTCCATTCTGTTCCACTGTCAGAGCCCATCGGAGGCCCTATTTTGTCCTTGAGCACTCGTGAGCTCATCAAGAACAGAAGGTAACCGTGGGGGGAAAGGCAGGGCAAGATCTGCAAGATCCCCATTTGCATTTGACTTTGCCATCCCATCTGGTTCGAGATAACACACCACACACACACACACACACACACACACACACACAGAGAGAGAGAGAGAGAGACGCACACCTCAGCAAAAAAGAAAGAAAGAAAAAGAAGTAGTAGAAGAGGCAGAGAGCCCCTGTGGGTAGGAGTGAGGATGGGGAGAAGCGGCAAGAAGACCGGGTGGGGTGGAGTGGGTTAATCACTAAACCTTCCAGTGTTTAACCAAAGCAGCTTTTGCATTTGTCAAGCTCTGCTAGCAGGGCACTGGACAGGCCTGGCGGAGCTGCTGAAGGTGAACAGGAAAAGATGAGTCTTCGCCGAGAAAATCTCAGCGCCCATTTTCTCGGCAAAGACTTCTTTCGGGGGATGCAGCTTCTGCCGCCCCTTTCTCTCAGCTGCCCAGCTGAGAGAAGGGGGTGACAGAGGCTGGATCCCCCGAAACAAGTCTCCGCTGAGACGAGAGAACGAGGCGTTGGAGCGCTCCGCGAAGTATGGGGCGGGGAAGCTTGCCGCCCATTCTCTCAGCGGCGAAGACTTCTTTCGGGGGATCCAGCCTCTGTCGGTCCCTTCTCTCAGCTGCCCGGGCAGCTGAGAGAAAGGGGCGGCAGAAGCTGCATCCCCCGAAAGAAGTCTTCGCCGAGAAAATCTCAGCGCCCATTTTCTCGCCGAAGACTTCTTTCGGGGGATGCAGCTTCTGCCGCCCCTTTCTCTCAGCTGCCCAGAGAAACAAGTCTCCGCTGAGACGAGAGAACGAGGCGTTGGAGCGCTCTGCAAAGTATGGGCCGGGGAAGCTTGCCGCCCATTCTCTCAGCGGCGAAGACTTCTTTCGGGGGATCCAGCCTCTGTCGCCCCCTTCTCTCAGCTGCCCAGCTGAGAGAAGGGGGTGACAGAGGCTGGATCCCCCGAAACAAGTCTCCGCTGAGACAAGAGAACGAGGCGTTGGAGCGCTCCGCGAAGTATGGGCCGGGGAAGCTTGCCGCCCATTCTCTCAGCGGCGAAGACTTCTTTCGGGGGATCCAGCCTCTGTCGCCCCCTTCTCTCAGCTGCCCAGCTGAGAGAAGGGGGTGACAGAGGCTGGATCCCCCGAAACAAGTCTCCGCTGAGACAAGAGAACGAGGCGTTGGAGTGCTCCGCGAAGTATGGGCCGGGGAAGCTTGCTGCCCATTCTCTCAGCGGCGAAGACTTCTTTCGGGGGATCCAGCCTCTGTCGCCCCCTTCTCTCAGCTGCCCAGCTGAGAGAAGGGGGTGACAGAGGCTGGATCCCCCGAAACAAGTCTCCGCAGAGACGAGAGAATGAGGCGTTGGAGCGCTCCGCGAAGTATGGGACGGGGAAGCTTGCCGCCCATTCTCTCAGCGGCGAAGACTTCTTTTGGGGGATCCAGCCTCTGTCGCCCCCTTCTCTCAGCTGCCCAGCTGAGAGAAGGGGGTGACAGGCTGGATCCCCCAAAACAAGTCTCCGCTGAGACGAGAGAACGAGGCGTTGGAGCGCTCCGCGAAGTATGGGGCGGGGAAGCTTGCCGCCCATTCTCTCAGTGGCGAAGACTTCTTTCGGGGGATCCAGCCTCTGTCACCCCCTTCTCTCAGCTGCCCAGCTGAGAGAAGGGGGTGACAGAGGCTGGATCCCCCGAAACAAGTCTCCGCTGAGACGAGAGAACGAGGCGTTGGAGCGCTCCGCGAAGTATGGGGCGGGGAAGCTTGCTGCCCATTCTCTCAGCGGCGAAGACTTCTTTCGGGGGATGCAGCCTCTGCCGCCCCCTTCTCTCAGCTGCCCAGCTGAGAGAAGGGGGTGACAGAGGCTGCATCCCCCGAAAGAAGTCTTTGCCGAGAAAATGGGTGGCAAGCTTCCACCGCCCCATTCTCTCAGCGGAGGCTTGCAGAGGTGGCGGCGGAGCTGCGCGCGCAGCTGTCCAAACAGCCGCAGCCCATTTGGAGAGCTGCTGCCTTCGTCCATGTTTGATGAAAGCAGCAGCTCTCCAAACTGGGGGGTGGAAGTTCTTTTTTTTTGTTCACTGGAGTATAAGCCGAAGTGGATTTTTCAGCCCAAAAAGTGGGCTGAAAAATTCGGCTTATACTCAAGTATATACGGTAAATAGCCTGCACAAGATTTCTTGAGGTAAATATTGGATAGGAGCTTTATTTGGAAGCGTGCTTACTGCCAAGAAGACAAGCAGAAATTTTGATTCAGATTTCTAATCTAAATCTAAAAAAGATAGAGAGAACTTACGTGATTAAACGGAGTGAAACAATCTAGAAGTAAATTCATCCTTAGTTAAAAAGCTTAGTGGTCAACAACTCTTCAGTTCATCAGACATAACTTTTTGTCAATTTTTGATATAATTTTTCAACCTAATGATGTATAATATTGAGACATACATACAAGATTTTATAATATTTTTTCCCATTGAAAACAAGACTCACTGCAGACAACCTTTAAACAGTTATTCCGGAGGACAGAGAATTCCACCTCCTTTTCCTGTTCTCAGTTAGCTAGCATGCTTTGTCTAGCAATTTAGCTTCCATTCCATTTTTAAAAGTGGGATTTAACTGTATGTTCCATCTCAGAAATTTTGGGACAAAATGAAACCTTAGAATTCCTCTCCTTCTCTCTCCCTCTTTTTAAGAATTCCTAATTTGTGAAATCAGTTTGGTAGTGCTGTAGTTATAATTCATTATAGTTTGCCTGCTTTACAGTTTTTCTAAAATAAAATTAGAAATTGTTAATGAAAATTATCAGCTTGTTAGATCTATTCTACTTTTTGTATCCATATAATCAAATCAAATGCGTTAGAGAATTGTAGAAAAAAAAGGTACAGCAAATAGAAGAATTTTAGCCTGACTGGAAAAAGTCAGTGAAATAATTGTAATTTAAAATGGAATAAGTAAAAAAGGATGTATCAAGTTATTTTTTAGAAATAACAAAATGTTCAAGCATTTTTCTCTTTCTTCTGAGAACGTTTGTTTTGTCTGCCGTTGTTGTCCTGTCCTTAACCAATTGGAACTACTTTGTTGCATGTCATATTAACCCTCCGTATGTTCATTTTCTTCTGGTTTAAAAGCATAATCCATTAGATTATAATCCAGAAGCCTTGAAGAAGTCTGCTGTTCAGAAAGTCTTAAAGGTAAAAGTGATACAATTTTCCATTTAAAATCACACAATTAAATGAAGACTCTGGGCTGCCAGTTTGGTCTAATGGTGAAGGTATCAAACTCAAAACAAGAGTCTGTGAGTTAGGCATGAGAGCCGTCTGGGTGACTTTGGGTCAATCACCACAAGACTTGAATTCTAGGCATGAAAGCTGACTGTGACCAATCACTCACTCTCAGCTCAACTCATCTCACAGTGTTGTTATGGGGAAAATAGGAGAAGGAAAAAGGATTAGATTACATTTGCCACATATAAAAATTACAAAGGCAGTCTTTAAAAAATAGAAAATATCCTTAGGTATTTTAAATTCCAGGAGACATGGGCTTAGTGTCACAAAGTTAGTTCAGAACACAATAGCATTAATTTGTCTGTGAGTAGAAGGCATATCCCATCAGTGGTTGCATTACATAAATTATAGAAACAATCTTTAATTTCAATAAGCAATTATTTTTAAAAAGTTGGCACTAGAGAGCCATCTGTATTATTACTATTAAACAAATTATTTAATTCTTCTAAAATATTACTGAATGTCCAAAACATTTTCAAAAGCATGCTTTTATTAAACCTGTTGATGCTTTTTTTTTAATCTAGAGAATTTCCAAGTTCCTTGATCCCTTTTTAATACATTTGCAGAACTTGGAATATAAGTGCATATTGGCAATGAAAATCTTCATAACAAAACTAAAATAAGGGCCACTAAGTCATCATGAAACAAAAAACCTTTGTAAGTTTATTAATTCCATCTCTTTTGATCCAAGATCACCACTGTAGATACAGGCATGGAATTAATAAGACGAATTGCCAGTAGAAAACTAAATTTAGTCGTGCCACTAATGTGGAAAGTAGGAGCAGTACTTTTTTTTGAAGATGCTGACAGCACAGAATAATTAGTTTATAAATTGTGCAGATGCACAACTCAGTATTGCTGATTGAACTGAAAGGCTAGCTGTAAGGAGATATATAGACAGTATATATCTGTTTCTCCTTACCTTAATTGGTACCATATATAAAAAATGAATGTGGCTCCCTGTTTCCTGAGGCAATAAGTAAGACTTAAATCTTACTTCGGCTACTGTTAGAAACAAGTTCTGCTTATATTAAAGAGGTAGTGCATTATATTGTGAGAGACATTTTGCCTATCGATCAGTTTTGCTGTTCAGTAATAAATAAATTGAGTTTTAGTTAAGCATGTGGAAAACCAGAAATTGATAAATTTAAGAAAAAAATAAGAAGAAATGACTATCTGAACAAGTCATTATCTGAACAGGCCAAACATTCAATAAACAATACATTTTACCAAATAAAGGCATGATTGAGATACTCCTGCGTACATATTCAAAAATATGTAATATAACAGAGGATGATATTGGTGAAGGTCCCAATGGCTCATATTTTGCCCTTGATGATAATTTTCAATAAATGTAACTAATCTGGGAGAAAATTTGAATGAATTTTCTGTCAATTTAAAAATCTCAGTGAGAAATAATTACAAGCAGATTGATAGGGAAATTAAACTAAATATGTGCTACCCTTTAAAAATTCAAAACAACATGTCTTGAGATGAGAATACCCATATCTTTAGCCTGCAATGTTTGTCTTAACATTGTTTTAATGATGTTACTTTTTTTGAGTTCCAGTTTAAATCAATTATTAATAATTTAATTAATGTATTAACAGCATTGATAGATGCTTCAGATTAACTTCTGTTACTCCTTCTTTAACAAAAAATGTTTATGTGAGAAATTAGTAGGGAACCTGTTAACAGACATTCATAATCTGAGTTCTTTAAAATTACTTTTCGAGTTCGAGTAAGAAAACTGGGTAAAACTATATTAGAAACCCTAGCATATCATCTCTTTTGTTACCCTCCAAATGATGTATGTTTCTGACATTCTGCTTAATCATTCCGCATATATAAGATTAGCTTTCTAAGCTTGCGTTTTCCCCATATTCCCCCTTTTGCTTGCTGACCGCAACATTCATTCATTTTTTCTAATGTTACTTCATTAATTTGGGAGGGGGGATGAAATGCTTATTTAAGGATGAAAGGTGGAGCACCTTAAACCAATTTATTAAAAAAACACAATACTTGTAAAGAAGTTGGACGCTTCAGTGATTTCTGTGTACAAATCTTTCAAGGTAAGTTATGTGATTCCTATATCATATATGTTTGTGACACAGAATGTGGATAGAGAGAAGATAAGAGTAATAGAATTGTTATTTTCTGCATTTTCAGTCAGGGAAGAAAATGAACAGTAACCCAAATCCTCTTGTCTTAATGACAGTTGGACATAACGCACAAGAAAGCAAAGTAAGTCTCAACCCCTTCTGTCCTTTTCTGTAAAGCAATACAGTTCACACCATCCTATTTTGGGGGGGGGTTGTGTATACAGGATCACATGTCCATCTGTAAGAGTAACATTTCCTTTCAAAACTAATGGAACCCCCCACTCTCACCCCCAAGCAATTTGCAGGCACTTGGATCTGAATTAGAATTGGTGTGGAAGGAGTGGGTGTCATGGTTTTACTCAAAGGGACATTCTGCTGTGAGTTTCTTTGGATAAGAAGTACTGTACTTGTAAGCTGCTTTAAGAAGACAATATCCTTCACATAACACCCCCCCCTACAAATCATATTTCTGATCTGAATTGGGAGTACAGGTGAAATGAACGGTTAAAAGAACTCTGTTGCCCATACCAGAAATCTAATCTGGATGAAAATTCCTATATCTGTAATTTGCATTGAGGGACAAAGCCCATTGGAGGGTGTGAGGTACAGACTTCCAATCCAAATCACTTCAGTGTCTGTATATATTTATATGCATGTGTATGTTGAATACCTAGCTCTGTGATTTCCATTGTTGTCCAGTGCCCTTAGTATATTACCCAAGGACATGCAGTCCTTGCAGCAAAGGGAGAAGAATATCTCTGTGTCTGGGTAAGTAGGCTTTGGTTTTTTTGCCATATATTTTAATAAAGAATCTTGCCTTTGAATAGATCCGCTATAAGACCAACGAACCTGTTTGGGAAGAGCATTTCACTTTTTTTGTTCATAATCCTCGACGACAAGAACTAGAAGTTGAGGTAGGTCTAGCTATTTGCTTGATATGAGATATCTATTGAGGTTGGAATGCCAGAATGGCTACAGCAGGGGTCTTCAAACCTGGCCCTTTTATGATTTGTGGACTTCAACTCCAAGAATTCCTCAGCCAGGCACACAAGTCATAAAAGGGCCAAGTTTGAAGACCCCTGGGCTACAGCATTGGGAGCATTGCAGCAAAAAATGTTTTACTGTCAAAATTTGTAAATGTTTTGCTGAATAGATAAGGGATCTATTCTTGGAAATAGTTGTGGTTCTGCCTATACGGAATCATTTGCTTAACAAATTTGAGATATGAGATTAGAAATTTTTTAAATTCTTTTGGTAATATATATATAATATAGTGTAAAACTTACTTTATACTAAATATAGCATAAATGTCATATCAAATTTGGCTTTCTCTAGTGCTGGATTTGAGTGCAATAGACTAAATTCAGTTTACAGGAAACTGCTTAATTATTGATACATGTGTTGTTATTGAATTATTTTTAAATACTTTTTCTTTTCTTTATTAGAAAAAGCCAGTGTGCCTAATACCTTTTTGCATGAGTTCATTCTAAGCTGATTAAGTTTATTAATGGGTCAAGGATCAGGTTAATTGAATAAAATTAACAATCAAAAAATTGTTAACTTTTTTTAAAGTTTCACTTAAATGTAATAATTCTTTTTCCTTCTTCTATAGGTCAAGGATGAGCAACACCAGTGCTCCTTGGGGAATTTTAAGCTTCCTCTTAACCAACTCCTTGCAAGTGAAGATCTAACTATGCATCAGAGATTTCATCTTAACAATTCTGGTCCAAACAGCACTGTATACATGAAGATGGCACTCAGGGTATGTTAATTTTCCTAAAACGTATTTAAAATTAAGCATGTAAGAATTGTGGCAATGGTGTGATATGCAAATTATATTAGAAGAAAGAAAGTTGGGAAAAGGTTTTAAAAGGTGTGGTTGCTTGGGAATGAGAAGTTGTAAACTTACTTAACTGAAGTTCTTGAGACCAGAGCTGCAGACCGTGGTGAAAGTGTCAATATATCCCATAAAGTAATATTGTCTGCATTTTAATGATGGAGCATAATGTTTTGCATGCAAGAGTTCAGTCAGCGCCATGTTTCATTTTTGCTGCCCAAATGCAAAAGTAATTAAGATTTCTGTTAAAGCTTTGGAGAGTTCTTTCCCATCACATTAAGAAGAAATGCCCAGAGATCTAATTTTAATGTGAAAGAATTCCTTTTTTTATACCTGCTTAATCTATAGGAAAGTCCACAGTTAGAATGAGTAAAAGCAACTATAATGCTCCTTATGTCAAGATATAGCTCCCTTTAAAATGGCAAAATTAAGAGTTTAAAACGACACACAGTGCATCATGATTATGTATCTTTACAACAGATAATAAATAAGGATATTTTCTGATGAATTAATAGCAATAGCAGTAGCAATAGCATTTAGGCTTATATACTGCCCCATAGCACTTTACAGCACTCTTTGGGTGATTTACAATGTAAGCATTATTTGTATATTGCCCCCTACAATCTGGGTCCTCATTTTGCTGACCTCAGAAGGATAGAAGGCTGAGTCAACTTTGAGTCCTGTCAGGATTGAACTCCTGGCTGTGGGTAGAGTTGGCCTGGAATACTACACTTTAACCTCTTACCACCAGGACTCTTTTCATATATAACATCATATCCACCAGGAAAGGGCAACCTGGTTGTCTCCCAAGTTATTTTGGATTACTCTTCTATTAATACCAGCCAGTATACACAAGAATGGGATAGGGATAAGGATAGGGATATGAACAGAATAGAATAGAATAACAGAGTTGGAAGAGACCTTGGAAGACTTGTAGTCCAACCCCTTGCTCAGAAAGGACATCCTGTACCATTTCAGACAAATGGTTGTCCAATCTCTTCTTAAAAACCTCCAGTGTTGGAGCATTCACCACCTCTGGAGGCAGGTTGTTCCACTGGTTAATTGTTCTGACTGTCAGGAAGTTTCTCCTTACTTCTAGGTTGCTTCTCTCCTTGATTAGTTTCCATCTGTTGCTTCTTGTCCTGCCTTCAGGAGCTTTGGAGAATAGCTTGACTCCCTCTTCTTTGTGGCAACCCCTGAGATATTGGAACACTGCTATCATGTCACCCCTTGTCCTTCTCTTCATTGAACTACACATACCCAATTCCAGCAACCGTTCCTAATATGTTTTAGCGTCCAGTCCTCTGAACATCTCTGTTGCTCTTTTCTGTGCTCTTTGTAGAGTTTCAACATCTTTTTTACATCGTGGCGACCAAAACTGGGTCCGGTATTCCAAGTGTGGTCTTACCAAGGCATTATAAAGTATTAACATTTCATGTGATTTTGATTCTATCCCTCTATTAATGCAGCCTAGCACTGTGTCGGCTATTTGGCAGCTGCAGCACATTGCTGGCTCATATTTAAGTGATTGTCCGCTAGGATTCCGAGATCCCTCACCTATACTATACCTGTGCATTTGGTTTTTCTTGATTAAATGTAGAATCTTACTCTTGTTTAACCACTGAATTTCATTTTCATTTCATTAGATTGTGCCCAATATTGAAGCCTGTCAAAATCCTTCAGTATCTTAAGCCTATCTTCTGGAGTGTTGGCTTGGTATCGTCTGCAAATTTGATGAATTCCCCATCTATCCCTTCATCCAAATCATTGATGAAGATGTTGAAGAGTACTGGGCCTAAAACAGAGCCTTTGGGTACCCCAACGCATTCTTCCTTCCATGTAGATGCAATTATATTGAGGACCACATGCTGAGTGCAGTTGGTCAGCCTGTTACAAATCCATCTGGTGGTGATGCTGTCCAACCCACCTTTTTCTATCTTATCAAGTAATAGGTTGTAGTCTACTTTATCAAATGCCTTACTGAAGTCCAAGTAAATTATATTCACAGCATTCCTCTGCTCCACTAATTTTGTCACCTTGTCAAAGAATAGAATAAGTTTTGTCTGTCAAACCCATGTTGGCTATGACTTTGTTTGCCTCTAGATGTTCACTGATTTGTTGCTTGATTATCTTTTCCAGAATCTCCCCAGAGATTGGGGTCAGGCGGATATGGCTATAGTTTCCTGGATCTATTTTTTTCCCATTTTTTGAAGATGGGAACTACATCAGCTCTTTTCCAGTCCTCCAGTAGTTCCACAGTGCACCAGGATCTTTAAAAGATATAGTTCAGTGGATCAGAGATTCTAGGGAATTGTATACAAAACATCTGGAAATGCCAATTTGCTACACACTATATGTGTATTATGTGTGTGTATGATAACAAATAAGACCACATATCATGCTGTTCCCATATCTGACATTACGCTCTAAGTAGCATTTTGCAACAAGCAGACTCAGTAAACCTCATTTTAGATACCACAGGATTTCTACATCTCTTTCTATCTCATTTGCTCTTTGTCTACATTACTGTTAATGTGTGAAATTAGGCATTTTATAGAATGCTTAGGAAATCTATACAGTGCCAAAAATGAGATGTCAAAGTATGAAATATTTAATATTAATATTTCACATATTACTTAGGCATTCTGTGCAATGCCAAAAGGCAAACAGTATAAAATCTTCTGCGAAAATGCTATTCTAGCCTTTCTTGCTGGAACAAGTAGGTCAATACTGGTCTTTCTCTCTCTTTTTTTTTTTAGTAAGAAAGTTCAGTACTTTATTTTGCAATTCTTTTTTTTCATTTTCGTATACGTCTCAATAAAAGCTTAGGGATAGGGATAGGATAGGGGTAGGGTTAGCCTGAACCCTTTTCATGACTTACTATGCTGCATAATGCCAAGGTATTATATACAATGCCAAGGAAAAATATACAGCACATTAAAATAACAGACATTTCATACTTTGTCTAAAAATGTCATGCATTCTACAGATTTACTAGGCATTCTATACAATGCCAGCTTTTTACACATTGCTGGTAGTGTCTATAATGTATGAAGCACCTATAAACCATTCAAAGCATATTCCTTTCAGGGACTCAATCCAGGGGAGATTGTAAAAGATTCTGAAAAAAGCTTGTTAGCAAAAATCATAACTTATTGAGGGGAATATCAAGGTTGCCAGTGCTTAACAAATGGAAGAGGCTGGATTCGTGTGTGTTTTTAATTCTCCACAGCTACAAAATGGAAAATTCCACCAAGTGAGATATCTAGCTGTTCCATTGCAAGTTTCCTTCTGTAAACTGTAAGAAGAGTATAGACAGTCTTTGACTTAGGATCATAATGGAGCCTCCCCATTGTAGTCATAACTCCTGAAAGTTTAAAAGCAGGTGATCATATGATCGGCCAGATTTTATTACCTTTTTAATGGTAGTTGTTAAGCAA
The DNA here is from genome assembly GCF_947247035.1 of Vipera ursinii. NCBI lineage: Eukaryota > Metazoa > Chordata > Lepidosauria > Squamata > Viperidae > Vipera > Vipera ursinii. The sequence continues at coordinate 118,389,091 of NC_139517.1, forward strand.
ACCCATTGTTTGCTATGGGATGTTGATGATGACAGCCAGAAAAGAACACTAGTTTTTCAGCAAAAATATAAATTGTAGTCACATGACCATGGAATGCTGCAAATGACTGTAAATGCAGGCTGATTGCCAATTGTCCAAAATGTGGACATGTGATTGGGGGAGTAACCATTGGAACTTCAGAATTGGGGCTTACCTTTTCGGGTCCGTCATAATTTGAATAGACAATAAGCACTGGTAATAAGTTGAGGACTACCTATGAACAATTTTTTTTTATCAATTAAGCTTAATTCAGGTGGACTTTTGTTTTCCCCATCATGATGGTGATGAACGGCAAACATTCTAGTTATGCAGAACTCTCTGACAAATCACATACTGCATGAGATTTTGCAGAGATGTTTCTATAGAGCAGTTGGAAAGAGAGGAAAAATAGCCTCAAAGACAACTCTTCTAGGTCTGCTTTGGTTCTCTCGTAATCTGTTCGTGTACCTCAGCTTCCTCCCCCATGCTGGGTTTTGCCAGCTTTGAAGCTCCATTCAACAGTGTAGGCAACTTTTTTTTCTGAACTGTAAGAAGGAATGAAAGTGGTCTTCTTGTTTATTTTGTGGCTATTAGATCCTTTCTCTTGAAAACCAAGAGAGATCTCCAGATTACCAATATTCGGCCAAAGTGAAGAGGCCTTCTGTTTCCAAAGATGGGAGGAAGGGTACTTTCAAGCCTCAGGTCCCCCCCTCTCCAGCAGCTGACGTGAGCAAAGCCCCAAGTTCTACAGTCACAGATACCAATAAAAGGACTGACGGGACAGAAACAGGCCTGCCCACCAATCCTAACCCACAGTGGCCAACAGATCTCAGCAGAAGTTCCTCCAGTCTTCTGGCCTCCAATTTAAGTGGTTCTCCCAGCCACCTTTCAGTCAAAGAACCTACTCCAAGTATCGCTTCAGACATCTCTCTCCCCATCGCCACTCAGGAGCTGCGACAACGTCTGAGGCAACTGGAAAAGTACAGTGCCGAGTTCTTTTTTATATTGTGTCTATTCATAAATTCTTACATGGGCATTTTACTTTCAGTTCTCTTCCTAATGATTCTAAGCATAACATTTGCATTTTGTTTACAACATCTGTACATTGAATTGACATTTTCACGAGGCCTTCACCTTGACTCAGATATTTGTTTGCAAGTTTAAAAAGCACCAGTCCTGGCATCCCACAATTTATATATTGCCAGTATTTCTTCCCCCACGTTTCCTGCACAATAAGCAGCTCTTGTTTTATATTGTTACTTCCAAAACATGTCTTCACAAATCAACAATTACTTAATACTCAGTAATGCTGTATTGTAATCGTGTCTAGAAAATCAGAATGAATTGTAAATTCTACATACAGAATCTCATTAGGATTAGAACAGTACTTTAGGGGGTTAGAACAGTATTTTAGGGTCCTTATTGAAATATTTATTTCATACTTCTGTCATTGGGATATAATATGTCCACAAAGTCACAAAAGGAAGAATTATTGTTTTATCATTGTTGAAACTCAACATTGACAGTTTGCATTATCCTGATTTTTATAGTGGAACAACGTTGGGACAGTCTCCATTGGGCCAGATTCAGTTAACCATTCGTCACAGTTCACAGAGAAACAAACTTATGGTGGTGGTGCACACATGCAGGTGATCGTATTACATATTTCTTGCATTTATCAACTTATCTACAAGGTAGCTATGCTGAAGAACTGGGAAGGCTCTGCTTCTTTGCTCCCATCTTTTCAAAAATGCTGAACTTTATTCCTCCAGTTAAAACTCCCAGTTTAATTGTGACTTTGGCTAACCAGGATGCTCTTGGAAATCCAGGATGAGGGCTTGTATCCAGGCAGGTGGAAAAAAAGAGTTCAGCGAATCCTGAAGAAAGGGGGTCCCGACTGAACATTGCCAAAATTTGCAGATGTGCTGCTTTATTAACTATTTCTGATCTGAATATTTTGTATCCCTTCATTTTAGAAACCTGATCGCCTTTTCAGAAGAAGGATCTGATCCCTATGTTCGAATGTATTTATTGCCTGACAAGAGGAGATCAGGGAGAAGAAAAACAAGTGTTTCAAAGAAGAATTTAAATCCAGTGTTTGATCAGGCGTATGTTGCAGTCTGTTTCCTGTTATTATAGCATAAAGTTGGGAAATTGTTAATATTACTTTCTTTGTACTGAAATGGGACTTCTATTGATTTTTGAGAAGTCATCTAGAAAGTGGTTAATAGTTCACTGTCAGTAGACGTGCAATACAAGAAGATAAAAATAAATGCATCATGTAGCTAATTAGCATCCCCTGGTTTATTTTGTTATCCTCTCTATAAATAAGATTATAAAAAAATGAGTCAGTATGATCAAAATATTCTTTGTAGAAGATAAGTTGTCAAAAAAGCCTAATCAATTGAGTGTTAATTGATATAAATATTTTAATTTAATAAAGTAGAATTTGGAGTTGTGCCTTGGGGAAATATAGATATTAAAATGAGCATAGAAACAGTGGAATACAAATAATTTTGCAGAGGGAAATGTTCCTTATGTAATACTGTAGATATGAGTTGAGCAGTTGTAACCTCAAAAATCTTGGTGATTTTCAGGGTCATATTCTGAAGCTACAGATCTTCTGATTTCAAACTACTTTGATTATATTCTATCTGAAACATTTTTCCCTCCTCAGTTTTGATTTCAGCGTTTCGTTGTCTGATCTACAGAGAAGAACTTTAGATGTTGCTGTGAAGAACAGTGGGGGATTCTTGTCTAAAGATAAAGGTCTGCTTGGCAAGGTGAGTATCACAGATGTAAAAAAAAGCATGTGGCAAATAAATGTGACTTGAAGTACTGTAGAATATCAGTTAATTCCTCTCTTTTTTTGGCAAAGTTTGTTTATTTATTTAATTTATATGCCACATGTCTCACTATCCAGGTGACTCCGGGCAGCTTGCAAGACAGTAAATGGAAGAGCATACAAACATTAAAATTAACAGGAATTAGATAAAACTGGGAACCAAGTACATGAGCAGCATGGAGACAGGATCTTCTTTTGTAATCTGCTAGCCACCCACCTCTAGCATAGAATACCCCATGCCAATTTGCAGAGCCATGTTTTGAGGTCTTTCCAGAAATCCAAGAGGATATGAGGATGGGTTATGGGCATAATCCGATAAACTTTGCATACTGTAGATCTGATTCTGAAAAAGAATTACTTATTTTTCCTTTATCCATTCTGTAGCAAGATCCTATTGAGCTGATCTGTATAGATTTGAGTTGGGAAAAAATCTCAGATGTTACTTTTCCCTTGTTTGATGTATTTCTTCTTAGGATTTAAGATCCATGCATGTGGAGGGGAAGCTGTGAAAAACATTCATAAAATAGAGCTAGTTGTTGAAGAGAACTTTGTAGTGGAATCACGGTTCAGATTTCACTTTTGTGAGCAATGACTTTATGCATACATGAGGTTAGGAGTCAAAGCCAGAAGCTAGGATGTCTTTCCACATGTAGAATCTAGTGTCATAATTTAGTTTCTTCTTCTCACAGGTATTGATACCACTGGCTTCAGAAGAACTTTCCAAAAATTGTACTCAGTGGTACGTACAGCCATAGGATGCCTTTTCAATTTTACCTCATTGAGAATTTGGATAAGAGTTCATTGTTTCTTTTTTCTTCTGTTTGCTTTATAGGTATGACTTGACAGAAGATGGGACAAGGCCTAATGTTGCACCTTAGGCAGCTTTGGATTCCACATCTTTGCAAATCTTTATGTATTTTATCAGCATTGTACCAATATTACTTTTTATAACGCTTAGTTACTTGGCCCATCACCCCAACCGTTTTATAATATTTTTGAGATTTTGCCATAGGCTTAAGTCAGCTTACTTATAAACCATTTTTTCTCATTTGTTACAACAATATTAATGTGCAATAGGTTTGTAGAATAAACATTTGTTTCAGTAGGTCCTGTTATGGCATTTCTGTCCTTAAGAAAAGTGGGCTATCTTTCACTTTTTCTATCTTATTTGTGTCACATCAAGATGTCTGCCATGTAAATAGATACTATTTTTTAAAATGCATTTTCCTCAGAAGTGTGAATGCAGAAGAAAATGTCAAAGAAAACTATTTTGTTTGAAAAAAGTATGATATAAAAACTGTAAGACAATTTTGAAAATAGCCTAGCTAGCAAAATGGACTTACTCTTACTAATATTGTGGATTTAAGAGTTTCTTATTTTAAAAAAATGAAAGCTATTGATGTAATGATGTATGATTAAAGATTTGCAAAAAGGGAAAATACAAAATATTAACCTTTAATATTTATATTGAAAAATGTATTCTTTGAATTTCAGATAATGCATATAATTCACAAATGCAGATATTATATATTTACCCAGGATGTGAAATGAAGATTTATGTAGTACAGTACCATGTTTTTCTCCATTCACCACTTCTTATTAAAAATTTATTTGCTCTATCCACAATGCAGGGAAATGCCTATGCAACAGTATGCTCAAGATATATAGTGAATTAGGATTTGGCAGCCACACTGATACAACACTGTCATGTCACATTGATTGCTATGGATAGGAAACTGTTTATAATTGAGTCTAAAAGCATGTTTACAAGTGTATGTGGAATACCAGCAAATAGTGAGCTCAAGTTGCAGAGACTTCTGAATTTCTGCTTGATTCTTTTACAGTTGTTTTAGTACTATCAGTATTGATGCCTTGAGCAGTTAATTCTTTTCTTTTCTTTTTTTTGGATCAATGCATGTAGTAGCCACATAGCATTCACTGTGCTGCATTCTTTTTGAAAGTACCAGTTCCAAAGTTGATTCATTCACACATTACTAATAAGGAATATGACAGTGTGGAATGGGAGGACAGAGTGTGCAAAAGCAACATTGAAGCTGATCCACAGTGCTTCTGTATAACAATAATGCAGGAAAAAGGACCACTAGTGAGTCATTTAAAATCCAGTGTATCTTCTAGCCAGTATAGCTTCCCCCCCCCCATTTGATATTTGCAGGCCCAGGAAATGCAAGAACAGTTTGCAAAAATGGGCGTGCTTATTTGAGTGTGAACATTTTATTCATTGTTGCTGTCAGAATAGTATCAAAGGGGCATTAATTATATTTAACAGGAGCCGTGTTGGCCAGTGGTTAGAATGCAAGTACTACAGGCTACTTCTGCTGACTGCCGGCTGCCAGCAGTTCGATTCTCACTGGCTCAAGATTGACTCAGGCTTCCATCCTTCCAAGGCTGGTAAAATGAGGATTGTTGGGGATGATATGCTGACTCTGTAAACCTTTTAGAGAGGGCTGTAAAGCACTGTGAAGAGGCATACAAGTCTAAGTGCTATTGCTATTTATTCAAATATTTTTCATAGCTTCCTCAGATGATTTTTACAAAAATGATGCATTTTTGTATTTTAACCCAAGAAATGGCATAGTTCCATGGAAGTTAGTAGCTACGCACCATCTTGAATATATATATATATATATATATATATATATATATATATATATATATATATATATATATATATATATATATATATATATGCAATGCCTTTCTAAAAATAATATAATGGTATAAAATAATATTTTATCAGAATTTTGAGTCTTAGAAAGTCGTCTGGCCAAATGATTTCTATGGGTGAATAAACTTTAGGGATATTAGCTTTATAATTGAACTTAAAAAATCTTAACTCTGGCTTAGACAATTTTGAAGAAATTCTCCCAAGAGGAGCAGTCTTCAGTGAAGCTTGTAGAGATTTTTCCATTGTGCCCTATAAATAACTAGACTACTAAGATACCAAAGTGCCTGTAACATATGTAGCAAATTGTCTATATCATGTTTTGAATATCAGTTGTCTATATTTCAGTGTGATGTACCTGCACATGGGCATGTATGCTTCTCCTGTGTTTTATTATGGATGTGCCTCCTGAGGTAGACTTTATAACATCATTCTGACATTGGCTTCATACAGAATAGCATGAGTAACTCTTATCACAACATAGTTAGGTTAGCGGTTATCACTTCCTTTTAAATGGCAAAAATGCATTTACTACATGACAACTTTCAGGGAAATCTAAGAAGGGAGAATATGCAAGAGGATGATTCAGCCATCAACTATTGTTATGAGGAAAAAAAATGATATATATAAACAATCCCATAATTTGAAGTTTTACCGAAGAAAACTTAAGAGATCATCTAACCCTTGCATTCTCTTGTGGATTAAAGTGACATCAGTAAGTAAGAGTACTGTATGGTGGCATTGCTTAAGTAGTAATTTCTAAAGTTGTATTTGAATTTACTAATGAGGGATAGTGGGAGAAGTTCATAATATCAACAAATGTTTGCAGAATGATCTAGCACTTTTTTGCAATCAAAACCAAATTGGCAAAAGGAATAAAAAAATGAGGAAAAACAAAGGCCCAGTAGTAAGTTGAAATAGGCCTTTAGTTTGATGTTAAGGTACATAACGTAATTTTTTTCATCCCTATCATCTATGTTCTTTCTAATAAGGCCACATTTCTTGCATTTTACATAAAGTGCAAAAAAAAATTGAATTGATCCTGTGTGAAATGTATTGAAAATATCTCTGCAGTAAAGAAATGTAGAAAATTTGGACCAAAATCCGAATGATTAGTAAACCATTTTTTTTTCTGCCTTTGGGACATAGAAGCTGAGTGCATGAATATTCTGTTCAGAGTTTAATGGTTCACTGAAGAACGATCAGGATTGATGAGATTCCAATCAGCAAATCTATGACTGAGCAACCATCAGACTAGATTACTGTGTTTTTTATTCTGTGCCTTAAAAAGAAAGCTTAAATATTTCATGTAATGAAAGCCACGCTTTGTTCTCTGTATTTACCCATCTTTATGTGCTATTGAAACTGTTTGGTGCAGGGTTTTGTGTTGTTTTTTTGCTCCATTTTGTATTTAGAGCTGTTGTAATCTGACCACCAATGAAGCTGTTATTTGACTTAGGGATTTAACATTCTTTCCTGTTTTGAACTCTATCATGATGCAGCAAATGAGGAAAAGGAGAGAAGAGAAGAGAAAAAAGAAAAGAGTAGTTTGACTACAGATTGCATTTTTTTGCTGATCTAATTTTGCTATTGCATGTATTTATTCAGTAAAAGATTCACACGGAACTTACTGCCTCTTTTCCTTCATTCAAAGACCATCTGCTAGGTTTACATGACAATTAGCAGCTTTTAGTGCCCTCAGTTCACTTCCCAAAGCATTGTATAGATACACTGAAATTTATTTATTTATTTATTTTATTTATTTTATTACATTTATATACCGCCCTTTCCTGAAGGACTCAGGGCGGTTTACAGGGTGAATAAAAAACCAAAATACAAAAGTTAAAAACAATTTTTTGAAAAAATTATATTTGTCCCTGCATAAATAAAACCCCAGTTAAAATAAGATTAATCCTCAGCCTGGGCCAGAGAGCTCGAAGAGCCAGGTCTTCAGGTCCCGGCGGAATGAACGGAGGTCGGGGGCAGTCCTCAGCTCCACTGGCAGCTGGTTCCAAAGGGCAGGCACCCCCACTGAGAAGGCCCTACCCCTGGGTGTTACCCGCCAGCAATCTCTTACCGGTGGCACCCTGAGAAGACCCTCCCTGTGGGAGCGCACTGGACGAAGGGAACTTGATGCCAGCAGCAGGTGTTCCCTCAGATATCCCGGACCCAAGCCATTTAGGGCTTTATAGGTCATCACCAGCACCTTGAAATAAGGAAAAACAGATACAAAATGACTACACTTTCTTAAGAATCACAGCTTTTTTTTTTTTTTTTGCAATTTGCAATTCATCCCGTGGAATGATGGAAAGTACCCAAAATTTGAGGGGTTTCTTAAGACTTTGATGAAAGTGTACAAAAAGGAGAAAAACTGCTTGACAAGTGTTGCCATGAATTAAATCTTACTTCTTGTTCTCCTTAGTTGGTGCCACCTTTCCTTTCTTCCAACACTAATTTTAAAATGGGTGGCCTATTTTAAAAACGTTTGCAGCATTATACTGTATATCCTTAACAACTGTAGATTCCTATTTGAAAAAAACTGTCCATTGTGAAATTTGTGACATCTGACTGAATGTGGTTTACTTTTAGCCAATCAGAATCTCAGCATCTCAACAATTCTTTTATCCCCTTGACAATTACAGTAATAATATAGATTACACTTCTGAAAAACAAGGGGAGAAGAGGGATATACGGTATAAATCAACAAATAAATGTGCCGCTTTATAAATCTTTAGTATGGCCACACTTGGAATACCAGATCCAGTTTTAGTCACCACATCACAAAAAATATGTTGAGACTGGAAAAAGTGCCGAGAAGAGCAACTGAGATGATTAAAGGCCTGGAGATTAAAATGTATGAAGAACGGTTGCAGGAATTGGGTCTGGCCAGTCTAGAGAAATGAAGGACTAGGGGTGACATGATAGCAGTGTTCCAGTATTTGAGGGGTCTGCCACAAAGAAAGGGAGAGCACCAGCAGGCAGGCAGTACAAGAAGCAATGGATGGAAACTAATCATGAAAAGAAACAACCTGGAATTAAGGACAAACTTCCTAACAGATCAATTAAGCAGCGGAACAGCTTGCCTTTCAGAAGTTGTGTGTGCTTCCTCACTGGAGGTTTTTAAGTAAACTTGATTGAAATGTATAGGGCAGG